>NC_139039.1:26169391-27369391 GCF_964662115.1 Mustela nivalis
GAGAGAGATACACTTAAAGGTTTTTACATCGCTGTTGGGGGGAGGTTGTTATTTTAGCTAAGTCTTGACCATAATGAATTAGAGCTATTCATGCATTTGGATTGCCTGTCTATCCAGTAAAGCAATGTGCTATGAGCACATACTAGATGTCAGACACTGTGCTAGACTTCTAGACCTCCTTGCCACAACTCAGTCCTCACCGAACTACCACTCAGGCTTCATGCCATGTCCTGTGTTCCTGTGTCTAGAGCTCCTTGACGAGTTTACACCAGCACCTGTGAAACCACATGCATTGTGAGCGGAACTGGAAATGGAAACCAGCACTTCCTTACTCTAGAACTGTTTATCTTCCTATTTATAGCTACTTAATTTTGTAACTAATTTTCAAACATACCAAAAAATCTCTCAGGAATGTAAGGGCTTAAAAAAAAAAAAAAAAGCCCAACAGACATGTTTATTTTGCCTTCTTAAATGTTATTAGATGTTAAAATCATTTTGCCAATATTTTCATAACTTGAGTTTTTATATAAGTAAATAAAAGCACAGTAGGGCCAATGCCAATTTAAATTCATACACTTAAGTTCTGGGAATTTTCCATATAATTCCACTTACAGCTGAATTTTTAGTAAAGCAATATTTCAGAAAAGTATATTAGAACTCCTAGTTTTCATAAGTGTCATGAATACTGGAGAGAAGATATTATTTTCATATCCTACCATATATTAAATTTTGTAAAAAAAAAAAAGGCATTCATAACTTAAAAAAAATATACTTCAGAAGGAATGTTCTTTGGTTCATCTGGGTAAAATCCACCTGGTAACCTAAAATCTTATTACACAATGTTTATTTTTTCTTTGTGAAGGAAAAGCAAAGGGAAGCAGTTTTCTTTACTTTGGCAGTGTGCTAATCTGAAGATTACATCACTTTTTATAATTGGTACTGGTTAATGTGAGTTCTTATTTTACCTTTTAAGATCATGAGTGTTTCATAAGTAATGCTGAAGGAACCAACTACTCAAGAATCCAGATGCCTTGTCGTTGAAATTCCTGTTGCTGTAAGGGATGTTGGGAGAATCACTCCTCTGGATTTCCATTGTACCAGAACTTGATGCCACATTGGGTCCAGCCTGGTTCTTGATGCCTCCAGAATTTGCTTCCCAGACTATTGTTTGTGCTGCTTTCATGGCACGTCTATGGTCTGAATTGTCCACATGACTTTTAACTGCAGAGGCCTGCTGTGGCACAGCATTTCATGACTCCCCTGAGCAACCTCTGAGCTATTGCCCCAGTTTGGATGGTAACGAATTAGGGATCCCTAGGCAGGGGCTGGGACCACAAGAACGAGGGAATGAAAGATTGAAAAAGAACAGAATCACAAGAGAAAGAGCAAGGAACCCATGATCCATGAAGCAGATACATTCATGTAGGAAGGGAGAGCAATTAGGTAAATGTTCAGAAAGAGTGAAGTAAAGCACCATTCCAGGATCCAATATGGCGCAACCAGAGGTTCCTGAATACTTTCTTCTCTACAGTTGTACCACCCCGGGACACAGAAAGTTGAAGGCTGCTGTGGAGAGAGAAAGTTGGAACTGCTGGGGGAGAGGAGGTAATTTATGAAGATATCCCCGGTTTTAATTGGGTTCTCCTTAACCAGAACCAGACAAATAGTTTACATGGTGACTCTCAGGAGGCAGCATGGAAAGGTGGGGAAATTTGGATTTGGAAGGCTCAGAAACCAATAGAAGTTGTGCTATCTAGCAGTTAAGACTCACGCTGAGCAAATGATGCTCAATCCCAGTAGGGCGAGTGGGGAGACAGTGAGCAAGGTAAAACTGACTTCATAGATCCAACTGTTTTGGAAGAAAGGGCTAGACAATGGATTTCAAGGTAGGGTTTGGGAACTATGGATTGAACACTGCCTATCAAGAGAACATATGGAATTCACAACAGATGCAGATTTGAATGATGCTTCCTGGGTGCTGCGTATTGCATTACCTTTCACAAGATATTGTGTTTAATCTTCACAAGAAACACAAGAAACAGAAGCTCAGAGGAGATCCGTGCCTTATAGAATATGATATGGCTAACATAAAGGAGATCTTGGACTATATTCAGGTTTCCTAACTCAAAATGTAGTGAAAGGCAAAAGAAAAGATTGCAGAGAATAGGAGTTTTGGAGTCTTGGGTCCAGGGTGACGTCTAGTCTCAACAGTCAATAACAACATGGCTGCCCACGGAGCAGAACAGTTGCAGGCCACTAGGTGGAACCGATGTGCCTGCTTCCGCCTCAGCCCTGCCATTCACATTGGACAAGCTCCTTAACCGCTCTGGGCTTCAGTTTCCTTACCTGTTAAATGAATATATAAGATCTACTTTCGAAGCTAAAAACTTTGTCCATTGTCAAGGCTAAAAGACTCAGTTCTATTCTGTTTGTTTCAGTACACATATTTGATGCCCTAACACGTTGGCAAATTCTCAAGTTTGTTCCTGTTGTCAAAACCAATGTCAATAATGAATAGCGCACTTCAAAGAAATCAACAACTTCTACAAACTGAAAACTAGCGGATAGTATTGAGAGAAGTGACGTCTACTGCAACTTCATCAAGCATAAATATAAAAACTAACATTTTCCTTTGTCTAAGTTTTTCCTTCAGATGCCATGACATAATTATGACTAACTTATTGTTCTAGTTATTTTCATTGTCAAATACTTGTTTTAATCCATTGTTGAGTACTTATTAAACAGTTTTATACACCAGGCACTAAGCTAGTCCTGTTCTGGGTTGGAGGGGTGAACAAAATAGGCATGGTTTCGCCCTCCTAAATCTTGAGGGACTAGTTGTGGAATCAGATGCTAACAAGAAGTGCAGCAAGAAATATTATTTTATTTGTGGTTCCAACAGAAAATAATGGATATGCAAATACCTAATATGAGAAAACCATTCTTAAATCAAATGTTATAAAATGTTAACTTTTTCCAAAAAGAAATTACAGATAGATGTTCCTTAGTTCTTGTTAAAGGATGGTTTCAAGGGTCCTATCAGAAAAAGATAATTTTAGTTTAAAAACCAAGGGTATGACCTGTAGTTGATTCATTTAGATTGAGTTCAAGTCAATATAACTCAGCTGGATTCAAACCAACCCACCTTCTTCAAGTCTCCTATTGTATTAGTTTGGAAATAAATGGTTCTTTCTCTTGGTGCCCTAAACATGCACTCCCCTTCCCAAGGCCCTAATAAGCTTTAGACCTGACCTCATTCTACCACCTAATGAGAGCTCAGAGAATGACGTAAGTGGCAAAGCAACACGCCTTAGTGTACCCGCAGGAATGAATTGTAAAGTTTGTGGTATTTTTTTTTTTTTAAATGAATCAAGGGAGTGATTGACCTGTCCAGTTGAAAGCAATTAATGAAGAATTACGTTCGAGTATTTTCTAGAATAGGTCATAACAATTGTTATCTCTGTGCAGATTCTTCCCTTTAAATCTGAATTTCTAAAAATGATTTGAATTTTGTGTGTTTCTCACTTTAAAAAAAAAAAAGTCCAGGTTTCTTTCATTTACTTTCAGCCCAGCTTCATCTCTGAAAAGTCATTTTTGGAGCTTTAATGACTTGCTCGCAGTTTGCCTATCAACAGTGCCAGAAATGATGCAGACAATTGGATATGGATTTTCACGCTACATAGGACTAAAAGTAGTCTGCGCTAACTGAAATTTCTACCCATTTGAAAATATTTGCTGTCTGTAGAGCTCTAATGAAACTGAAGCAAAAGAAACTCTACCACTGAGGATTTCCATTGCTTTAACAAGAATGGCAGCAGCTTGGCAAGGATTGTGTGTGAGCTCCATTCTGTTCAATTCAAAACAAAACGTGTTTGTTTCCATTTTCTGCAGGGCTGAGAAACAGATTGCTGGTAGAAAATGTTTCAAGCAAAATGTAGTGATGATTTGGTTGCGAATTCTTTGGTTTTGCTTTTAATGGTCTTCTTAATGGGATAAGATTTCTAATAATATGGATAGGGCTGATTATTTCGTTTGGAATTCACTGAATTTTTTATTTCATATTTCTATCATGTTAAATAAAAAAACAAAGAGACATAGGAAAATTCACTTAGTGTTTTCCAATGACTTGAGATCACTGTGCTATTATCTGCAGTAATCCTAGATTTGTAGCACAAGTCACTTTGAACAGACAGAGAGCCCAATTTGGAAGTGACCTCAAAGGTACTTTATTTTTTTTTTTTTAAGATTTTATTTATTTATTTATTTGACAGACAGAGATCACAAGTAGGCAGAGGGGAAGGCAGAGAGACAGGAGGAAGCAGGCTCCCCACTGAGCAGAGAGCCTGATGCAGGGCTTGATCCCAGGACCCTGGGATCATGACCTGAGCCAAAGGCAGAGGCTTTAACCCACTGAGCCACCCAGGTGCCCCTTGTTTTTCCAGTCCTTTAAAAGTAAGCAAATTCCATATTATCTATTAAAAAGGTAGAAGATTAAGAGATTATTTAAAAAAAGAATAAGAGATTATCTAAACTTCAAGAAGAATATTGATGAGAAGGGGGAAAGTTTCAAAGGCCTACATTTAGAGAAACAACTCTTTAGTGTATTTATTCCATAATTGTTTACTGAGTTCCTACCAGGTGCAAAACAATGTATTAGTAATTGGGGATAAAATGGTGAATAACATAATCCTGGTTTCTTCCTTTAAAATAAAGCCGTATTAGAACAACCAAGAGTTGGTAAAGCAAAAAGTGTAATCAGTATGTTATATTTCTCAAAGCCTATTTAAGGACATAGATTCATATAGAAAAATTAAAGTTCTGTTAAATTAAAAGCTATGGAAAGCTTCACTGCTTTTAGTGATACAGATAATGGAATTTAGCAGGTGTTCAATAGCACCACAGTCATGAATTTCTGCTTTGTTATCTGTGTTTTTTGATGTTTATCCTCATTTTTGTTTACTTTTCTATTTAAATTAAAATTGTAGTTATATTTAGAATGTCTCATATAAACAACTCCATTATTACTCCACTACCTCTTGTTCCCCTCCACTCCACTATTTTTCTAACTTATTTGACCCACGTGGCTAACCCCCAAGTCTTTGAGTTTATAATGCCTACTTTAAATTCATAGAGATCTGTATTTTTTAATTAATTGTTTTGCAATGAATGCTTTTTTATCTGGAAAACAAAAAAACAAAACAAAACAACACTCAGTGGGAAGGAACTCTTTTCCTGGATTTACGAGGAGATAGAAATGGTGTATCCCATAAATGGGAGACCTAAACACTACTTAGTGAGAACATCCTGTGGAAGGAAGGTGGTGACCAGACCTCCAAGCAGATGATTATTTCAGAAGGTTAGACTCTAGGCTTTAGGATCCCCAGGTTCAACAAAGATCACCTGCCCTATTGGAAATCTGGAAACAGAGATCAGAAAGATTCAAAGAGAGGTCAATGGTGATCATGGTAACCTTGATTTCTATTTCCTTATAATCATGAAAACCTCCCCAAATCTGCAGCAATGGTAAGCATCACCAGTAGAATTGGAACTACCCTTCCTCACCAACACAATGGAATGGAAGCTGAGAGCCAGGATTAAGTTTATATAAAGGAAACTGAGAAATATTTGTTAGCTGAGAACCATGTTTTGCTGTCCCATAATAGATAAGGTGACACATTTTATAGACCCTTTGGACAAATCATAACCCAACAAAGCATACTTTTGAAAAACCATGTTTTATGGGTGGGTCAACACATATGAAATCAGGGAACCCAGCTCCCCATGACATCACTTGACCCTGTCAATTGCTGAGTCCCAAGAAAGAGATACCAGTAATAGTGAGCTCTGTATCCTTAGGCCAGGTAATGGTTTCAGGCAGTTCCCAGGTCATCTGTGGGAGAATAGAGAGTTCACAAACCTTTTCCCCTTGACTCAGAAAGTTATAATGCCAGGAGAATCTTTAGAAGGCCAAAGGGAAGAGACTGTCCTCCAGGATGGAACAAAGCATAGATAACCATTCTGGGCTTTCCAAATGTGAGATGCAACCTGGACAAGCTTCAACTATTGATATACTTTTCAAAAGTACCTTTTATTGTATTGTTATTTATTCTTTTACTGAATGAATATTGCACACTTACTCAATAAGGGCAAGGTGCTAATTTAGACACTGAGAATTCTAGAGGGCCCTACAGAGGGCCCTAATTAGAAACAGTTCTCCTTCCAGAGGAGGTTTCTAAAAATGTAGGAGACTTCCTTTGTTTACCAGATTCACTGGGAGTGTCTACTGATGTTAACTGCCAAGTGTTTAGGAAGGGTAAGTGTGGTGCAATGCACAGGATGTCCTTGCAAGCAAAGAATACCAACAGCACTTCCACTGACCAGTTTGTCTAAGAACACAGAAACCACTCTAGCTACTTCCGATGGAAAACAACTTAATGTGCATTTGGCATGGTCAAAGCCATTGTAAGTACAAGTTGAAGAAGGCTCTTGTTAACTCTCAGGTCTGCTGTTATTCAGAGACTTAGGAAGTTGCTCCTGCGAGCCTGGTCAGGATCTACAGGAATCCAGCACACGTAGTCACACTGTTTTTACAAAGGCCTGCCCATAGACTACCACCAAACCTCAATTTATCTCCAGCCAGAGAAAAACAAACGTCTTCGGCTCACTTATTGCCTTTCCAAATCTAAGCCAGAACCTTGCTGACAGGATTCTGGGAAATGTAGTTTCCAGTTTCCTGGTTCCTGAGAAACATGGGAAAAGCATAGATCAGAGGTTTTCAAACTTTCCCACTTCTGGGAAGGCAGAGTTTATGGTTCAAGTCCAGCCAAGACAAAAGGGAATTTGTAAACATCTCGGACTTACCACTAAAATCCCAAAAGAGTCTGCCTTAGAAGGAAGGATCATGTCTCAGGACTATAAACCATGCCCTAAACTTAAGGAACTATGAAACAGACCTACCCTAACAAAATCTAAAATGAAGTTTTAACTGTCTGCCAGAATGAAACTGAATATTCTTTATGGGAAGAAAATAGAACTTCAAGTGCCTACACTATATTGTACATCATGTTTAAAATCCAACATAAACCTATGAGGTATGCATAAATACAGAAAAACTAATTCATAACAAAAAGAAAAAGCAGGCAATAGAGATGAAGTCTCATTTACCCAATGTTGGAAATAGCAAACAAGAACTTTAAAGCAACTATTTTTTTTTATTAAATGTTTTTAAATAAACATATAATGTATTTTTATCCCCAGGGGTACAGGTCTGTGAATTGTCAGGTTTACACACTTCATAGCACTTACCATAGCACATACCCTCCCCAATGTCCATAACCCTACCCTCTCCTCCCAGCAACCCTCAGTTTGTTTTGTGAGATTAAGAGTCACTTATGGTTTGTCTCCCTCCCAATCCCATCTTGTTTCATTTCTTCTTTTCCTACCTCCCAAACCCCCCACCTTGCATCTCCACTTCCTCATATCAGGGAGATCATATGACAGCTGTCTTTCTCTGATTGACTTATTTCTCTAAGCATGATACCCTCTAGTTCCATCCATGTTTTGGCAAATGGCAAGATTTCATTTCTTTTGATGACTGCATAGTATTCCATTGTGTATATATACCACTTCTTCTTTATCCATTCATCTGTTGATGGACATCTAGGTTCTTTCCATAGTTTGGCTATTGTGGACATTGCTGCCATAAACATTCGGGTGCACGTGCCCCTTTGGATCACTACGTTTGTATCTTTAGGGTAAATATCCAGTAGTGCTATTGCTGGGTCATAGGGTAGCTCTATTTTAAACTTTTTGAAGAACCTCCATGCTGTTTTCCAGAGTGGTTGCACCAGCTTGCATTCCACCAACAGTGTAGGAGGGTTCCCCTTTCTCCGCATCCTCGCCAGCATCTGTCATTTCCTGACTTGTTAATATTATATGGTGTGGGGTGATATCTCATTGTGGTTTTGATTTGTATTTCTCAGATGCCGAGTGATGTGGAGCACTTTTTCATGTCTGTTGGCCATCTGGATGTCTTCTTTGCAGAAATGTCTGTTCATGTCCTCTGCCCATTTCTTGATTGGATTATTTGTTCTTTGGGTGTTGAGTTTGATAAGCTCTTAATAGATTTTGGATATTAGACCTTTATCTGATATGTCATTTGCGAATATCTTCTTCCATTCTGTCAGTTGTCTTTTGGTTTTGTTAACTGTTTCCTTTGCTGGGCAAAAGATTTTGATCTTGATGAAATCCCAATAGTTCATTTTTGCGCTTGCTTCCCTGGCCTTTGGCAATGTTCCCAGGAAGAAGTTGCTGCGGCTGAGGTCGAAGAGGTTGCTGCCTGTGTTCTCCTCAAGTATTTTAATGGATTCCTTTCTCACATTGAGGTCCTTCATCCATTTTGAGTCTATTTTCATGTGTGGTATAAGGAAATGGTCCAATTTCATTTTTCTGCATAAGGCTGTCCAATTTTCCCAACACCATTTGTTGAAGAGGCTGTCTTTTTTCCATTGGACATTCTTTCCTGCTTTGTCGAAGATTAGTTGACCATAGAGTTGAGGGTCTATTTCTGGTCTCTCTATTCTGTTCCATTGATCCCATGTATCTGTTTTTGTGCCAGTACCATAGTGTCTTGATGATGACAGTTTTGTAATAGAGGTTAAAGGCCGGAATTGTGATGCCACCAACTTTGGCTTTCTTTTTCAGTATTCCTTTGGCTATTCAAGGACTTTTCTGGTTCCATATAAATTTTAGGATTATTTGTTCCATTTCTTTGAAAAAAAAAAAAAGGATGGTATTTTGATAGGGATTGCATTAAATTTGTAGATTGCTTTAGGTAGCATAGACATTTTCACAATATTTATTCTTCCAATCCAGGGGCACGGAACATTTTTCCATTTCCTTGTGTCTTCCTCAATTTCTTTCATGAGTACTTTATTGTTTTCTGAGTATAGATTCTTTGCCTCTTTGGTTAAGTTTATTCCTAGGTATCTTATGGTTTGGGATGCAACTGCAAATGGGATTGACTCCTTAATCTCTCTTTCTTCTGTCTTGTTGTTGGTGTAGAGATATGCAACTGATTTCTGTGCATTGATTTTATACCCTGACACTTTAGTGAATTCCTGTATAAGTTCTAGCAGTTTTGGAGTGGAGTCTTTTGGATTTTTCACATATAGTATCATATCATCTGCAAAAAGTGATAGTTTGACTTCTTTGCTGATTTGGATGCCTTTAATTTCTTTTTGTTGCCTGATTGCTGAGGCTAGGACTTCTAGTACTATGTTGAATAGCAGTGGTGATAATGGACATCACTGCCGTGTTCCTGACCTTAGCAGAAAAGCTTCCAGTTTTTCTCCATTGAGAATGATATTTGCGGTGGGTTTTTCATAGATGGCTTTGATGATACTGAGGTATGTGCCCTCTATCCCTACACTTTGAAGAGTTTTGATCAGGAAGGGATGCTGTACTTTGTCAAATGCTTTTTCAGCATCTATTAAGAGTATCATATGGTTCTTATTCTTTCTTTTATTGATGTGTTGTATCACATTGATTGATTTCACATTGATTGATTTGCGGATGTTGAGCCAACCTTGCAGCCCTGGAATAAATCCCACTTGGTCGTGGTGAATAATCTTTTTAATGTACTGTTGGATCCTATTGGCTAGTATTTTGGTGAGAATTTTTGCATTGTGTTCATCAAGGATATTGGTCTGTAATTCTCTTTTTTGATGGGATCCTTGTCTGGTTTTGGGATCAAGATGATGCTGGCCTCATAAAATGAGTTTGGAAGTTTTCCTTCCATTTCTATTTTTTGGAACAGTTTCAGGAGAATAGGTATTAATTCTTCTTTAAATGTTTGGTTGAATTCCCATGGGAAGCCATCTGACCCTGGGCTTTTGTTTGTTTGGAGATTTTTGATGACTGTTTCAATCTCCTTACTGGCTATAGGTCTGTTCAGGTTTTCTATTTCTTCCTGGTTCAGTTGTGATAGTTTATACGTCTCCAGGAATGCATCCATTTCTTCCAGATTGTCAAATTTGTTGCCACAGAGTTGTTCATAATATGTTCTTATCATTGTTTTATTTCTTTGGTGTTGGTTGTGATCTCTCCTCTTTCATTCATAATTTTATTTATTTGGGTTCTTTCTCTTTTCTTTTTGATAAGTCTGGCCAGGGGTTTATGAATCTTATTAATTCTTTCAAAGAACCAGCTCCTAGTTTTGTTGATTTGTTCTATTGTGTTTTTGGTTGCTATTTCATTGATTTCTGCTCTGATCTTTATGATCTCTCTTCTCCTGCTGGGGTTAGGCTTTCTTTGTTGTTATTTCTCTAGCTCCTTTAGGTGTAGGGTTAGGTTGTATATTTGAGACCTTTCTTGTTTCTTGAGAAAGTCTTGTACTGCTATATATTTTCCTCTTAGGACTGCCTTTGCTGTGTCCCACAGATTTTGAACAGTAGTGTTTTTATTATCATTTGTTTCCATGAATTTTTTCAATTCTTCCTTAATTTCTTGGTTGACCCATTCATTCTTTAGAAGGATGTTGTTTAGTCTCCATGTATTTGGGTTCTTTCCAAATTTCCTCTTGTGATTGAGTACTAGCTTCAGAGCATTGTGGTCTGAAAATATGCAGGGAATGATTCCAATCTTTTGATACCAGTTGACCTGATTTGTGACCCAGGATGTGATCTATTCTGGAGAATGTTCCATGTGCACTAGAGAAGAATGTGTATTCTGTTGCTTTGGGATGAAATGTTCTGAATATATCCGTGATGTCCATCTGGTCCAGTGTGTCATTTAAGGCCTTTATTTCCTTGCTGATCTTTTGCTTGGATGATCTGTCCATTTCAGTGAGGGGAGTGTTAAGGCCCCCTACTATTATTGTATTATTGTCAATGTGTTTCTTTGATTTTGTTATTAATTGGTTTATATAGTTGGCTGCACCCATGTTAGGGGCATAGATATTTAAAATTGTTAGATCTTCTTGTTGTACAGACCCTTTGAGTATGATGTAGTGTCCTTCTTCATCTCTTGTTATAGTATTTGGCTTAAAGTCTAATTGATCTGATATAAGGATTGCCACCCCAGCCTTCTTCTGATGTCCACTAGCATGGTAAATTGTTTTCCACCCCCTCACTTTAAATCTGGAGGTGTCTTCAGGTCTAAAATGAGTTTCTTGTAGGCAGCATATTGATTTTTTTTTTTTTTATCCATTCCGATACCCTGTGTCTTTTGATTGGGGCATTTAGCCCATTAACATTCAGGGTAACTATTGAGAGATATGAGTTTAGTGCCATTGTATTGCCTGTAAGGTGACTATTACTGTATATTGTCTGTTCCTTTCTTTTTTCTTTTATTTTTAAAGATTTTATTTATTTATTTGAGAGAGAGAGAGAGAGAAAGAGAGCACAAGAAGGAGGAGGGTCGGAGGGAGAGGAGCAGGGAGCTCCACATGGGACTCAATCCCAGGACTCTAGGATTAAGACTTGAGCTAAAGGTAGACCCTTAACTGACTGAGCCACTCAGGTGCCCCAGTATTTTATTTTTTAAAAAAATATGCGCATCAACAGGAAAACAATTAGTTTCAATATTTCTTACAATGGAATCCTATTCAACAATAAAGTATGAATTACTGATAATGCAACAGCACAGTTGAATCTCCAAAACATTACATTGGACAAAAGAAAACATGCACAAGATTGCATGCTATATGATTCCAACTATATGAGTTTAAGAACTGGTGAAACTAATTCTTAGCAATATAAATCAGAACAATTACTTCCTTGGAGATAAGGAGAGTTTACTGAAAAGAGGAATAAAAGTGTCTTATAGGTGATAGAAATGTTCAATATCTTGATTTTGGTGATTAGTGACATGGCTATATATATGTGTCACAACTTGCCAAATGGTACACTTGAGACTCGAACATTTTATTGTATATGAAATATATTTCAAGAAGACATTATTAAAAGTAAAACAATAAACAACATATTGGAACATCCTACACAAAAATAAAGTAAAAATAGATTAAAGGCCTAAACATGAGAGCTGAAACCATAAAAATCCTAGCAGAAAACATAAGCGGTAATCTCTCTGACATTGGCCTTAGCAACATTTTTCTATATTTGTCTCCTCAAACAAGGGAAACAAAAGAAAAATAAACTATTGGGACTGAATCAAAATAAAAAGCATAGCAGAGGAAACCATCAATAAAACAAAAAGGCAACCTACTAAATGGCAGAAGATAGTTGCAAATTGTACATTTGATAAGGGGTTAATATCTAAAATATATAAAGAACTTAAAAAACTCAATCCCAAACCCCCAAATAATCCTATTAAAATTGGGAGAGGACCTGAATAGACATTTTTTCAAAGAAGACATACAGATGGCCAACAGACACAGGGAAAGATGTTTAACATCACTCATCATCCAAACCACAATGAGATGTCACTTCACACCTGTCAGAAACTATCAAAAACACAGGAACCACAAGTGTTGGCGAGGATGTGGAGAAAAAGGAACCCTTGTGCACTGCTGGTGGATTGTAAATTGGTACATCTGCTATGGAAACAGTACTAATGTTCCTCAAAAAATTAAAAATAGAACTACTGTATGATCGAGTAATTCCAGATTCTACTACTGGATATTTACCCTAAGAACATGAAATCACTAATTGAAATATATATAATTCAAATACATATACAGAAATATATAAAGGGGCGCCTGGGTGGCTTAGTTGGTTAAGTGCCTTCGGCTCAGGTCATGATCCTAGGGTCCTGGGATCAAGTCTCACGTTGGGCTCCTTGCTCAACAGGAGCCTGCTTCCCCCTCCCCCTCTCCCTCTGCCCACATCTCCCCCTGCTTGTATTCTCTCTCTCTGTGCCAAATAAATAAAACCTTAAAAATATATATATTTATATATATGTAATATAATATTATATAAATACATATATACATATATATAATATTATTTAGCCACTAAAAAGGAATGAAATATTTGCAATAACATGGATAGGATCTACGAAGTATTATACTAAGTGAAGTAAGTCACACAGAGAAAGACAAATAACCCATGATTTACTCATATGTGGAATTTAAGAAGCAAAACAAATGAACAAAGAAAAACAGACTCGTAACTACAGAAAACAAACTGATGGTTATCAGAGGGGAGATTGGTAGGGGGATGGGTGAAATAGGCAGAGGGGATTAAGAGTAACTTACCAGGTGAGCACTGAGTAATGTACAGAATTGTTGAATCATTATATTGTGCAACTGAAACTAATAGAACACTGTAGGTTAACTATATAAAAATTAAAAAAGAAGAAGAAGAAGAAGAAGAAGAAGAAGAGGAAGAAGAGGAAGAAGAAGAAGAAAGATATACCATATATACCATATAATCCAGTAATTCCACTCCTGGTTATTGATCCAAAAAAAATGAAAACTCTAATTCAAAAATATATGTGCACCGTTATGTTTACTGCAGCATTATTTATCATAGTCAAGATATGGAAGCCACCCATATCCAATGACAGCTGCATGGATGAAGGAGATGTGGTGTATACACAATGGAATATGACTTAGCCATCGAAAAAGACATCTGGGCATTTGCAGCAACATGCATGGGCCTAGAGGGTATCATGCTAAGTGAAAAAAGTCAGACAGAGAAAGAAATATATCACATGATTTCACGTATGTGTGGAATCTGAAAAACAAAAATCATGAACAACAACAACAACAACAAAGCAGAAACAGACCCCCAAAATACAGAGAACAAACTGGGTTTTGCTAGAGGGGAGGAGTGCGGAGGGTGAGCCAAATGCATGAAGGGGTATGGGACGTACAGGCTTTCAGTTATGGAATGAACAAGTGATGGGGATGAAAGGTACAGCGTAAGGAATAAAGAGGGAAAAATAGATCTATGGGAAAATGCAGAAGGTTAGGAGAACAAAAATCCTTTTTAAGCAGATTTTCACTGTTCACTGCCCATTGAATGTTATTAAAATTCTTTTTAGGGGCACCTGGGTGGCTCAGTTGTTAAATGTCTGCCTTCGGCCCAGGTCATGATCCCAGAGTCCTGCGATCGAGCCTTACATGGGGCTCCCTGCTCCGCAAGAAGGCTGCTTCTCCCTCTTCCCCTGCTTGTGTTCCTTCTCTCTGTCAAATAAATAAATAAATCTTGAAAAAAAAATAAAAAGAATTTTTCTTTAAAAGATTGTATTTATTTGTTTGTAAGACAGAGAGAGAGAACACAGACAGGAGGAGCAGGAGAGGGAGAAGCAGGCTCGATGCGGGGCTCGATCCCAGGACCCTGGGATCATGATCTGAGCCAAAGGCAGATGCTTAATCAACTGAGCCATCCAGAAGCCTCTGCCACTGAAATTTTTCAGGTTTTAAAAAATAATATACTCAGATTCCTTCAGAGAGCCACCACTGGTGAAAAAGCTAAAGTCTCTGTAAGTCCAGCCTCAAGACATAACCAGTGTTCATAGGTAGTTTTTTATTTCCAGTATTTCCTATGCATATGTCGACATTTGTAATAAAAATGAGGTTATGCTGTCAAACTGCATACAACGATTTAAAGTCTAAGCTTCTAAGTCTCAAACTGTATATAATGATTTAAAGTCTAAGCTTGAGGCACCTGGGTGGTGCAGTGGGTTAAGCCTCTGCGTTCGATCATGATTTCAGGGTCCTTGGATCGAGCCCCACATCAGTCTCTCTGCTCAGCAGGGAGCCTCTTTCCCCTCCTTTCTCTGCCTGCCTTTCTGCCTACTTGTGATCTCTTTCTGTCAAATAAATAAATTTAAAAAAATCTTTAAAGTCTAAGCTTCTAAGTCTAAAATCTGATTTATGAATCTGAAATTATTCACTGGGTTTCCAGAGGTTACATTCCATTGTCCTATTCAACATGGAAGGTATCTACTATTAATGTGCTTATAACTTACTGGAGAAGGTGAAGTCAGATCAACCGAAATCACGAAGAGGAAGTGAGTCAGCTGCCTCAAAGTATTTTTGGAACAGTGCTGTTTATAAATGAACTGATTTTAAAGATAAATGCTTGATGTCACATTGATACTTTTGGAGAATAGGTATTTTGCTACTTAGATGCCACTGCTACTTTAGAGTTGTGGTTTTCCACCTTCTTTTTAGCAATAGACTCCTTTCTTCAAAGGAAATCTTACTAGGAAACCCAGTTTATGAAACAGATACCAGCCACAATTCTGGTTGAATAGTTTGGCAAAAAGCTAGCTTTTGTCAAGGACCACAATCCACATCCTCTGTCCTACCCAGGAGTCTGGTTCCCCAGAAGAATTTGCAGGACTCCAGTGAAGTCTGAAAAGCACCAAATGAAAGGACAGCGGTTTTGTCTATTCTTTTATTCATCCTCTCTCTCTCTAATATCATTCCTTTCTCTTCTTTTGCAAAAACTTCGTATGTCATTAAATAAATAGTTTTATATTTTACTGGTTTTGGTCATATAATCAGAAGAATGGTTGAAAGATTAAGATGAGATGAGTTACAATCAATAAAAGTGTCATCAAATTAATGTTTCACTTTTGATAATTTTAAAATCAGTGTGTTTGTTGGCCCTTAGTTTTCAATGTAATAATCAGCTTCATTGTTTCCATCAGGAATTGGCTTTTGCTGTGGGATTCTAATCTGGGAAATTAAGAAAGGGATCTACATGAATGTTCAATATGTTAAAAATATAATGGATATTGTCATTTCCCATTTGACATGAAGAAGCAAAAGCTTATACAAAGTTTTAAAGTTCTAGCTTTTGACTGGAAATGTATCAACTAGCCAAGATATCTGCAGTTATCTCATGCTGATTTATGCTTTATTCACTCTATTCATGTTTGATCTATTAAAGATATAAGGAGTTATAAAATTCTTGCCACAAGAAAACAAGTATTGTTACTATGTTTGGTGATGGACGTTAACTACTCTTAAGCTGATGATCTTTCTCCAATATATACAGATATCAAATCATTATATTGCATGCCCGAAACTAACAAAATGTCGTAAGTCAATTTTATCTCAATAAAAAATAATTTAAAAAAAAGACAAAAGGAGATGAATTTTTATCTGATACATGCAACTCATTTGGTATTCCACATCTTCAAATCTTCATCTAGGGAAGGCATCAAAAGGGTGCTTGTGGGTAATAAGGCAGTATTGACCTTCGGTAACACTTCTGTTGGGTTTTGGTTTTTACAGCTTTCTTCCAGAGTATATATACCACTGAATTTTCCATTTTTCTCTCCTGGTTCTCAATACTCGACTTTGCCTTTCTTAAACTTCTCTCTACCTTCTTACCTTGAACCAAAGCAGAAAGAATAAGAAAGATGCTTTGAATAAAATGGGTTCAATTAAATTTCTGCCTTTGTTCCTCCGTCTTCCTTTGCTTTAGTCGGGGCCAAGCATTAATAGCAGGTAACTATGATTTAACTGTATATTAAGGAGATAGAGATCACAGAAGCTTGGTTAAGGGATGATTTATTTTTACAAATATTCATTCAAGTGACACCTTAAAATGTGTTTTAAAGCAGGAAGCTTTGTGCTTCCTAGAACTACATAAAGTGATATAACCATTTTATTCCCTCTGCCTATTGCCCAGCAGAGCTAGTGAACATGAGTGAAACAATTAATCAGAATAATAATTAATTTTATCTGAACACTGGGCTAATGGATGCCTTTCCTGTGAATCAGACATCTCCGTTTACATGAAAATAAATGAATGAAGTAGGTCGAGGTGGTAAATCTAGACCAATAAGGTTAGCTGTTAAGGCAGTTCTGAAACAAAGCGTTTCAGCTCTAGTAAGCAGACACCAGCCCTTGGCATTGTGTTTGGGATCTGCAGCTGAATATATGGCTTTGAAGTGAACAAAGGCAGTGACAGACTCAAAAGAACTAAACTACTGTAAACAGTGCTGAGGAAGGAAAGGGGCTGCCTTTTTATATCACTGGTTAATTATCAAAAGTGTATTTTGCGTTCCCATTTTCAGAACTGGAACTGACAGTTAACATTTATATCTCAAAGCTTTAGAAATTCCCTGACTTTATAGGAAAGTCTGTTAGAAAGGGACAGATTCAATTAGCTAAATAGGGAGCCTGCCATTTTTGTAGCTGATTCACAGCATAAGGAGTTACTCTATTATTCAATTACTTTAAAAAAAAAAGCAAAGATTTAAGGAAAAGTCTGTAATCACTCATGGAAAACTGAAATTGAAGCTAGAAAAATTTACAAAAGGGATCTTCTATGGATTATATAGACATGAGAAGAGGAAAATGCGAAGGGTGTCTGTGGGTATGTAGTATGTCTCTGGGGGCAACGTATGAACTGGAGGGGATGGGCCAGGCAGGATGATCGTGCTGTAGTATGTATGTAGTGAGTAGTCAGTCTCTACCTCCAGTACACATTTTTCCTTGTTCCCCTTCCTATACCTTGAAATCCACAATTCCACATCAGTTTGGGTACCAACATGAAGGAGGTATTCAATCTTTGATGAAAAAGTAAATGAATGGATAAATGATTAAATAAAAATATCTGTTGTGAAAAACTATCTTTTATAACAGGGTAGTGTTATACATTATAGCCTCAAGATAAAAATACATGTATGCTTATTTTTTTTTTTTTTAAGATGGTAGTTACTTATTTGTCAGAGAGAGAGAGAGAGCGAGCACTCACAAGCAGAGGGAGTGCCAGGCAGAAGGAAAAGCAGACTCCCCACTGTTGCAGGGAGCCTGATAGGGGACTTTATCCCTGGACCCTGGAATCATGACCTGAGCCAAAGGCAGATGTCCAACCCACTGAGCCACCCAGACATCCCAAAGAATACTTATTTTATTTGCTAACAAACATGCTGGTTGAGGGGTGCCTGCGTGGCTCAGTGGTTTAAACCTCTGTCTTTGGCTCGGGTCATGATCTCAGGGTCCTGAGATCCAGCCTCACATCGGGCTCTCTGCTCAGCAGGGAGCCTGCTTCCTCCTCTTCTCTTTGTCTGCCTCTCTGCCTACTTGTGATCTCTCTCTCTGTCAAAGAAATAAATAAAATATTTTTCAAAAATGCTGGTTTAGGGGCACCTTGGTGGCGCAGTGGGTTAAAGCCTCTGCTTTTGGCTCCGGTCATGATCCCAGGGTCCTGGGATCAAGCCCCACATCTGGCTCTCTGCTCAGCAGGGAGCCTGCTTCCCTTCCTCTCTCTCTGCCTGCCTCTCTGGCTACTTATGATCTCTGTCTGTCAAATAAATAAAAAAATTTTAAAAATGCTGGTTTAAAAAGGTGTTTATTATGGCTGTCAAATTCTTGTTAATCTCTATAATTGGGATAAGTATCCTTGACCCTTTCCAAATTCCTCAATAGGGATCAAACAGGTATTTTAAATTTTTTGATTACCTTTGCTTTCATTTGTTTAAAAGTCATTAAGAAGGGGACACCTGAGTGGCTCAGTTGGTTAAGCCACTGCCTTTGGCCCAGGTCATGATCCCAGTGTCCTGGGATTGAGTTCTGCATGGGGCTCCTTGCTCAGCAGGGAGCCTGCTTCTCTTTCTGCCTCTGCCTACTGCTCTGCCTGCTTGTGTTCTCTCTCTCTCTCTCTCTCTGATAAATAAATAAATAAATAAATAAATAAATAAAATCTTTTAAAAAAAAGTCATTAAGAAGTAAGATTTATGCCTGTTTTATAATTTCATAATATACTTCCAGTGAGAAAGCAATAGGACACTTTATTTTATAGGCTCTTTTATATTCATAAATGAGATTAATTTTACTTATAAGTGATTATAAATATTTTGGAGAAAAATATGCTGAACATATTTGTATATCCCTCTTGAATGCTGTTTTATTTTACTGTTTCATCATGTCAGAGTTATTTATTTATTTTTTTAAGAGAGATCGAGCTTGTGTGGTGGGAGGAGGGGCAGAGGGAGAGGGAGAGAGAGACTCTTAAGCAGACTCCACAGTCTGGCTCCATCTGATGACTCTGAGACATGATCTTGACCTGAGCCAAAATCAAGAGTTAGACACAATCTACTGAGCCACCACTGGAGCCCCTCATCACTTGGGTTTTAAACAGCACTCCATGCATGTTCTGTCATTGATTTTAAGATGTGCTCTTTTCCTAAACGACCTCTAAATAAGAAGTGACCAAAATTGACAAGATGGAAAGAGAATGCCAACAAATATATTCAGTGGAGGATTCCAAGTAAGAAGAAAAACTTTTGTCATCGAAGCCAGAGAATTAAGCCAGAATAAAAGGCTTAGATACTGGGAGCTTTTACTACCTTCCATAATCTTCAATATTAAGCAAAGTATCCTACAAAAACAGCTATTATAGAAGGAAAAACAAATGAGATTGAAAAGAAATACAGAAGAGATGACAGCTTGAGAAATGAAGGAATTACATATAGTTTTTTTATTTTGTAAAGAGCTCTACTATAAGATCATCTTAGATTTGTTTAGCATTAAATGTTTTTAAGAATCTACAGACATTTGATTATTAAAATGTGGGTGGTGTGGTAGGCAAATTGAAGACCGTTAAGAATGAATGTTTATATGACTTCTCCAGGGTTACTCAGGTGGTAAATGGTGAAATAAGCATTAGAATTAAGATTCTGGAATGCTTAATTATACACCTCCAACACTTCCTCACATGACCCAGGCGGGAGTCAAGTGAACGCTCACAACTATAGTGCCACCACCAGTGACCATCAAAAAGCACCCATGTGATTACTCTAAGTCCCTGTAGCTTCTTTTCTTTGCCTCCCAGATTCCTATGGATAAGACCTGCTTCTGTCCTTCCAATAACAATGACAAGAAGCCTAACCTCTTCACCCTGTAAGAAAATTTTACATAAATTTAGAAACTTTATTGAGGATATTGCGAGGGATCAATAGACAGCTCACTAGCATCTGTCCTGTTCCATCTTCACAGTCTAACAACAACCAATGACCTCTGCTATGAAGGGTTTTCAAGGAATTTCTTACAACTGCAGTACACACAATACAAGGAAAGCTGGTGGACAGTTTACACATGTTTTTGAAATGCATTGTGTTTCTGACATTATATAATTAACATTATACAGGCTTGTTTAGCCTGGTGTTCTACTCTGGTTTTCATTACTATCAAAGTTTTAGTTATTTTAAACTAGAACATAAGTTCAATATGAAGACCAAACTAGTAAGTTACTAGAAGTACAAGTACTTACATGGTAAGAGTGTACTTTTTTCCCTCTTAGACATTTCATTATTTAAAAATCACTTATTTGTGGAGCATAACAAATATCATGGAGGACAAGGGGTGTTAGAGAGGAGAAGGGAGTTGGGGTAAATTGGAAGGGGAGGTGAATCATGAGAGACTGTGGACTCTGAAAAACAATCTGAGGGGTTTGAAGTGGCGGGGGTGTGGTGGGAGGTTGGGGTACCACGTGGTAGGTATTATAGAGGGCACAGATTGCATGGAGCACTGGGTGTGGTGCAAAAATAATGAATACTGTTTTCCGAAAATAAATAAATTGATAGCTGTAATTAAAAAATTACTTAATATTATTGAAACTTTCATGATTTATTTTTTTAATAGTATAGAAAATATATAGGAAATCAGTGTTCCCCTTCTCATCCCAGACCCCCCTAGTTAGTTAGTTAATTTGTTTTTAAAGTCCAATAAGTGGCCAAACATTTATTATTTCAATTTGAATTTTTTTCTTGCAAAGATTGAACACCTACCTACCCATATATTTTGAGATTTTTTTTTTCAAATTTTTGTTTAAATTCTAGTAGTTAACATATAGTGTAATATTGTTTTCAGGAGTAGAATTTCATGATTCATCACTTACACACAACACCCAGTGCTCATCACAAGTGACCTCCCCTGTAAGTCCCCATCACCCATTTGCCCATTACCTACTCACCTCCCTCCATCAACCCTCGGTTTGTTCTCTATAGTTAAGAGTCTCTTATGGTTTGTTTCTCTCTCTCTCTTTCCCCTCCTTCCCATATATTCATCTGTATTTTTTCTTAAATTCCATATATGAGTGAAATTATATGGTATTTGTCTTTCTTTAACTTATTTCTCTTAGCATAATACCCTCTAGTTCTATTCACGTTGTTGCAAATGGTAAGATTTTGGAATTTTTTTGATGGCTTAGTAATATTCATGTATATATAATCTCACATTTTCTGTATCCATTCTTCAGTTGATAGGCATTTGGGCTTTCTCCATAGTTTGGCTATTGTTGATAATGCTGGTATAAACTGGGGTGCAAGTACCTCCTCAAATCTGTATTTTTGTCTCCATTGGGTAAATACCCAGTAATGCAATTGCTGGATTGTAGGTCAGTTCTATTTTTAATTTTTGAGGAACTTCCGTACTGTCTTCCAGAGTGACTGCACCAGTTTGCATCCCTACCAACAGTGTAATAGGGTTTCCATTTCTCCACATCCTCACCAACACTTGTTGTTTCCTGTGTCATTGATTTTAGCCATTCTGATGGGTGGTAAAATGGATATGTATCACTAACTTTCAGAAAGATGCACAAGGAATGAATACACTGAATATGGATGCCTCTGGTATTAATACTTCCTTTTTTATTAATATATAAAGTATTATTTGTTTCAGGAGTACAGGTCTGTGATTCATCAGTCTTACACAATTCACAGCACTCACCATAGGACATAACTTCCCCAATGTCCATCACCCAGCCACCCCATCCCTCCCCCTCCATACCCCCAGCAAACCTTAGTTTGTTTCCTGAGATTAAGAGTCTCTTATGGTTTATCTCCCTCTCTGGTTTCCTCTTCTTTCATTTTTTGTCCCTTCCCCTGTGATCCTCTGTCTTGTTTCTCAAATTTCTCATATAGTGAGATCATATGACAATTGTCTTTCTCTGATTGACTTATCCCATCCACATCGTTTCAATGGCAAAATATCTTTTTTGATGACTGTATAGTATTCCATTGTATATGTAAATCACATTTTCTTTATCCATTCATCTGCCAGTGGACATCTAGGCTCTTTCCATAGTGTAGCTATTGTGGACATTGCTACTATAAACATTGGTGTTCATATGCCCCTTCGGATCATTACATTTGTATCTTTAGGGTAAATGCCCAGAAGTGCAATTGCTGGGTCATAGGGTAGCTCAATTTTCAACTTTTTGAGGAACCTCCATGCTGTTTTCTAGAGTGGCTGCACCAGCTTGCATTCCCACCAACAGTGTAGGGGGGTTCCACTTCCTTTGCATCCTCATCGACTCCTGTGGTTTCCCAACTTGTTAGTTTTAGCCATTCTGACTGGTGTGAGGTGATTTTGATTTGTATTTCCCTGATGTTGAGTGATGTTGAGTACTTTTTCATGTGTCCGTTTGCCATGTGGATGTCTTCTTTGTAGAAATGTCTGTTCATGTCTTCTACCCATTTCTTGATTGGACTATTTGTTCTTTTGGTGTTGAGTTTGATTAAGTTCTTTATAGATTTTGAATACTAGCTCTTTTATCTGATATGTCATTTGCAAATATATTCTCCCACTTGTCACTTGTCTTTTGGTTTTGTTAACTGTTTCCTTTGCTGTACAAAAGCTTTTGATCTTGATGAAGTTCCAAGAGTTCATTTTTGCCTATGCTTACCTTGCTTTTGATGATGTTTCTAGGAAGAAGTAGCTGTGGCTGAAGATGAAGAGGTTGCTGCCTGTGTTCTCCTCAAGGATTTTGATGGATTCCTTTCTCACATTGAGGACCTTCAACCATTTTGAGTCTATTTTTGTGTGTGGTGTAAGGAAATGGTCCAGTTTCATTGTTCTGCATGTGGCTGTCCAATTTTCCCAACATCACTTGTTGAAGAGACTGTCTTTTCCATTGGAGATTCTTTCCTGCTTTGTCAAAGATTAGTTGGCCATAGAGTTGAGGGTACATTTCTGGGTTATCTATTTAGCTCCATGGATCTATGTGTCTGTTTTTGTGCCAGTACCATACTGTCTTGATGATGACAGCTTTGTAATAGAGCTTGAAGTCTGGAATTGTGATGCCACCAGCTTTGGTTTTCTTTTTCAACATTCCTCTGGTTTTCTTGGGGTCTTTTCTGATTCCATATAAATTTTAGGATTATTTGTTGCATTTCTTCAAAAACAGTTGATGGTATTTTGATAAGGATTGCATTAAATGTGTAGATTGCTCTAGGTAGAATAGACATTTTCACAATATTTATTCTTCCAATCCATGAGCAGGGAACATTTTTTCCATTTCTTTGTGTCTTCTTCAATTTCTTTCATGAGTATTCTATAGTCTTCTGAGTACGGATTCTTTGCCACTTTGGTTAGATTTATTGCTAGGTATCTTATGGTTTTGGGTGCAATTGTGAATGGGATCAACTCCTTAATTTCTCTTTCTTCCGTCTCATTGTTGGTGTAGAGAAACACAACTGATTTCTGTGCATTGGAGTAGAGTCTTTTGTGTTTTCCACATAATGTATCATATCAGCGACAAAGAGAGATAGTTTGACTTCTTTACCAATTTGGATGCCATTTATTTATCTATTTATTTATTTATTTATTTTGTTGTTGTTGTCTGATTGCTGAGGCTAGGACTTCTAGTAGTATGCTGAATAGCAGTGGTGATAGTGGACAGCCCTGCCATGTTCCTGATCTTAGGGGAAAAGCTCTATTCTCTACCATGAGAATGATATTTGCTGTGGGTTTTTCACAGGTGGCTTTTATGATATTGAGGTATGTTCTCGCTATCCCTACACTATAAAGGATTTCAATCAAGAAAGTATGCTGTACTTTGTCAAATGCTTTTTCTGCATCTAGTGAGAGTATCATATCGTTCTTGTTCTTTCTTTTATTAATGTATTGTATCACATGGATTGATTTGCAGATGTTGAACCAACCTTTCAGCCCAGGAATAAATCCTCCTTGGTTGTGGTGAATAATCCTTTTAATGTACTGTTGAATCCTATTAGCTACTATTTTGGTGAGAATTTTTGCATCCATGTTCATCAGGGATATTAGTCTGTAATTCTCCTTTTTGATGGGATCTTTGTCTGGTTTTGGTATCAAGGTAATTCTGGCCTCAGAAAAGGAGTTTGGAAGTTTTCCTTCCATTTCTATTTTTTTGGAACAGTTTCAGAGAATAGGTATTAATTCTTCATTAAATATTTGATAGAATTCCATGGGGAAGCTGTCTGGCTCTGGGCTCTTATTTGTTGGGAGATGTTTGATGACTGCTTCAATCTCCTTACTGGTATATGGGTCTATTCAGGTTTTTTATTTCTTCCTGGTTCAGTTTTTGTAGTTTACATGTCTTAAGGAATGTATGCATTTCTTCCAGATTGTCAAATTTGCTAGTGTATAGTTGCTCATAATATGTTCTTATAATTGTCTGTCTTTGGTGTTGGTTGTCATCTCTCCTTTTTCATTCATGATTTTATTAATTTAGGTCCTTTCTCTTTTCTTTTTGGAATGTCTGGCCATGGGTTTATCAATCTTATTAATTCTTTCAAAGAACCAGCTTCTAGTTTTGTTGACCTGTCCTACTATTCTTTTGGTTTCTATTTCATTGATTTCTGCTCTGATCTTTTTTTTTTTCCCCAAAGATTTTATTTATTTATTTGACAGACAGAGATCACAAGTAGGCAGAGAGGCAGGCAGAGAGAGAGGAGGAAGCAGGCTCGAGCAGAGAGCCCGATGCGGGGCTCGATCCCAGGACGCTGAGACCATGACCCGAGCCGAAGGCAGAGGCTTTAACCCACTGAGCCGCCCAGGCGTCCCTATGCTCTGATCTTTATTATTTCTCTTCTCCTGCTGAATTTAGGCTTTCTTTGTTGTTCTTAAGGTGTAGGCTTATGTTGTGTTTCTAGGTTGTGTTTCTTAGGTTGTCTTTCTTGTTTCTTGAGAAAGACTTGAATTGCTGTATACTTTCTTCTCAGGAATGCCTTTGCTGTGTCTCAATGATTTTGCAAGTTGTGTTTTCATTTTTATTTGTTTCCATGAATTTTTTAAATTCTTTAATTTCCTGGTTGACCCATTCATTCTTTAGTAGGATGCTCTTTAGCTTCCATGCATTTGAATTCTTTCCAACTTTCCTCTTGTGGTTGAGTTCTAGTTTTAAAGCATTGTGGTCTGAAAATATGCAGGGAATGATCCCAATCTTTTGGAACCAGCTGAGACCCAATCTTTTGGAACTAACTGAGACCTGATTTTTGACCCAGGATGTGATCTATTCTGGAGAATGTTCCATGTGCACTAGAGAAGAATGTGTATTCTGTTACTTTGGATGAAATGTTCTAAACATATCTGTGATGTCCATCAGGTCCAGTGTGTCATTTAAAGCCTTTATTTCCTTGTTGATGTTTTGCTTAGATGTTCTGTCCAATTCAGTGTGGTGGGTATTATAGTCCCCTACTATTATTGTATTATTGTCTATGTGTTTCTTTAATTTTGTTATTAATTGGTTTATATAATTGGCTACTCCTATGTTAGGGGCCTAGATAATTTAAAATTTTAAGATCTTCTTATTGGACAGACCCTTTATGTATGATATAGTGTCCTTCCTCATCTCTTATTATGGTCTTTGGCTTAAAATCTAGTTTGTCTGATGTAAGGATTGCCACCCCAGCTTTCTTTTGATGTCCATTAGCATGGTAAATGGTTTTCCACCCCATCACTTTAAATCTGAAATTGTCTTTGGGTATAAAATAAGTCTCTTGTAGATAGCATATTGATGGGTCTTGTGTGTGTGTGTGTGTGTGTTTTAATCCATTCTGATACCCTGTGTCTTTTAATTGGGGGCATTTAGCCCATTTAGATTCAGGGTAACTATTGAAAGATATGAATTTAGTGCCATTGTATTGCCTTTAAGGTGACTGTTACTGTATATTGTGTTTGCAAATTCTTTCAGGGTTTTTTTTTTTTTTTCCCCAGAAGCTTTTTATTTCTCCTCTGTTTTCATTTACAGCCTAGCTGGATATAGTATTCTTGGCTGCATATTTTTCTCATTCAGTGCTCTGAATATATCATGCTAGTCCTGTCTTGCCTGCCAGATCTCTGTGGATAGGTCTGCTGCCAATCTAATATTTATACCATTGTAGGTTACAGATCTGTTATCCCAAGCTGCTTTCAGAATTTTCTCTTTGTCTCTGAGACTTGTAAGTTTTACTATTGTGTGATGGGGTGTTGATCTATTTTTATTGATTTTTAGGTGGGTTCTCTGTGTCTCCCGGATTTTGATGTTTATTTCCTTCCTCAAATTAGGGAAGTTCTCTGGTATAATTTGCTCCAATATATGTTCTGACCCCCTCTCTCTTCTTTTTCTGGGATCCCAATTATTCTAATATTGTCTCATCTTATGGTATCACTTAGCTCTGGAATTCTCCCCTCGTGATCCAGAACTTGTTTATCTTTTTCTCAGCTTCTTTGGTCTCCATCATTTGGTCTTCTATATCACTAATTCTCTCTTCTGCCTCATTTATCCTAGCAGTTAGAGCCTCTATTTTTTTTAATTACACTTCATTAATAGCTTTGATTTCAACTTAGTTAGATTTTAGTTTTTTAATTTCTCCAGAAAGGGATTATATTTCTTCAGAAAGGGATTCTCTAGTATATTCTTTTTTCAAGCCCAGGTAGCATCTTTCTGAACTCTTTTCTGACATTCTTAGTAATGTCCATATTGATTAAGTCCCTAGCAGTTGGTACTGCCTCTTGTTCTTTTCTTGAGGTGAGTTTTTCCACCTTGTCATTTTGTCCAGAGAAGAATAGATGAATGAAAGAACAAAATGCTAATAGGGTAAAAACAACCCCAGAAAAATATACAGTAATCAAGCCAGAAGAACCCTGAAACTGGGGGGAGAAGAAGGGAAAAAAATAAAAATAAAAAAAATGTGATTAGGCTGGTGAATAGAACAGAGCCACACACTTGATTTTGGGTGTATTTTGATCTGTTGGAAGAAACTGCCTCACAAATTTTTAAAGAAAGGAAATACACACACACACACATGGGTAAACATGATGGAGGGATGGACTATGACTATGAAGATGAAAATTAAAAATGATTTTAAAAAAGGAATTCATAAGATAAGAAGTGGTTGAAAAAAGAAAAGAAAAAAAGGAGAGAATGTGATCAGACTGGAGACTAGATATGCTTTATTTAAGGTATATTTGGATTTGTTAGAAAAAAGTGTATCCCAAAATTTTAAAGAAAGAAAAAGTTATATGTGTAGGAAAATAAGGTTAAATACAATGAAGGGATAGAATATGAGTATAAAAATGAAATTTAAAGAAGATATTCTAAAAGGTATTGGTAAGATAAAATAATTAAAATAGGGGAAAATAGGAAAGAAGAAATATTTTTTTAAAAAATTGATAAAATAATGAAAATTACAAGAATTTAACTTTGAAAGACTAAACAATTATGGGGAAAAAGCCTGTATTCTCTGTGCTGTATTCTCCTATCTCTGTAGTTTTGCAGTTCTCATTGATCAGTAAACTTGGTCTTGGCTGGATGTTCTTGCTGATCTTCTGCGGGAGGGGCCTTTTGCCAGGATTCTCAAATGTCTTTGCTGGAGGCAGAATTGCACCACCCTTGTCATCAACCAGGCTAAGTGATCTGCTCGGGTTCGCGCTCGGGAGCTTTTGTTCCCTGAATGCTTTCCATAGAGCTCTGGAGGATGGGAATGAAGATGGCGGCCTCCCATTTCCTGGCCAGGAGGAACCAAGAGCTCATGACCCCACTCCTCAGTGTGCCTTCAGAGAAAAGCCCTCAATCCTTCCCTTCTCCATGGTCTCTGACCCAGTGTTTCTAACTCTGGCGCATGGCTGGTTCAGAGCTCCAAATCTAACAGTTTGCTGCTGTGCTGCTTCTCCCAGAGGAGAAAGGTGAGTCTCCTTGGATCTGCCACTTGTGGGGTCCCTGCCCAAAAAGTACCCGTGCAACTTTGCTGCAAATCATGATTTTTGGCAACCCTGAGCTGAGAGCACCCTGCTTAGCTCCGTCTTTGCTGCCAGCTTCCCTGCTCCCGTACCTGAAAGCTCTGCCACACTCAGGTACCCCTGCGAGGGTTCTGAGATCCTACACGGTCCCCGCAATGGCTCCACCCTCTGAGTGACGTCCCTCTGTGGAGCAGACTTCTAAAATTTCTGATTTTGTGTTCCGTTGCTCTCTCACTTTACGGGAGCCAGCTGATGGAGGCTCCCTTCCCCTCACTGCGTTCTCTCTTCCCATATATAGCCTCTGATTCACTTCTCCCCACGTCTTACCTTCCAGAAAGTGGTCACTTTTCTGTTCATAGAATTGCTACTCTTCTCCTCTTCCATCTCCTGTAGAGTTTGTAGGTGTTCAGACTGGTTTGCTAACTATCTAGCTGAACTCCTGGGACCAGATGAAATCTAGGTCTTCTACTTCTCTGCCATCTTGCTCCTCCCACTTAATACTTACTTTTTAAAGCACTCTTCCTTCTTTCCACTTTGTTTTAAATCTCACATTTATTCCCCTCTTCTCAGTGAGTAAATCAGTTACAAATTTACCTCTTTTCAGTATTCTGCCATAATATTTATTTCCATTAAGGTTATGCATGCATGTGAGTCAGATTCACTGATTACAAAAATGGCAATCCTTGCCATTTCTTTCGTTTTTTTTTTTTTTAAGATTTTATTTATTTATTTGACAGACAGAGATCACAAGTAGGCAGAGAGGCAGGTGGCGAGGGGGCGGGGAGCAGGCTCTCCACTGAGCAGAGAGCCCCAAGATGTGGGGCTCGATCCCAGGACCCCGAGACCATGACCTGAGCTGAAGGCAGAGGGTTTAACCCACTGAACCACCCAGGCACCCCAATCCTTGTCATTTCTTGTTTGTCAGAGGCAATCATATTAAACATTCTAAGTTAATTCTTGTAGTTAGCTTCTTATCTCTAAATATCATGTTTATACTTCTACCACTTGATGCTTCAGTTCTAGGTATTATATACTAACTTTTACCTTTGAAAGATAAGACTTACTGCCCTGTACCCAAACACTCTGCACCTGCCACACCCCTACACTTGCAGTCAGCTATCCATGAAATAATCATAATTTTGCTTGTATTGATAGTGTTTTTATTCCTATAGCTGTGTAAATAATATTCAAGTCTGAACCACACAGTATACTGTGTCTTACTTTTCCTAGAAAATAAAATTGTCTTTTTTGTTGTTGTTATTACTCAATTATTCAGGTACTTAAAAATGAATACAACCCAAGGCATTCTCCCAATTGTATAAATCTCCTCTCAAAACATTAAATATACATTTTATCAATTTTTCTTCCTGAAACATCTATCCTGGAACATTCTGACCTGTTCTAATTGGGATGGGTTGCTCCCTAGTTTGGCTACACTGTATTTATTTTGAAATCTCACTCCAGCAGCATTCTAGTGGATGGGTGGCTTCTTTACCTTTTTATTGTGTTGGATCACAATGTTTTTTTTTTGTTTGTTTTTTTCATTTTTTTAAAAGATTTTATTTATTTATTTATTTGACAGAGAGAGATCACAAGTAGACAGAGAGGCAGGCAGTGAGAGAGAGAGAGAGAGAAAGAGAGAGAAGCAGGCTCCCTGCTGAGCAGAGAGCCCGATGCGGGACTGGATCCCAGGACCCTGAGATCATGACCTGAGCTAAAGGCAGCGGCTTAACCCACTGAGCCACCCTGGTGCCCTGTTTTTTTCAATTCTCTTATTTTGGTGGGGTACACTCACCAGTAAACTCCTGAGTAAAGGTTCTTGAGATGGAAATTTCAAAAACCTTTTGTATCCAAAAAATACATCTTATTCTATCTGAACTCTTAGAGCTAATTTGGCTAGGTATAGAATTTAGGGTTGGAAATTATTTTTCCTCTGAATTTTAAAGACAATTTTCCATTGGTTTTCAGCTTCTAATGTTGCAGCCAAGAAGAATAATAGCATTCTAGTTCTTGATGTTTTTAACGAAATTTATGATTTCCTTTCTAAAAGTTTAAAGAATCTTCTTTGTCTTTTCCTTTCTGAAATTCTACAGTGATAAGCCAGTCATGTGCCTTAATGGCATACTTCAAATCTGGAAACTCATGGGAATTTTTCTTGAATTACTTTTTTGGTGGTTTTCTTCCTGGTGTTTTCTTCACTCTCTCTTGCTACATTTCCTATTATTCAGATTCTGGATTCCTAGACTATACTTCTAATTTTCTTTTTTTTTTTTTTTTACATAATTTTCCTTTCTCTTTTTGCTTTTTTACTTACTTGTCACATACTCATCTTTATCTTCCAATCTTCCTGTTGAGTTTTCCAAGGGCTTTTTATGTTTCATGTATTTCTTTCCTTTAATCTTTTTTTTTAAGATTTTAAAAATTTATTTATCATAAAGAGAGTGCACAAGCAGGGGAAGTGGGAAGCATCATAGACAGAGGGAGAAGCCGACTCCCTGTTCAGCAGGGAGCCCAATGTAGGACTCGATCCCAGGACCCTGGGATCATGAACCAAGCCAAAGTCAGATGCTTAACTGATTGAGCCACCTCGGTGCCCCACTATGTATTTCTTTCTTATAGCTTCCTGTTCTTGTTTCTCAGATACAGTATAGTCAGTTTTTAGTTTGCATGGTAATACAGGATTATAAAAAGGACCAGAGAAGCAAAAATAATGCAAAGCCATCTTACTAATCAGTGGGTGGAATGACAATTGTTCTGTAAACATTAACAACTTTTTCAAAATATTAAAACTCTTACTATAAGTTTTACATGTATAGGATTAAAAAAACAGTAAAACTAATAACTTCTTTAGGATACTGTGATTTAAAGCATTATACAAACATTGAAAACCAAAGTGTTTTCTTTCTGGACACAATGTTTTCTGCCTTCTCATGGTATAACTTACAAAATGAAATGAAGATCTTTTCTTTTCAAAATGAAATGAAGGTGAATTGTCATACTCCTTTTTAAGTTTGGATTAGCTTCCATACATTTATCTTTTGTGCTTTTAGTGTCATGAAATATCTTCAACAGCCCTTCGAAGTGATTATTTTGCTGGTATCACTTCCTTTCAGATATCTTCATCCTTTTCATAACAAACACTTACAGTCATATAAAATACTTGTTAATAATCGTATACAGTTGCCTTAACCAACCCTTGGAATCTAGATGCAAATTTTATGGCAGCCTCCTCTTCTGCTCTATCAATTTCACAAGACAGCATAGCATTCATCAATTCATGCCAACTTTGGAAACAATCAAGTCAGCATTTACTGGCAATAAAAGTTTATTCTTCCATTCCTTTGTAATTACCTTTTAAAAAAAAAACTACGGTAACTAACACCAACACTTACCTGAATGTTAGCCAAACTAATTTTCTTTAATTGCAGTCTTCAGTCCAACCATAAACCTCTTTCTGCTCTCAGTGCAATTTAAAGTGAAAGATGCAGAAGCAACTTTACCTGACTTTTTATATTCATTAGTCTTTCTCAGTATGGTTCCTATAGACCCTTCCTACCTTGGTTTGGTATCACCATTTTCCTATATGCAATTCCTATCTTACCATCTTTCATTATATTGCTGCCTTACAACTTTTATCTGTTCTGGAAAATGTTGCATCTGTTTATCAATGGGAGGCAAGGAGGCCACATAACTATGTACTTTGGTGTCCGTGCATGAACTAATAGGCTTGCAGTGACAAATCAGCGATAGACTTTGAACGAAGTGATATGAACTACCCGTCCATCTTTTCATTCACAAGGGAATTAATGATAGTATTTAAACTGCGCTCCCTGTACATTTGTTTCCTCCAGTTTACTTTTTTCTGTATTAGTTTGTCTGTCTGTTATTTGCCTGTTTCTTTTTTATTTGTTCTGTTTTCTGCTTTGATTTTAGAGCCTTATCTGACCCACTCATATGTAAGAGTAGGTACTAAAATCTCAGCGGTAGAGCTTATTAATGTGGCCCTCCCTGCTGGGTGATCTGGGCAGGCCATTCCTTAGAGAGTAGTTTTTATGTCTTATCTTTTGGTATGGTCAGAATCCCCAGAGAATCCTCTTCACATGCCCTTTCTGAAGAGTATACACCTTGCTACCTGTCTCCTAAAAGTTTAGTGCAGTCCAGAAGGCCTATTTTCTGCTTATTCCTGTATTTTCATCTTTGTGCCTTTAGCCTCAACCAGGTCAGACCAAGACACTGTGTTTTAGTCTCTCCAGAGAAAATGTTCTCCCAGGGCGAAGGATGGGCAGTCAGATGACTGCTCTTATTAACCCCATCTTCCTTCTACTTCCGAAAGTCCTTCACATCCCCAGGTCTAGAGCTAACTCATGCTATAAATTGTGTCCCTTCTTGACTTTCACTGTTGCTAGTTTAGGATTCAGCTTTTCCCATTCACTTATTGCCTATCTATTTTCTAGTTTTCTAAATGTGGTTGCAGTTTTTTCCCCGTTTCTTTGGCCTTGTAGCTTTATGGTTTTTAAGATAGAAACCTTATTGTCATTTTAGTTTTTATGAGGGAGAGAAGCTTAAAGGTATATAGTCAATTCCCCTTCCATTTGAAGCCTCTCATTTAAAAAAAATATACCAGTGGGTAAGTGTTAATATCCTGTACTAGATCCTTAACCAAAGTAAAGTATAAAATTCAATCTAATATATGGATAGGAGACGAGAAAGCTATACTTTTTTATTCGTTCTTAGTTTGCCTGTCTTCACAGAGGAAAATATTTGATGTTTCTTTCTGTTACTTTTCTTCTAGGGCTGTCAACAAAAGGCTTTATCATTTGTCTGTCGTTGATCTTTATGTTTTCATTATCATAGCCATAGAAAAGCAACCATAAATATTGTAAGAGCACTTTGTAGAAGTGATTTATAACACTTTCTTGAGATGGTTTCAGTAGCCTTATTCAGCCGCATCTCCTGGCATTTTTAATAACCCTCTTAATACATTCTGTCATCCCCATCTGTTCTGATTTAATGTCGATGATCAAGGCACGCTCTGCGGCGGGAAGCCACCTGATCACTCCAGTCCTGTGTTACGTGTGCATCCAGCTCAAGGTATTTTCAGAGAGGACACGTCAAACTGCTGTTATTTAATTATATCCAGTTTACTAGTTTTCTCCTGGGCAGCTCAGGTAAGACTTCAGAAAATTAGGCATTAGACAGGTTCATAGGAAATCACATCATGGCTTTTCAAAAACCAGTTCAGTTTAACCTGCTGCTAATTCCCTAACTGGCAATTCTCTGACTCCATCCCTAGGGGAAATATATTGAACACAGCTGAAGGTTAAGGCAGAGGAGTACAGTGAGACGAGGAAGCAACCAATCAGACGGCGAGGGTCTGAAGATCTGATGCCTCCAGGCAAGCAGCACCAAGCGGAGCTGGTTAGTCTCCTTTTATTGCCGACGAACACTACACACATGTCGTAAATGCTCCTTATGTTGGCAGCAGCCACCAAGCAGAGCCCGTAGCTAAGAAGAGTGGGATACATGCCTAAGCAACTCATTCTGCACGGCGGCTGACAAGACAACGATTCCTGTGCTGGAATGTTCTCATTCAAAGGTATTGGTTTTTTTTTCATTGAGTTGCTATATTTCTTACGAATTTCGGACAGCAGAGATGCTGGTGCTGGAGAAAAATCTCTCTGCTTTCTAGTAATGCTTTGTTCCTCTTCTCAGTCTAAATGCCAGCCTTTTAAGATGGTTAACCTCTGGGGGAGCCAGTAATAAGCAGAATAAAGGAACACTTTACATTGCTTAAGCTGACTGTGCACAGACCCTTTATTGGGACAGACTCTTTGTTACTGTTGCTATTGTTCTGAAGGTAAGCTGGCTAAAAATGCAGCTTCAAACCATCACATTCTGCTATACAGATAACTAAAGAGACCCAGGGAAAGAACTGGGCGGGGGGGGGGGGCAGAGGGTAAGGGAGGCTACATATTGTAAAGGTTACTGCAATTTTTCTAGCAATCTACCAGACTCAGAGAGAAAAAGGGCCACAGTTCCTGATCTAAGGTAAAGAAAAAGAATTTTGTGAGTATGAAGATTCCTATATGCTTTAGACACAAGTTTTATAAAAAATGAATACTTTGCATATTCTCCTCGTGCTTAATGATTAAAACACCTTAATTATTATTTATTACTGACAGCTGGTGTAATCGTCCAGAAGTCATCAGCATATTAGGAGCTCTTGTTTTAGTTGCCAAGGTAATTGAAAGGATAATTTAATATGTTACAGAGTAACAAAAGACTCAGGAGAAACATATTGCATTAGGTGAGGCATGAGATTGCTTTGCAGAGCATTTATTTTTTAGAGTGAGTCCCTTCTTTTGTCTCTCCCCTGGCTCAATTATCTGTTGGAAGGAATGGATCAAACCGGGACTTTCATCATGTACCGCATATTTAGACTAACATTATTATTTATTCTGTATATTAGGCAAGACTGAGTTTATGTCTAAGACATTAAATTGCTAGTCATATAGAAAGGATTCGCTGGTAAGTTGTTCATTATCCTCCATGGGACATGTGAAATTACACATCGGTGGGCAATCAACAGTGGCCTGAATGAAGTCAAGTAAAAACTGTTGTCCCAGGGAGCAGAAATGATTGCAAGATGTTCTCTGCTTCATTTTCCAGTTCTTCTTCAGAAGCAATTATAATTCTAATCTTCATAGCGCACGGTCAAGTGTAACTTTTTAATATTACATCTCTGAAAGGTCTCCAAGTAATGCAGAATCTTTGTGTCATCATTTCTTAAAAGAGGGGAAATTTTAAAGCATTGATCATAGTTTCTAAATTGCCAGGTCATTTATTTATCAATTACGGACTGTAGAGCTAAATACACCTTGTCTGTGTAATATCATCAATTTATATTATGATACAATTTGTGATTTTCAGTTTCTCTAAATATTTATAAGTGAATGATTTTATTTTGAAGATACATAAACAAAAGTAATACATATAGATAATATTTGAAAATCTATTTAAGTGTGAAAAGTCCCTAGTTATATGTAATTAAGTCATTATAATAAAGTAATACAAAAATTAAAATCTTAGCTTTACAATTTAAAAATCAACTACAAAATCAAAATAAGATTTTTTTCCATATATGTATAATTATTGCCTTCTAGCTATATCTAAAAGACATTGTCTCAAAGACTGTAAAACTAACCAATTAATCAGTTGGACATAGGGAGTTCATTTGCAACTTTGATGAATGGTAACAGGAATGTAGGGATTAAATTATTCTGCAAAAGAGAATACGGAAGGATAGTATCTTGTATGTGAACGATAAGAAGTATTCTTACACCTGGGATGGTGTAAAATTTATTTCTATAAACTATAATTGTAGAAAATCTGGTTAGAGTCAATGAAGCATTTTGGGACAGCTAGATACTGGTTAAGAGGAATGAATTAAAGCAAAAGAAGGGATCTTTCCCTCTGAGGCAGTGCAGGGGTAAAATAACCCCAGTGAGACTGGCTGAAACCCCAGCCTTACCACCTCCTCCCTGCAGAACACGGGAGATTAGCCCTACCTGGCTGGTTTGCGAGTTAGGAGTCCCTATAATTGTAAGTAGTTTGTGTCAGTATGAGAAGGATGTAATTAAAAAGATATGGTATCAAAGTTGGTTCTGAACCTCATTGGGGCTGGCCGGGTGTAGACAGGATTATTCCTTTCACGTAGAAGAGGGGATTGATCATAGTTGGAATCCGGAGAAAAGGCTGCATTAGTTCATCACTGTCCCCCCCACCCCCCACCCCACACCCTCCATTCTCTTCCATCTCTTCAATAATGTCTATTCTTCTGCCTCTGGAGAGCACTGCCTTTAGTGTAGGCTTTGACTCTTATTTAAATGCTAATAGGCTTGGCAAGGCTATTTTAAGGTATTATTACACCTTGGTCTTCTGGCAGACCTGAGAGCAGATGCTGATAAAGGAATGCTGAGTAGGAGACAGATTTTAAAAGGGGGTTGGGAGGGGGGATAAGGGGAGGGAAGCTAGTTCCAGCAAAAGGGATGCTATTGAGAGAGGAAGAGCTAATTGGAGACTCTAAAGGCTGGGAAACATATCCTATCATTCCAAGATCACTTAATAAACACCTACAGAGAGACCAGGTCAACTCAGAGCATAGAATTAAGCTTTGGGTCCAAATAGAGTGGGTCCAGACTAAAGCCCAGGCAGCAATCTTGGCGGGAAACATGATGTATACAGACGTTCTTTTTCCTGGTCACCTGTGAGGCTGTTTGTTCAAGTGGTGACTTCATGTTGTTCTGAGGAAGAACTTATTTGCTGACTTGAGGAGGAATAAACAAAGGGAAAAGGAAATGAAATCTAAGGAACAGAGCAAATTTTTCATATTTATGGCGTAAAAAACCTTTGCCAGGGTACATGTGATCATGTGCAGGATGACTGTTGAAAACGTAGCTCAGCTTCCATCTACAGAAAGAGCATCAACACACCCTCTGAGGGGGACACTCTTCATGTCTGTGTGGTCTTCCAACCTCTCCCCATTCAAGGCCACGCAACTGCACCTCCATGATTTCCTCGAACTTGAAATTACTCCCATTCATGGCCGTGCTTCCACCTGTACACGAGTGATTCAATCTAGAGGAGGTTTTATGCTATTTGAAACTCAGTATTTAGGACATGACCCAGACTGTGTGGTAATTTGATGGTCCCGATGTTCCCAAGGCCATCCCCACCCACTGGTCAGTGTCTTCAGTTGTACCTTTCATGTCGCTGAGAAGCAAACACCTCTGGAAAAATTAACACTATGAAAAGCTCTTTTCACTTTTCTCTTCTACCACTTTTAATATTCTGCCTTCTTACAGTTTTGGGGATGTTTGTTTATTTCCTTCACCAGACTGGCGTTCTTCCAGAAAAAGGATAGAATCTGACTTCAAATTTTACCATTGCCTAGCAGGAGGCCTGTCACGTAGAAAATATTACACAAATATTTGTTCAACTTACTAACACAGTTCATTTCCCAAGGAGCTCATTGATGTATGTTCATTGAACTACCAAACTACCTGAACTACATGAAGGATAAAGTGGCCAAATGAATAGCTTCAATTTGACCTCACAATAAAACCTGTAAATTAGGAAAAATTTACTTTGTTCAGCATCTCTTAGCAGCCTCCGGTCAGTGTATTCTGTAACCCTCAGGGTATTGATGAGTCCAGGGAACTGTGTTCATGCCCAAGCAAATCCTCTATGTCCACAGTGATAAAGTAATAGCTCAGTCTCATTAGTATAGGAGCCAAGTCCAGCATGTGCAGTGTCGGGGGGGGCTGTCAAGTGGCAAAGGGACACTAGAACTATCGCTCTCTGCGGGGAGGTGAGGGTTGCTTCTAGAGGGACAAAGGGCAGGGTCTACGGAGCAGCATTATGAACCAGGCGGTTAAGGAGCTCTGGAGGAAGGCGGGGTGAGCAGCTGAACTCTAATCATCAGAGAACATATAAAGCCACTCTCAGACATTGGAGGAGCAGGGCTCTTTCATCCCTCACAACTTTGTAAGCCTTTCTTAGGCCTTTCTGATATCCATGTCATGGACGGAGAAAGGAAGCCAAGTGCATGTTTTCCTTAATAGGCCCGAGGTGGTGAAGGGATGGTACCTCCCTGCTCACAACCAAGACTGTGTTATTATGAAATCTAAGGCAGGCTGTGGAAAACAATGCAGTCATTTTGTTAGAATGCTACCGGAAATGATGTCTTGTTTTGTTTTCCTATGATATCATTAAGGAATCATTAAGGTCTGGGTTTATGATCTGCCTGTGAATCAATCAGTCAAAGATGTTATCCTTCTCATCCCATTTTGAACTCTACTTTGAATTAGAATTGTTCCTCCTGGCAGACACAGGGAAACATTTGTATGTTCACTCAGTGGACATTCAGCTTCTTCTTGAACCTTCTGGGGACGCTAGGCCATTCAGATTTTGTTTACTGAGTCATTTGAGCTCCCTCCTCCCAGCACCATGAGAACGACCACCATGGTGCATGTCATGGTACAATTTCTGACCCAGCTCTCTGAAGCATACTCGGTCTGTTTTTAAAGGAAAGATAGCGACGCTAATAAAAAACAGATGCCTAATAAGTCAAAATATGTACTAGAATTTAAAAGTAATATTTCTAGTGTGGTCTTTCTTTCTTTCTTTTTTTAAAGATTTTATTTATATGAGAGAGCGCACAAGCATGGGAGAGGCAGAGGGAGAAACAGACACTGAGCAGAGAGCCCAATGCAGGGCTCGATCCCAGGACCCTGAGATCAAGACCTGAGCTAAAGGCAGACACTTAACCGACTGAGCCAACCAGGTGCTCCTACCATGGTCTTTCTTAAGGCTCTAAATATGCATTTTAAAATCATTACTAGGCTGCTGGAAGGGACACTTAGCACTTGAGTTTTATTAATATGTTATGATGCAGTGTAACCTCATATGACTTCTTTTTTATTGACTATTACAAAACTAAATTTTATCTGTATTGTGTTTTATAGTTCAGTTATTTTTTGTGGTTTTTTAATACTCCATTTATGGTTAGCCCCTCCTTCTCCCCTCCCCCCAGCTCCTGACAAGGCTATAATCACAATTCTTCTGTAGGTTTCCTGGTGCACATAGCAGAATTTATCTGAAGTGTTTACCTAGGAATTTCATTGTTTGGTCATAAATTATGCAAATGCTAAAAATCTGAAGTAACTCAAAACTATTTCTAAAAATGATTATTATTTTGCACTCTTCTTTATCCATACCTTTCTCAGCACTCCAGCATCGCACAGGCAAGCTAGCTAAATATTTGGGTTGAATAAAGAATCTTTGGAAGTTTCCTTATAAAAACTGTCACCAAACTCTCAGCCTGTGCATTAATATAGAGCTTCCATAACCCACCCAGTTCTCTTCTTCCACTAATTATGGCAAACCGAGACTTTCCCCCTTGGTTATAGTTCTTCTAAGAATTTATACTTTACCCGACTCTTTATTTTATTCTTCAGCTTGGGGATTGGATTGCTTCTCCAATTCATTATCAAAGATGGGTAGAGTTTTGAGCTATAGACTGATGTTACTTTAAGATATTTATTCTCAAAATATTTCTGATTACCATTTGAAGCAAGAACTCTGTTCTTTTCCTCTTTTTCGTTGCTCTTCAATTGTTACGGTAAGACAATGGACCCTCTTTAACCTTAGTTTATGGGACACAATGTGAGTGAGCATTTTGAGAATGCTGATGTCCCCAATTATATTTCCCCTATAGCTCTCAGAGCCACAGATTTCTTTGGATTTCCCATTATTTTTGCTTCGACTCCTACACCTGCACCAGATTACTATGTTAGATTTTAATGGGCTTTTCTGCTTTTCACGGGCTCTCTTTCTTCAATCTATTCTCCACCCTGCTGTTAAGTTATGATGTTAAAAAACAAACTTGTTCACATTATTCTTTTGCTTATGACACGGCAGAGTGCCACTCCTCACTAACTTAGTCCAACCCCTTCCAAAGTGTGGTATAATAGAGTATGATTTGCAATCAAATAGATTTTGTTCAGATCCTGACTATACCATTTTTATAATTGAACCTTTGATTTTCATATCAATGAAATAAGACTGATGTCTACCTACCTTGTATTTCACTTGAAGTTTAAATAGGACCATGAACATCAAGTATGTAGGATGCCATCTGTTGCAGAATAGGCATGTAATAATTTAGAAATAGTACTTTCTGTTCCAGAATTAAATTCAAATGCAATACTTGGCATAGTATAGAGGAGACTTTGATTCTCTGATACATGCCACTTTAGCAGCCCTACCTCCTGCCCCTACCAGTCTGCTGCCTCCATGTCTAAACTTGTTCTCTAGCGGCAGTAGGAGTTCTCAAACTCTATGCTGTGTTCGTCGCATTTCATTATGTTTGCCCGTACATGTGGTGTTGTTTCCTTGCATGGGATGCAGCCTTCTCCCTCCTCTCATTCTCAAAAATCTCTTCTTCGTCATTAAACCCATAGCTCAAGAACTATTCGCTTCTGCTCATTGATATTCTTTATACCTTATAAGATATCTAATATTTGGTGATCGCTTCTCTCTGCCAGGTGCTCTTTTAAGGAAGCACTTTACACGTTATCTAATCTAATACTGAAATTCACTCTTCTGCTCGTCACAATATTTGCTTTGTCTTTCCCACTACATTTTGAACTACTTGAGTATAGAAAAGCATGATTACCCTATCTTGTATGAGCGAATGAATGAATGAGATCATGACCTGACATAAATGAGTGGAAGAAGAGAGGGAGCAGATGCTGTATGTCCATAGGAGGAGGGTATGGAAATATTTCCTGCAATGGGCCAGTATTTTAGGGAGAAAACGACAATAAAGCTCTGGAATTTTAGGGAGCATACTGTGTCAACAAATAAACAAAATAAAGCAAAACCTACTTAAACTACAATGGATGATGGGGATTGAAGAGATAAGTACTGGTTAAGTACAGGTCATGGGTGGGAAACATCAAGAATAAGAACTGCATCAGGGAATTCCTGAAGAAAGAGTTTAGGACTGCATTAAGTATAGATTTCCGTTTCCAAAGAAACTAGCCAGAGAAGTCTAGATAGAAAAGAAGTAATCATTTCTGGAATTAATTGTCATGTGTTCTGACCAGTACTACTTTAGTGCTAGGTCATATGCTAAGGATATTATATGAAATGGCTTATTTAAACATTGAAAAACCCAAGAGGAAAGGGATTTTGTCATTCCCATTTTATAAAAGAGGCAACAGAGTAGGGGCCGGGTTTATCTAGGACTACGGATGGGGCTGGAAATTAGAAAGCTTGGATTTGAAGCCAAGTTTGCCGAACTCTTGTGCCCAGACTGCTTATTACTGTGCTCTTCTGGCTCCTCAAGTAAACCGTGGAAGATGGCTCAAGCAAGCAAAGAGGTGAATTATGTTGGAAGAAAAAACATAGCATCATTTCCAAAGTTTGAAACTAGAGGAACACTTTTTAAAAAATTGATGTTTTGAAAGCAGTGGGAACTGAGATGCTGGAGGAGACAGTCTTCCATCCCATCTCTGTGGGATTTCTCTCCCTACAGAGCATATTCCCTAAGAGTCCCATTCCCGGGGACACTGAAGACTGACCACATGCATGGATCACATTCCTCTAGATGAGGGAGTATTGAGAGGATAGCAAGGGAATTCAAGAAAACTCAAAGGGGAAAAGCTATGAATGGCAAGACCCTGAGCTCTGAAGGCAAAAATCCTTGCTCTTTTTTTTTTTTTTTAAAGATTTTATTTATTTGACAGAGAGAGACCACAAGTAGGCAAAGAGGCAGGCAAAGAGAGAGAGAGAGGAGGAAGCAGGCTCCCTGCCGAGCAGAGAGCCCGATGCGGGACTCAATCTCAGAACCCTGAGATCATGACCTGAGCTGAAGGCAGAGGCTTAACCCACTGAGCCACCCAGGCTCCCCAATCCTTGCTCTTTTGATCCCATCTTTACTATGTATGTGTGACTGTTGGAGAATTGGGTAGAAATTGGGGGAGTGACAGTGCCAAGTTACGGCCCAAGGACCCACATGTTGGGTTACTGCCTGGCAAGAGGTGTCTGAGTTTATACTGCAACACAGTCACTGATGAAGGAGGATTTCTGGAGGCAGAGAAATCCAACAGGACATAACTCTGCATTTCGTGTAATTGAATTACATATATTTTATCTTTTTTTATAAAATAAAGAGCTAACTGACCTTTTGGGGAAGGTTTTATTAGCTTATTCAGCACTATACAGTTCACATTTTAAAGATATGTGTTGTGAAATATGTCCTGTTGACAAAATTGGGTTCAGATGTACAGTAAGTGTTTAATTTCTCCCACGGATATATTTTTGAAAGAATGAGTTATTTCAGGAAGGGGGAATAAGGTAGTTGAAGAGATGGAAGTTTGTTTTGCCTTTCATTTTGTTTGGTTTGGTTTGTATTCCCTTTGCTGACATTTTGTTTGGAACACTATCTACCAAGGGAAAATATTGTGAAACATAACTGCTCCAAGAATGTCATGCATTGATTTTTCTGCAACTTATATGTATATCTAACTCTCCTCACGGTTTTATGCCTCATGCATTTTCGGATTCTTTCAGAGAGCTAAACTTACAAAATTATTTGTGGGTTTATTGTTCTTTTCAACCTATCTCTTCTTTCTCCTTTCTCAGGCACTGCCTTAATTCACACTTGATTTTGTTGTTGTTCACATGATGGCCCCACCCTGTAGCAGATCTCTGGGCCCACCCCCTTCAACCTCTCCTCAAAGCCAGCATTCTCTTTCTAAAATGCAAATTTACTCATGTTACGAAATTCCTTCAACTTTTTGAGATAGCTTTTTGTTCTCAGGATAAAGTCCAACTTCCCTCATGGGTTCCACAGTCTTTCTTAATCATCTCTCAGCCTGTGAGATTTTCTCCTAATTACCTCTGCACCCCCTCTGTCTGTTCCACAGATTTTGAACTACTCGTAGGTTGCCAAATATATCTTGCTATTTCAACACCCAAGCCCTTCTGGATCCCACCCCTTCTACCTGGAGCATTGTCCACACCTCCATCTTGCCCTTGCCTACTCCTCCCCTCAACGCCTCCATCTTGCTATGTCACTTGGTATAGTTATCCTCTGCTCATCCTTTCCATTGCTCACATACTTACCAGCATGGATTAGAGGTCTTTCCAATAATCTTAGCACCCAATTAATAATCTTAACATATGGGCCATGTTTTATTTATGTCTGCCTATTTATTTATGTCTCAGTAAGATTTTGTTGAATAAATGAATGAACAAGGAGAAAAGCAAGAATCGTCTAAAATGAAAAGTGGAAAAGAAAAAAAATCTATAAAAATGTCATAAATAAAACAATATAAGAGGATCTGTGGATGAAATGAAATCTGCTTTTAAAGATTTGCCAAAATTGTGCGATGATCAGGAAATAACCTCGGATTTGAATTGTCATCATTTTCGTTCTTGCTGTAAAACATTGCCCATTAAATTAAGTCCCTCTGACCTAACCTGGGTCAAAATTTTGAAGACATAGTGTAAAAAAAAAAAATTTGCTAATTAACATGGTATACCTTTTATGTGTTGATAATCTTGGCTATATACTTGGTGTGGTTTCCTCATTTATCTAGCATTATTCTGTTAGAAGAAAACGGATGGGTTCAGAAGATTCTTAAAATGATCAACTTTTCACTACAATAGTCACTAGTTGGACAGAATCAAATAGGTAGATTAAGCCTCTAAGCAATTTTGGCACTGTCTTGGCATTTATCTTGGTAATTGCTGGAGATCAATATTCTATTTCATGTTCAGGGCTCCTTTGCAAATCAACTTTTGACTTTTGAGTAAAATGTGGAGAGTACTGACATATATGGCCACTTTGTTTAATATGATTCATAAACTCCAAAGGTTCCTGGAACACCAATGATATTACAGTTGAAGCATCATTGAAAGCCTTGAAATCAGGGCCCTTTGCCCCCATGGATTGTTACTGGCTGCATTTGAAGAATTCAATAAAAGGGTGATCTAGAACAGATGTTTGGCACCACTGTTGATAGTGGTACTAATCTTACACTTACCTGAGCCATAGGATTAAAGGGAAAACACATTGTTTCATGATTGCTGGATTTGCCATAATATTTGTTGGCCTACCAACAACTTTCCTGAAATTCACAGAATCACACTTCTTTATACTTGTCTTCATTTTCCAGGACATAAAGTCACTTGATGTGTCTAATGACAGCTTTCTTTTTTTTTTTTTTTTTTTTTTTTTTTTTTTTTTACAACTCTAGATGTAACATTTTTTTTTTCTAATTTATTTTTTTATTTTCAGCATAACAGTATTCATTATTTTTCACCACACCCAGTGCTCCATGCAATCCGTGCCCTTTATAATACCCACCACCTAGTACCCCAACCTCCCACCCCCCACCCCTTCAAAACCCTCAGATTGTTTTTCAGAGTCCATAGTCTCTCATGGTTCACCTCCCCTTCCAATTTCCCCCAACTCCCTTCTCCTCTCTAACTCCCCATGTCCTCCATGCTATTTGTTATGCTCCACAAATAAGTGAAACCATATGATAATTGACTCTCTCTGCTTGACTTATTTCACTCAGCATAATAATCTCTTCCAGTCCCGTCCATGTTTCTACAAAAGTTGGGTATTTGTCCTTTCTTTTTTTTTTTTTTTTTTTTTTTATAAACATATATTTTTATCCCCAGGGGTACAGGTCTGTGAATCACCAGGTTTACACATTTCACAGCACTCACCAAAGCACATACCCTCCCCAATGTCCATAATCCCACCCCCTTCTCCCAAACCCCCTCCCCCCAGCAACCCTCAGTTTGTTTTGTGAGATTAAGAGTCACTTATGGTTTGTCTCCCTCCCAATCCCATCTTGTTTCATTTATTCTTCTCCTACCCACTTAAGCCTCCATGTTGCATCACCACTTCCTCATATCAGGGAGATCATATGATAGTTGTCTTTCTCTGCTTGACTTATTTCGCTAAGCATGATACGCTCTAGTTCCATCCATGTTGTCGCAAATGGCAAGATTTCATTTCTTTTGATGGCTGCATAGTATTCCATTGTGTATATATACCACATCTTCTTGATCCATTCATCTGTGGATGGACATCTAGGTTCTTTCCATAGTTTGGCTATTGTGGACATTGCTGCTATAAACATTCGGGTGCATGTGCCCCTTTGGATCACTACATTTGTATCTTTAGGGTAAATACCCAATAGTGCAATTGCTGGGTCATAGGGCAGTTCTATTTTCAACATTCTGAGGAACCTCCATGCTGTTTTCCAGAGTGGCTGCACCAGCTTGCATTCCCACCAACAGTGTAGGAGGGTTCCCCTTTCTCCACATCCTCGCCAGCATCTGTCATTTCCTGACTTGTTGATTTTAGCCATTCTGACTGGTGTGAGGTGATATCTCATTGTGGTTTTGATTTGTATTTCCCTGATGCCGAGTGATATGGAGCACTTTTTCATGTGTCTGTTGGCCATCTGGATGTCTTCTTTGCAGAAATGTCTGTTCATGTCCTCTGCCCATTTCTTGATTGGATTATTTGTTCTTTGGGTGTTGAGTTTGCTAAGTTCTTTATAGATTCTGGACACTAGTCCTTTATCTGATATGTCGTTTGCAAATATCTTCTCCCATTCTGTCAGTTGTCTTTTGATTTTGTTAACTGTTTCCTTTGCTGTGCAAAAGCTTTTGATCTTGATGAAATCCCAAAAGTTCATTTTTTCCCTTGCTTCCCTTGCCTTTTGCGTTGTTCCTAGGAAGATGTTGCTGCGGCAGAGGTCGAAGAGGTTGCTGCCTGTGTTCTCCTCAAGGATTTTGATGGATTCCTTTCGCACATTGAGGTCCTTCATCCATTTTGAGTCTATTTTTGTGTGTGGTGTAAGGAAATGGTCCAATTTCATTTTTCTGCATGTGGCTGTCCAATTTTCCCAGCACCATTTATTGAAGAGGCTGTCTTTTTTCCATTGGACATTCTTTCCTGCTTTGTCGAAGATGAGTTGACCATAGATTTGAGGGTCTATTTCTGGGCTTTCTATTCTGTTCCATTGATCTATGTGTCTGTTTTTGTGCCAGTACCATGCTGTCTTGATGATGACAGCTTTGTAATAGAGCTTGAAGTCCGGAATTGTGATGCCACCAACGTTGGCTTTCTTTTTCAATATCCCTTTGGCTATTCGAGGTCTTTTCTGGTTCCATATAAATTTTAGCATTATTTGTTCCATTTCTTTGAAAAAGATGGATGGTACTTTGATAGGAATTGCATTAAATGTATAGATTGCTTTAGGTAGCATAGACATTTTCACAATATTTATTCTTCCAATCCAGGAGCATGGAACATTTTTCCATTTCTTTGTGTCTTCCTCAATTTCTTTCATGAGTACTTTATAGTTTTCTGAGTATAGATTCTGTGTCTCTTTGGTTAGGTTTATTCCTAGGTATCTTATGGTTTTGGATGCAATTGTAAATGGGATTGACTCCTTAATATCTCTTTCTTCTGTCTTGCTGTTGGTGTAGAGAAATGCAACTGATTTCTGTGCATTGATTTTATATCCTGACACTTTACTGAATTCCTGTATAAGTTCTAGCAGTTTTGGAGTGGAGTCTTTTGGGTTTTCCACATATAGTATCATATCATCTGCGAAGAGTGATAATTTGACTTCTTCTTTGCCGATTTGGATGCCTTTAATTTCCTTTTGTTGTCTGATTGCTGAGGCTAGGACCTCTAGTACTATGTTGAATAGCAGTGGTGATAATGGACATCCCTGCCGTGTTCCTGACCTTAGTGGAAAAGCTTTCAGTTTTTTTCCATTGAGAATGATATTTGCGGTGGGTTTTTCATAGATGGCTTTGATGATATTGAGGTATGTGCCCTCTATCCCTACACTTTGAAGAGTTTTGATCAGGAAGGGATGCTGTACTTTGTCAAATGCTTTTTCAGCATCTATTGAAAGTATCATATGGTTCTTGTTCTTTCTTTTATTGATGTGTTGTATCACATTGACTGATTTGCGGATGTTGAACCAACCTTGCAGCCCTGGAATAAATCCCACTTGGTCGTGGTGAATAATCTTTTTAATGTACTGTTGAATCCTATTGGCTAGTATTTTGTTGAGTATTTTTGCATCTGTGTTCATCAAGGATATCGGTCTATAGCTCTCTTTTTTGGTGGGATCCTTGTCTGGTTTTGGGATCAAGGTGATGCTGGCCTCATAAAATGAGTTTGGAAGTTTTCCTTCCATTTCTATTTTTTGGAACAGTTTCAGGAGAATAGGAATTAGTTCTTCTTTAAATGTTTGGTAGAATTCCCCCGGGAAGCCATCTGGCCCTGGGCTTTTGTTTGTTTGGAGATTTTTAATGACTGTTTCAATCTCCTTACTGGTTATGGGTCTGTTCAGGCTTTCTATTTCTTCCTGGTTCAGTTGTGGTAGTTTATATGTTTCTAGGAATGCATCCATTTCTTCCAGATTGTCAAATTTATTGCCGTAGAGTTGCTCATAGTATGTTCTTATAATAGTTTGTATTTCTTTGGTGTTAGTTGTGATCTCTCCTCTTTCATTCATGATTTTATTTATTTGGGTCCTTTCTCTTTTCTTTTTGATAAGTCGGGCCAGGGGTTTATCAATTTTATTAATTCTTTCAAAGAACCAGCTCCTACTTTCGTTGATTTTTTCTATTGTTTTTTTGGTTTCTATTTCATTGATTTCTGCTCTGATCTTTATGATTTCTCTTCTCCTGCTGGGCTTAGGGTTTCTTTCTTGTTCTTTCTCCAGCTCCTTTAGGTGTAGGGTTAGGTTGTGTACCTGAGACCTTTCTTGTTTCTTGAGAAAGGCTTGTACCGCTATATATTTTCCTCTCAGGACTGCCTTTATTGTGTCCCACAGATTTTGAACCGTTGTATTTTCATTATCATTTGTTTCCATGATTTTTTTCAATTCTTCTTTAATTTCCCGGTTGACCCATTCATTCTTTAGAAGGATACTGTTTAGTCTCCATGTATTTGGGTTCTTTCCAAACTTCCTTTTGTGGTTGAGTTCTAGCTTTAGAGCATTGTGGTCTGAAAATATGCAGGGAATGATCCCAATCTTTTGATACCGGTTGAGTCCTGATTTAGGACCAAGGATGTGATCTATTCTGGAGAATGTTCCATGTGCACTAGAGAAGAATGTGTAGTCTGTTGCTTTGGGATGAAATGTTCTGAATATATCTGTGATGTCCATCTGGTCCAGTGTGTCGTTTAAGGCCTTTATTTCCTTGCTCATCTTTTGCTTGGATGACCTGTCCATTTCAGTGAGGGGAGTGTTAAAGTCCCCTACTATTATTGTATTGTTGTTGATGTGTTTCTTTGATTTTGTTATTAATTGGTTTATATAGTTGGCTGCTCCCACGTTGGGGGCATAGATATTTAAAATTGTTAAATCTTCTTGTTGGACAGACCCTTTGAGTATGATATAGTGTCCTTCCTCATCTCTTATTATAGTCTTTGGCTTAAAATCTAATTGATCTGATATAAGGATTGCCACTCCTGCTTTCTTCTGATGTCCATTAGCATGGTAAATTCTTTTCCACCCCCTTACTTTAAATCTGGAGGTGTCTTCGGGCTTAAAATGAGTTTCTTGGAGGCAACATATAGATGGGTTTTGTTTTTTTATCCATTCTGATACCCTGTGTCTTTTGACAGGGGCATTTAGCCCATTCACATTCAGGGTAACTATTGAGAGATATGAATTTAGTGCCATTGTATTGCCTGTAAGGTGACTGTTATTGTATATGGTCTCTGTTCCTTTCTGATCTACCACTTGTAGGCTCTCTCTTTGCTTAGAGGACCCCTTTCAAGATTTCCTGTAGAGCTGGTTTGGTATTTGCAAATTCTTTCAGTTGTTGTTTGTCCTGGAAGCTTTTAATCTCTCCTTCTATTTTCAATGATAGCCTAGCTGGATATAGTATTCTGGGCTGCATGTTTTTCTCGTTTAGTGCTCTAAAAATATCATGCCAGCTCTTTCTGGCCTGCCAGGTCTCTGTGGATAAGTCAGCTGCCAATCTAATATTTTTACCATTGTATGTTACAGACTTCTTTTCCCGGGCTGCTTTCAGGATTTTCTCTTTGTCACTGAGACTTGTAAATTTTACTATTAGGTGACGGGGTGTGGGCCTATTCTTATTGATTTTGAGGGGCGTTCTCTGAACCTCCTGAATTTTGATGCTCGTTCCCTTTGCCATATTGGGGAAATTCTCCCCAATAATTCTCTCCAGTATACCTTCTGCTCCCCTCTCTCTTTCTTCTTCTTCTGGAATCCCAATTATTCTAATGTTGTTTTGTCTTATGGTGTCACTTAATTCTCGAATTCTCCCCTCGTGGTCCAGTAGCTGTTTGTCCCTCTTTTGCTCAGCTTCTTTATTCTCTGTCATTTGGTCTTCTATATCACTAATTCTTTCTTCTGCCTCATTTATCCTAGCAGTGAGAGCCTCCATTTTTGATTGGACCTCATTAATAGCTTTTTTGATTTCAACTTGGTTAGATTTTAGTTCTTTTATTTCTCCAGAAAGGGCTTTTATATCTCTCGAGAGGGTTTCTCTAATATCTTCCATGCCTTTTTCGAGCCCGGCTAGAACCTTGAGAATTGTCATTCTGAACTCTAGATCTGACATATTACCGATGTCTGTATTGATTAGGTCCCTAGCCTTTGGTACTGCCTCTTGTTCTTTTTTTTGCGTTGAATTTTTACGTCTTGTCATTTTGGCCAGATAAGAGTAAATGAAGGGGCAAGTAAAATACTAAAAGGGTGGCAACAACCCCAGGAAAATATGCTTTAACTAAATTAGAAGAGATCCAAAATCGTGAGTGGGGAGAAAGGGGATAAAAAGAGGTTCAAAAAGGAAGAAAGAAAAAAAAAGAAAAGAAAAAAAAATTTTTTTAAAAAAAGAAAACACCTGAGAAAAATGTAAAAAAGAAAAAATATATATATTAGATAAACTAGTAAAAAATCGTTAAAAAAGAAAAAGGTAACAGTTAAAAAAAAAAAATTTTACCCGAAGGCGAGAAGAAAAAGAAAAAAAGAAAAAAAAATGAAAAAGAAAAATTAAATTAACTGCAAGACAAAAAAAAAATCACAGGAAAAAAGCCATGAGTTCCGTGCTTGGCTTTCTCCTCCTCTGGAATTCTGCTGCTCTCCTTGGTATTGAAACCGCACTCCTTGGTAGGTGAACTTGGTCTCGGCTGGATTTCTTGTTGATCTTCTGGGGGAGGGGCCTGTTGTAGTGATTCTCAAGTGTCTTTGCCCCAGGCGGAATTACACCGCCCTTACCCGCGGCCGGGGTGAGTAATCCGCTCGGGTTTGCTTTCAGGAGCTTTTGTTCCCTGAGCGCTTTCCGTAGAGTTCCGGAGGACGGGAACACAAATGGCGGCCTCCTGGTCTCCGGCCCGGAGGAGCCGGGAGCCCAGGGCCCCACTCCTCAGTGCGCCCTCAGAGAACAGCGCCCAGTTACTCCCGTCTGCCTGACCTCCGGCCGCGCTCCTAGCTCACCGAGCCTGCGATCGGTTCAAGGTAACACCGAGCTGTGAGCTTACTGTCGGCTCTGTTTCTGTAGCCGGCTTTCCCGTTCCAATACCCGCAAGCTCTGCGACACTCAGACACCCCCGATCCTTCTGTGACCCTGCGGGACCTGAGGCCACGCTGACCCCGCGTGGGCTTCGCCCCGGTTTAGCCTCTGGAGCGATGTCCCTCAGCGGAACAGACTTTTAAAAGTCCTGATTTTGTGCGCGGTTGCTCCGCCGCTTGCCGGGAGCCGGCCCCTCCCCCCGGGGTCTATCTTCCCGTCGCTTTGGATTCACTTCTCCGCCGGTCCTACCTTTCAGAAAGTGGTTGTTTTTCTGTTTCCAGAATTGCTGTTCTTCTTCTCTTCGGTCTGCCGATGGATTTTCAGGTGTTTGCAATCTTTAGATAAGCTATCTAGCTGATCTCCAGCTAGCTGAAGCAGTCTCAGCTTGCTACTTCTCCGCCATCTTGACTCCTCCCCCTAATGACAGCTTTCAATGAAGTTTCACACACATGTGTTGCATAACTCTTTTGTATGCCAACATTTGCTTATTAAATATTTATGACTTTGTGCCACATTTCAGTTTTTCTATAGCATGAAAAGTGTAAATGCATCAAGAGGGCTATGTGATTTCTGTACTATGCATTGCAGATCCAGATTTTAGACATGCTATGTCTTTATTGTATTTCATTGTATTATTTATGCTATGACTTTGTTGTATTTTGCTGTGTTATACAAATTCATAGCCTGGACTCATTTGTCAGAAATGGAAGACATGCAATCCAGTTCTCTTGAAATGAAATGAAAGTGAGACTCAGTCTATGTAGGCATTTAAATAGCTTGGCCAACATCATATACCTATTCACAGGAATGTAAGTGTTGGAACCCAGATCTTGATGCTCCCAAGCCAGTACCTGCATAATGGCTTTAATTTTGTACCTAATAACCCCATTTGGGGCCCTCAAATCCATTTCATGCCGATCACTTATTAGAATATACAGCATGTTTGGAAAAGGAGAGTAGATAGTTGTTTGAGTAATATTACAGGATAGGGAATTTTTCTAGAATGGTTCCTAATAAAGAGGGTAGACTGACAAATGTAAGTGGGACAGAGCTTTAATGTGTGGTTTTCTAGAACACCACATTAGTTTTATTTTTTCTAAGGATTTATTTATTTATTTGCAATAGAGAGTGGGAGAGGGCGAGAAGGGACAAAAGGAGAGGGTGAGAAGCAGTCTCCCTGCTGAGCATGGAGCCCGACCAGAGACTTGATCCCAGGACACTGAGTTCGTGAACTCAGCCAAAATCAAGAATTGGTCGCTCAACCAACTGAACCCCCAGGTGCCCCATAGAACACCATCATTAGCTTTGTTTCAACATTTTCACATCCAATACTCAAACAAACATTCAATATTTCAAAGAAACAGAAAGGTTCAATGAATGGTACATCAAATACCCACTACCTAGATTTACTTGCCAACATTTTGCCATATTGTTACATTCAGATACATGCACATTTTGAAGAAGCATTTGAAATTCAGTTGTGGACATCATGATTTCACTTCTGGATATTAGATATCCCAAGAATAGGACATTATTCTACATAGCTTTAACTCCACAACACAGCTAAGAAAATCCGTAGTGTCCTAATGTTATCTAATGTCTGTTTCATTTCCAAACTTCTTTAATTGTTCTTTTTTATTTTATTCTTTTGTTCTTTAATCAGGCTATATTTGAGGCTCATGCAAATAGTCTCTATTTTATATTTAAAAAAAATTTTTTTGTAAAGATTTATTTATTTGAGAGAGAGGGAGAGCACAAGCAGGGGGAGGAGTAGAGGGAGAGAGAATGTCAAGCAGATTCCCTGCTGAGTGAGGAGCCAACGGGGCTTGATCCCAGGATCCTGAGATCATGACCTGAGCCAAAATCAAGAGTCAACCACTCAACCTACTGAGCCACCCAGGTGCCCCACATCTAGTCTCTATCAATCTATTACATTCGGGGTACTTGGGTGGCTCAGTGGGTTAAGCCTCTGCCTTCAGCTCAGGTCATGATCTCAGGGTTCTGGGATCGCCCCGCATCGGGCTCTCTGCTCAGCAGGGAACCTGCTTCCTCCTCTCTCTCTGCCTGCCTCTCTGCCTACTTGTGATCTCTGTCTGTCAAATAAATAAATAAAATCTAAAAAAAAAAAGTCTATTACATTCCTCTCAACTATTTTCTCTGTGACATTAGCTTTTTGAGAACAAGCCAGTTGCCTTATAAACTGTCCCACAATCGGAATTCATGTGGTTATTTCATTATGATGATGTTTACCTTCTTTCTCATTCCCTTTATCTCCTATAAATTGAAAATTGTTCTTACAGCTTGCATTTATATTGTTTTTGGCAATATTTTGGCAATATTTTGCCTTAAATGATGTTTTATATGCCATCATATCTGGAGGCACATGTTTACTTCCATGAGGCCAAATGTCAACAATGCTATAATTTGATTTTTTGACTAAGGTGGTGACTGACAGATTGTCCCATTACAAAGAAAGGTTTCCCTCTTTTACAATCATTAGGTAATCTGAAGGCTGGTAATCTATCACTGTGTGGAATATCTTGTTCTCCAAATAACTACTAAATTTGTCCACACTGAAATGGCCTTAAAAAAATGAAGTACCTATAGGATAGGGTAAGAGCTCTCCTGGGTATATCTTACTTGAATGTTTTCAAGTAGTGATACACAAAAGGAATTATTTTCACTAGAAACACCATTGATTCAATTCCATTCCATCTGAAGAAATTTCAAAAGCCTCTTAAAAACTATTGTTAAATTAAACTCTCCACATTATAGAAAATATAGATGGTGTTATACTGGTTAACCCGAATTTCTTTTCTCTTGCCCTAATTATTAAATTTACCACCGTCTGTTCATCATCGAGATATTAGCCACATTTCTTCTGTTACACTCTTAGAAATAACTAGAACATTTTGGGAGCCATGACCTCAAGGGAGAATGTACCGGGAACATACTTCAAAAGGATGAAGGCTCTGGGGCAGGAACAAGTTGGTGTGGCCAGCTTGGGTGGCCAGGGGTGAAGGTAATGTCAGAGAGTTAGGTTGAGTCAGGATATAGCAATCAAGAAAGATCATGGTAATAAACTTTATTCTTTATGTGCTGAAAAGACTAGAGGATTTTAAGCAAAAGAATGGTGTGATTGTAGGGAGTTTTTTGACTTTGAGTTGATTTCTGTTTTATAAGTTTACTCTTGAACTACAGAAGGGCAGACACAGAAGCAGGGAGACCAGTGAGGCAATGAATACATGGTCCATTGAGAGCTGACAGACATGCATAGGGGGAGTTAGAGGTCATGGCCATGGAGGTGGTGAGATATAATCACATTCTGATATATTTTGGTAGAAGTACCTATAGGATAGGGTAAGTGTATGAGGAATCAAGGGTAAATGGGAGAGTAGCATGTTTGTAGAAGGAATTTACTAAATTCATAATTCTCTCAAGGCCCTGTAAGTTTAAGAACTTAGAACTCTAAGCAGTAACTGGGCTATTGATTAAACTAGTCTAAAGAAGAAGTGAGAGGCTGGCACAGGAGATACATGTTTGGGTGGTGTCCTCGAAGATAAGGAAAGAAATGCTTCAAAAGGAATGGCATCTGGGTCAAATGCTAATAGGGTCAATTAGGAAGAGGGCTTTGAAATCACCTTTGGGGTTGACAAGGGTGGAGAGAGCTGGTGACTATGACAAGAATGGTTCCATCTGTAGGATGGAGATGAAAGTTCTCTGGAGAAAGTTAAGACAGAGGTGTAAGCACTTCTGCCAGGAGAGGGAACGAAGGGATGGGGGAGCAGTTAGAGGGTGATGTGGGCCAAGGAGAACACTACCTTCTTGTTAAATGGGAAGCATTACAGCATCTTCAAATGTCGGTGGAATTATTCCAGTGAAGAGAAAGACATTGATGGTCCTGAGAGACATTACAAATAATTGCCTGAGAGAACCTATGGAGTAGCTTAAGAGTTAAAACCTCTGGTATACAAAGGAATGCTTTGTCTTACATGGAGAGAGGGAAGAACAGTTCCATAAAAAATGGGAGACAAGAGAAATTGAGGCTATATTTGGCATGGAAAGCAAGACAGTTTTCATCAGAATATTTCTATTCTCTCAACAAAGTGTAAAGCAAGGTCATCAGCTCCTAGTATGTGGCTGAAGAACAAAATATGGACAGTTGGAAAGGAAATAAAAAGGTGTCAAGTCCTCCTTTAGGAGAATGAGCAAGATTATTTATATAGACATCTGTCAGAATTGTCAGGCAGTATTAAATACCTCCTTGATATCTGTGGTCATAGATATAATGTAATACCCAAGAAATTGTGTGCTTTTTGCAGGCCACAGCCATGCTTTGAAACAGACATAAAGTAGCTGGAGATTGGGTGCAACTAGACCAGTATGTTGTTGGACAAGCACTCGGAGGGAGAATGAGAGGCAATGAGATTAACAAAGGATACGGGGTGGGGGGTGATATTCCAATGGAATGAGTAATGGAATCCATGTGGCTGGATGGGAAAGGAGCACATGGCAGAGCAGAGCCTAAGGGTTACAAGAACTTTATAGTGCCAATCCCGAGAATTCTCAGGGAAATAAAAAATTCTCAGACTCTATGTGGTAGAATAAATTGTCTAAAATGATGAGATAATTGTCAGAGTGGATACTTACAGATTTAAAAAATGGTCAACTCATTGGAAGGATTGTAGAGAGCTTTTTGACTTTGAGGACAAGAAGTTTAGCCTCATCTCCTTGAGTAAGTGGTTTAAAATGGAGCTCATGGACAGGCTTTTAAGCACTGAGATAGAATAAATGTGTGTTTGTGTGTATATATGCTGTTTTCTGTGTGAAAGGATCCTAGGTTGCCTCCAGTTATCAAAAGAATATCTGAATGGGGTGGTTTAGTCCGTTAGGCACCCAGCTCTTGATTTCGGTGCAGGTCATGATATCAGGGTCATGGATCCGGCCTGGCGTCTGGGTCCCTGCTCCACGGGGAGTCTGCCTTGGGATTGTCTCTCTCCCTCTGCCCCTCACCTGCTCTCTGTCTCTCTCTAAAATAAATAAGTAAATCTTTAAAAAAGCACGTCTGAATGTGTTCATTGCTCTAGAATGCAGGAAGTGAGCAGTCATTGAAAGTATCTGAATAGGACTGTATAAAGAACATGTTATTTAGAAAAGTAAGACAGCATTTGAAGGGGCAGAGAAAAGAGAGATTCTAAGTAAGAGGAAGTGAAGAATTCTCCGCTGACATGACAGGGAAAGGGACAGACATTCAGAACTGGATTCCATTGCCACCGGAGGCAGCATCCCTCTCTCACACTATGTTGCATTCAACACCTCTGTTCTCTCCATTCCCTCGTCTCTTCTTTTCCTTTCTCTTTCTTTTCTTTCTTTCTTTTTAAGATTTATGTATTTGAGAGAGAGAGCACGTGTGAGCAGGGGGAGAGGCAGAGGGTGAGAAACTCAAGCAGACACCCCGCTGAGCACGGAGCCCAACGTGGAGCCCGATCTCATGACCCTCAGATCATGACCTGAGCCAATATCAAGAGGTGCTTAACTGACTGAGCCACCCAAATGCCGTTCTCTTCCTTTTGTTACTAAAGTGAAAGGATGGTTTATGTTTCGTGGTTTTCATTAGGCATCACTTGATGAACTCTTGAATCCAGGGCATTTAGAAGGAGTTAAGCAAAGATGTAGAGTTTTGCTCCAATACCTCTTACCACATTGGGGCAGGAGGACAGACCTGGAGGTACTTTCAACCAAAGGTTTAGTGTGTCTGTTCTGCTCAGGATATACGAGGTTCCAACTTCTGAAGTTAATCACTAAGTGCAAATGGCCTGTGAGACTAAGGCGTTACCGTGTCACTGAGGAGCAGAAGTTTTAGATTCAGGCATAGGTGAGGCAGCCATTTCACTTAATCCTTACAATACCTAAGTTGTATTAATAATACAATGAATTAATAAATTGTATCAGCCCTATTGTATGACTGAGTAATGAGAAATTGAAAGACATTAACTCACTCATGAGTAGACAGCCAGTACACTGTAGAACATGGAATGCTTCATGAAGAGGCATTACAGTGGACAGGGAACACATTTCTCAGAGGTTTAGGAAATACTTTGCATTTAATTCTCTGAAAGCACCACTTTCCCACTATTACAAGACTAGTGAATTTTCCCGAAAATTGGATTAAAGTAACAAGCAGACAGTAAATTGTGTCATCATTAAAATCAATGAAATGTCATGTTAGCAAATAATAATTCATCATTCAAGAAGATAACTGTGAGCAGAATTTCAATTAAATTTGGAATAAAAATTATCCTGCTAGAATGTTTCAGAATGTAATTCTATCAGTCCCTAAGAAATTGAATTTGCTTTTTAAAAAATTTTATTTATGTATTTGACAGTGAGAGAGGGAACACAAACAGGGGGAGTGGGAGAGGGAAAGCAGGTCTCCTGCCAAGTGGGAAGCCTGGTGCGGGGCTCAGTCCCAGGACACCGGGATCATGACCTGAGCTGAAGGCAGATGCTTAATGACCAAGCCACCCAGGCACCCCTGAATTTGCTTTTTAAAGCATTCTGATTAGACATTCCTGAGGTCAACCCACCTTTAGTGAAATGGATAACTTTGCTGTGCTATTAGCAAGAGCAGAAAATAGGGAGTGGGGAAGGAAAAGAAGGCCCTTCAACATTCTGGGCCCTGGAGAGCTACGGAAATTTGCTATAAATTACATCTCTATCAACCACAGTGACCATATTTCCTGGCCCTGAAACTGGGACATGTGGCCTGACAGACAGAATATTCAAAATTAGGATTATCAGAGGAAGAGGGATTTATAGTTGTCATACGATTAATAGGGTTGAGAGGAGTCAACTTGGAAAACTCAGGCTTACAACTTGGGTCACATTTGAGGAGATTGAACTGAAAATTAATTTATGACTATGTTATACTTGTGAACATTTAATGTGGTCTCAAAAACCTACTGCTAACATCTACTAAACCTCTCCTTTCTGAGTTCCTGTACCTGCAGGGTATGCATTCAGTGCCCCTGTATCATTGAGCAGTGATTTTATAATATTCCCATTGCCTATGCTGAACTCTTTGGAAAGTCTTCATAATCCTGGTGCCTGGTAGAGTGCCCACGCTCAGCAGGCCCTCTGTGAATGTCTGTTGAAGGCATGGAATACGGAGACAACCAGAGCCAGGATAAGCTGCATTCCTTGCTACTCTTGCTGTGAAAGCTTCATGCTTCCTCTTTAGGTGTATCTGAATCTGGAACACTTTGAATACAAGTGGTCCCCTCATTGGAAAACTTACCTGGGCACAACCTTCCCACTTAATTCTCAGCGATAACCTCTGTCTCTTTCCATGTTATCCCATATTGCCTTGCATTATATTTCAATTTGATTGTTGGTATCTCTAATAGAAGGTAAATCACGTTTTCCAACTATACACACATCTCAGCATCAGCCCACTTGACTAGTTAACCAGGTAGTTTCAAATTGGTGATAACTAAACCTAGCAAGTCCCTAGCTAAAGTTAGAATGTCTCAAGAAAACATTCTTGGGTACTGACCATGGCTACTCGGTGGCAAAAATGCTGTCTGTTTTTGTTGACATTTGTTCTGATTATTAAATATCTTAATACTGGTGAAGTACTTGGGATGGTCCTATTATATAGTGAACTCCATTTATGTGTTTGCTCTTATTTTGTTTTGTATAGTTTTCAATAAGCATATGAGGGCAAAGGAAATTGGTGCAAAAGTCAAGGGATCTCTTAAACACATAGTCTCCCATAGCTTTTATTAGAATTTCTCACTACAGGCAAGTGATGTTTAAGGATGAAATCATAAATGAGAAATTTTGTATTGACAGTCAAGACTTGGGTCTATATGGTGGGACATGGGGACAGAAGATAAATTGGATTAAGCCCCTTGTGCCTTTAAGATCAGAGAAGCTTCTCAATTATTGAATTTGGCTTAGGTTCCATTACACAGCCCACTGGCGATTGGCACTTTGCCCATTGGTTTGTGGGTATAAACTGTGTTTCTTTGGGTCTTCTCAAGAACTGGAGAAAGAACAATAGCCTTTGGTTGTTGGTTTATTTTGATATCTTTAACTATTTGATCTGAGATAGAAATATACAATCTATTTGATACATAGAAGATGCTACCAAAACATCTAAAATGCAAATAATGCAAAAGCTGCTTGATTCTGTGACAAACTATCTGCAAGTCTTGATCAAGAACCTTAGACTTACACGAGTCTAGGGATGCTGCCAAGGACCATGGAACAATTTTCAGGAAAAGGGATCTACTTTTGAGTATGTGACCAGACTGGAATGTTATCAACTGCCTTGTTTTCTCTCTTCAAAACTTTTTTCATCATTATGGAAAACTCGCAATGCTTTATAGAAGGGTAAAAATGTTCAAAAGGAAAGCAAGTTGGATGCCTTTATTCAAGAAAAGTGTCTTTCTTTGGCTTTACCACTAGTGTGCAGCCCCTGGATACCCAGGAGAGTGCCTTATTCATGCTCTTATTTTAAGGGCCTACGGTACCATCAAAAGTGGCACTCAAAACCAATTGTGGAATGAATAACTGAGGGAAAGAAGGAGAGTCCTTTTGGCCTTTAGACCCTCATTCAAATAGTTTTCGAGTTGCTATGTCATCCAAAGAGGGCAGGAGGGAGAAGACACAAGGGTGAAGAGATAAATCAGGCAGCAAAATTGCCAGCTAGAGGTGGGACTTCTATTGAAATCTATTGGGAAAAGTTTGAGTATGTGTCTTCCCTAAAGATTTTATTTTCTCCTATGTGTAAAAATGCTTTAAAGATGAAACTTTTGATTTAGAACAAAACTAGAATCTCTGGAAAGCGTGTAGTTTGGCAGGCTAGATATAGAGAGCGTTAAGAGCCAGTCAAAGGTCAACGTCGACACCTAAGCTTTATCATCTTTTTAAGAAAGATTCTAATTTCAGGTGACCTACTTTCACCATAATACCACCATAATACCACTATCAGTTAAACTAGAATTCCTCTAGAATTCATATTTTGAAGTTCCCACACCCCAGCACTCCAGAATGTGGCCTTAGTTGGAAATAGGTCATTGACCAATTAATTAGTTAAGAGGAGGTCGTACCAGAGCAGGGTGGTCTCCTGATCCAGTGTGACTGGTGTCCTCATAAAAAGGAAAATTGGATACAGACATGTATACATACGGAAAACACAACGTGAAGGCACAAGAAGATATTGATTACAGAAGCATCCACAAGCCAACAGATGCCTAAGATGGCCAACAAACCACTAGAAGCCTGAGGAGAGGCATAGAACAGGTTCCTCTGCACAACCCTCAGAAGGAACCAACCACAATTAACCCCACTGACACCTTGAGCTTCCAGAACCGTGAGATAATACATTTCTGTTGTTTAAGTCACCCAATTTGTGGTATTTTGTTATTGCAGCCCTATTAATCCACAGAAAGTATTCAATCACTGCCCTACCGTGTTAGAGGCAACTGCTAAATACCACAGTTACAACAATTCTATAATAATACCATTGACATGTTATAACTTTAAAGGAGACATAAGATCATTGGGTGGATAGTGTTTTTATCAAGACATGAAAATATAATTACCCATGACCACTGTAGTGCCTTTGAAGATGCTGCTGGTGTTAGTGATTCAGACTTTCCATGAGGAAACTGGCCATTAGTAGTCACAGTGATGCTTAATCAACTTTGTGTTTCTGAGAGGCTAAAAATACTCATCATAGGATAGAATGCATGGGATCTACATGTTTTCTCCATGTTGTAATGATTTAAACAAACACTTAATTAGCAGAAGAAGGTATTTTGAGAGAAGCATTTAGAAGCAAAAGCCTTAAGAATTCTGTTTTTCTTATGAGTGCCAACGTGTTGTTGACAAGAGTTGAAAACCTCATCGAAGGATAATTAATTTAAGAGTCACTTTGTGATCTTGAAATAGCTGCACTTAAAATGGCTAATAAAAGTCTCAAGAAACTTTTTATGAGCTGGTAGAAAAAGGTGTGTTCCCTTCAGGGGATAAGTCATAGATGGGGATCGTGGCTGGACAGGAGGACGAAGCATGGATGGACCCATCTGCCCCAAGCAGTTTACACAGATGCTGGTCTCAGACGCTTGCCAATGAATTCAAACCTGCACTGCAGTGACATTACTTTCAGGTGACTCCTGTTTTCTTCACTTTTTTGAATAAAAATTTGGCCCCAAAGAGAGAGAAAAAGCCATGCAGTTGGTTTCTATCCTCAATGGTGCTGCTCTGGTAGAGGTTTATAGGTCTATTTTTAGCCAGCCTTCTACTTAATGTGCAGGGATTTTTTTTTTTTTTTTTCAAGGCAACACCAGTCACTGGCCAAAGTACACATCATCATCCCTGCCCTGTAGAATTAAGTGCAGGGAATCACAGCCCTTCTACTTGTTGGCAATGGCAGCCAACCCTGTTAAAATTATGTGTGGGTTATTAAAGGATGACTTAGCTCTCTCTTGTAAACCCTTTAACGTCTTTACATGATTCCTCTAGATTCTAGGGGGTCAATCTCCTTTTCCTCCTTTATCTACTGCCTTCTCTGCTCTCCCTCAGAGAAAGTCCTCTTCATCCCAGAAGCAGAGTTGTCTAGTACCTCTTAGTAATCTCATCGCCTCATGGTCCTGGGACCCTGCCCTCCAACCGGTTTACTAAATGCTTGTTTATTAGTACTTAAAGAACATTTCCTCCCTAAGAGGCACATGGGGGCAAGCTCACACGGGAAGTTTTTTTTTTTTTTTTTTCCACTCACTTTTACTTGCTTATCCCAAATGCCTGCAAACTTAGAGGCCAGATACTTATTTCCATATTGTTGTGATTTTTCTTTCTCTCTTCTTTTTCTTTCCCTTTTCTTTTTCTTTTCCTTTTCTTTCTTTCTTTCTTTTTTTTTTTTTTTTTGGTATAAGCATTTTTCTTATAATCAGACTATAAGCTCTACCAGGATAAAAATTTTCTCCTTCACTCCTGAAATAGTACTGAGTTTGGTAGTTGCTCAACAAACATTTATTATTATTTTTTTCTCTTTTCCTACTTTCTCCCACTCATTCTCTCATTCCCCTGCTTCCTACTTCCTCCTTTATTTTGAATAAGAACAAAACAGCATCATGCTACACTCTTTAGTGGTTCATCATTTATGTATTTTTGCATAGAAGTGTTCACATAATTAGGCCATAAAAGTGAATATGTCTTATCAATTTAGATAGTCATTTAGTCAATATATCTCTGACTTCACTATTAATGAAATCATCTGTTTCAATTAGGTACGCATATTAAGGCTCTGAGACTTTAGAGGTTCTTAACATTTCACAGGCCCTTGGACTTTTATAAAAATGTGCTGCACCCGTGCCTTAATTAATAAAGAGAGAGGCCAAAATGCACAGAACTTCTTATACACGTCATTGCTACTTTCCCCATTATAGAACTCTGCATCTTTTTATTTTATAGGAAGAATGTAGAAACTGTGATTTTTCACATTGTTTGGAAACTGGGGTATAGCAATTATGGGAACAGATCCTATTTCATGGGTTGTATACTCAGAATGATGTGTGACCATGCTAAGAAAATATATTTCGTCAAAACAGAAACTCAAGAGATTTGAAATCTCCCAACTTAAAATGATATCCTAAAGTTATAGTAGAGATACACTTTATCTTCACTGGCATACAATAATAAAAACGACAACGTTGCCTTATTTTGTCATGTTTGGAGGGTGGGGAGGTGGATATGTAAAGCATCCTAGTAAATCAGTGCAGACTTAACTAGTTTCATAAATTTTCAGCATAATGTTTGATTGTTATAGAAGAATAACGATCATAGCAGCAACAAGCATGGATTCTGTACTCTGTGTGGTGGATACAGTGTGAAGTATTTCACATAGGTTGTCTCATTTATTCTTCACAACCATACCATGAGCTCAGCGCCCTTATTATCTCCATTTTAGAGATGGCAAAAATGAAGCCTGGAGGTAAAGTAACTTACCCAAATTCAGCCTCCTTCAAACAGCATAATATGGAACTCAAATGCCAGCTTCCCTAACACCAAAAGTTAGGCTTTTAAAAAATCTCTTTGCTTTAAAAAAAAAAAAATGACTTTGATAGAACATGAAAAAATGCTCAGGATCACTCATTACCAGGGAAATGCATATCAAAACCACGATAAGTTATCACCTCAGACCTCTCAGAATGGCTGGGATCAAAAAGACAAGAAATATCAAATGTTGGTGAAGACGTGGAGAAAAAGGAACACTTATGCACTGTTGGAAGGGATGTAAATTGGTGCAGCCACTGTGGAAAACTATATGGAGGTTACTCAAAAAATTAAAAATAGAAATACTGTATGATTTGATAATTCCACTAAAAAACCCAAGAGCACTATTTAAAAAAAATGCACCCCTATGTTTATTGCAGCAGCATTTATAATATTCAAGATATGGAAGCAACCCAAATATCATCCATCGATAGATGAGTGGATAAAGGTGTGGTATATATATGTATATACAACAGAAATAAAAAAGAATGCGATCTTACCATCTGTGACAACATGGATAGGCCTGGAGGGTATTATGCTAAGTGAAATAAGTCAGATAGAGATATACAAATGCCATACGATTTTACTTATATGTGGAATCTAAGAAGTGATGCAAATGAACAAACAATAAGCAAAAATAGACCCATGAATACAGAGAACAAACTGATGGTTGCCAGAGGATGAAGGGGGTGGGAAGAATGGGTGAGAGGAGTGGGAGACACAGGCATCCAGTAATGGAATTGGTAATCCACAGGGATGAAAGGAACAGCCTAGGGAATATAATCAGTGGTACTGTAGTAGTATTGTATGGTGACAGATGGTAGCCACATTTGTGGTGAGCACAGCATAGCCTACAGAATTGCTGAATCACTAAGTTGGACACCTGAAACTAACATAACGTGTGTCAACAATATCTTAATTTAAAAAAAAAAAATGATGAGGGTCGCCTGGGTGGCTCAGTGGTTAAGCCGCTGCCTTCGGCTCAGGTCATGATCTCAGGGTCCTGGGAGCGAGTCCCGCATCGGGCTCTCTGCTCAGCAGGGAGCCTGCTTCCTCCTCTCTCTCTCTCTCTCTCTGCCTGCCTCTCTGCCTACTTGTGATTTCTCTCTGTCAAATAAATAAATAAAATCTTAAAAAAAATGATGAAGTGTTGGACACTAATTCAAACTCAAGTACAAGAGACTTGGGAAGCTAGTGGAATAATGACTTAGTGGTTAGAGTGTGAATCGAATGGGGTCACATGGAGCCACAGTGATTCAGGAGTTGCTTATGGAAGCCTGAGCCACCTTCCTCAGAGGCCTTCTCTTCAGCTCTGTAGAATCAGAAATCAGAAATCCTGGTCCTCAGGAACCCAACTTGGTAACAAGCTCCCGCTGGGACTCTTATGTAAACTAAAGTTTCCAAACCATTGTTTTAAGCATGATTTCTTTCTTTTTATAGAAAGAAAGAGAATTCATTTAAAAGTTTATGTTTAAAAGAAAATCACTATAATTATGATAAATGTTAGAGTTCCAAACTAGTGGCCTGAATGGCAGCAGGTTCAGTTTGGTCAGTGTTTTGGTGTTTTTTTCTTAAAGAGGGCTTAAATGCGTGCACAGAGGGTATTCACCCCAACTTCACTGTCCTGCCCGTGACTTCCTAGCATGCCACACCTGTAAACATCAGACTGATCCCAGAAGACAGGTGAGAAGAACATTCTTTGAAATGGAACCCATGAGCCACTGGGATAAATGATGTACTTTCTCAGACCCTGTTATGCCTGGCTCTCCCAAAATGCTCTCAACTTACCTACATAGTTTTTTCTTTTTGGTCATGGGATTGGAAAAGAAAAGAATTTTTTTCTTCATTGCTTCTGACCCTCAATAAATGAATCAAAGTGTATCTTCGTAAGCTCAAGTCTTTGATAAAGGCAAAGGGAAAGAATAAAGAAGTATAAACTAGAAATATGAATATTTTTCAGAAACTAGGAAAAGAGAAACAAATCCCTATCAAACTGAGAAGACAGCATATCAAGTAAAATGGATCAGACTTCAGCATCATTTGGTTATAAAAATTCTAGGAATTATGTATCCCTTCAGTGTTCAGAGTATAAGAACCATGCATACAGTGGCTTTGGAAAGAAGAGCTGGGTTAAAATTAATCAAGACACATTTGGGAGAAAAGATTGGCTAGTCAATGAATTAAAAACAATCTAAAGGGAAAAAATAATAGAAATGACACATAACCTTAATGTTATTTGATCGGGAGAGGTAATTATAGGTAGTTTGATTTTTATTTTCTAGCTAAATATGTGTAGCTCTAAAATTAAGACCTAATGGAATTTTTTTTAAATTAATTTTTTATTTTTTATAAACATATATTTTTATCCCCAGGGGTACAGGTCTGTGAATCGCCAGGTTTACACACTTCACAGCACTCACCCAAGCACATACCCTCCCCAATGTCCATAATCCCACCCCCTTCTCCCAAACCCCCTCCCCCCAGCAACCCTCAGTTTGTTATGTGAGATTAAGAGTCACTTATGGTTTGTCTTCCTCCCAATCCCATCTTGTTTCATTGATTCTTCTCCTACCCACTTAAGCCCCCATGTTGCATCACCACTTCCTCATATCAGGGAGATCATATGATAGTTGTCTTTCTCTGCTTGACTTATTTCGCTAAGCATGATACGCTCTAGTTCCATCCATGTTGTCGCAAATGGCAAGATTTCAGCCATCAAAAGACCTAATGGAATTTTTAAAAAATATTTATTTATGGGGGGGTGGGGAGGGCAGAGGCAGAGGGAGAGTGAGTCTTCAGCAGACTCTGCACTGAGAGTGGAGCCCAAAAGAGCTAATGGAATTTTGATGAATGTTTTACTTACTTAATTAGGAGCCTTTAGTAAAGTACTGAGTGCTGAAAAAATGTTTTTAAAATAAGAAATCTAAACAAATTATATATAGATAGATAGATAGATATGGCCATTTGTTTAGTATATTTGTGTATATATATATATATATATGAACATAAATTAACATGATTTTAAAACAGCATGACAGATTCAGCGGAAGGAAGGAAAGAAACTGTATAAGCATTTCTATCAGACTTTTCCTTGGCTTTCGGGCTTGCATAGGTCTCCCACATTTTCTCTGCTGTTTCAAGATTACTTTATTTGTGATGAGGTTTCACTGATAGAATTAATGTTCGGGCAGCAATAGGGGAGTCTGTAGGAGAGCCCATATTGTATTCAAAGGTGATTGTAGAAGTTCCTTAGTTAGAAATAAAGAAAAATCCTTGTGATACATCAAGAAGCTTTTAAATGTACCAGGTAAGCTAGCATGTTTCCTAAGGAAACAGAGATATCAAGAAAGATAAGTGGATAAGGATGGTCACCAGATATTTAAACTAAACTAATATAAAATAGAAGCAAACTAGGCTCTAAAATTAACGGACACATTTTTATAAAAATTGACTCACATACTAGAAATCTGTGTGGTTATAACAAATGTCATGTAGATATTTCAATCTCAACATGTCCAAAAATAAATTCTTTCCAACCAAACTACAAGTGAGTAAAGGTTTCCACCACCCCTGAAATGATCATTCCAGAAACCTAAAAATTGTCTCTCCCTTAGTGGTCATCTCCCACACCCAGTACAGCAGCAAATCCTGCAGGCACCAAGGCACTTCCTCCAAGACCAATCCTGAATTCATCCACTTTTCCCTAACTCCACAACTACCACCCTAGTCCAAGACACTGTTGACTTCTTCCCTGGAAACTATGATGTAGTCTCTTGCCAGTATCCTCTTGATATTGCAGCCAGGATAATCATTTTTAAAATGTCAATCAGATCCCACCCACTCTTGTGCTTAAAGCCATCCATGATCTTGCACTTGCCTCCCACAAAATTCTACAGGAGGCATACACTCCAGAGTAATGGAGTCCATGCCTGGCTCTCCAATCCCATTTCACACCGCTCTCCATCTTACTCTCTGCATCCCAGCATGTCTTGTTAGTTTTTCAAAATCTTCATGCATGTTGTTCTCTGGGCCTGGATCCTCCACTCCCATATGCCACTTCTCCTTTCCACCAAGGAATTGTTTCCTTATCCTTGACTTCCCAACTTAAATCCTGCAAGGTCCAAGGAAGCTTCTGTGCTTTGCAATATTTGTGGGGATTAGATCCCTGATTTGTTCTTTCTTATAGTACCATGTATTCCTGTATTTGGACTCCATATTGCTTGTATATTTGGCAAAGAAAGTATCAGTGGAGCTTATTTTCTGCTTCACTCATTAGATCTGAACCCTTTAAGGATGGGGTCAATCTGCTTTTTGCCCAGACTATCTACCCTGAACTTACAGATACAGTACAGAGCCTGACAATCGTCACTCAACATTTCTTCTTTCTTTCCTTTCTTCTTCTTCTTCTTTTTTTTTTTTTAATTTAAGAAGCTAAGTTTAGAACCCTAATACCATATCTAAAAGAAAAGGTAGTGGAGAGGTTTTTGTCTCCTTTTGTGCCTTTTTTATTTATAAATGTGATGTGTTATGAAGCCTACATTCCACAGTAATCATCACCATGGAAATAAGTATTCATTGCCAATCAGATCTCAACTGAAGTTTCATAAATGTTTTAATAAGAAGGCTTACATAAAAAGTATTGTCACTGGCCTGTAAGAATGAGCTACTCAGGAAAGGATGTGGAACATCCTATACTAACTCCATAAGCCACGGAGATCCAAATTGACCAGAATAGAGCCAACCAAGAGTACGGAAGAATATAGGAAGGTGTGCTAGACTTTATTAAGTATATACTTAGCATCTGCTAGAGATTCTCTTAAACACCCTCATCGAAAGGTCATTTCCTTTTTAATCCTCACAACCTCACTGAGAGTTAACAGTGATGGTTGGCATTTTACATAGGGGAAAACTGAAGCTCTGAGAGACTGTGGAGCTTTCCCAAATACCTGTTGGCCTTAGTGAGAAAGCTTCAACCAAAGCTTCAAACTTCAGGTTCTAACTCCTTGATTTAGGAGTCAGATAATAGGAATTTTAAGGTTCTGTTCCCTCAATTAACTAGCTTGAAACTTTAAAGCAGTTTACTTCACAGATCTTTCTTTCCTGATCTATAAATGAGAATATCATCTATTTCGTATGAGGATGACTATTTTTAAAGGACAAGCTGTCTGAACCTGTTTTTTTATCCATAAAGTACTCTGCAGATATAACAATTTACTAGATATTAAGAAATATGGAAAGCCTATTTTTTCTGAAAAAAAAATAGAGAAGAAATGATAAATAACTATATTGATGGAGGAAAGAGAGGTCAATAGCTGTCATTAATTACAAATGATGGCATAAGAAGGAAAGCAGCAAAAATGTTATATCACTCATAATAAAAAAGAATACAGGTCATGACAAGTTCCAGAAAAAAATAAGAAAATCACCACAATATGATTCCACGATTCATTCCTAGGAATTCAAGATGTCAGGGATAGAAGGAAAATTTGATGAAGGACCTAGGGTCAGGGGAGGCTGGGGGTCTTGCTCAGAGCCAGAAGCAAAACCAAGACCCCAGGAAGCTCCATGCTCTGTAGTGTCCCAACCATCAGTATACTATAGATCATTTCAAGTAATGGACGGTGATGGGGGCTGGAGCAGTGAGTGGGGTTGGTAAGAGCCACTATTATCAACAACCTGCCTGAAAAAAATGAGACTGATATCTTAGAAATTTTATTTATAACAAAGAATCATCACATAGTAGTGCTGACATGATCTTTAACGCTAAGTTCATAAGCTCCCCAGAGAGGTAAACTTCCCCGTATGTAGCTGTCACGTGTCTGATTAGGGTTGTGGCGACTGCCAGCTGAATCAACAGCTCATGAATTAAGGGACTATGTGGGTAGTTGAATCGTTCATAAGATGGAGAACGTTTTTTGTAATGTGATTGGCTCTTATTTTCCCGATGGTAACTAGTGTTTTGAGCAACTGAGTACCTTAAGGCAATCGGTGATGTTTCTGTAACAGGGAGATTGAATAGTAGTGTAGGCTCGGTAAGCTAATCTCTGGGAGTGAAGGCTCCAAAGAATGTCACTCCTTGAAGGGCTGAGAACCCAAAGCATCGCTGTGATATCCTCGCAGGCTTGCAAACATCCTGCATAAAAGAATTAGCTAAAAATAGCGGCCGGCTTGGTGGTAGGCTGATAGGTCATATCATGGACTTGTAAACATCAGTCCTTCGCAGTAGCCCATGAACTCAGGATCTTTAGAAATCTGTCTTCTTATGGATATACTTCTACTTCTTATCAGACCAACTAAAACATATTCCACTCTTTTTTTGTCTTCCTCCGTCTCCAAACTTTGCCGTAAAACATATTCTTTCAAGATAGTAGTCAGTCATTTCATAAAATACTCTTCCAAAGCCACTGTTCCAAAGCACGGGAGTCATTCCTCTTCTCGTCGTGAACAGCTCATGATTAAGACGAAGTTAATTTGAGCAGATCCATAAAAGAGGAGATGCCATTCTGAAGTCACATTAAAAAGAAGAAAAAAAAAAGACAACCTTCCAGTGATTGTCAAGTACCTACAAATATGCTCAGCTAATCCTCGTGGTATTGCTGCAATCCCCAATTTAGAAATGGCTAAGTGGGGAGAGATTAAAGCTGCCCCAGAAAAGATTAAAGGGTAGCTGTCTAATGTCTTTGAGAAGGAGACCCATGGAAAATTGAAGCCCACAGATCACACAGAAATACGACTTAAGCCAAGAGCTATCTGGTTTGCCTTCTTCCCTCTCACTGATCGTCCACTCCGTGGGTGGAGAGGAAATCAGAGAGGTGGTCGCCAACAAGGATGGCAGCATTTTCCCGGCCCCCTGCCTCCCCTCCGAGGAGAAAGTCTCACCGCCCTTTCGTATTTAATATCCAAACCCTCACAGCAGGACGTCTTATCAAACTGACCTGAAAAGACATTCTGAGGACCCATCTTGGTGGTTCTCATAGTGCATGAATTTGTGCGGGTGATTTTTGTTATAATTTTATCAGGAAAAGAGAAAATAGTAACATTCTCTTTTGTCTGTTCTCTCTTTCCCTTTTTATCAACAAGATGAATCTTACCCAATGCCGAGATTCGATGCATCGAGTCTTTGAAACATGCTAGGTTCTTGAGGAAAAGAAACTAGCAAAAATTCGTAAATACATTCAAAAAAAATAAATTTCATTCAAGTTACCAGTTAAAAAAAATAAAAATAAAAACATTCAGGATTTAGGTTACATCCCATTTAGGATACGGAGTGGATGGACTCAGACATACACGTTCTATTCTGCTCTACTTTTTCACCTCCAGTCCCTTGAGCACTGTTAGGAAAGGACGGAATGAGGATACTTTGTGTGGCAACGGGAGACGAGGCAGGATCTGTTACAAGTTCCCTGGCTGAAAAAGGACACTTCTTTCAGCGCTATTGTACATCAGCTGTCTCCAGTTACAGCCAAAGTAGGTGTGTAATATACGACTGGACTTGCTGCTAATGTGGGTACGCAAACCCTGGGACAGAGACACCTTGTGCTACAGTAAACTGATCTTCCCCAGGCTTCCATTAAGTCATCCAGCACACAAAATGGGAGCTCACATCAGACTTGGTGGGAATGGGTTTGTTTCTGATTTTTATCTGGCCATTCAAGATCTTTTAAAGGACTGAATTAAAAGTCCTCCTTTGTAGAAACTATGAAGGTCATTTCAATACCCTGAATTTAGAACTATGGGTCTAAGATTATGCTACCTTAATATTTAAAACGGTTTGACATAAATATTTAATTTGCCTATCACTATATTTAATTGATTTCTTAATGTTTTCTCTTAGAGTCACTTTTTTCCCAATGTGAATGACATATAGTTTGTATTGTCCTTAAATGGAAATACTATGACTTATTGAGGAAGATGCATGAGGAAGGGGACATCCTAAAGTTAATTCATTTCTTTGTGTGATTGTTCAGTGGACTTTTTTGTTTTGTTTTGTTTTGTTGGGTTTTGTTTTTGTTTTTGCATTGTAGTAGAATCTGAAATATATGTTTCTACTGTCAAGAATCATTTACCCATTTTCTGAGTTAAAATGAAGCTGATTGGTGAATTATAGCACCTAAAAAGGATTTGAGGTGTCCCTAGAAACATTGTAATATGAGTAGTAGATGGTCATTGGGGCAAAAGCCAAAGCCAATGCCTCACCTATGTAATTTGCCATATATTATCAAGTATCAGATATGTGTCACCTCAGGCTAGGTTTCCCAGGAAGGCACTATATGGAAACGTGAATGAAAAAAAATAAGCCATCACTGAAATAAAAATTAAAAAGAATATAAAGAGAAGACTACTAATCAACAGGGGAGCAAGCCCATTGTAGCAACTATTTCTAGCTATTTCAATCTAGTAACATGATTCTGTGAAGTGGTTTAACATATATGTGTCAAATTCCTTCTTGTATGATATATATGTAACCTCTCATTTTGACTGTTTTGCAGACCAGAAATTAGAATGGATTAAAAAAACCAAATCCAAAACCAACCTCTATATAAATAAACATTGGCCTACGCACATTATATTATCTCGTTTAATTATTATCAAATGCTTAAGAAGATACAATATTAACTTCATTGCACAGATCAAGAACCAAGGCTCAAAAAGGTTAAAGAGTTTATTCATAATCACAGATCTGAGAATTAGCTGAGATGAGATTTGAACCAGAGTTTGTCTGGATGTGGAGTCTATGTCCGTCTCCACTTACGGAGCTGCGCACAACCACAAATACCATCTGTTCTCAGCGGTGCGTCCTGTGAGAGTGGAGTGCATAAAACTTAGACAGATTGTGAGGCAGAATACTTACGGAATAAAGAATCTGAGTGGTAATTTTTCAGTCTCCAAGGAAGCTGGAGATTGAACTAAATGATAATAAACCCATACTTCAGGAGATGGGTAGACTATGTTGGTCATAAGAGAAGGAACTTGACTGCACTCAAGAAACTCATGTAAGAATTGTAATTTTTCATCATTTCCCCCAATGTCCCTCATTTTAAGAGGCTGTGCAAATACTTTGCTGCCAGTTGGAATCAACTAAGGCATTATAAAGGCTGGCCTATGCCTTGTTTTTATTTAGAATTTTGGGTATAAAGTACTATATCTATGAGCTTATTCCAATTTACATGGATATACTATATATTCATATATATATTGTATATTATATATATATACACACATTCAAATATATATTATATATATATGCATACAAATCTGTGGAGGCTTTTAGGGAATCTTCGTCAATCTTTACAAACCTTTATTTATTTATTTTTAAAAAGATTTATTTATTTATTTATTTATTTGACAGACAGAGATCACAAGTAGGCAGAGAGGCAGGCAGAGAGAGGGGGAAGCAGGTTCCCCAGGACCCTGGGATCATGACCCAAGCTGAAGATGAGGCTTTAGCTCATTGAGACACCCAGGCGCCCCTCTTTATGAACCTTTAAACCATAATAATATAAGCCATATTAACCAGGATATCAACAGAAAGCAGCACAATAAATTAGAATACCACAATGAGAGTTTAATCCTAAGATTATTTGGAATGGTGTGGCCATAGTGTAGGGAAAATACAAGAGATATTGTAATATATGAGGACTGTTTCTAACTCTAGGTTGAAAGAAGTGAGTGAAGACAGACAGAGCTCTGCAAAGGGCCGTCTGCTATGTACTGTAGTGGATACCACCAGGCTAGGGTAACCTCTCGGGGAAGGGCTGGCGGAATAATGACACCCACCTCACTTTCATCTCCCAACCCCTAATTGTTCAACCCAAGTGAAAGCCACAGATCAGGTGCAACTGTCGACATAGTCTACAAAGTTCATTCGGACATAGTTGAAGGGTGGAGAGTGTTATCTGGAAAGGCAGACAGAAGATGCCCAGGACATAAATATAACAGAAATTACAAGCAGAATTTAATCCAAAAGTATTAAATCTTAAGATGATAAAATCACTTGATTATTCATACTGTGTTATAAAACAAATTGCATTATCTGCTAACAGAATCTAATTGCATGTCAACTTTAGGAAATCAGTTACAAATTTAATTCTGCAAAAAAATGCCTTATCTCATGTAATTGGAATCATGTAATGATTGTCTTTCTGCGAGTGGCTTATTTCACTTAGCAAAATGTCCCTAGAGTCATCTATCATCTATGTCACTGCAAATGGTAGGATTTCCTTTTTTTTTTTTTTTTTTTTTTTTAAGGCTGAACAGTATTCCATTGTACCTATATACCACATTTTCTTTATCCTTTTATCCATCAATGGACATTTAGGTTATTTTCATACCTTGGCTATTGTGAATAGTGCTTTAGTGATGCGGGTTGTTCAGATATCTACTTGAGACCTTGATATCCATTATTTTAGATATATGCCCACAGGTGGGATTGCAGGGTCGCTGGTAGTTCTATTTTTAATTTTGTGAGGAATCCTCTGTATTGTTTTCGAAAAGGCTTGCACTATTTTAAGTTCCCACCAACAGGGCACATGTATTCCAGCTTTTCTACCTACTTAACCAACACATATCTTTTTTTTTTTTTCTTTTATAACATCCATCCTACTAGGTATAAGGTGATGCCTCCTCGTGGTTTGATCTGCATTTCTCTTATGATTAGCACTTTTTCATATACCTTACACAACCTCATTGCAAATGACCAACGTTTTACTCTCTGCTACTACCCGAGTTCATATAGATCTCCCAAGCAGAGTTGCACAGCAGAAGCGTGATGTTGCCCATAGAGACTTCCCATCACTGGGGCTTTGCATAATAAGCTCCTTCTTCCTCCACCCTCCTTTGGTGTGATCAACTCCAGTTCCTCACATTCCAGTTCCAGTGTTGCCCACAGTCTTTCTGACTGCAAGATGTCAAACCCTCCAAATTATCAGTGTTCGGTTTCCTGCTTAACTCTCTTATTATAGAGCTGCCCCTTTCATCCAGAGCTTTCATCTTGTTTGGCAATTATGCATTCAGTAGAGTGATTGTTTGTCCCTCCACCATTAGACCTAAAGCTTGTGGATTTAGGCCCCGTTAATTTTTATCTCCCTAGTGCATGTCTAACACATAGGAAAGTCTTAGTAAATATTTCTAGAAGAAAAGAAGAAAACGCAGGGGAAGAGGAGAAATGTAGAAAAGGAAAGCATTAGATATCAAATGTCAGTGTGTGACTGCAATCCAGCCTCCCTCTCTTTACCCTCCTGGTCCTCCTCTGTCTGACTCAATGGATGGTTTTGTGTTTTTCAATGCACAGTAATTTTTTCATGCTATCATAACGATCTCTTGAGTTGATTACCATTTAGGCTTCTAGCCAATAGGCAAAATGTTCCCAAGACTCCCAAATCTTACATTTTAAGAAAATGCTTTGCAAGGTGTTAGATAAAACACACGAGTCTATGGTAACACCCTTAGAGGAAGACTCTTGTGAGACGAAACAGCATAGCCAAAGTTGCTTCAAAACCAAATGCTCCATCCAGAGCTGTTCAATCCCTCTCTCTCTCTCTCTCTCTCTTTTTTTTTTTAAGATTTTATTTATTCATTTGACAGACAGAGATCACAAGTAGGCAGAGAAGCAGGCAGAGGGGTGGGGGGTTAAGCAGGCTCCCTGCTGAGCAGAGAGCCTGATATGGGGCTCGATCCCAGGACTCTGAGATCATGACCTGGGCCGAAGGCAGAGGCTTAACCCACTGAGTCACCCAGGCGCCCCTGTTCAATCCCTCTCTTAAAGCCATCATTCACTTGGTTCATTTGCTTACACTGAAAAGCTGTTGAAAGCAGTAGAAAGGCCAAAAAATATTTTTAAATAATATGAAAAATTGAAGAGTGATATCAGTGACCTTGTCCCACAGAACATCCTTTCAGATGAAAGCCTCTTGCTTTCCCCAGCTGCCCTTCACATCAGTCTTGAGTGCCACGATTCATTACACAGACCATCGGCATTTATAATCCCTTTGCCACACATCGCCACCGAAGAGATGGAAAACATCCATTAGCCATAACCCAGGCTTTTTCCTCCCAGCGGGGATCAGACAACCCCAGCAAGTCATTTCCTATTAATTACAAATTGATTGTGTAGGAACACTTCAGTACTGTTTTTCAAATGATAATAAACAAGGCTTGACTGGTTACAGAGGTTAGATAAAGATGGTGGGACAGGAAGAGGGAAAAGGAGAGGCAGAGAAATGAAACCGAGCTGCCTGATCAGGCTTTGTGGTATTTATAAATGTCATTGGCACTGAATGATGGATGAGTTTCAGAAACCTCAAAACCCAAAGAATGCATAATGTTAACTTAATAGATTCTTTCAGGCCTGGGTTACCAGAGTATTTACAGTAATTGTACATTCACAGTAATAACATAATAGTACCTTTCATCCCACATCTCTGATATTTGCACAGTTATAAACTAGGAACTTCAGAACCAGCTGGTGCATGACATTCCCCTCTGTGCCTATGTAACTTGTTATGAAACAAGACTATTGAGTGGCTTCTCGAAGGTAACATAGTAGAATGGCAACTCTGTAGACTGGATTATAAAAGCATATTTGAAAGAAAGGATGAAATAATGAAACATTTTGTACATAGAAATGACACTGGGATGGAGAAATGAGCCTGCCACAGATTTTTCGACCGAGATTTACTGAGACAACAATCAGTGCAATTAGACAAGATTATTTTTCTTTTTCAGAAGTGGAAAAGTGGAGAAAATATACTCATTTCTAAATTGCCTGGAGAAAAATGGATGTTCTAGAGTGTTTTATCTTTGTGTTTTGTAGTGTTTGCTTGTTTCTAACAGGGTTAGAACTTTGGGTTGCAACTTTGGCAAAGCTAGACCAAGCTTCTTGTTGTCTGCATTAAAAACAACAAACTCAGGGACAGAATCATGGAATTTCAGATTGGAAAGGGAATACTTTGAGGCACACCTATTTTGGCTCTCTGAAATTTCTCTCTCTCTCCTTTTTCAAATGTATGTGTGTCACATTTGTGCCTATCCAAAGGTACATGTGCTGAAAACCTTAAGAAAGGTGTATGGTTTTACGAGGAGCCACTGCAATTAAATTCAGTGTGACCTAGAGTTAACTGTGTCCCAGAGGGGGATATTACAAAGATTAAGTTATGCTCTCTTCAGACACTATTTTTTTTTTTAATGAATCTTCAAAGCTCAAAAAATTTTATTTTTCTGGGAATATATTCAAAGTAAATCAGTGCCATGAATGGGTCTTTGAAAAGTCATTCATACATCCTAAAATCCAGAATGATGAGAATCTACTCCAGTTTTAAGATCCCAAAGAAAGACACATCTTGCTGTTAAGAAATTATTTCCTCTAACCACTATCTTGCTGGAGTGACTCAGTCATCAACGCTCATTAGAGTCTGAGCTAATTAAATCCTTAAGAAGAAATAAGAAAAATATTAGCGATCGGTAACTGCTTAAGCCTTTTAACACAATAATTGGGATAAGAGGGAAGCAGAGTACAGATTACAAGTTTAAATTGAATTCCGTCTTAACTGTATTGGCTTAGACTTGTCTTAAAAGAATCATTTGGTGAATTCTTTGGTATAGCTTTAGCATATACTTTTTAAAAATCCAGATCGTGGCCTATCATGTCAATCAAAATCAAGGTATAAAAACACTCAGAAAAGTTTTGGACAGAATGAGGCTCAATTACAATGTTTTGTTGAAGGCCATTTCACATCTTTCAAAAACTGACGTAGTTTGGTTTATGTTTATTTGTTCCATAAATAGATGTGATAATCACGCCTCTGTTTTATATAATGCTAGTTTATGTAATAGGATATAATTGTGCAATGGATCCCAGGAACATTATTATATTTGTTTGCTTCTGTTTTCCCAATATGTGAAAGAAGCAAAGCACACTTGTACATTTTTAAAGTTTATTGTAGCTTTTGGATTGCCATTCAAATGGAATCAATTTCAACACAGCAAGACATTTCTAAATTCAATCCTACAGCATTTTAGCAAATGAAAGCTATATTTTCCATGAGTCATTCTTTGAATTACAAAATGTTCATCATCCAGGAGGGTTTATTGTATCCATAAAACTAATCCAGCCCAGTAATAGGTGTTAATGCCAGCAGTATCCGGCTGTTTATTTGGTAGCATTCAATACTGAAAGGTTAGGACTTAATGCTGCTGTTTGTTGTCTAACATTTCAAATTGTTCATGCAATCAAGGGCTTAGACAGTGGGTCAGTTTTTCCCTTGATATTCTCCAGATCAAAAAATATAAGTTTATTTTTCTTTATATTCAGCATGTTGAAATGGAGGACTTTAAAAGAACAGCTGCCAGGATCCCAGGGGCAATGATGTTTTTCCCATCTAGGTTCAGCGTCTCATTTTAGACACTCTTCCTTCTTTTCTATTAGACCAAGTAAAAACTTGGGATGGAAAGAACCCATCTCTGAGTATCTATAGAGTATATTAACTAAACTGCATTGCAGAATACTTACATTCTATAACAGTACATAAAATCCTTCCTGACTATTCGGTTGTATGAATGGTACTTATATTTTAACGTTCTATTTTAGCATAACCTAGAGAATTTGTCCTACTTAAATCACCTTATTCCTTACCCCAGTTGAGAAAAGTATATAAAATACTTTCATACCCATGTTACTGACTACCAATTTTCCTATGTAATGATACACATAATCTCCAAGTAAAAACAAAACCAGCTCTTTAAAAGAATGACAGGGATTTTTAAAAAATTATTTTTATTAACATATAATGTATTATTTGCCCCAGGGGTACAGGTCTGTGAATTGTCAGGCTTACACAGCACTCACCATATCACATACCCTCCCCAGTGTTCATAACCCAACCACCCTCTCCACACTCCCTCACCCCCCAGCAACCCTTGTTTGTTTTGTAAGATGAAGAGTCTCTTATGGTTTGCCTCCCTCCCTATCCCATTTTGTTTCATTTTTTTCTTCCTTACCCCCCAGCCCTCCCATCTTGCCTCTCAAATTCCTCATATCAGTGAGATCATATGATAATTGTCTTTCTCTGATTGACTTATTTCGCTCAGAATAATACCCTCTAGTTCCATCCATTGCATTGCAAATGGCAAGTTTCATTTCTTTTGATGGCTGCATAGTATTCCATTGTGTATATATACCACATCTTCTTTATCCGTTCATCTGTTGATGGACATCTTGGTTCTTTCCGTAATTTGAATATTGTGGACATTGCTACTGTAAACATTTGGGTACGTGTGCTCCTTTGTGACAGGGCTTTTTAAGAAGTAAGAAGATAATTCTGTATAGTTAATAATGTCAAATTTTATTTCCTTATTAATTTGTTCTATCTTGTGAAGAAATTGAGTGAATGGGAAATAAGACAAAATGTTCTACATTTCACTTCTCTTATACTTTTATTTGACCAATACCTATGCTCTTCATCTTTCTCAACTATTTTTTCAGGATAAAATGCCTGCCAGTAGACTTGTTGTAAGAATGAAAATATGAGTTTAGGTGGAAACTTTTTTAAAAAAATATTTTATTTATTTATTTAACAGAGAGAGAGAGAGAGAGAGAGAGAGAGCGCAGGCAGAAGGGGAGGGGGAACCAGGCCTCCTGCTGATCAGAGAGCTGGATGTGGGGCTCTGTCCCAGGACCCTGGGATCATGACTTGAGCCAAAGGCAGAGGCTTAACCCACTGAGCCACCCAGATGCCCCTAGGTGGAAGGCTTTTTAAGAATAAACATATTACACTATGTTAGCTCTATTGTAAAGTATGTAAGGAGCACACCAACAATTTGCCATAGCAAGCAATTCTTGGATCTAGGACTGAAGGTTGAAAATCAAAGCTCTTATTCTTAATGTACCCTCATGGTGAAGTTCACAAACAACATAGCTCTCACTATAGACTTACTGTATAGGCTTCTGAGTCTTCCATAAAAAGGAAAAATTAAGTTTTGGGGGAAAGAGAAACAATTCTTCATTAAATACAATAAGAATCATTAAATGATTGAGAACAGTATACCAAATATACTAATATTCAAACCAACTAAAGCAACACTCTCAATAAAACATTTTTTCTTGAAATCTGACGAAATAAATATAAGACACTTTGGGGGAACATGTATGAGAATTTACTAGTTAATTTATTCAGGATACATTTTTAAATATTTAAAGCACAACAGGGGTGTCCACGAGGGCAGGGTGGAGAATAACAGGGTGGGGGGCAGGGCGAGAATGAAAGCAGGAGAACGGGTGGAATAAGTAAGGGGCTCTGTGGCTACCTGGTGGGGGACAAGTTCAGACTCTGGTGATAGCAGTAGGAATGGATAAAAAGGATGGGATTGAGAAATATATAAGTAAGGTGACCCCATAATTTATCATCCAGATATGGACATTCTCGAGAGCAAAATACAATGCTGGGACAATGGGCGGACACTGGACCACCCTGGCAGAGCAGGACTTAAGGATACCACACATGGAGATAATAATAGAACAGACCATTTTCGTCTAATAGAACTGAAAGGGTGAGATGAAATAATAGGGAGAAGTATTTGGAGAGTAGAAAATGAAAGAGGGTTAGCCCAGTCAGATTTAAAAACGTGTGTTATAGAGCAGCAGTAAACCATGTGGTTTTAGTACACATTTGTCCCACCTCCCAGCTTCCAGGAAAGCTGTTCGACTTATTCCCAGATCCCTGAAATGCTGAGACACGGGGGACTCAACTGAGCCAGCTGCGTGGTACAACCACACTGTGAGCATTGCACAGGATGCAAACTCTGCAGATGGTGCCGCTCTACCTTATACTCTTGCACTCATTCAGAAGATGCTCACTGAGCATCTACTATGTGTCAAGACTGGACCAAGTGGTGAGGGAGCAACAGTGAACAGATAAATAGGACTTCCTGAAAGCATCCCCCTGGATTTTTGCTTTTTAATTTTGTTGGGAGACACAAGCTTATACCGAACCTCATGGAACCGTTGTCCCATCAGTTGCCAGGCTCTCGTCCGTCCTAGAACACCTTCATTGTGTGGAGCCAGGGCAGAAATACCCACCCTGAGCTCAGGACGTGGACTATCTGCATGACTTCCAAACAGCTGGTAAGGATCTCTTTTCTGCACTGGCTGCTGCAAAGCTGAGCCAAGTGCGTCACCTGCCCATAGCACCTGTGAGAAGACGCTGATAGGCAGTCCAACCTCATTCATGGCTTCGTTTTATTCCCATCCTTGGCTTGTTTATTTTTTTGCTTGTTTGTTATAGTTTCCTTTTCCTTAAATCTATTTCAATTTCATGCTCTTTTCTCATATTTTTAATGCATGAAATCCTTTATGGAGAAAGGCAGGGCATATTTTGTAACAAATGAAAAGGGTCAAGGGAAATACAACCAAGAAATAATCTATAATACATATAAGGAAAACATACGGTATACGTAGTATCTCAAAACAATGAGGGAGAGAAAAACTTACTGAAAGTACTATTTAATAAATAGGCAGGAGCACTTGGGTGGCTCAGTCGGTTAAGTGTCTGCCTTCACCTCAGGTCATGATCTCAGGGTCCTGGGATGGAGCCCAGAATCAGACTCCCTGCTCAGCAGGAAGTCTGCTCTCCCTCTCCGTCTTCCCCTCCCCCTCTCCCTGCTTGTGCTCATGCTCTCTCTCTCTCTTTCAAATAAATAAATAAATAAATAAATAAATAAATAAATAAAATCTTTTAAAAATACATACATTAATAAAGAAGATACAAAATTAGCTGTTTGCAAAACAAATTATCTAGATTTACATTTCATATGTATAGCAAGTTTCAAATTAACAAGTCTTAAAAACAAAAGTTCATATTTATCAAACTTGGCAAAAATACAAGAAATCACAAAGACATTTATCTAAAATTTTGTAACTTCGAAACACAAGAATAGAAACAAAAATAGAAAAGTAAAATAGACTATATAATATTTATAGAAATATAATAGATAGAAGATTTCTATCAAAAATATATACAGAAGCATACAAATTGCCAGTACAACTCTTCATATTGAAAGGGCAATAAATGAGGAAGAGAAACAAGACTATTTTAGCAGGAGAAAATTGATTGGCAAATAAGCATGTAGGAAAATATAGAACTTTAGTTGTCATCAGAGTAGTGCTGATTAAGATAATTACTAATTCCAATCTTTTACATTAAAAATATTTAAAAGTGTTAATAACATGTTAATTCCATTGGAAAACTAGAATACTGTCCTGGTCGCTGTGTAATTTGATTTTATTAACAAAAGAATAAAAATACTCATTTCTTCTCATTCTATAATCCTCCCTCTGTGTATTTTCTCATGAATAGAGTACAAAAGAGAGAAACTATAAATATATAAGGTTTATTAAAACACTATTTATCTTAATAGCAAAGATCTGCAAATAACAGGATTACCCGATAAGCAAAGGCACTCTAAATAAATTACCCATAGTTTATCACCTCGAAGATGGCATCTATTATGAAACACACCACTGAGAAAAAAAAGAAGCACTGCTAATTAAGCAATAACACATACTGAAAGATCTTTTTAGGGTATTTCAACATAAATTTTATCATGTATTTTTGTGACTTTGTGCATATACAAAATGAAAAATGTAAGTGAAATAATTACATTTTTCTTTTTAAAAATATTCTCTGAGAGAGAGAGAGAGAGAGCACGTGCATGCATGAGTTGGAGGATGGGGTGGGGGGGGGAGGGAGGAGGAGATTGCAAGCAGGCTCCATGCCCAGCATAGAGCCCGACACGGGGCTTGATCTCACTTCCCTGAGATCGTGACCCTGGGCTGAAATCAAGAGTTGGGCACCCAACTGACTGAGCCACCCAGGCACCCCATAATTAAAATTATTCTTGAAATTTCTCTCATACAGAGTCCAATTTCTCTGAGTTTTCAATTTCTCAAAGCCCACATTTTCCATAAATCTTCATGCCACGGAGAACATTAGTGATAGAGCATTTCTCGTTAGAGCTCTGCAGTCATTGCTGGGATTTTCTTCCAAGATGCCTATACCTATCATGGTGCATTTTGAGGCTAACGGCTTCTTGGTCCTAGAATATGTTAACAAAAGATTCTCAGTGCCCAGGACTCCTATTCTCTCCTCCAGTGCCTCTTCTGTTGTGTGTGGACCCAGCATCAAGAAATTACAGCTGTCCTGTTGTGTCACTGGAATGTAACTGTTGGCTCCTCTGGGGCAATGACAAGGGTCAGTGTTGCTGCTGGGCCAAAAGCGAGTGTCAGCTGCCCTTGACCATGAGATGCAGCCTCATCTAAGAGGTGTTACAGTGTTTTTGAAATGTGCACCTTTGGGACATCTTGGGGGCTCAGTCAGTTAAATGTCTGCTTCAGCTCAGGTCATGAGCCCAGGGTCCTGGGATGGAGTCCCACACTGGGCTCCTTGTTCATCAGGGAGTCTGCTTCTCCCTCTGCCTGCTCTGCCTGCCACCCCCCAGCTTGTGCTCTCTTTCTCCAAGAAATAAATAAAAATCTTAAAATAAAATAAAATAAAATGCGCACCTTAGACCATTAAGTTAAGTGTGTTCACCAAGAAGAAAACTTGTAGACTTAAAATGAAAATGATCAAAACTGTGGAGCATCTCAGACAGTTTTCACCAGAGATATGAGATAAGCTTATGTTATGAGACATAGAGGAAATGAAGTTTAGTAGAAAAGTCATAAACTTGAGTCTGAATCCTTTGCTATTTCTCACTTGTAAACTTGGACAAGCTACTTAACTAATCTCTCTGGAGTCTGTACTTTTGAACAGATAAAATGGAGAGTATTAACGCCTTCTTTTTGGAATACTGAATATTAAATTATTTAATGTGTCATAGTTTTAGTATTTTTCATGGCAGGTTTTTAAAAAATCAAATACTACATTGTGTGTAAGTAATGAGCCTTTTTAAAAGATTTTATATATTTATTTGAGAGAGAGAGTGAGCAAGAGAGAGCTTGATGCAGGGGAGGGGCAGAGGCAGAGGGAGAAGCAGGCTCCCAGCTGAGCAGGGAACCTCATGCCAGGCTCTGTCCCGGGACCCTGGGATCATGACCTGAGCAGAAAACAGATGCTCCACCCACTAAGCCACCCAGGTGCTCCAGAAATGAGTCTTTCTGGGATGCTTGGGTGGCTCAGTAGGTTAAGCATCTGCCTTTAGTTCAGGTCATGATCCCAGGGTCCTGGGATCGAGTCCCACACTGGGCTCCTTGCTCAGTGGGGAGCCTGCTTCTTTCTCTGCCTCTGCCTGCCACTCTGCCTGCTTGTGCTCTCTCTCTCTCTTTCTCTGACAAAAAAATAAATAAAATCCTAAGGGGGGAAAAATGAGTCTTACTAAGTGAAACCATGCATCTGAAGAAAGGGAAGCGAAATTGGATAATGTTAAGTTATTTACTGAAGTCAAAGAATTGTTAACGAATATTTTATTTTTCATTAATAATATAATTTTGACTGTGATATCTATCTATATCTTTACACACAAACACACACACACACACACACACACACACACACACACACAGAGGATTTAGATTATGCAATGAAAGTTTCACACCAGGAACCGGGATTTTAAAGTTCTGTGTTCTAAAATGTAAGGGAAAGGAGGGAGAAGGAGAGAGTAGAGGAATGGGAAATTTTAAAGACTCCAGAATTTGCATATTTTGTGGGACTGGAGAGCATCGAATGGAGTGAGAAATTTTGTAAAACTGCATTCTAAGGATTGACTAAGCTTCTCCATCATTTCTTTTCAGTAAGAGATCCAAATCACAAGAAACACATTGAAAATGGGGAAGGGGGTAGCCAGGTCCTTATCTTCAATTAGTATCACAGTATTTAATAAATACACGAGTTACAGTACAGTCATTTTTCACCGCTATGTCTTAGTACTGTTCATACCGCAGAGACGGAGTCAGTGGTGGGGAAGAGCTCAGTTATAGAGCCAGACTGGTCCAGTGGGAATTTGGACTGAAACATAAATCAGGTGTGTCTTAACATTTCCTGTCATTATGACTTGGACAGTGTTAGATACCCAGCCGGGCATGATGCTGTCAGTGAACAGTGGCTACCAGAAATAGCAATGCAGCAGAAAAACCAAGTGGGCAAAGTAGGACTGGAAGCTCACATTTCTTTTCATGTTTCTCTATTTTTGGAGCTCATGGTTAAGGTTTTGGTTGTTGTTGTTGTTTTTTAAGATTTGATTTACTTATTTGAGAGAGAAACGGAGAGAGTGGGTGCACTAGGGGAGGAGAGGGGCAGAAGGAGAAGCAGATTCCTTGCTGAGCAGGGAGTCTGATGTAGGACTTGATCTCAGGACCCTGCGATCATGACCTAAGACAAAGGCAGTGACTTGACTGACGGAGCCACTCAGGTGCCCCTGTGATCAAAGTTTTTTATAAGTTGTATTTATTAAGCCAAGTGACAGTGAAACAGCTTCCCACCACAAGCCCCCAAAAGTTCCTCAGAATCTTTGGCTGTATAGTGATGAGACGATAAAGTATTGCTTGAAAGACTTTCAATGTCTTGACTAAATTTGTCTATATAGAGGGAGAAGGACAGTAGAGGAATGGGAAGTGGGAACTGATGCATATATTTACTTATTTTTGTATATTTATCCAGGTATATTTCAGAGCCTCATGCCTCATTGTTCTGTTGCCCACCATTTCTGTGTTTGGTCTTGATAAAATGAGTTTCTGTCATTGTGCCCACAGTAGGGTTACTGTATTTTATTTTCCTGGGCTCAACTCACTTTACTAAAAGTTTCTACTAGTTTTTAGAAATATTTACCAAAATCCATCTGATGAAGGAGTCATTGTGTTTCTGAAATCTGAACACTTGCCTCCTGAGGGAAAGGCAGTAGAGCTTGAGAATGATTGCTACACTTCCCACCATCCTCTTGATGGCTTCTCTGCCTTTCCTGAGCAGACACTCATTTTCCAGCAAGTTCTTTCCAAGGTTTACAGTTCAGCAACTCAACAATAATGAAAACAAAAGGCAAAGCAATATCCTTTTGGGTGTATTTGTTTCAGGAGAATGGGCATGGAAATGTGTGAAGAAATAAACCTTTCTCTGCCTGCTGACCTCTTAAGTTAGTTCTCCACAGTTACCTCTCCAATTTCCCTAAATATTTAATTAAATTATATAATTAGCTATGTCTAGAACAGAGTTCTAAGATGGTTTTAATTCCCTGAAAGGCAAGCATTTGTGTGTATGTGGTTATGTGTCACTGAGAGAGAAGATAGGTCTAATGACTTTGAAAACTAAAGGTACCTTGATACGTTGAAAAGATTTGAAATGAGTTAAACTAAATTGTGCAATTTAAAGACAGGCAGGCAGGGAGAGGAAGAGAGAGTCTAGCTTCAGTCTATACCGATAACTATAGCCATACCCTGTCTTCATCTATAGCCCCTGTATTTTTCCACTAAAGGACTGAGGTAGCTCATATACCAACAAAACCACATACTTTGACGGATAGTTTAAATAAAATGCCAACCATCAAAAAACAAAATAAGAATAAAACAAAAATGAAATAAAAAATAAAATAAAATAATTTAATATTTTAATAAAAAATTAAAAAAATTTTAATTAAAAAAACAAATTTACTGGGGCGCCTGGGTGGCTCAGTGGGTTCAAGCCTCTACCTTCAGCTCAGGTCATGATCTCAGGTCCTGAGATCAAGCCCCACATCGCACTGGGCTCTCTGCTCGGGAGGGAGCCTGCTTCCCTTCCTCTTTCTCCGCCTGCCTTTCTGCCTACTTGTAATCTCTGTCTGTCAAATAAATAAATAAAATCTTAAAAAAAAAAAAACTAAGAAAACAATAACACAAAAATGCAGGCCACAAAATGTGTTTCCTCATGGTCAAAGGGGAGATGAATATAAAGTAATTACATCTCAAGGACTCCAATTAACAACTCCTCAGGAGAAACTAAACTTTTTCTACTTCATAGCTATAAAATGTGTTTTTTATATGAAATGTTATATCACAGAACTCTAAATGAGAGAGTGGGAATATGCCGGCATAGGGAGACACTGGTGGAGATATATGTGTATTTCTGTCCACATATATATGTGGTTGGAGATGACTACTGCTTATAGCTTCTCACCACAAAAATTAACATTATGACGTCCAACAGCAACCCAGGGAAGAAATTTAGGTGAGAAAATGGGCTACCAAGGAAATTTGGTCTGAACATTCACTATCCCATGGTTTAACTTCGACCAACAATCACAAGTAAGTATCTGAAGAAATAAACAAATCTTCCCAACAATGCCCCATAAATATTATTTCTCTTAAGTAGGAACTTGGGGTGCATTGAGAAAAATCATGTACCTTTGTCTTTTTACATAGATATAGATATAACACATCATATTCGTGTATATCAGATTCATGCATATAGTCTAAGATATGTGTAGGATAGTATGAAAATTGGAAATTGCCTTCATTTTTCATTAATGGTTCTTTCTTTTTTTTTTTTTTTTAAGATTTAATTTATCTATTTGAGAGAGAGTGCCAGCATGCATGAGAGACTGAGCATGAGACTGAGCATGAGAGTGAGTAGAAGGGATGCGGGGACAGAAGGAGTAGACTCCACACTGAGCAGGAAGCTCAACACAGGCCTTGATCCCAGGACCCTAGGATCCAGACTGGAGCAGAAGGCAAACGCTTAACTCACTTCTTCCTTTTTTTTTTTTTTTAAAGATTTTTATTTATTTACTTGACAAAGATCACAAGTAGGCAGAGAGGCAGAGAAAGTGAGAGATAGAGAGAGAGAGGGAAGGAGGCTCACTGCCGAGCAGAGAGCCCGATGCGGGGCTTGATCCCAGGACCCTGAGATCATAACCTGAGCCGAAGGCAGAGGCTTAACCCACTAAGCCACCCAGGTGCCCCTTAACTCACTTCTTTACAGAGTGCACCATTAGGTGTCTTCTTGACGGATGACAAATTTACAGGTAAATTCAATATATATCCATTGGTACCAAAATACAGTCCTGCTAAAAATAATTTAAAATTTTCTGGGTTGGACTCAGGTATCTTCACAAATATCAATAATTGTAGCCCCCAGGTGGCTTAGTCAGCTGTGTGCTGGACTCTGGTTTTCAGGTCAGGTCATGATCTCAGGGTCCTGGGATGAGGCCCTGCAATGGCGTCTGTGCTCAGCACAGACTGCTTGTCCTACTCTCTCCCCCTCTGTGCCTGCCCTCCAGCTCATGGGCATTCTCTCTCTCTCTCTCTCATATAAATAAATAAATAAATAAATAAATAAATAAATAAATAAATATTTTTTTTGAAAACCCAAATATCAATAATTAACTTCCCAATGTCTGTAAAGAGCTTGTTCAAATAAACAATTGATAAATAACAAAAGTTTTTTCATTTTTGGGTGAAGTTTCATATTAAATCTGGAGATGTGTGACACTAACCATGGTTACGAAAGTGAACAGCAATAATTTCTAGCATTCATATGGCTTACATACCCTTGCCTGTGATCACTGGCCAGAAACCAAGCTGAATTTCTCCTGTCTGCTATTAGTTCCTACTTCCTGCATAGAATTTGCTTGGAGATAATGCCTCCAATCCACAGCTCAGTTATCATCATTGCAGAAGACAGACTTCTACTTCCCTCTGCACTCACCTTCCTTACTTAGAGATATTTGAGCATTTTTAATCACTTCTCCTAAGCTTTTTTCTAGAATGACTTTGATATTTACTTTGCTCTGTTTTTAGTGGAGTAAAAATGGGAGTGGAGAGACAATATGACTTGCCCCAAATCAAGCACTGCCCTAGAGTACCCTGGACTGCCACTTGGGCTCAGACAAGATGGGGAAGAGGCAGAAAGTCATTTCCTTTGTGCTGGGCCTAGTAGAGTTTGTCTTTATTCTTATGACCGCAGGGAAGGCTCATGTTTATTTTTGTCTGAAGGGCTCTGAAAACACTAATTGTCTTGTGCATGTGGTCTTTGACTTGGAAATTAATAGAGGATCATTACTTAGTACACACATACACATACGAAAAGACAGAACAAGTTAAAACGGAATGGGAGAAGATATTTGCAAATGACAGTACAGACAAAAGGTTGATATCCAGGATCTATAATGAACTCCTCAACTCAACCCACACGAAACAGGCAAACATATCAAAAAATGGGCAGAAGATATGAACAGACACTTCCCCAATCAAGACATACAAATGGCTATCAGACACATGAAAAAATGTTCATCATCATTAGCCCTCAGGGAGATTCAAATTAAAACCACATTGAGATATAACCTCACACCAGTTAGAATGGCCAAAATTAACAAAACAGGAAACAACATGTGTTGAAAAGGATGTGGAGAAAGGGGAACCCTCTTACACTGTTGGTGAGAATGCAAGTTGGTACAGCCACTTTGGAGAACAGTGTGGAGATTCCTCAAGAAATTAAAAATAGAGCTTCCCTATGACCCTGCAATTGCACTCTTGGGTATTTACCCCAAGGATACAGATGTAGTGAAAAGAAGGGCCATCTGTACCCCAATGTTTATAGCAGCAATGGCCACGGTCGCCAAACTATGGAAAGAGCCAAGATGCCCTTCAACGGACGAATGGATAAGGAAAATGTGGTTCATATACACTATGGAGTATTATGCCTCCATCAGAAAGGATGAATACCCAACTTTTGTAGCAACATGGACGGGACTGGAAGAGATTATGCTGAGTGAAATAAGTCAAGCAGAGAGAGTCAATTATCATATGGTTTCACTTATTTGTGGAGCATAACAAATATCATGGAGGACAAGGGATGTTAGAGAGGAGAAGGGAATTGGGGTAAATTGGAAGGGGAGGTGAATCACGAGAGACTACGGACTCTGAAAAACAATCTGAGGGGTTTGAAGTGGCGGGGGTTTGGGAGGTTGGGGTACCAGGTGGTGGGTATTATAGAGGGCACGGATTGCATGGAGCACTGGGTGTGGTGAAAAAATAATGAATACTGTTTTTCTGAAAATAAATAAATTAAAAAAAAAAAAACCTAATCCAAAGGCAAATGTTAAGTATTTAATGGATATGTCGTTAAACTTGAGAAAGGGAATAATGTTATACTTGAGGAATGGAACACTGGCTTCTGGAGTCCAATGTATTCACAAAAAAGTAATTTTTCAGAGACTAAATATTTTGCAGACTTGTAGTAAAAATAATATAACTTTTATTCTCTTGATTGAGAAAAAATACTAAAGTCAATAGTATGTTTAAGGAGCTTCTAAACAGATTAAAATAGTGTTTTATATACACATGTGTGTATCTATGATACATATATGCATATTATGCATATATATGTCTGTATACATATATACCTACGTATAAAATAATCTATAAACATGCTTAATTTAAGTATGGTTTTATGGACTCCCTTTATTTTTTTAAAGATTTTATTTATTTATTTGACACACAGAGATCACAAATATGCAGAGAGGCAGGTAGAGAAAGGGGAGAAGCAGGCTCCCTGCTGAGTGGAGAGTCTGATGGACTTGATCCCAAGACCCTGCGATCATGACCTGAGCCGAAGGCAGAGGCTTTAACCCACTGGGCCACCCAGGCGCCCCATGGACTCCCTTCAGAAATGGTTCCTTAGCACTTTGCAGCCCTCAGGGTGGGGGCACCTGATTTACTGGGTAGTATGGTCACTGTTAGATGCGCTGGCAGGCAGGCATTACCACTTTGGCCCTTGGCTACTCTTCTCCTTCGGTCATGTCTCTGTCTGAAGCCCTGAGCCTTGTGCAGTCCCTGGGAACTACTTGTTTTTGTGCTTTCTCCTCTCCTAGTATACCAGGTCTTCTCTATAATATCAAAATCGGATTTGAGGTTGCCTCACATAACATTTGATGTTTCTAAGTTGCTTCTGTCTTTGGGTTGCCTGTATTATCTGTTTACAAGGCAGAGGAACAGTCCTTCTACCTGCCTGCCTCAGAGGTAGTACACACAGGCAGAGCATCACATAAGGGGAGATTTTTACTTTCTCCCAGAGAGACAGTGTCTTTCTGAAGTCCCAAGGCCAAAGAGGCCATTGTCACCAGAGAAGCTTCTTTCTTTGTCCAGCTCTGGAGTCTGTCCAGTGCCACTGGAATGAGGTGGGACATACTTACTTAAGTGAATTCCTACATTCCTCTCATTCCCTACCCCCATTTCTAAACATAAAAATAGTGTCTTCCAATCCAGTGGCATTCCTCTTGCCTGTAGACCATGGTCCTTCTGCCCTTTTGCTGCATGGGGCTGGGATATTTCAGGAAGGTCTTTCTCCCTCAGAAGTCATGTTCATATAAGGTTATAGGCTCATCAACTAAATTTAGAGAATTAGGGTCACAATAGGAAGCCACAGTTTTCAGGTAAATAAAATTCTAATCTCAAAGTAGTTTAAAATAAATGCATGATGGATTTTTAAGATATTTATTTGAGAGAGAAAGAGAGCTCACACACGGGGTAGGGGGTAGAAACAAGGGGAGAGAGAGAATCTCAAGCAAACTCCCTACTGAGCATGGGACCTAATGCAGGGCTCAGTCTCACCACCCTGTGCTCATGATCCTGAGATCATGGCCTGACCAAAAATCAACAGTCAGATGCTTAACCAACTGAGCCATCCAGGCGCCCCTACATGATGGTTTTCAGACTTTTAAGAAATACATCATCCCATGGCCAAGGAAGTCAACTCCCAGAAGAATGGGTTATTTTTGCTCTAGAAGTATTTCTTGATGGCAAATAAGACAAAATTATATGGGCCAGTAGTCTTCTAAATCGAGTATAACCTTGACAGTACACCATGGTAATTATTGTAGAGTTCTCTGCATGGACAAGAGTTCTCTGCATGCTTTATTCATTTGAATATTTTGATGGCTATTACTGAACAATTCCCTTGAACAAGATTCCTTTATAATCAGAGCCACTTGGTAAGTTTCAAGGTTAGGGTGCCCTTGGAGAGGTTCTGAGAAAGATCTTTACAAAACAGTTACCACTGCTCATGCAGACCATTCCATCATTATTTTAAAGAATTATGTGTCAACATGTAAAACTGTAGCCTGAAAAGAAGATAAAAAATCAATTATTTAAGCTATTTAACTAACAGTTTACTAAAAACGTATTGGCAGAAGGAGAGGGAAGAGGTCTAGACCTGTCGGCACCTAACTATACCTCCTTTTGAGAGGAAAAGGAATTTAAAGAAGGGCATATACTGGGTCACCTGGGTGGCTCAGTGGATTAAGCCTCTGCCTTCGGCTCAGGTCACGATCTCAGGTCCTGGGATCAAGTCCATCGGACTCTCCACTCAGCAGGGATCCTGCTTCTCCCCTTTCTCTACCTGCCTCTCTGCATATTTATGATCTCTGTGTGTCAAATAAATAAATAAAACCTTAAAAAAAATAAAATAAATCGAGCTCTCTGCTCACTGGGGAGCCTACTTCTCTTGCTCTCTCTCTCTGCCTGCCTCTCTGCCTACTTGTAATCTCTCTCTCTCTCTCTTTCTCTCTCTCTCTGTCAAATAAATAAATAAATAAATAAAATCTTTTAAAAAAGGGCATATACTAACCACACACTTAGCCTACATCATATTATTATTAATGATACCTCAGAGAGCATGAATGACTCATTCTCAGTCATTCATGGATCAAGCCAAAATGGACAAGATTGTAAATTTATGAAATCATGATGCTAAAGGGAACAATATCACCTCCTACCATTTACTGAGGATCTGACACTATGTGACATGCTTTATATTTATTGTCTGTGAACTTCACAGTAACCTTAAAAAACCCACATTTTTTCTCTAAGGATTATGGATTTTTAGTTCAGGACCAGAGATAGCACATCCTTTCTTAGTATACCCCAAAAAGATCACAACAGCAAAAAAGCTATGTTACATTCCTTTTAGTTTAATTAATCCATATTATTAATTTAACAACCAGCCAATTAATTATTAATAAACAATATCAATAATATTAATAATTGATATAATTAATAATAATAGTAATAACAGTGGCTGATATTTATTACATGTGAATTATGGACCAGGCAGTCACCACACTGAGAACCTTCCATAGATCTATCTAATATTTGCAACACCCCAGGGAAACAGTGCTATTGTTATGGTCAGTTGGCAGATTAGGGAGCCTGGGGTTTAGAGAGGGTAAGTAACTTCTCTAAAGGCATGCAACTAGTTGATGGCAAAGCCAGATTCCAACTCAGAATTATGATATCAGAGAAGAGCTTTTAATTACTTTGCCAAAGAATTAATATCTCAGTTGGGAATATTGCACAAAGCTCAAACAGCTAAACCATTTGCTCTCAACAACAGTGAATTGAAATAATATAGAGACTTGATAACTTAAGGTATGTTATAGCAGCTTTAGCAAGAAACAGAATGCGATCGGGATTGAACATGTGTGACGACATTTTATTTATATATATATATCATACCAATCCTATCTTTAACCTCTCTTTTACTCGCAGAGGGCTTAGAATTCCCCATGTAAGTTTTTCCCACTATCCTCTCTGGAGACTAATCATTGAAGTTAGTATTCCCAAGAAGATAACCAGTCAAAAGATTCATGTAGTAATTATCTCATTCTACAATAAGGAGGTTTTTATTTGAAAATACTCTGGCATAAAATATCAAATGCCTTGGTTCACTTGTTCCACAGGCCACTTACTTGGGACCAAGTTAGAATTTCTTCCTTTTCTATCTTAGTCTTCCCTCAATGGTCTTTTTATGTTGTCTTTAACAACTATTTTAGACCGTATAGCCTCTAACATTATAATTTCCTCTTGTTCACCCTAATATAACAGAAAATATGTAAAGGATTTAAAAATAATTTGCCCTTTTGTCTTCAAGTATTCAAAGTGAGACTCAGAAGTTGAAACTTTAAAACGTAGTATTACTTCAGAGTGGTGTTTATTTCAGCAGTGATATCTCAGGAAACATTTTTAGCCAGATTTTGAAAAATGGATAGAAGACCATCTAATATACTTTAAGAATACCATTTCCTGATGCCAGTTAAGAAGAACAGGGCGGGGCGCCTGGGTGGCTCAGTGGGTTAAAGCCTCTGCCTTCGGCTCAGTTCATGATCTCAGGGTCCAGCCCCGCATCAGGCTCTCTGCTCTGCGGGGAGTCTGCTTCCTCCTCTCTCTCTACCTGCCTCTCTGCCTATGTGATCTCTGTCTGTCAAAGAAAGAAAGAAAGAAAGAAAGAAAGAAAGAAAGAAAGAACAGGGCAAACTACTCATACAATAATTCAGACTGATAATCTACATAATGACCTTTTTAAAATAGATCTTTCTCATGATACATATACTTTTACTAAGGGGCTGCTATTTCACATTTTGTAAAACTAAGGCTTTAAAAGTTAAAATAAGCAGGAAGCATGGAGTAAAAGCTTTTTTTTAGCCACAGAATTCAGGTTTCCAGTAAGTTGGCTATGTGAATATTCTGGGCAATTGAATTTTAACCTTGTGACCTTGCTGGTTTGCTTGTCTTATAAGAATTGTCCAGTAAGTATACATTTATCTTTCCATGCCAAGGAGCTGGTATCTCATTGAAACCCTAATAATCATTTCAACACTTACCTTAATAAGAATAATTTAACAAAGATAAGTTTATGTCTTTGCATGCTAATCAAAGATCTATAATCATTGTTAGAAACCCTAATTGTTAAAAATGCTATAGACATGAAGTTTGAGTGATTAAAATGGGTTTGTTTTAATCCCAAATTAGCTCCTTGACATTTTAAAAACATTTCTTCCATAACTTATTTTATTGTAAATTTTTCTGTTCAAAATCTTGGGAAAGGCAAGGGGAAAATCTAGTTTGAGAAACAGATTTTTCACCATATATGTATTCTGAAATAATGGAGATGAATTAAATTTTACACCATATATGTATTCTGAAATAATGGAGATGAATTAAATTTTACAAATGGGATCATCCTTTCAGACTGACTAAGGGGATTCCAGAACTAATTCTTTAAGAAACCAAATAAATGCAACCTAATTTATCTCTCTTATTTCAGTCAGTTGAGATTCCAAATATTGGATTTGCACCAAATGAGGTCAGACTTGACCCAGAAAAAGACAAATGTCCATAAACAGTCTAAGACACCTGTCTAAAACACTGCTTTCATTGGCCTATCCACAGGCTTTGGGTTAAATTTAGTTCTTTCTGGATCAGATCTGTGGTCTGAACTGTTGTAATCTCTCTCTCTCGCCAACAAATACACACACTCACACATATATACAGAGTGTAGCAGCAAACTGTAGGACATTTCTGTCTTCCAGCTCAAAAAGTATTGAGTGTATAATACACACTTATTCTGGTAACACCTTCTCATTGCATTTCATTCCCATGTATTTTATTCCTATATATGACCCGTCTTCCTCTGCCCTCAGTTTTGCCCCAAATTCTTTCAAAATTATTGGAAAATGAGGCTTCTGTCATTTTGCAGGCAATCATCTCTATAGCCTAGCACTCTTAATCATTTTATGACCAGAGGGGTTTTCCTGTAAGATGCACAGAGCTGACTCCTTTGACCTCCACATAAGTCCAGCTTGAATTCGACTTAGTGAGGAAACTGAGATTTGTACTTGGCTAAAGAAATCCTCACGGCTGGGGTGACTGGATGGCTCAGTCAGTCAAGTGTCTTGAGTTCAGTTCAGGTCATGATCTCTGGGTCCTGGGATTGAGCTCCACGTAGGACTCCTGCTCAGCAGAAAGCCTGCTTCTCCATCTCCCTCTGCTGCCCTCCCTGCTTGTGCTTGCTCTCTCTCTTTCTCTCTTCTTCTGTCAAATGAATAATTAAAATCTGAAAAAAAGGAAAGAAAAGAAAAGAAATCCCCACTGTTGATGTCGAGGCTGTGTGGTTATCTGTTGGGATCTCACTGTATAATGGGCTGGTCTATTATCTGTCACAAGTTAGGATCTACTCAATTTCCTCTTTTACTCTTGTGTATAGTAATAAGTTTTTCTGAACTTTGCTGCCTTTTTTTTTTTAACTTAAAAACTATTGACTGTGTTAAATTTCTTTTGTTTCTGTTTTCTCCCTTCTAATGCCACCGTGTCTCCCTTAGAATGACCTCATCTGTTTTCTTTTGTGCTGTGACAGTCGCTTAAGTAGTTCTCATACTTTAAAGCTTTATCTTTTTAAAATAAGTTTTCCATATTGTCCAGCATAGGAAGCGTTTGGTGAATGCTGACGGAATGGCTGAGTAAATCCCTAAGTGGTAAATACTGTGTCACACCTTCAGGGCGCACTACTCATGGACTCTAATACAACATTTAGCTCATCAACACACAGATCTACTTATTTCAGAAAGAAATTGTTAATTCTTTCTACCTCATTTTATTCCAACTCTAAAGGTCACACTCTTGACAACTAGACATTTTTAGCTCTGGGAATTCTCAGAGGTATTCGTTGGTTGGTTGGTTGGTTAGTTGATTACTAGATAGGTTTTAAACTCAGTGCCTCACAAAAAGGACAGTCAAGAATGACTGAAATCACATCCTGAAATGAAAAATATATCCCAATCACTGTGCATGCTTAAAATACAATGAATGGTACAGAAGATGGCATGGGTCTTGAAAACAGCAACGAATTGTTCTTACCTGAGAACCATTGATAACCCTTCCCCAGGTGACTAAGGAATAGTTTCTACCTTGGTCCAGCTTGGATCATCTTTGGTGTCTCCCAGACCATCTTCTCTGCACTGGAAGAGCTCCTTCTCACCTCTGGGCCTTAGCGTCTGAATTGTGGGGTTGGTTGTGCGACACCACACCCTCTTTTTCTAATGTGAGTCTTCTGTGTCAGAAAGCACATTGGTGCCTGTCTCCTGTGCTCTGGAGCAGGCCGCCCTGGAGACTAGTGTCCTCTCTCTGCACCATGATGAAGGGAAAGATGTTAGGCTCCCTGTTACAAGCTCTAAAGACATTTCCCTGCTTGATCCCTCATTGGACCAAAGCATGATCCCTTTTGTGTAGCTCTATTAAACATCCCCTAGGCAGGAGGGGCTTCGCTACTACATTTGATCACATCAGGTACAACATTGTGTGGCGTATGCTTGCATACCTGTTATTTTGATTTATACTCAATGCATCTTTTTTAAATCACACAATGCCTTGGCCTCTATAGCAAGGCTCACAGCATCCAAATCATATTTTCTTTGCTTTTCCTCAAGATTGTGGGCATCACCCCACACTAAACTGATACCTTTTTCGTGTCACTCCTCATTTTATTTCTGTTGCATCTTTGACTTTTTCTTCCCCAGAGACAACGACCAGACGACAGGACTAAGTGCACGTCAGTGCTGCCACAGGTTAAATTTTTGTTTTTGTAGACTTTGTTGTGTATTTATTTTGCCATTCATTTACTGATTACCCCCAAGCAACACTGTGCCTGAAATGCCCAGAAATTATTCTTAATGTTTTCGTTGTTCCCTCCTAGTCCCCTATCATGCAGTGAATCATTGAATTGGATAGCTATATCAGAACAAAACAAAATAAAACTAACAAATAAAAAACTCCCTCCTCTCATTCCTTGTAGACATAGTACTAGGTTCAGGCCTCTCTTTGACACAGACTTTTAAAATCTTGTCCTTGCTAATCTCCTCCTTATATTATTCCCTTTTCATTTCCCACTGTTCAGTTGCTAGAATTATCTATTTAGAATATAGATCTTAGAACTTTCAGTGTCTGAGAATATGAAGGAACTTTTGCAGATATCACACAAGTAGAAATAGTATCAAAATCTGGCCTATCATCTTTGTTCTATTTTCACGCAGGAGTGAGATTTAATAAGAAAGTGTTCATTAAGACATAAAATCTATATATATATCAAAGAGTCATACTATTATGGGATGCCTGGGTGGCTCAGTCCAAGTCTGCCTTGGGGCTCAGGTCATGATCCCAGCGTCCTGGGATCCGGTCCCAAATCGGGCTCCCTGCTCAGAGGAGAGCCTGCTTCCTCCCCTACCTGCTACTCCCCCTGCTTGTGCTCTCTGTCTTTCTCTGACAAATAAATAAACTCTTAAAAAAATTCATAGTATTATAGTCATCATGTTTATGTAGAATGTTAATCTCTGCTTTGGGACTGCCAAACCCATTAGCTTTTAAAATTTTCTCATACCTTAGCTTGAACTCATATGCGTAGATATTCTGTGACCCTATTTACTATAACTACACGTAGTAGGTCATGAGGTATATCCTTTCCAATTGTCCATATGTATGGTTAATACAGGTGACTATAGCTTTTCCAGTGGTTCAGTAATACATACTAACAACTGACATGTGGTAACTCGTTCTTCCCCTTGTATAAGCAGTTTTTATAAATGGAGGGCAGCTATCAGTGGAGAAGCTGGTAACCACTGGGTGAAATTCACCCACATGCTGACAGTCCTTCCTCGTGAAATTATCCTTCAACTAAGAGCCCATGACTGCAGCATTTGCAGAAGATACGGCTCTTTGCTAGTGGGTACACACTGCAGAGACAAGTGCCGAAGAAAACGTGACAAAGAACACCCAATGGCGGTCACAGGACATCCCGTATCAATCATATCATTACATCACACAGTAGCTCTGTGTTTAGAAAAAGAGCAGTCAATTGAAATAAGTAGAAATTCCAAGTAATTCCCATATGTCAAAACACAGTTATTAGTTGTTTAAAGACAATTATTCTACCATGTTCGGTCTCAGTATTTCCAGTGTGAAATACTGTCCTCTAAGTTAAATTTTACTTGTATTTCCAAAAGAAGCTAGCTCGGAAAAATTCCACTTTTTGAAGTTTTACCTTATCAGCATATTAAGGCCCTCGTTGAGCTCAGTATAAATAATCTCTCACATATTTCTATTTCTCTGGTATTCTTCCGTTTTTAGGGTTCTCCTCATTCTTGTAATTGTTTGAGACGGTGGAAAGTTCTACTCTTCACCATTGTCAGAACTTTCCCTTTGCCTTCAAAATCAACTTTTGATGTTAGTGTCCATGATTCAATGAAAACACAACACCATTGGCATTTCCTTTTTCCTGATCTGCCTTCCCAGCCCCACCGGAGGTCAGCTCTCAGTACAGCCCGTTCTTGCTATGAAAGCTACTTGGAGATACAACCCTTGCTCTGTGGGAGGGTGTTAATGCAATCATCATTACCTACTACTACTCTCCTTAATCCAACAGCCTATTTATTCTTGACATCTGCTAAGTAAACTAATGGCAGCAAACATGTCTAAATCTTTTCTCTGAGTTTGTATCGAAATCAGAACCCGACAAAGCATAAAATTACTCATTTTCTTTAAGTGCATTTCCTACGCATAAACCCATTGGAATCCATCTTTGCCACCTGCTTCCCATAACAAATGCCATAATAAAACCGCCATGGAATCCGTGGGAGTATTTATTTTACCCAACTTCACAAAACAAGATCATTTGAATGGATCCAAAGCTATTTTCTGGCCAGTGATCATCTGATCCTTCTATAGAAATGAATTATTTTGGCCATACCCATTCATTGGGATTTCAAACCCCATCAGTCTAAGATATTCTTTTAATCAGTCTTCTGGCAGATTTTCACACAAGTCAAGATTTGTGCTCTAAATTTGTAATCAAATTTTTTCACAAGTAATACTTCCTGAAAGGAAAAACACTAACAGTTTGCCTACATTTTATTTCTCTGAAAAATAAATTTTCAGTGCTACAGTGTGCTGACATCGCTCTTATTCAAGTTTCTTGCTGTTAAGGCCAATTTCTCAGAGAAGAACCCCGTCTTTTAGTCTCAGCTGCCTCGTGGGGACCCCTCAGAGCCAAAGTCCTGGCTAAGGGCACAGACACGGAGACCTGAACACTGAACAAGAAGTCAGCCAGACCCTGGAACTAGACCTCTCAGTGTCCTGACTGGCATGGAGCTATTATGATAGAACACCGGATGCTACCCCATCCCCATGGCCACGCAGCTGGGAGATCGGGTGCCCTTGCCACTACCACATATTCCTCCATGCATTCGCCTATCTGGGTTCTTTGTTTCCTGTTGAAAGTTGGGGGCTGGAGCAGAGGCTGAAGTAAGTTACAGGGCCAGGGAAAATGTGTACCTGGACTTTTGGGATTCTTGATTAGAATGATTTAATAGAGAAGGTGTTCTGGTAGTACAAAATTGCTCCAACATAGGCATTGAGTTCAGAAGATGCTGTGCTGCCAAAATAATGTCCACTATGCCTTGACCGTGATATAGTTGGTGGCCTTGGTTTCAGTGACACCATTTCTTTTTTCCCCCATCACCCATCAAAGCTTGGCTTAGGGTGTGAATTTTGGCTCTCCATGAGCCTATTGCCTGAATCCATCCTTTTTCTTTCCCCTGTCTTGGGTTCTTGGAAGCACATAACTAGTAAGTCATACTTTATCGAGTCGAAAATTAAGGGAAGTGTGTAAAGCAATGTGATTAGATGAAGGGGGATTTTAAAAACTGATGTTGTGGCATTCCTAGGTAGTGTATAAATAGAACAAGGCTGGGACTCAGAAAGGGGGGGTGGGTCCAGGCTCTTCGCTAGCTCGATAGTGATTGCTTCCCTTCTGTTTCCTCTCCAGGAAAATGCTGGGCTGGGATGAGGCTGTCTCCAGGCCCCCTCCATTCTCTGACAGTCTGTGATTTTCAAGTCGCAGTGATGTTTGCTATAGCAATGGGATGCAATGTCTGGGATGATTGTGTGCTTTGTTCCCTTAATGGGGATGCAGGCAGCAGCTCAATTTAGCATAAACTGGGCTGTGTCAGCACAATGGAGCTGATTGGCTGGGCCCCAAAAGCAGACCCCAGAGAGATATTGATTCTGACAGGCAAACAATACAAGGGGGAAATTGGAGCTTTGTGGATAAGACATCTGTGTGCTTGTGATACACTTGGTCAAGTCTTCAGTGTAACAGCTGACTTCATTGGTGTGGACTCAAATGCTCTAGGTTAAGACCAAAACAAAGTTGGAGACTACATCGGCACACGTGGAAATATACACTGAAATTTTCAAATCTATTTTTATTTTTGAAAACTTCCAACAGCAGAAATGACTCTCTCTTTTTATTTCTTACTTCTGAAGCCAAGTAATATGTTGGAAAATTAGTCAAAATCTAATTTTAATGTTATGGGAATACGCTGGGGGCCACAAAGCATTTGACAGGTTTTACTCCCACTTTTTCCCAACACCTCCTGCCAACATTTTCTTCTGCATTTGATCCTTTTGCTCTGTTCTTTCTCATATTTTTTTTCCTTTAATATGTTCTTACACTATTTTTACTCTTGAAATATGCATATTTTTGTGATTCGGCCCATCACAGGCTTTCCTAATATCCACGAATGAGTTGCTAAGGGGCCCAGATCCCTTGGTGTCATGGAGAATGATGGAGTTTTACTAATTCAACTCCTTTTCTTGGATGCTTTCCAGCACCAGCAATCAGTCCCTGTGGCCTCACTCTTAATGTGACAGTGGGTGCTTCACCTGGTGTGTTTCAACCTGTCCAGCCTATTCCAGCCAAACTGGCAGGACCCTCTATCAAGCCCTGTTACAACACTTGTCTGTTCCGTGTATGTGTTAGTCTGCTCAGGCTGCCGTAATAAAATAGCATAGACTGGAGGCTTAAACAACAGATATTTATGTCTCACCATTCTGGAGGCTAGTAGTTCAAGATCAAGTTCTGGCCAGTGGGGTTCCTGGGGAGACCTCTCTTCCTTCCTACCTTCTCACTCTTCCCTCCCATGGCCTTTCTTGGTATGTACACATGGAGATGGGGGAGGGGGAGCAGAGAGCAGAGAACTCTCCTTCCTTTTATATTCACCTGTTAGTTGACTCTATCATGAAGGTCCTAATCTCATGACCTAATCCAGCCCTACTTATCTGGCAAAGGTCCCAGCTCCAAATACTATCACATCGGGGATTGGGACTTGAGTTGGGATTGGCAGGAGGTGGGGGTGGGGGCAAAATTCAGTTCCAAATACTATAGAAAAGCACAAGAAAGCCTATTTCCCAAGTATAACAGGATCTATCTCTCCATCCTTCTCTTTTATGGCCCAACAAGGGAATCACAGTACCTTCCCCTAATACATGTGTGATTGTCCCCTTATTCCTGCTCCTCTACAACCAGCAGTTCCTCCACAACATCTGCCACTTCATTGGATCTGTGCAATCACTGGCCGGAGTATTTGAACCAGAGAAGAATATAGATAGATAGATAGATAGATAAGATAAAATATATATATATATAGATAGATAGATAAGATAAAATATATATATATATATTAAATCTTATCTATCTATCTATCTATCTATAATATATATATTGCCTTTGTTTTTGTTTTTTTGATTCTACAATCATCCTTTTACCTGCTCAAAGTTCTTCTTTTCTCATGGTAAACTACAAATAACACAAAATTTACCATTTTAACCATTTCTAAGTATACAGTTTTGTGGCATTAAATATATTCACATCGTTGAGCAATCATTACCACTCTCCATCTGCAGATCTTTTTCATCTCCCGAAAAGGAAACTCTAAATCCGTAAAATACCAACTCCTTATTCTTCCCTCCCCCTCAACACCCTGGTGACCATCATTCCACTGTCTATGAGTCTGACCATAGGTACGTCATTCATGTGGAATTTTACAATACTTGTGCTTTTGTGACGGACTTACTTCACTCCGCATAATGTCTTCAGAGTTCCTCCGTGTTGTAGCATGTGTCCGAATTTCCTTCCTTTTTAAAGCTAAAGAGTATTCTGTTGTATGACCCCATTTGTTGACCCACTCATGGACATTCGGGTTGCTTCCGCCTTTTGGTTATTGTGTAGAATGCTTCTATGAACGTGGCTATTTGAAGTACTACTTAATAAAACAAGTAATGTGGGATTCCGACACTGCTCTGAGTAATAACTAACATACAGTTCTTGGTATTTGCCAAAAGGAACTGTCATAGAGCCGTTCCAGTGGGTACTTTAGATTATGTCTAATCTTTGCCCCTTCGGGATATAGGACATAATTCTAAAACATTAACAACTTCGAAGTTCTTTCATTGCTGAATATTTTCCTTTAAAATTGTATTCTTCAGCATACTCAGGTTAGTTTCCTAAAACAATTGAAATGTTCCAGTTTACTTTGATGCTTAAGGATTTCTAGTATAAATAAGAGTAAAGAAATTAATGCGGCCTTAAATTTAACATAAAATATAGACATCGTTATACTGGTTTCTCAGATTAAATTGTGGGAGGTGTAAATTTCACTGATGTTTTATTTACTGGTGTAAAAGAGATACACTTGACTACACAGAATGCTAACATTTTAGATCTGGTAGCAATCTTAGAGATGATTTACTTCAAACCCTTTATTTTATAGTTGAACAAACCCAGAGAGCTCACATGATTTTTTTTTTAAGATTTTATTTATATGAGAGAGAGAGACAAACACAGAGATAGTGAGAGAGAGCATGAGAAGAGGGAGGAGAGGGAGAAGCAGACTCCCCCCTGAGCAGGGAGCCTAACATGGGACTCGATCCCAGGACCCTGGGATCATGACCTGAGCTGAAGGCAGATGCTTAACCAGGTGCCCCATAATTTTTTTTCCTTTCATTCTATTCATTCAATATTTGAGGGTCAGCTAAGTGTGATGTGCTGCATCCAATACAATAAAACATATACAAATTGCTTAGTTCTGTTCCTACCCAGAAAGAGCCTTTCTTCCAGCAAGGCAGAAAATCTAGACTTCGAAATTCAACACATATCAAGTCACTACATGTTCAGGCAAGTGTGTTAAATATTGAAGAAGGTATGAAGACGAGAAGGGAGGCACTCTCACACTCAGTGAGCAGCAAGGCCCACAGTAGGATGAGACACATACACACTGTGCTGCTTAAGAGAGGGTCCGCGTGAGGCAGTGGGACATGGGGCAGGGCGGAGTGGGGAGGACTTGAGAGAGGTGGGAATTGCACCCATCGGGGGAAAAATAAGAGAGCGAGCTCTTGAGGCAGGTTGCAAAAGATGTGGATGAGATGAATAGGCAAACATGAGAAAATTAAGGAGGAACATGATCCAGACAGGAAGGCAGGAAACAGTGAGGCTTTGGGGCGACTCAGGAAGGGAGGGTCTGTGGAGGGGGCTTACGGAACAGTCTTTTTCATGGGCTCTCCCTGAGGTTCTAGAGATCAAGAAACCTGGTTTTAACCCTCAGGATCCTCATGTATAACACACGTACAATAATGGCCTCTGCCGTGTGGGGTAATTGTGAAGATCAAAGGAGATAACACACGTATGTGTAGTGTTTCACAGTGCACGTAAGTAGTAAATCTCCCTCAATGTTAGCCATCGTGATGGTTTTTGTATCACAAAAGGCCTTACAATGTAAGGTAATTTGAATTAAATATACTTAATTCAATAGAAAGTGGATAGCCACTAGTACACTTTTTGTACAAGAGAATAATATGTTAATAAATACATGGTTAAAAAATTAATCTGTCAGGGTGGCTGGGTGACTCAGCGGGTTAAGCCTCTGCCTTTGGCTCAGGTCATGATCTCAGGGTCCTAGGATGGAGCCCCGCATCAGGCTCTCTCCTCAGCAGGGAGCCTGCTTCCCTGCCTCTCTGCCTGCCTCTCTACCTACTTGTGATATCTCTCTCTGTCAAATAAATAAATAAAATCTTAAAAAAAATTATCTGTCAGAGTTGTGTAGGAATGGGTTATTCCTTCATTTTTGAAGGAAGATGGGAGGTCGAATGTGTTGGGCAGTCATTGGAATAGCCCAGGTGACAAGCAAGTAATGGGAGCCTCATTTAGCTTGACAGAGTGGCAGTAATAATTACATTATAGAAGTGTTGAGGAAACACAATGGCAGAGGGAAGAGGAGGGGCTAGAGTGACAGACTGGGTATAATGGAAGGAAGGGAGAAAATCAAAGAGGAAACCTCAGCACCCGGCTTAGAGTCAGAGAGGGATACTGAAAGATATGCGGGGGTTCATGGTAATGACCTTGGTTGTAAACACGTTGGATCTAAGAGACGGGCGATGTCCAGTAAGTAGCTCCCCCTAGAGGTCAGTGCTAGGGACAGATGAAACAAGAGGATGCCCCCAAAAGCAGGAACTAGGACTTTGTAACGATGAAGTCACTAGCGAATGTAAAAGACTAGCAGATGATAAACATGAAAAAGCAGATGTGACATGATTTACAGTGAGTCCGTGATGAGACATGGGAAGTGATCTTTGCGGGAAAAAGTGAAGTCGGGCAGCAGAGAGCAGGGGACGGTGGCATTTTCTCTGTGTTAACATTAATGCATCTGATTATATTTTTCACAGTAGGCACACACAGAAAGGGATTGATTTCAAATGTTTTCCAAAGGCGGGGGAGATGGCTAGAGCAAGATCCCAGGGCAGGTAGAGCTGATGAAGAGTAAAAGCCTAGGCGGGAGTTTCATGTTGGAACAAAAAGAGAACTCCTTCTTCCTCTAAGACCAAGTAGAAAAGGGAAAACAGAGGGCCAGGGCACTGGGTGAAGGAGAGGGTAATTGAAGAAACTTACTCAGCTGCGGGCTTCTCGTGAGCCATAATGACAGTGTGTGGCACGCTAAGACATGTGTCATGTGTCCTGCGAGAAACCTAAGGCAAGTGCAGACAGTTCAGAAGCGGGTGGGGTCCAGTCCCCCATCTGGCTGCACCAAATTGTTTAAATGTATCTCATGCAATCTGCAAACAATCACGAGAAGGTTTTCAGGGGAAAAAGCCAAGACTCCGGGGGGTAGTGACTTTCTCAGCATCATTAGATGGCAGAGCTGACCCCTTCCCCTGCTCAGGGTGGCTGGCTTGGAGATAGGGGGCTGCTGAGGCCACGCTGTGCGAAGGTAAGCCTCGAAGCATTGGCAGGATTTCGGTATGCAGGGAATGGAACTCCAGAACATTGCGTGAGCAATTTTTAGGAGTCAGGGAAAGGCGGCAGAACAGACTCCAGAGGTGAAGAAATTAGTTTTCTTGTGGCTGCTTAAACCACTTTGTGCTTTAAAGCGACAGAAATTGATTCTGTCTCAGTTTGGGAGGCTGGAGGTCCAAAAACAAGGTGTCAGCAGGGACATAGTCCCCCTGGAGGCTCTCAGGGAGCATCTAGTCCCTCCTCCAGCTGGGCTGCGGGGCGGGGGCTGTGAGCCGTTCTTAGCTAGTGCTTCCCTCCAGTCTCTGTCTCTGTCCCTGTCTTCAGGCCACTTTCTCCTGCGTGCCTGCCACACCTCCCTCAGCCTCTCTCTTATAAGGATACACATGATTACATTTACTTTACGGCATATAATAAATGCAGTGAGAATTCAGAATAAATAAATGAGGACAAGCAATATGTTAGATGTCAGAAGACAGAAACCTAGAATGGCAGGTTTCCTAAAGTTTGCGCTTGTCGGAATTGTAACAAAAATGTATGTATATACATACTGTATAATTCAGTCACGATACCTTAGCAAAACAGAAAACAAAAGCACACTATTTTTACCCCAGCAATGTAAGGATGAAGTTTTTGAGGAACAAAATTACAGACACATAATTGGATTATTAGTCCCTAAGAAAGTCACCAACCATATCTTCTTAGTGACTCTCCAGAAAACATGAGATGAAGCTAATCACAATAATAAAAATAATTAGAGAACATTTTCCTCTAGAGGATAACACCACTCCTCAAAGCTTTGCAAAATCTTGCATTATGGTTCTCCATGTGAGAATACTAACTTGTCTTACTTAAGTTACAGTAGCCCATTTTGTTAAATATAAAGAACAACATATTTCAAATCACTTGCAAAAATATTTTTTAACAAACCACAAGGTCTCTAGTCCATAAACCTGCGAGCTGCATGGTATAAGTTTACACGGTCAGACTCTCAAATAATAAAGACCGTGGTCTGGGCTAGCCTTTAAGCTTGTGCTTTCCCCTTCCTGAAGCCAGATTGCGGTTCTTAATTAAGCAGTAGTTTTTCAAGCCTTCAAACAAGCAGATCTTTATACCAGTCTCAGTAGTGTGTAAAAGAGGGAAGCATGTTTCTTCAAACACAGGGATTTTGCTTGCTCAAAGACTTCCTCAGCACGCAGAGCACCTTCTCTCTGACCCGGCCCATGTAGCATTCTGCTAGCAGAAGGAAATTGTAGGAAATTTTTTTTCCCTGTATCCCTTGAACTGTGAGTCCATATGGAAGCGAGTGTATCTACATTCTCACTCCGCAACCACTCTTTTTTTTTTAATTTTTTAAATTTATTTATTTTCAGGAAAACAGTATTCATTATTTTTTCACCACACCCAGTGCTCCATGCAATCCGTGCCCTCTATAATACCCACCACCTGGTACCCCAACCTCCCACCCCCCCGCCCCTTCAAACCCCTCAGATTGTTTTTCATAGTCTCTCATGATTCACCTCCCCTTCCAATTTACCTCAATTCCCTTCTCCTCTCCATCTCCCCATATCCTCCATGCTATTTCTTATGCTCCACAAATAAGTGAAACCATATGATAATTGACTCTCTCTGCTTGACTTATTTCACTCAGCATAATCTCTTCCAGTCCCGTCCATGTTGCTACAGAAGTTGGCTATTCATCCTTTCTGATGGAGGCATAATACTCCGTAGTGTATATGGACCACATCTTCCTTATCCACTCGTCCGTTGAAGGGCAACCACTCTTTATTCCATGAACTCCATCCCCTCGCTCCTTGAACGCCTTCCCCTGCTGCCCATCGGACGGGTGTCCAGCTCTGCGAACGTCCCTCAAGGATGCCCACAGAGCCTGCGTTGTCCTCGCAAGCAGCCGGTTCTATCTTCAGACCAGCTGGAGGGTTCTCCCTCTCAGCGTTGAAATCCGTTTCTCTGTAGTTTCCAACCATGTGGTATCAGATAGGAAGCGCCCCACACGACCTGTAGCTCTCTCCGAAGCACGGCAGCTGGGATATTCGAAGGCAGGAAGCACGTTCCTCGGCCACGCTGCGCTGGCTGCAGGCTGAAGGGCGCACATCTCCTCCCTCACCCTTTATGCCTCATCAGCCCAGGTCCTTTCATCCTGCCCTTCCCTTCTTGTTGCAGATGTTCTAAACCCCTTTCCCTGTGTGCTTCCCCACACGGAGTCCCGTCTCTCAGATTTGGCCCAAGCAGTGGATGGCAGGGCAAGACCCAGACTTCCTGTATTAGTAATAGACAAGGTCTGTCTCTCTCTCTCTCTCTCTTTAAAGATTTACTTATTTATTAATTTGAGAGAGAGAGAGGGAGAGAGAGCCCGTGCGTGAGGAGTGGGGGTGGAGGGGCAGAAGGAGAAAGAGATGCAGACCCCCAGCTGAACAGGGAGCCAGGCACCAGGCTCGATCCCAGGACCCTTAAGTCACGACCTGAGCTGAAGGCAGAGGCTTACCAGACTGAGCCACCCAGGTGCCCAAGACTCAAGGTCCCTTAATACAGCCAGAAATATTTTAGCCTTTTTTTTTAATGAAATATTTTTATTTATTTATTTGACAGAGATCACATAGGCAGAGAGGCAGGCAGAGAGAGAGGAGGAAGCAGGCTCCCTGATGAGCAGAGAGCCCAATGCGGGGCTGGATCCCAGGACCCTGGGATCATGACCTGAGCCGAAAGCAGAGGCTTTAACCCACTGAACCACCCAGGCACTCCTATCCTAGCCTTTCTGATACTCACCTCACATCCTTTTCCGAAACAGTTTCTAACAGGGGGCTTAAAACTCTCTGGTCATAGTAGTCAGGGAACAAATCATTAATCAGCCTAGTATTTTTCAGTTTATAGTTGTTCATTTTGAAAGCCCATGGCCATGCTGCGTTCGCTTATAACGCACTGTATTTGCTTACAAATACTTGTATTTACCGGCTTCTCACCTGACTGACCAAGGAGCCCAGGAGCTTATAAGAGAAGGAACGTTTAATGCCACGGATTTCCTCAGAACATTTAAATAGGAGGAACAAGCTGGGAAAGTTGCCTTTTGGTACCTCTGTGTTAAAATAGAATGTTTTAAAATCAAGCGTCATTTACCTTATGAAAACTTGCACAAATAAGACAAAACTCTTTCTCTCTGAGAAGATAGCCCCGAAGAGTGTAATGGGAAATGGAGTGGGTGTGTGTGAAGCACGATTTGGCATTCGTCACCCTGCTTTTTGCTCCACAGAGATGCCAAGGATATTCTAGAAAAATTTTAAACAAAGAGCCAAGTGTTCAAGTTCATTTCTACATTATTAGAGATTTTATTCTTTCCTAAGCATTTTAAGGAGCATGATGAAAAGCCATAAAAATAACTGTTTCGTTCTTTTTTGTTTGCATTTATATATGGCCATGTGGATGCTAGGCCTAAGGAGATTTTGAAAAATAAATGGTGAGATGCTACCGTTTTGAACTGTGATTGTCACACGGATCCCATAAGCTGAATGGGGTCTATGAGAACAGAAGTGATCCGGGGTAAGACGAGGCCCCTGAGCAATATTGGGGACCCTGAACACTACTGCACTCTGAGCTAGGCCTGCACTCTGGGCCTGGCCCTCCCTGAAATGCTTTATTCAGCAGTAGGAGCCAAGGCAACAGGTGCCCTGGCTGGGGTGTGTGTGGGGTATGTGTGTGGGGTCGGTGGGGGGGGGGGGACTGTGTCTGATTTTGTAAGCAGGAATGTGAACAGACAAGAGAGGACTCTACCTCCCTCTCAGTTACATACGTAACACGATAGCATTTTACCCACGCCTACATCTCATCAGAAGGCTGCAAACAGGAATTCCTTACTTCTGGCCCAATAAAGACTAAGCCTGTGAACTAGCCTGTGATTTTCTCTAAGTTCGGTTTTGCTAAATAGCACCTCCCTCTTTTCTAGCAACATTACTTGAACACTTTCTTTTTTTCCTATTGGTATCATTCCCAGGGACAGGTGTGGAAGAGCTGATGCACACATTGAGAACAGATGGTAGATTTGATATATCAATTTATTCAGCTCTACAGCAGACTTTTTCTGTAGGGAAATCAGAAGCATGACAGAACTTTATTACTAAAATTATTGTATATAAGTATATATTTATTATATATTTATTGTTATATTTAAAATAACATATTGAAAGGAAAAATATAAATTTATTATGTATTGCAGATATTAGTCTATATTTATGTATATAAAATATGTAGTCATTTCTCCCAAGACCTGAGAAAACATTATGTCAAGAAAATAAGGGAACTATCTAAAGAGATTCTCTATTATGTGAGCATTTTCTATTATATGAACATTCCAGGAATATACTGGCTTTATAAAAGACGAAGTGTTAGAAATGTATTGTGCATCAGTAATTCTGACTGGTGAACTCAATCACGTGAGAGATTAAGGAATTAATAATTTCACACTTCCTTTCTCTTTCCTTTCTCTACTTGCTGATTTTTTGGTTATATTGTTATGATTAGTTTGCCAAGGCTATTAACACCTTAAATTCTGTAACCAATATCAACCCACAATAATTTAGTTTTAGTGTGATATTAAGAAAAAAATTCAGGGGGCGCCTGGGTGGCTCAGTGGATTAAGCCTCTGCCTTCAGCTCAGGTCATGATCTCAGGGTCCTGGGATCGAGTCCCACATCGGACTCTCTGCTCAGCAGGGAGCCTGCTTCCCCCTCTCTCTTTCTGCCTGCCTCTCTGCCTACTTGTGATCTCTCTCTCTGTCAAATAAATAAATACAATCTTAAAAAAAAAAAAAAAATTCAGGGGCACCTGACTGGTGCAGCCGGCTCTTGGTTTTGGTTCAAATCTGATCACAGGGTCGTGAGATCCAGCCTGACGTTGGGCAACGGGCTCAGCACAGATTTCTTGCTTGGGTTTCTCTCTACTTCTGTGCCTCCCCTCTGTTGTCTGAAGTAAACAAGTAAATAAGTAAGTAAGTAAATAAATAAGTTTTAAGGAAAAAAAGGGAAAAAATTCATCCTTACAACCATCTGCAACATTGCTTTTCAATTCTGCCCTTTTTGCTGTGATTAGTAATATATCTGGCCAGATAATCATAGTCAACAGTTGTAGTTTTTTTTTTTTAAAGAATGAATGTGGTCTGTATTCCTGAATTCTGAGGAGATCTGTGGCTAGATCAATGTTCACCACTTACAGATGACTTCCTTTTTTTCCTGTCTGGATGTCTGAAAATTCTTTTTTTCATACTTGATGTTAAGTAATTTTAAGAGAAGTTATTTTGGCATCAGTTGTTCTGTATGTATCTCTCCTGACACACAGTCTCTGACCCTCATCTCAGAGAATTTTCCTTGGTACAGAATTCTTTTTTTTTCCTTTGGTACAAAATTCTTAAAGACATGTTGGGTGCTATGGGAGTTTCTTTTTTTCTGAAATGCTATTTATTTGGATCCACATTGTCTTGTCTCCAAACTTATTACCCTCCCTCCACGGCTTTAATCTCTTTTCCCCCATTTTCACCGTCGTGGTCTGTTTATTGCTGTCTCCCATGTATTGTTCTAGAAAGGCCTATTATTTTGTTCCTTGATTTCCTTATCTGGAAGGTCTCCCTTTTTACATCTTAGCTTTGTGATCTGACCACCTAAAACTTCATTTTACTGACGTTACAAAGTGCTTCTACAGTGCTAAGAATTCAAAAGGGTGTGTTATGGTGTAACGTCATTTAAACTTTGTCTTTCTTAAACTCAGCCCTATGCTTACTGAATTCCTTCCTTCCTTTCCCTTGCCTCCCGCACCCCTCATTTCTCCTCATCCTCTCATGCTCATCCCTGTCCTCCTCCTCCTCAGAGCTACGCCTGAGAAGCAGCCATTCCATTTTCGTCATGCCTGTGACTGTCGATAGTACTTTCCAGATCTCTTATTTGCCATCACAGACTGAGGGAAACCATCCCTACACCTGTTACCCCTTATCAGACCTGATCTGACCAAGTTGTATTTGCCCTGAGCTTATCAGTTAAAAATTGAGGGTTATGTCCGTTATTAAACGAAATGAGACTGAGTCAAAGTGAAAGTTATTTAAAGCTTTATTTTATGATAAGTGTGAGAAGTTAGACTGATGGGCCGGGGAAACAAGAGACTGAGACAAGGTGAAAGTTATGCAAAGCTCTATTCTATGCTAAGCATTAGAAGTCAGACTGACCCGCCAGAGCCGTCTCTGAAAAGAACGACCCCTCCCAGCCTCACAGACTAACTTTTATAGAGCAAAAGCCTGGCCACACATAGGTGGCCAATGAGATTGTAACATGGCATAGTCATGTTAGGCCACACGCAGGCGGCCAATTGAATTACAATTTACCCTTTATTAGCTGTTTGAACTAACCTATTACTCTGGTCAGAATTGGCACTCAAGTTTGGTGCCCAGAAGGTGGGGTTTACATTCTTTGGTGGTTAGGGAGACAATATGTGTGCTTTTTACTGATTGGATGTCTCCACCTCGCCTGACTTGTCCTTGTATTCTGGGCTCTGTTATCAGGAACTGGTCGACCTGGCCTTGTATTCTGGGCTCTGTTATTAGGAACTAGCCGACCATATTTTACTGGTTTCCCAGACTTGTTTCTAAGTAAGTTTCTCGGGGGGGGGGGGCAGGGTCAATTTAAGTTTACTGCACAAACAACAAAATGGCTACTTAACCAAGATGGAGTCGCTCTAGCTAAATTGGTCCTTACATGAGTATTTTATTCCATTTGGCTTTCTGTGATTTGAGAGCCAGGCAAGAGTGGAAAATGCCAACTGGCCCTCAGCACGACGTTTGTTAGAAAAGATCTGAGACACCTAAGGTTATCCTAGTTGTTTATGAATTCTGTACTGCTATTTTTGTGGAAGCTTTCATTGTTTTCAGTGTTTAGAGTTGTTTTTTCTTTTAAATAGGTTTTCAAGACTGCCACAATAACAAAACAATGTTCTTTCCCCCAGGACCATTCATGACTTAGTTTCTGTTACAATATGACAGATCAGTTTTGACAGAACATTATGCTCCTGATTTTGTTTTAATAAGATGATTTTTCTCAAGGAACCAATGCAATTAGAGAATAGTACAAACACATTTACAAACAATCTCAAACCTCAAGTGTTCCCCGACCACGCAGAGTAAAGCAGGAGTAGCACGACATTCGTCTGATTTGAACATTCAAACCACGCCTACAACTATCTATCCTGGCATCAAGTGAGACCACATTCATTGAAAAAAAAAAAAAAAAAAACAAGATATACAGGTCTACTTTTTCTATCCTAGAAGGACAGGATCCAAAAAATGTAGCTATAGATGGTGGTGTGGTATAGTAGTAGAGTGAGAAGGTAGCGTGCCTATGGGAAAATGCACAAGAATTACTGTTAGACTGAACTGATTTGGAGTCTGAACCTAGCCAACTCTTAGCTGTTTAATCATAGGCAATTCATATCTTGCCAAGCCTCAAGTCTCCAGTTTGCGAACTGGAAACATCTCCATTTTCCTTTTGTTCATTCTTTCAGTCACACAACTGGAAGATACTGAAAGTCTGTTAAGTGTCACAGGAGCTCTAGACGTGGGGTGAAGCCAGGACCTAGACAGGTGTGGCTCATGGGTCTTCCCTTGACAGGGAAGATGTTCACAGCAGGTATCTTTACCAAAGTTCTGATAAATGAGGTCATTTTGGATAGATGTAAGTCCTCATGAAGAAAACAAAAAGGGATTGCAGAGTCCGTGCTAATAAATTATCTGCTGTAGCTGTGGAAAGCCCTGACACAGACAGGAGCTCAGCCTGGTCGGGGGACAGAAAGACGGGGCTGCTGTAGCATGCGGCATGAGGGGACAGTCGTGGGAGATGGTGTCAAGGAGGTAGGCAGAGACCAGTCATGCAGGCTAAGAGGAGAAGCTGGGTTTTATTCCAGCTGAAGTGAGAAGCAATGGGGGAGGGTGGGGGGTTTGTTCACGGGGGGGGGGGGGGGGGGGGGGGGCTCGTAATCTGATCCGAGCTGGGGATTTCCCAGGCTGCTGGATGGAAATACACTGCAGACGGCGAGAGAGTCAGCAAGGACACCAGCTGGATAGCAAATGATTGCCACGACCCTGGAGAGAAAGCAAACATGGTTTAAGGTTTGACACTGGAGGTCCCAGGAAGTAGTTATAATCAGAAGTAGTGAGCGATCAAGTCAACAAAACCTGCTGAGGATGTGGAGGTAGGAACGAAGGAAAGTTGGCGCTCATGTTTGGGTGCTCCAAGACCGAAGCCAGGCTCTCTCTGCCCATCTCCCAGGTCAGGGTGAGGTGTGCATCTATTGCGGTGGCCGCAGGCAGGGACTTTCTGTGTCCACATGAGGTAAAACAGGTCCAGGTAGGGATAAGAGGTAGAGAGATGTAGGGATGAGACCAGGTAGGGCTCCTGAAACTGGGGAGATGGAGGTATCATTTACCAAGATGAGAAAGGAGAGAGGGATAGGGTAGGCTGGGAAGAGGGTGGGCTTGGATCAAATGCTCTGTTTCCAGGTTTTTAGATAAGATTTTACATTCCCATTTCTACTTCATTGCTAAAGTAGAGAAAACTTATTTTTAAAAAATGTTTATTAGATATATGCAAATCCCTGAAATTTCTTTTTAGCAAGAATGATTTGGTTTTTCTAGATAAAATAAAATCACCAACAATGAGATAGATTGATCTTTTCTTTTTCAATGCTTACGCAATTACTTTATACCTTAAACATATATACGAAAACTTTCAAGGGTAATAAGAGTAATAGAAAATATTCCTATCTCGGTTTTGATTTTAACAGAAAATATCTTAATGTCATGCCTTTTTGGACAATGTTTATTTTTGGTTTTTGGTAAAGAATTGTCAGATTTTATTTTCTCCCTTGTATTTTTAATGAGTAATGATTGCTGAATTCTGCCTTGTCAGTATATGATTAATATGATTTTTTTCATTTTAGGAGAGATAATTGCATTTTTCAAAATTATCAAGTTAAATATGTGTAATGCTAATTCCTGGTTTATACTGAATATTTAGAGAACATCAAAGTTTCATATGGTTTATAAATATATTTGAATTATTGTGCAATTGCATTGATTTCTGAAGAAAAGCAACTCATTAACAGAACTTTAGTTTGAGAATCTTGACTCTTTTTTTTTTTTAAGATTTTATTTATTTATTTGACAGACAGAGATCACAAGTAGGCAGAGAGGCAGACAGAGAGAGAGGAGGAAGCAGGCTCCCCTCTGAGCAGAGAGCCCGATGCGGGGCTCGATCCCAGGACCCTGGGATCATGACCTGAGCTGAAGGCAGAGGCTTTAACCCACTGGGCCACCCAGGCGCCCCTTGACTCTTTTTTTTTTTTTTTTTTAAAGATAATCTTTAAGTTGTTGTTTTTTTTTTTAATTGTCTAACTTTTATAGTTATTGTGCTGAAGTGATTGCAAATTGTAATAATAGGTTTTCTCCTTCTGGCTCTTATGGACAGTTATATATAGGACGTTATTATGCTTGCTGTTTATTTGTGCCCTCAGGAAGCCATTTTTAAAGGAAATGTAATTATGTTTCTATCCTTCATGATCCAGAGGTTATTATAAATAAATTTATTCTCTTATTGAAGCAGATCTTTTTTTAAATTTTATTTATTTTCAGCGTAACAGTATTCATTATTTTTTCACCACACCCAGTGCTCCATGCAATCTGTGCCCTCTATAATATCCACCACCTGGTACCCCAACCTCCCACCCCCCCACCACTTCAAACCCCTCAGATTGTTTTTCAGAGTCCATTGTCTCTCGTGATTCACCTCCCCTTCCAATTTACCCCAACTCCCTTCTCCTCTCTAACACCCCTTGTCCTCCATGATATTTGTTATGCTCCACAAATAAGTGAAACCATATGATAATTGACTCTCTCTGCTTGACTTATTTCACTCAGCATAATCTCTTCCAGTCCCGTCCATGTTGCTACAAAGGTTGGGTATTCATCCTTTCTGATGGAGGCATAATACTCCATAGTTTATATGGACCACATCTTCCTTATCCATTCGTCCGTTGAAGGACATCTTGGTTCTTTCCATAGTTTGGCGACCATGGCCATTGCTGCTATAAACATTGGGGTACAGATGGCCCTTCTTTTCATGACATCTATATCTTTGGGGTAAATACCCAGGAGTGAAGCAGATCTTTAACTTACAGCCTCATTGACCAACTGAAATTACATTTAAAATTTAAAAAAAAAAATTCTAAGCTACAACCATGACCCAAAAGAATTAACCAACTAAGAAGATACCTTGTTATTTTAACCACATTAGCACATTTTCTGATTCTTAAAGTTTGGTTTGAGGAGAGATGAACAGTTTGATAACACTCACATTTGTCCAGTACAAATTTAAGTCTATTTTTCCAGCATCCTATGTGGTTTGTCATTTGTCCCAAAATTTTGACTTTAACTGAATTGTTGTTGTTAACGTAACAATATATTAATATTTGCATTTTGATAATATTTGTTATTAAACATTTACACTTAAATAAGCTAATAGTACATAGACCTCTACTTCATTCTTCCAGGTTCTGCCATGGTTTGGTCTATTAGGGCATAAGATACATGAACAGGGAAAGGGGCTCATTTAGAATCTGAGAGCTGATCAATGATAACGCTTGTCTCTTTTAGAGACACTTCTGAACATACTAAAATCAATGATTTCCTTTCATTTACACTAGCCAAATTATGGAAGCAAACTAAGGGTCCATTGCTAGATGAGTGGATAAAGAAAGAGTGGTGTATATACATACAAAGGGAATATTATTCAGCCATAAAAAAGAATGAAATCTTGCCATTTGCACCAACATGGAAGAAGATACTATATGACTTCACTTCTCTGGAATTTAAGAAACAAAACAAGCGAGCAAAGGGGGAAAAAAGACAACCCACCAAACAGTCTCTTAAGCATAGAGAACAAGTCGATGATTGCCAGAGGGAATGTGGTGACGGGGGGTGGGGTGGTGGTGGTGGTGGCATTGAAATAGATGAGAGGGATGAAGAGTACACTTAGAATCAGCACTGAGTAACATACGGCATTGTCACATCGCTATATTGTACACCTGAAACTAATGTAACATTGTAGAGTAACTATACTGGAATTACAATTTAGAAAAAAAATTTTCAATTAAGAAAACAATGCTTTCCTTTCAGATACAGAATAAAAGTACTCCGTGATAAAACAAAACGTGCCAGAGACATATGCACCTAGGGACATCTAACTCCTTCCAGTCTGGGTGGGAGTATAAATTAGTAAATCCTTTTTTTTTTTTTTTTTTTTTAAGGGAAATGAACCCACAGTGCTGTACTTCCAAAGTTTGAAGAGTAGACAGGTAGCCAGCCTCAGGGATATATACCAGGAGGGAGAGTGGAAGGCAAAGCAAAGCTGGGGTCTTTGCAACACCAGGCAGGCAGAACAGAGGTCCACAGGGGTCTGTGGGCAGAATTCTGTAAGGGAGGGGCTTGGGGGAACCCGGGGCTGGAAGGGGTGGTAGCTGGAATCAGAGTGTGTGGGGCAGGGGCCCTCTTCTTGCTCTAAAGCCAGCACATTCTTTTGTGAGGGTGACAACATTTTACCAACAAAGATCAAAGTTTACCCATGTAAAATATTTAAACCTTAAAATAAAAGTTTGTGCAACTCTTCTAGAATTTTATTATATCTAAGTACTTCAAGTACACCCATGCCAGAAGTTGTATGAAAAATACAAAATACAGAGAATTGTTTGCTTACCACAGGGAAAACCTGAAAAGAGCCCAAATGGGTTGGGAGGTAGTTAATTAAGATACAATAATTCCCTATTAGGATATACTATGCAAGTTTTTTAAACAACAAGGTAGATTTGTGTATACTGAGGTTCAAAAGAGTCTTACAAGTCATATTATTTTAAAAAAAGGCAAGTCAAAAGATAATATAGATACTAAGATGCTATTTATGATAAACAAAGCAACAGCTGTCACTGTGTAACAATATGTCATTATATGCGGAGATAATAAGCATATAACTAACAAAACCTGGAGGGATCCTTTCAGACATGACGATGCATGGTCTCTGCCCCTGAAGAGAGAAGGGGCATTGAGGGTAGAGTTGAAGATTCACTCAGGTATAAAGTAATGTGGATTCACTAGGAGAATTTAAATGTTTCCAGAAGCTCCAAAAGAGATTTTTGTTTTGGTGGTAGTGGTTTTGTGTTCATGTTTTATTTTGTTTTGCTTTCACTAGAAGACTTTTAACATCGGAGCTGTGTAGATTAAAAACCAGGTGGTTCAGCACATACTTCCTGGTGGGAGAACTTCAAGGTTACTCCAAATGACGCCTCCCCTGGACTTTCTCCAAATCACCCCTATGCTTTCATGATGAAACCTGAGTCCATTCAACTAGGTATTCAGGAGCAAAAATAGAAATGTCCAGAACTTTAAAAAAAAAAAGTATGACTATTTGCATGTCTGAAGCATTATGCTAAACACAATATTCTGTGATATTAAAACAAAACAAAACAAAAAAACAAACAACCAAGATAGGGCAAAGAGGGATAAGAGCTATTTAACTTTGGAATCAAATTAATGGCCTTGTCCCCTATTTTAGCAGCAAGGTCATTCACACAATTATAGCCAAAGACAAATAATGGAAGTTTAATGTCAAAAAATAACTGAAAACAATTGTTGAAATATTAGAGATAGATACAGCAGAATTTATTTATAATTGGCTCCTTTATAAAAACTATATTAAAATAGCAATAGAGATGAATGTGTTTGGAAAGACAGTGGAGAATGCTTTAGCCTTAAGGCTGTTATTTAACTTAGGCAGGTCCATAAAAATACATTTCTTAATTATGAGAAGCAAAAGAGATTTAAAAATTATAAATATGTGAAAGTATCAAAACTGCATTTATTGGGCCCCCAATCTGTGCCAGGTTCTATTCCATATGCTGAACAAAATAGTACACAAAAACCCAAATTCCTGCCTTCAGGAAATTTATGTTCTTTTTTTAAAAAATATTTAATTTATTTATTTGACACAAAGAGAGCACAAGTAGGCAGAGAGGCAGGCAGAGAGAGAGGAAGGGAAACAGGCTCCCTTTTGAGCAGAGAGCCCGACGCGTGGCTCGATCCCAGGATCCTGAGATCATGACCAGAGCCAAAGGCAGAGGCTTAACCCACTGAGCCACCCAGGTGCCCCAGGAAATTTATGTTCTAATGAACAGATTCTCATAATTCTACTACTTACACAGAACTAAAGTTAGTAGTTTGGGGTCTTTTCATCTTTTCTCTTTATATTTATCTACACACATCCTCACAAAGTTGCCATTGTCCTATGAGTGTTTACACTTAAAATAACATAGCCACATTTTCCACATTATTAAATATTTCTCAACAGCATTGTTTCTGTGGCATCATTGTGTTCCAGTAAGTGAACTGTCCTTTGTTCAATCAATCCCTTATTGCTTCTGATCATTTGATTTTTTCATCATTGTAAATAATATGAAGGGGATCATTGTAGACCAATCTCTGCACAGGTCTGAGAATACCCTTTTGGAGTAAAGGGAAAGAAGTAAAATTGCAGGATGAAAGGTTATAGGATGCTCTTCCATTACTGAAGTTAATGCACTATTTTAATATTAAAATTGTTTGATATAAAGTAACTATGTAAAAGATAGAAGTTTCTATATATTATATTTAAGTAAAATAAGGGGAAAACCATCTGCTTAATTTGTATTAACTTATTACTAATACTACTATAAGATAATGTTATGTTTGTATATTAATAGTTCTCCTTAAGAGAATAGTTACATAATTTGGTTTAAAAAAACCTGTTCCATATACCTTATTTTAGGGAACAAATGATTCTAAAGTCATAGTTTTTTTTTTATTTTATTTTTTTTTTTAAAGATTTTATTTATTTATTTGAGAGAGAGACAGTGAGAGAGAGCATGAGCTAAGAGAAGGTCAGAGAGCGAAGCAGACTTCCCATGGAGCTGGGAGCCTGATGCGGGACTCGATCCCGGGACTCCAGGATCATGACCTGAGCCGAAGGCAGTAGTCCAACCAACTGAGCCACCCAGGCGTCCCTAAAGTCATAGTTTTAAACAATATATGGGATAAATTATGAGCATAAAAGTACATTAAACTCGAGTCTTTCTCTAAAGTATTTATTTTTTACAAAAGTGGAGATTATAATCACCGGACTGTGGCCCATTTTTGTGATCAGCACCTAGCAGCAGGAATAATCAGATGTTCATTTCTCTAGATTTCTGAATTATGTCCTTACATTTTCTTTCCTGGGTCAAGCATTTTCAATTTCCAAGTTTAGTTGGAAACATAACTAAACTGAAAAGTGTAGGTAGCTTGCAATATCACATTAAAAAATTTATTATTCAACTGGATTTATATTGGAATCAGTTGGAAATTCAGAAAGCCAGAGAGGTTATTGACAGCTGCCACTCAGAGGACGAAAAAATAGAAGCAGGTATTGTTAAGAACATATTCCTCTGTCCATTTACACAAGGTCACATAATGTGAAAGACAGGTATATGCTTCTAGAATTCAGTCTATCAGAGGAGATTCAAGAACACTTTAAAAATAAAGTCATTGCCATAGACTAATTGCTGACTTCTATAATAGGAGAGAACCTGTACCATTCCATAGTTCCTTCTCTGGGTGAACTGTTTGGGGAAAGCACTTTTGTGTGTGTGTGTGTGTGTGTGTGTGTGTGTGTGTGTGTTTAATAGAATTCATTTTATAATAGCACTGACTTTATTTATTTGTTGTTTTAGCCAATATTTATTGGGTCCTCCATATACCAGATACTCAGTATCTGTATCAGTGTGGCCTGATGCTCAGTACTGATCATACACTGACAAATTAAACAACGAACCAAGCTTACCGACCATCAATTTACCACCAAGTCTGCCAGTGATTCTTATCACAGTAATTCCTGCAACTACAGATAAGCCGTGCCTACAAAAGTGTGAGCAGTCAGGTCAGCCGCTGTGCTCCTGAAAAGAAGGGCTGTCCGGTGGAAAGAATGTCCTCCCTTCCCAGTACTTCCCAGCACAGGAGTAAAGCTTTTGGTACTCACTTTGGTGGAACAAGATAGAAATTCAGGAAAAAGGTAGACAGGTGCCTTTCCCCTCTCCCCCCCCTCCCCCTCCCAATCCTTCTCTTCTCTCCCTGCTCTTCCCACCTTCTTCTCTCCTTCCCTTCCTGAAATTAATCCTAAAGTCCTCTTCACTTTAGGCTCTGGATGCGTAGACAAAGTCAAGTCAAAGAGGAGCAATATCTGTTCACCATACAAAGTAGCTAAATAATCTAATGCAGAAAGAAAATATTTTCCTTGAAAGCTGATGGGATGTTTTCACATCCTCATCATTCTGCCTTGTCCTTGTCATTGGCCACTTACTGATATTTAGTATATTCTAAGCACACAAATGTTTGTCTGTACATGCTGTGAAATTCTTGCAGCTTTAGGCAGCAGATAGTTGTCATCCTTGTACAGACGAAGGAAGATGGAGGCCAAGTCTCTTTATGTGATTTGCCCAGGGCCATGCCTCTACTAACAGACCGATCCCAGATATATCCCCAATGCTGTAATCCAGCACCTGTTTCCCAAATTAACTGTATTGACTGTAGCTTACACTTCTCCGAGAAGAGTTGCCTACAGAAGGAGTCATTGGATTCCTCTTCTTTCCCTTGTATTTATCCCTAAACATAGATCAAATCTGAAGTTCTATTAAAAAGTATCATCAGAATATGAAATAAAGCAAGACACCATTTGATATAATTTAAAAACTTATTACATGTTTTAGATCAAAGATTTGAAAGCAAACCTATGCTAATTTCAGCATTTCCCAAAAGAAAATCCACATGGCTGGCTCGGATGAGCTGTACGACACGAGAGATCAATGACAACCCCGAGAGAGATCAGTCACATCGACACATAAATTGGGTTCTGTCATCAGCCATAAAAAGATGACATTCAGCAAGGTATTCTGCACAAGGAAATGTAAAATCAGATCCAGAAAGCTGGCACAATATCAGGGCTGTACATCCGAGGAGAGGTGCCTTGCTAAGCCAGAGTGACTCAGGCAGAGAGATAGCCACCATGCCCAGAACCTTAACACTGACTGCAGCCATCAACTCCGAGACAGCCTTACAAGGGAAGAGAGGGGACCTTACTGCAGAAACACCTGCCGACCCAGCAGTCACTGTTGTAACCACTGTAAGGGCAATGAAAGAAAGAGAATGCAGAACCTCTTTCAGGAGGAAGCCACTCCCTGCAGAATTTGAACATTTCAAGGGTCCATAGGTTATGTTATATTTTTCTTCTCAGTGTCAGTTTTTGTCTCCACAAATGGTAACATTATCAGGGCTTGATTGTTTTGTCAGTTATCTTAAATAAGTGAAGAGGAAGCTGTGTTTCTGTAGGAACCACATAGCACTTAAATAGTTCCTCATAGCACTTCAATCGGTAAGCTCTCTCATTGTTTTCATTTGCAAAATCTGTGTTTTTCTGATTTGTGGTGTGGGATCCTTGTATTTCAGGATTGTTTCATGAGCTCAGCACTCTGGGAGCCGTAAGGGCTCAGTATGGTCAGAAGAGTAGGACGACGTTGAAAAAGTTGCACATAGCTTACATTTTGTTAAGGTGTAAGAGAACAAAAGTCACCTTTTATTTATTTATTTTTTTTTGAGTGTTATTTTTTTTCTTTAATTTTTTATTTTTTATAAACATATATTTTTATCCCCAGGGGTACAGGTCTGTGAATCACCAGGTTTACACACTTCACAGCACTCACCAAAGCACATACCCTCCCCAATGTCCATAATCCCACCCCCTTCTCCCAAACCCCCTCCCCCCAGCAACCCTCAGTTTCTTTTGTGAGATTAAGAGTCACTTATGGTTTGTCTCCCTCCCAATTCCATCTTGTTTCATTGATTCTTCTCCTACCCACTTAAGCCCCCATGTTGCATCACCACTTCCTCATATCAGGGAGATCATATGATAGTTGTCTTTCTCTGCTTGACTTATTTCGCTAAGCATGATACGCTCTAGTTCCATCCATGTTGGAAGATTTCATTTCTTTTGATGGCTGCATAGTATTCCATTGTGTATATATACCACATCTTCTTGATCCATTCATCTGTTGATGGACATCTAGGTTCTTTCCATAGTTTGGCTATTGTGGACATTGCTGCTATAAACATTCGGGTGCACGTGCCCCTTTGGATCACTACGTTTGTATCTTTAGGGTAAATACCCAATAGTGCAATTGCTGGGTCATAGGGCAGTTCTATTTTCAACATTTTGAGGAACCTCCATGCTGTTTTCCAGAGTGGCTGCACCAAAAGTCACCTTTTAAATGTGCTGCGGTTTGCAAAGTGCCTGACACTGTACCGCATATAAAGATTATATGGAAATACAAATCAAAAAGATTATATGGTTATAGGGGAATGAATATACAGTGTGTGGTTTTGAACAACTATATGATCAAAAGCTATATGCTACTTTTTTACGCTACTTTTTGATAGTTGCATTAACTTTGTGTTGCCCTAGCTTTACTGAGATATAACTAACACATAACATTGTGTACGCTTAAGTTACACAACGTGTTGATTTGATCCACTTATATTTGTGAAATTATCACCACCATAATGTTAACTAACACCTCCATCATGTCACATAAATGTCATTTCTTTTTTGTGGTTAGAACCTTTAGGATCTACTATTTTAGACATTTTCGATTATATAACACAGTATTTTTAACTAGAATCATCATGCTGTACGTTAGATCTCAAGAATGTATTCATCCTGTGCTGTTCTTTTCTCCACATCCTCGCCAACACTTGTTATCTCTTGTATTTCTGATGATAGCCCTTCTAACAGGTATGATGTGATATCTCAGCGTTCTCATTTGCCGCATAAACTTTCTATTCAGGGAATTATTTCTGAGTCCCTACATGGAATTGAGGGTTTAGCAATCACCATTGTGCATGCAGAAAGAAGTTAAAGGAGAGAATGACCAATGTCACCTAACCTTGCTTCCTAAAACCCTAACACAGTGTTGGATTCTTAACAGATGCTCAGAAAGTTTAAATGAATGAATAACGTATCTTTCCTTAATGTTCATGGAATTAGGAAAACAAATCCTTGGTCAGTATTGCTTCTATAAATGGGACAACAGTGTACTCCTTCTGACCAGTTAGCATCACCTCATCAAAGTGGATTCTTAAAACTTTCCAAAAAAAGACCTGGTCCCAAGATTAACCTGGCAGCATTCTCCAAAACCTTTTCTTTTTTTGAAAAAATTTTTTATTTATTTACTTGAGAGAGAGACAGTGAGAGAGAGCATGAGCGAGGAAAAGGTCAGAGAGCGAAGCAGACTCCCCATGGAGCTGGGAGCCCGATGCGGGACTCGATCCCGGGACTCTGGGATCATGACCTGAGCCGAAGGCAGTCGTCCAACCAACTGAGCCACCCAGGCGTCCCTCCAAAACCTTTTCAAAGGCGGTAATAATTCACTGCAGAAGGCACCTGAGAAAGCAAACCGGGGACCCTGTATGGTTCTCCCCGAGTTCTCAGTGCAGCATCAGCCTAACTAAGCTGACCTCAGAAGCATGCTGGGCAGGGTTTTCTGGTGCTGCCAGCAGGTTTGGTCTCATTAGAGACACAGCTGTTGTGATCAAAGTTCACATGGGATCAGAGGCAAACAGTTTGAAACATAACACTAGAAGATTGGTTGTGGCTTCCAATTATTTTGAATGACTCTCCTTTGTTGGGATAAAGAGTTGGGAAGCCTACGGTAGATAATAAGAGAAAGAGAGGCAGGGCTCTGAGAGAGAAAAGTTTTCCGTGAGAGGCTAGGGCAGGTAGGGTTATGCTGTAGGGTGGGTATCTCTCATCTCCTGAAATTCCCCTAAGTCGGGAATCCATCTTTTTACTGATATCCCTTTGCATTAGGTCTCGAGTCACTCAATGACAATTGCCTTTGCCTCACGTAAAAGGCAGAGGAAGGCCGAAGTTTAGAGCATACAGTGGCCCAACTGGTTTGAAAATGTACTGTTCTAATTGTAGAACTTTATGTAGGGGCCAGTGATTATAATTATTTCATAGCTAAAGCACAGTACAGTTGATTGAAAGTCTTACTCTCTGAGGAAGATTTTTCAGTTTTTTATTCCTCAGGGGCTTATCAACATAAAGAGATCAGCGGTTTTATGGTTATCTTTTATTTGAAGGAAATGTTAATAAAGTAACTTAGGCATTGAAATGATTCCTCAAAGACACCCGTTCTCCCAGAACTAGAAAAGGAATCTCCTTCATTTTGCAGGTGGGATATTTGCTAAATGTGCAGAGTTAAAAGCAGAAATGAGGCTTGGTTTCCAAGTTCACGCACCTGCCTAGTGACTACAGCAGTTCATTCCCTGCCCGGTGGGTGACTGCGGCAGTCACTCCAGCCCGCCTACCCAATAGCCAGTCTCCTTTCTTGCTAAGAGACCCCAGGCTGCATTTAAGTGACAAGTAAAAACTACATTTCCCAGCGTCCTTTGCAGCCAGATTGGGGCAATGAAGTGCCCACTGCAGTCCACAGCGTGAGGCTTCAAGAAATGTTGCTGTGTGTGTTCTTACCCTTCCTGCTTTCTCCTTTTTTCTTTCTTTCTTTCTTTCTTTTTTTTTTTTTTCTGTCTGAAATATGAATGTGAGAGGTGCGGTTGCCGCAGCCATCCTGTCTGAGCAAAAAAAAATGCGGCCGTATACTAAGGATGGGAAAGCACAAAGCCAGGCAGATCTGGAACAGAATGATAGAGTGGATCCTTCCTCGAAGCTTTGATTTGTCTACTTGACAAAAATAAAATAAAATAAATAAAATAAAGCAAAATAAAATAAAATAAACCCCTCACTTGTTTAAGTTACTCAGGTTTCTCCTTACTTGAACAAATATTCCAACTGAAAGAATGTCCCACTGTAATTCTTTAGTAAACCAGAAAGACCAGAAAAACATTTTCTATCCATTATTTCTCTCAGCTCTGTTCTTAGAGTTGGCTGTTTGGAATAGAACACCGTCTGGCTGGGACAGTCCCTGGCTCATTGATGAGGTCCTCATCCTTCCACTGTATGCTTTTCCATTTTGTTCCACCCATTCCCAACCAAAAGCAAATTCTTACCCAGTAGCCTGAGCATCCGCAACTTTGTTGTGATGTTTATTTTATGTTCCATAAAGGAACCCTGGAGGATTCAGCCTTTGTCTTTATCACTTTGTACTTCCTGCAAAACATTATGACCTATTTTGAATGAACATCAGAGTGACACCTCACAAATTGCCCAACCACTGCCCCAAACAAGGGGTTTTCTGCATCGGTTCAGAAGCAATACTCTCTGGTAGTTACCTGAGACAGTGTGGTGTCTTTCCAGTTATGGAGAACATTTCCTTGCCACTGAATTTTGCCACACGTCTTTAACTTTTCTGTCATCTACTAACCAGGCTTTCTTGAAAAGGGTCAACATAAAAAAAAAATTACAGCAGGTAACAGTATAAAAAAGAGAACACTTAGCTAAGATCTTCAACAATGGTAAGGTGATTTATTAAAATATCAGTGTGGCTGTGGCTTGTTTTCCCATCATGCCTCTCTTCCCCAGCACGAGTCTCCTTCTCCTGAGATTTTAGGGTTTAGACCTATAGAAAGTAGAAGTGTCCTATTCCTACCTTACCACTCTACTCTTCTCCATTCCTTGACTACCCATGAAATGTTAGAGGTATCTCCTGTCTATCATAGCAGCTTAAATGAATTCAGATTAGGCAACGGAGAAAGGATTTGGCTTTGGAAGGCCTCCAAGAGAAAGATTTCCTAACAGATGAGATAGAGAGGGTCGTATTTCTCCTGTGAGTAGTCTGCGGAGTTAGTTGGGGGGGACCTCAGAGTTGGCCATGTGGTGCCTTCTAGAAAGGGTGCCTCTGAAGGTACAGACACCCCAGCTTCACCAGGGACTCCCAAGCCAAGCATGGCAATAAACAGTAAAGTCCCCAGACCTGAAGATGCTACAGAAAGGTTAGATCATGGATAAAATTTGTACTTGTAACTGGGGCTTCTTCTCAGTACCTCTGAATCTAGAAGGATACCAGAACTGTCCACGACAGGGATGTGGTTCCAGAAAAAGAACCTCTGACGATGGCTATGGTTTCAGTGTCCGACAGTGCAATGGCCGAATTCAAATTGAAGTTGACTTAAACAAAGGAGGAATGTGACCATTCCTCTCCACCTGACTTCCTCTCCAAGATTTTCACCTATAACATTGTTTCTAGGGGGAAAGGATCTGCAAACAGAAATCTCACAATCCTGACGCAGAGTTTCCTCTGACCCTGACACCTTTCGAGTTCTATTTGTGCCTGTGTATCTTATCAGTTGAATGGGGATCATTGTGACATCATTCAGAGTCTGGATTGGTTAACAACAACTAGGTAACCCTTTGCTGATAGAAAGTACTCTTTTGATCTTTAAAATAAGCTTGAGTATTTTGGTATATGCTGCATTACACGTGAATGATACCGCTTCTCTTTAGAGCACTGCTGATATTACTGTCTGAGGGCTTAGAGCCCCTGCCTTTCATTCTGGCGATTCTGAAATTCTGAAACTGAAAGAAACAGCTAGCTGAAATAAACAATCCAGACGAACAAACATGCATTTATCAAAGCCGGCAATGCAGGGTATAGCAGCACTAGCCATAAAATAAATCCCGAGATAGCGGGAACCTGTGTCTTCTACTGAGGTTACAAGCCAACTGCCAAGATGGGAAACACATATATTTGTCCTAAATAATTATTTTATTAAGATTATAATTAAGAAACTTGAGGTGAAGGGAAAAAGGAAAATGAAAAAAAAAAAACAAAACCTGACTCTGTCCCACCTACAAATAATTTTTTAAAATGACTTGAACGAGGGGTGCCTGGGTGACTCAGCTGATTGAGTCACCTGGGTGACTCAGCTGATTGAGTCATTGAGTGGCTAACACTTGATTTCTGCTCAGGTCATGATGTCAGGGTCCTGGGATCGAGCCCTACGGTGGGCTCTGCACTCCGTGAGGAGTCTGCTTGAAAATTCTCTCTCTCTCTCCCCTCTGCCTCTGCAGCTCCCTCCCAGCTCCCTCTCTCTCTCAAATAAATAAAACTTTAAAACTAATAATAATAATAAATGAATACATAAAAATGACTTGAACTCAATGCATTAAAACAGAGCAATCTTTAATTTATGCAAAACACCTGATTGAATTTGTTATCACCTCCAATGGATGATAGGATAGAGAATGGGAGGAAGAAAATCATGAATCAGGTTCATAGCCCTTATAGAGCTGAATGTGTTTTGAAGGCAGTGTGTGTGTATGAGGGTATAATTGCAACAAGAAGGGTGGTTCTCTTTAACTCAAAATCGTTTCCAGCATATGATATTTTATTTTGAGTGTTGTCTTTAATAATTAAATTCACTGAACAGAAATGAAATTTGATTTGGAACAAGCACTCCTTTTTGGCTTCCTGGTAAACACCGCATTTGGTTTGTTTGCTGCAAGGCTGGGAACATTGGCTTGTTTGCTCTCAAGGCTGGTACTTGCCCAACACCAGCCTCCCCCAGCTGCCCACTGGGAATAGTTACCACTATTCTTACAATCCCAACTGGCTGCTGACAGGGATATTTTAACTACAGAAGCCAGTACTGGGATTAAAAAACATGAAAACCCTCACAAAGATGACTACATTTTTGAGGACTTCTGGAATTTCCCCTGGCAACTTGTACAAAATCATGACCTGCATTTCCTGGGTGAGAGTTCAAGAAGACACATGGCAAAAAGCCTGCTTAAATCATGTCATTTGAAACTGGTTCATGGACAGTTTTTCCTTCAGAGCCAAACCTGTTTCCTCACTAGAATAAAAAGCTCTGCACCGTGAGTAAGATAAACTAAAAGATGGTGTTTATCAGGAAGGAGATAGAATGTTAGCTTTGGGGAATCTAATAAAAATTGGGAGAATTTAAAATGGCGCTGTGGCTTGACTTGAGACCAGAACCAGAGGTTATGGTAGAGAGGACTAGAGACAAACATGAAGGGTTTGAAGTGGAAGGAAACACCTGGAAGCTAAGGTAGAGGAAGGCTGAAAGTATCCTTAGTAGGTGAATAATTCCTTTAGTAAGGATGCTCTTGGAAATAGTGTTGTAAATTATTCAGTGTTCCCACTTCAGAACGTAACACCCCTCAAAGCCTATATATATATCCTCAGCATTTTATTTTTTTACTGGGTCTCAGGGGAGACAGAAATAGTATGCTGATCAGAGGTCGGAGCTTTATATACAACACTTCAGCAAAGAGGATTATGCCCAACAGTTAAGCTAATTAATGGGTGTTGGGAAGGGTAGGAGGGCCAGGGGCCCAGGGAGGAAGGAGGGACAGCTGCGCAACTGCCAAGAAACAGTAGGAGAGGCGGAGTCATGTGCTCCTGTGCAACTGCTCCTGTGCTGCTGGGCAGGCGACTGTCCTATATGCTAGTGTTCCCGTTTCTCTAACGTAATCACTTGAGTTGATGATTAAATGTAGGTGAATTACTCTCTTTTACTATTAAAGGGAACTCTAAGTTACTCCATTTTGTCAGCCGCATCAAAGACAGGAAAACACAGAAAGATAGGAAAACAGAAAGATGCCCAAGGTAATGTCTCAGCTGAGCATTCATCCGGGGCGGAAGGAAAGTTGCAAGAATTTGGGCTGGGCAAGGGCAAAGTGGAGATGTGTCCTAGAGCAACCACTTTAACATCTCCTACTGCCTGCCAACTTCTATTAATCTTGACCTCCTATTCGGCTACATACAGCCGACTTCCTATGGGATATTTTGTTTGCCCCCATCAAGTTACTTTCTTTTGGTAAATTGTTAAATAACTCCTTGCCTGTCTCCTCTTTCCAAATTCTTAGAACTTAATTTGATTAAACGAATCTAGTGATAGGGTGTTGACTTCAAATCCCCAAATGTGATAAACATCTAAATTTCAGTTGGTAAATTTCTATCCCAACTTCTGCGCTTTGTGGAAGAGTTTGCAAATCCACATGGAAAAAGTCTCACCGTGTAAGTAATAAACAGAGCATCATGAAACGAACAGAACATGAAACCATTCATTTCTGAGGTACCACTTCCATTTGGGCTTTTAATATCTTTCTTTGAATCTAATGCTTTCTTGTGGGGGGAAATTCAATGTGCTATTCTTTGCCTCAAAGGTATTTTGTTGATTGGATAAGGGTTTTTTTCCTTGAAACATGTTTTCACCCTTCTGGCTTTTTATAGTATTATGAGAACAATGACCTCATTCTCTCCAGTTGATAATAAGGCATACTTTTTATAACTTGAAAAGGCATCTGCTTATTGATATGGGAGTTAAAATTAACTATAACGTAAGAGTTAGCCATTGCATGCCTCGCCTTATCTTGCGGAACAAAATAAATAGGATGGAAAACACGTGAAGCTTGTGTTCATTTAAGTCTTTGTGAATGATAATCTGTGCACTGGTAGAGAGAGACATTTATCTTCTTTTTGTGTTTTAGTTCACAGCTGAAAAATTAAACAAAATGCCCAGTATTGTTGAAAATATCCCTTTCTACGTAAGACGAAAATGGGGAGAATATAAAAGTCCTATAATGCAGAGGTCACATTTAATTCACAATCATAACATTTGACAGGTTAACAAGAATGTGAACACTGATAAGCTAATCCTTCTCTCTGGAGGTGATACACCCCACCTGGGTCTGGACTCTATCACATTTTCTGTGGGACTCCATTCTACTTAGAAATCACAAAAATACGATTAAAACTGATTAGAGGTTCAATCCTAAGCAAGAAGAAAGATGATAAATGAATTTAAGGAGTCTGGTGATATAAGAAACCTGAAAACTGAATAATTGTAATAATTTTATGCACCGGCACTAATATTTCTGAACTAATCTGTGAAATCGCGTAATCTCCAATGGATGAGAAAGCCGTTTATTTAACATGAGGTCTCTAGTTTAAGAGTAGTCAAACCTGCTGGGATAGTGGGTTGCAAAGTGATCAATTCCAGACTGAAATGAGGCTATGACTGTCACTTATCTGGTCTTCCTCAGTGAATTCAAGTATCCTTATAGGACTGCTTATTATTTTTAACTCCTCAGTATTCAGCACATTGCCTGGCACACATGGGCTTCTTGTTATTCAGACTATACAGATGGCTGAAAGAAGGCAGATCCTACAAGCCTTAACCTAGCCCAGTGTCCTTTGTGAATTTTTTAATACCATGCTCATCCTGTCGTAAAAATGCAAATACCATGTGGAGGGATTATGCGTTTAGTCTAATCGGCACTGCACACATGAGGATAACAGATCATTGAAGCTGTTTGAGAGCTTTGCACCACCCTCTCCTTGTCCCGTCTCACCCCTGCACTCGTGTGCAGGGCATTAGGCCTGGTGGGGATGAGGGCGTACGAAGGCTGACCCTAGACCATTGAGCTGGGTGAGCAGAAAGAATCCACAGGGCTCTCAAGAGTAGGGGAGGACCAAAACTGAATTCCACCAGCTTCCCAACTGTAATTATAGCCAGGCTTCGTCACTGACCCAGAAGGTGGCAGGTGTATGAAAGAAGGCAAGCCACCCCCTCACTACAAAGGGGCCCAGGGATGAGGACAGACGAAGAAGTGCCAGAGTCCCCAAGCCTTACCTCGGAGCCGACATAATCCCATACCACGGAACATTCATTCAAGAAATACTTTTTCTTGCTTATGTTGTGCAAGTACTCTCTGGGCCTTGCTGGGTGTTTTCAAAAACTGAATCACAGCAGCTGCTCTGCTACCTTCGGGGCTCAAAGAACTTAGTAAGCGAGGCTGGAGCTCCACGCAAACACGGCCACAGCAAGGCCCGCAGGGAGGTGGTGGCCACGTGAGGGGTCGCGGTGAACCTTCTGTTGAAGAGAGGAAGACCCCTTAGAAAGCTCTCCCACCGTGATGTGAGCCCAACATCCGGGGCCTTCCAGGGCTCTCTTCACAGTAGTCGCAGAAAGGCAGTGTTGCTCAAGGTCAAAGGTACCGTGTCACTCTCCTGCCTAAAACCTCCCAGTGCCCATTCTTCATAGCTTCTCGGATAAATTAAACTCTGTACATGGCCTAGAGAGCTTAAGGCTCTGCCTCCTCTGGCCTCTTCGACCTAATTGTTGTCACTGCTCACTTCTGTTGTGTTGCAGATGCACTATAATTCCTCTCCCTCCCTACTTCCCCTCTCTCTCTGTCTCTGTCTTTGTATGTGTCTGTATCCTTCTGTTCTCTCTCTCTCTCTCTCACACACACACACACATCACACAGTTTTCTATTCCATTTGTATAGTATGTCTGAAAATTATGTTCCTCTCCATCCTCTCTACCCAACGAATCCCCATGGTTTCATCTTCTCCCCTCTGCCACTGCTACCCTGTTCAGGCCATCCGCTGTCGTCTCTCATCTGGACTATTGCTATCATTGCCCTGCTTCCAGGTGCTTCTTCCCTATTATCAAGAATCTACAGAGCAGGCAATGTCCTTTATACAATATAAATCAGGTCTCTTTTCACTTATTTAATTAAAATCCTGCAATAATAAAAGCCAGATTCCTCTCCATGCCATCTAAGGCACCGCGTTTGCTGCCTTCTCTCTATTTCTCCAGCCTCATTACATGAATCACCGTTTTCCTCAGACTCTCTGCTCGGCCGCACTTGCCTTCTCTTGCTTCCTCGGGGACTCTGAACGCCCTCTGATCTCAAGGACCCAGACGCATCCCATCTGCCCAGAACATTCTCCTTCCAGATGTCCTCGGGGATTTTCTAGTCACTGAGGTCTCAGCATAAATGTCAACTCCTTAGAGAGGACTTTTCTAACCAGCCAAAACCAAGTACTGTAGCAGTCTTTCAGTTTTGGTCTTATCGCATGGCCCTCTTTATTGTCTTCATGATACTCTGCACTATCTGAACTTGACTATAGATTTGGGTACTTGTTTGTTTACTTGTCTCTCTTCCCCTGCACTGGAAGGCAAGCTCCCCAAGATAAGGAACCACGGCAGCCTTGTTTATCCAGTGTGTATTATGAGACTGGTGATTTATAGCCAACGACTCTTCCCTGAATTAATAAGTGGGTCTTCTTTCTCTCGCTCTTTTCAGTCTTCATTTGCTCATTTTTTTTGGTGGGTGTAATTCTATTTCATATCACACTCACAGTAGAAGGTTTCCCAGAACATACAGGTGCTTACAGAATTCCCTTTTATTTACGGACCACCTTCAAGTGACCTACAAAGTTAAATAGAAAAAAAAAAGTTAATAAATAATGGAAGAATCTTTAGCATGTGGTTAAAATTGTAAAAATTCGGTATCACTTTTACCTACCATTTCGCTCTCTGAATGACTCACAATATTTGTGTCTTTACCTGTGCAATATTTCTATAAGGGCCTATTTAGCCAGAGCAGCTCCATCCTGCCCCTGCCCCTCCACCCCCTTCAGGGAACTTACTTAAAAACAAGTCCCGGAAACCAGTCCCAGGTAACAAAGCCCAAATACAAGAGTGGGTCAGGCCAGATGGAGGTATTCAATCAGTGGGGGCACATACTGTCTCCCTAGCTACCAAGGAGTATGGGCCCCGCCCTTTGGGTGCCAATTCTGACCAAGGTGATAGGCTAGTTCAAATATCTGTAATTCAATTGGTCACTTATGTGTGACCTAGCAGGACTGTGAAGCTTTCTCTATGTGCTAAAATCTCATTGGCCACCTATGTGTGGCCAGGCCCAACCACATGGCCTTTGCTCTATAAAAAGTTAGTCTGTGAGGCAGGGAGTGATCGCCCTCTCTGTAAGGGGCAGCCCTGACCGATCTGTTTGATGATCGGTTTGATTCTTGATGCTTGGTGCAAAATATAGCTTTGCTTGATCTTTGCTTTGTATCAGTCTCACTCCTTTGACCATGGACCCATTATTGGGGGACCCAACATTTCTAAGCATACTAACCCCCCAGCATCTTAGGTTTTGTCCATGGTCCACACTCCTTGCTTCAAGTTCTTATCCTCTTTCTTATAGCTTTTCATTTGTTCCCCATCTTTTAATGGTCACGTATTATGCACCAGGCACCAAGAATGCAAAAATGACTCAAAAAGAGTCTCTGGCTTCAGGAAGCTTACAGTCTCCTAGAGAGGACTGATCTGTAAACCAACCAGAGCAAAATACATGAAAGGGTCTAGAATACAGGAATGTGCAGGAAATAGCACGGTCTAAATAAGAGAAAGTGGCTGATTTTCCATGGTGGGTGGTGTGATGGGGCTGTGGAAGGGGGAGAGGTTCAGGACGGGCTTTACAGAGGTGGAGTAGAGTGGTATTGCAGAGGAGAAACAGGAATTCCTAGCAAGGAAGCCAGGTCAAAAAAGGTTGGAGTTATAAAATACTCCAGCGCATTGAGGCACTGCACAGAGCTCAGCAAGTGTAGGACAAGAGGGGGTTGGATCAAGAGATGAGAAGAGGGAGGCAGGGTTGGAGCCGAGCCCTCAGAGGATGACCTATGCTCTGCTGAAATATTTGAGTCTTACCCATGGCAGAAACAGCCATGAAGGTGTTTAGTTTATACCCGAAGGAACTCTAAGAAAGCCACAGTCCACTTGCAGAATGAGTTTAATTTCTTCAGTCTTTTTGACTGAAGTAAGTCCTAGTAAGTCTAATACTGTATTTTTTAAAGACTTGAGAGAAACCTCCTGACAGACAATAAAATCAGCCAAGATGGTTGTTGTGATTATTCTTTGGTTCATAATTTCCTCCATTTTTATTCCTGTCATTGTTTCCCACTGTTCTTTTGGGTTCCCCAAAGCTAATTCCAATAATGGTAAGCTGTTAAAGGCTTGAGAGGAACTAATCAATAATTAGTACTTCAGAGGTATTATTGGAGACTGTTATAAATATCTAGACTCTTCTTGATGCTCTTGGCCTCTTTTGCTGTAAGAAATAGACAAAGTGGGGCTCCGTCAGTTAAATGTCTGCGTTTGGCTCTGGGTCGGGTCGTGATCCCAGGGTCCTGGGATGGAGCCCTGCATCGGGCTCCTCTCTCTCCCTGCCTCTACCCCTACTTCTGTGCACTCTCTGACAAATAAATGAAATCTTAAACATTAAAAAAAAAAGAAATAGATAAAGTTATCCCAAGGAAAGAAAATGGAAAGTTGTCACATCTTTTATTATACCTTTTGGATTTTCCTCCAGTTCTTAGAGTAAATTCATGAAGCTAATTAATTCATTAGGTAAAAATTTGTTCAGGGGTGCCTGCGTGGCTTAGTCGGTTGAGGGGCTGACTCTTGGTTTCCCCACAGGTCATGGTCTCAGGGGTCCTGGGGATCCATGGGTATCAAGCCCCATGTGAGGCTCTGTGCTCAGCAAGGAGTCTGCCTGAGGATTCTCTCTCTCTCTCCTTTTCCCCCCAACTCCCATGGACATACATATACTTGCTCTTTTTCTCTCTAAAATAAGTAAACCTTTAAAAAAATGTGCTCAGATTTCTGTTTAAAGTAGATTTTGTTGTTATTACAGGGCAGGTTATGTGGGCTTCTTTAGAATGTTTTCTGTCCTCTTCCTTATGGTATGCTTTGAAGCACCGACTTGCCTAAGAGACTGGTTGCCGTGTTTGCAGCAACCCCAGCAAAAAGGCAATTTATGGATCCGGTGGAAAGGAAATGTGTCAAATGGAATCTGCAACAGCCAACAAATGCAAAGTGCCTGATTTTACCATAGCGTTTTCATTTCTGCTGCATAAGGGAGAATTATGTGTGTTGGGGGGGAGGGTGAGACTAGGAAATATAAAAATAGGCAGGAAAAAAAAAGAGTATTTTAATCTATGATGCTACGGGGAAAAAGTGGCTAGAGGGGCTTTGACACTAGTGAAAATCCCGAGATTTACAAAACGACAAGGGTTTTAGCTGTAGGTAAGATAGTGGCGTGATTAAAAGGGAGGAGTGGAAGGAAGAGAGAAGTCACTCGGAGTGTGTGTCTTCTACAAGCCAGGCAGCGACCTAGGCATATTAATTCATAATCCTATCTATTCCTGGCCACAATTTTGAGTCATCATCAGATGGTATTATTGGGATTTTTACCTAGGAGGAAGTAAGACTCAATGGCCACATAGGTGAGAGGGAATAGGATTAGAACCGTGCCTGGTCCTGAAGCCCACCATCTTTCTCCTTCATAAACAACACTGTTTCTCATTCTGCTCTAGGAACATTCTGGTTGCTTTGCATGGTTTACAATCAGACGTGGGACTAAAAGGAAGGAATGTAAGGGGCACCTGGGTGGTTCAGTTGTCAAGCATGTGCCTTCGGCTCAGGTCATGATCCCAGGGTGTTGGGATCGAACCCTACGTCGGGCTCCCTGCTCAGCCTGGAGCCTGTTTCTCCCTCTCCCACTCTCCCTGCTTGTGTTCCCTCTCTCGCCGTGTCTCTCTTGGTCAAATAAATAAAAGCTTTAAAAAATAAAAAAAAAAAGGAATGTAAGAAATGCACTGACAGGTATCCTAGCATTTGCTTGCGTTTTGTACTTTTTAATGAACAGCTCAATCTACGTGGAAGTGTAGTGTTATAATCTAGAGCATAGATTTACATTTGACTGAGGTTGGTTGAGTGCCTACGATATGCTGAAAATCTCACAGGCAGAGTTTTCATTAAAACAGAGTGATTCGGGGTGCCTGGGTGGCTTAGTGGGTTAAGCCTCTGCCTTCGGCTCAGATCATGTTCTGAGGGTCCTGAGATCAAGCCCCTCATCCGGCTCTCTGCTCAGTGGGAGCCCCCCCCCCCCATCTCTGCCTGCCTCTCTGCCTGCTTGTGATCTCTCTCTGTCAAATAAATAAATAAAATCTTAAAAAAAAATAAAACAGAGTGATTCGTTCCATGAACCCCCAACCAAGGCAGTGCCTTACCGTCCTCTGACAGCCGGCCATAGTTTATGTCGAGGGACTAAAGGAAAATGGCATCTTGATGCTGACCTCCTACCTCAGATGTCCATTAGAGCAGCAAACTCCGCTTCAGCAGGTGAGACTGTGCAGGTGAAGGAGGCTTCTAGGGGCCCTGAGACCAGTGGGGGGTGTAGCGTGCGCACCCACAGCAGCTCGGACTCCCCGTACAGACCCTCCTTCCTGTCCTGCTTTGATTCCTGATGACTCTTCAGTGTTTGCGGTTTCTGTAGAGAAGCAGGCCTCTCTGGGTGTGCTTTCAGAAAGTGCTTTCCCAAATGGTTTGCTTTTCAGGGGAAAGTTGTTACCAGATCAATGTGCTTAAGGAAATGAAAAGCCCTTGATTAGCAGCTCAGAAGCCTCCTAATGAAATGACATTTCCCTCCAGGGATTTCAAGTGCCAAATAAAATCGAGTGCTCTCTGCGTAGAGGGCTTATCTTAGTTTTGTGCTTTTCCGAGGTGCACTTCATAAACACGGGTACACGGCCGGATGAATGTGCGCGTCCGCATTAAGCATTGAGGTAAAAGCTTTAGCGGCCTCCTGCACCTGGGTTGCATAGCTCAAGGAAGATGACCAAATCCACATTCCTGAATGAACTCCACAGAAGCACTGGGCCCCCAGAGAGGGAACCCCGTACTTGTTAGTCTGAAAACACCATGATCTCCAAAAATCCTGGAGAGAATGTGGGACTTGATTGTGAGGAAAAACTAAGTGGTTAATTCTTGGTGAAAGAGATCATCTCTGGTGATTTTTGCAGAGGTGACCCACTGTTAGACTATGGCCTTTATTATGTCAGCATTTAAATGGGTATTGTAAAGCTATAAAGAGATTATAGTCTTTATGGTGTCTTCATATAAATATATGCGCAGAAAAGACTAATTTTAAGTATGAGAAATTCACGAGTAGCACGGGGTTTGAAAGTAGTAGGAAACATTCTAACGTTATGGGAGAGTTTCATGGCACCAATGGGAAGTGTGCATTTGGGATCAGAGAACTGGCAATTTCTCTCTTTCTTTCTTTCTCATTTCTGCTTCTCCCTTTCTCTCTGAGTGGCTTCTTTATTCCTCTTTCTGCGTGGGTAGGATTTCTCTAGCCACGACAAGAATTTCTAGTTGTACATCTCTCTCATCAAGAGAATCTGTTTGGGAATAGAATCTTTGAGCTCCAAGTTTAGATTCATAATAGACTCACTTTATTTTCCTAAAACATAGAGATATGTTCCAGAACATCTCTTAACACCATCTCTTCATATTAACATCTCTTAAGAGATTGTCATCTCTTAACAATCGACCATAGTTTACTCAAGTGACATAGTTTACCTCAAGTGACAAGAAAAATAGAGTGTTTTAACCCCAAATTAGTATCCTAATGTAAATGACAACAGCAGTACCTAGCTTGGGACAGCTGCCATTTCCTGAAACAGTTGGCTGTAGGCAGGGGGTCCGGGTCATGAGAAGCTTTGATATTATAACAATACTTGGGGGGTGGGGACATAGATATTACCCCACCCCAAAAAGATGAGGCAAAGAAAATTCAATTATGTCCAGATCACAGCTTCCTGGAGTAGTGATTTGCTTGGTGGTGAATAGTTAAATGCACTGTTTTTATATTAATGCAAATAATAAAGGAAAACCAGAAGGACATTATGTGCTAGTGGGAGACTGCTTCCAACTTTTCCCAGATACTCAGGACTTGAGTCCACTTGTCTCTGCGTTTAAGGTTTTGGGTGGATTTGAGAAGCAGTCAGAATGGAATACCCAAAAAAGCTGTGAGCCAAGTAATGTACCATGGAGAATTGACTCTGATAACCTACACTCAGTCTGAACTGCAACTCAGATATGGAAATCCATTTCTTTTTTCAAGACTTCCTGACATTCAAGGAAATCCCTTGAAATTTACAGAAATATGGGGCACCTAGGTGGCTCAGTGGGTTAAGCATCTGCCTTTGACTCAGGTCATGATCTCAGAGTCCTGGGCTGGAACCCCAGGACTGCTCAGCAGGGAGCCTACATCTCCGTCCCCCTCTGCCTGCCACTCCCCCTGCCTGTGGTCACTCTCTCTCTCTCCCTTACAAATAAATAAAATATTAAAAAGAAAAAAAGAAACTTACAGAAATAATAAAACCACGGAACATCCTACAAAAACAACTAGCTGACCTGAGTTTTCTAGAGTAGACCCAGATTAAAATGTTTGCACCTATTTTCCCCACAAATATAATTGTGCTTGTTAGAGATGTACTTCCACTTTTTGGCTGGATGTCAATTTCACAACTTTGGTCACTTTGTATCTGTGAAAGATGGCTACAATCCTCAGTTAATATAGAATAGTACCCAGCTCTGTAAACAACAGTTTGGAACCAAAAGCTGATAAAGAGGTCTATGGACATAAAGGCGATAAGCCTAAAGCCCTAGTTCTAACCTATCTTCTGTTCCAACCTGCTTGAGTGATAGGACATGGTGAAGAGTAACTTAGAAACCATGGCTTTATAAGAGGGCATATCAGGACACAAGGAATGGGAGTAGAATTTATAGTTCTACAAAGTGTACAGAGGATGTTTATGGGGACCTGTTGCCTGGAGCAGCATTGAGTACATGGGCTTTGCAGTGAATTTACCAAAAGCTTTGAATTATAGTACACTAAAAGGGTTTACTTACTTCACAAAGGATTATTTCCTGATGTAAGCAGGCTCTGCATTATGTGAGGGTCTTGGTTCCACACTCAAAGTTTTTCTCTACATTCTTCCACAGGATGTTATTTTATTTTTATTTTTATTTATTTATTTTTAAAGATAAATTAATTTATTTGACAGAGATCACAAGTAGGCAGAGAGGCAGGCAGAGAGAGAGGAGGAAGCAGGTTCCCCTCTGAGCAGAGAGCCCCATGTAGGGCTCGATCCCAGGACCCTGAGATCATGACCTGAGCCGAAGGCAGAGGCTTTAACCCACTGAGCCACACAGGTGTCATTTTAAAAGAGAAAATGACAGTGAGCGTAGATCAGGAAGATCCCATTAGAACAATTGTAAGTTATTACATATTTATAACTCCTTGCTTATTTCTCTTGGGCATGAGGAAGCCTTCTCAGAAAAAAACAACTACTAATTAATCTATCTTTCCTTTGTCATCATATTACTATGTGTCCTGAAAGGAGTATGAGAACATTAGAAAAGAAAACAAACATCAGTTTGTAAAAAAAATTATAAATAGCAAATCATGATCTTTGTGGTAGTTTAAGGTATATTTCTTCATTTCTGGGAATACACAGGCTTTCTGAGCTTAACAATAGCCACTTTAGGGGCAAAATATGGGAGAAAAACTGTGTATCTTTTCAGCTCTGAAGAGTTTTTGACAAGGGCTCTAAGTAGATCCCAAAGTCACTGAAATTGATGTCAGTCAAATGATGAAAGTAGTATCTTGCAAAATGTATGGTATCCAGAGATCAGGTATTAGCACAGGTGTTAGCCAGAGCAACTACAGTTTCTCAAAGGAGGGGGGTGGTTTAATCACCCATAAACCAAGGCATGAAGTCCTTTTTCTCATGTATAAGAATAGAGCTAACATTTGGAGAAAAGGTTTCCTAAAGCCTGTGAGGCTAGGATATCAAAGAACTGTGCGCTATGGTTTGCGTGAGTTTTTCTGACAACCATGAAGAAAGTGTCCTCTTTCCCTCCAGCAACTTTTTCTTTTCTTTCTTTCTTTTTTTTTTTTTTTTATAAAGATGTTAGACTCAACATATGGGATAAGCCAATGGAGCAGAATGTTAAACTTCCTGTAATATCTCAGCATCTCTCAGGATTGCTGTGAGAACCCATGACATGTGGATGGCTAGGGAGTTGTGTGGTTTTCCCAGCTCCGTCATTACCAAGTGTGCAACCCACATGAAAGCCACATTTAGTAGTTCTCCATATTTTAAGAGGAAATGGTGACTCATGCCTGAGAGGCAGGATGAAGAGAAAGTTCTCCTAAGGCATCTCTAATCATATTCTTTTCTGCTCTGCACTTATACTGTGAACAAGTTTCATTTCATAACAAACCAGAGACCAAGTCTAAATTAGCATCCACACAATCCTGAAGACTTGAAGGCTTTTACGGTGGCCGTAGTTGTCTGCCTGGTTGTGGATCAAAAAGCAATGGAGACACCCTCATGCCATTGAAAACAGATTGGCTTCTCGAACTCCAGTTGTTCGTGTAATTTTAACAACCATGTGCTTGTTTTCTGTTTTCTGGATCTAGATCTGCTCTTTATTTCTTTTTTAGTCTCAATAGAAATTAAGTGGTTTTGGCCATCAACATTCCTGCCTGTCTTCTTTCAGTCTCCTGTGAAGAGGACCAGATGGGATAAGGCCTTTTATACTTCTGACACATTCATCGGAATTGAAATAATGGTCTGCAAATTTCCCATCTTTCGAGGCAAAGACCTAGGCCTGCCGCATGGGAGTGTGGCATGCTGGGCTACTATCTTACTCTCCAATGAGGGGTGCAGCATCTAAGATTGACTCGAACAGAATAATTGTAGAGACAGAGGGTTAGTTAGGAGGAGAATTTCAAAGTGTATGAATGAAGATTTATCCTTGCATTGGCGCTGACTTGTTTTTCATCAGAATACTACCAGAATCTAAAAAAAAAAAAAAAAAAAAAAAAAGACGGGAGGGAGAGTGGTAAATGACAATTCAACACAACCCGTCTGAGCCATCAATTCAGAACGTCACTTTGAATTCATGAATTCTTTACTTGTCCACTGAACAGAAATAATGAGGAAAGGCTTTTCCATCAGGGAAAATGCTACTTCAAAATACAATGGGCTGTCTTGTGAAATTTCAAGCCAGAATTCAGAGTGGCCTTGGTGAAACTCCAGTGGCCCCCTAATATAGTAGGGTCTGGTCTCCAGAATCGCACTGGAATCAACAAGCACGTGCCAAGATTCAAGGACCTTCTGAGACCCCTCGTGGGAAAGAGCTGCTCTATCATTCTGACAGATGGAACGGTGGGCCTTGGACTGAGGAGATAGCTCAGATAGCTCTCTCGTGACCAAAGAGCATTATCCAAGAGAGTAAAGACCAAGCTTTTCCAGACCAGTCACTAGCTCAGTCCCTGCAAGTCAAGTGTGTCACTATTACTTGCTTCTTTGAAACAACTAAGCCACAGTGGTAAAAGTGTCACAGTAGATACTCCGCTCTAGCTTTACTGGGGTCATGCAACGATCTCCAGCAACTTGAGAATGTTCCGGATACATTATCAATAGGAAGGAAACAAGTAACTGTGCCCAGTGGACTTAATAGTGAGAGAAAAAACTTAAAACACTGTGTCAGGAAATGTCCTTTAAAAAGAATACACTTAAATTTATATTTCTAATGTCCTTGGGGGCACCTGGGCAGCTCAGTCAGCTAAATGTCCAACTCTTTGTTTCAGCTCAGGTCCTGATCTCATGGTTGGTGAGATCAAGCCCCTCCCTGGGGCTCCATGCGCAGTGGCACGTCCGCCTGAAGATTCTTTCCTCTGCCCCTCCCCCCAACATGTGTATGTGCATGCTCTCTCTCAAGTAAATAAATCTTTAAAAAATATAGTTATAATATCCTTATATAAAGGACAATTAAAACTTTGGTTTGATTCTGAACCATGAGAATATTCATTTCTATGACAATTTTCTTAATTTTTATAAAGTTTATTAGTCATAAATTTGTATCTATTTACAAATTTATGGGATTTCCCTTTCCATTCAGATAGATTTCCTAATTTTGAAATCACAGAGTCATGAAGCTAGTGACATGAAGAAAAACTGCCAACGCAAAGGGTAAGACAGTGTGTCATGGGCGCCTGGGTGGCTCAGGGGGTTAAGCCTCTGCCTTCAGCTCAGGTCATGACCTCATGGTCCTGGGATCAAGCCCCACATGGGGCTCTCTGCTCAGCAGGGAGCCTGTTTCCCCCTCTCCCTCTGCCTGCCTGTCTGCCTACTTGTGATTTCTGTCTGTCAAATAAATAAATAAAATCGTAAAAAAAAAAAAAAAAAAGACAGTGTGTCACAATGGGATTTCATAGGGTTAAAAAAATCCTGCCCCTACTATGAAATGACCTCCTTTTCTTTTCTTATTCCATGATCTTAGGGGATCTGTGGTTAAAGGCAGGTTGACGGTCACCTGTATGACAGACAACTTCCTTGAAGACCTGAATCACCATAAGAACCATTAAATTTGATCTGAATCCTTGAACCTTTATGAAAAAAATTGTCATAGCTATACCCTTTCCTCTGTCTCCATTCCACTGTACCCATATAATGTGGGGGTGTCTGGAGCCAGAGCGTAAAGCCTAATTCCCAAGGGTCTCTACAGTTCATCAAATTCTCTGGACTGCCCTAAACTCAAGCCATGACTTGAGCACTAATTAGCATTCTTAAATTTCTGGATAGTTCAGGTCCTAGGGTGGAGACCAGGCCAACCCTGCATCCCAGGCTGAATGTGAAAAGCTTGTGGAATGCCAAAGTACCAGCTAGCTCTAACGTGAAAGAGTCGATTATTCACCAATGAGACCAGCCATCCAAAATGATTGTAGAAAAATCCTTTCCATTGTGTAAAAGGCATCACTTGTTCTAGACATTTTAGTCATTGTCTATTAAGCCAATTCTTGCCTGATGGACAAGTATCCTTAGATGTGAGCTCCCGCAGCGTAGTCATCATTCCAGGGCCCTAGGGCACAGCTTACTGCTCTGGAATAGTGCATTGCTAAGTAGTCTGTGGGGTTTAAGTTGTCACATTCCTTATGGAGTCAAGGTTACTATAATCGTCACTACGGCAGCTCTGGGAAGGGTAACAGGGTGGAGGGGAATTTCACACATGCCATGTGTCGCTTACTCATCCTGTGAAGTCTGGCTTGGACTTGCTGCAGTTGGGCAGAGGAGGAGAAGGATCTGGAGGTTGCACACACGGGGACCCCAGATCCCGAAAGGCTGGATTCTGAGCTATAATTGCTCACCGTGACTCACGTGGCCAGCTGGATTCTATGGCACTAGCATTTTGGCACTCAGCAGTCACCTCCACACTGGGCAGAGTGAGAATTTGGTGCATCAATCCAAAAGATACTGAAAGTGTTTGCAAAGGGAAGCCAAGTCAGATCGTTTCTTCCAACCCCAAAGAAAGTGACTTACCTCATCATTTACGAAGTAGGCAGAAGAAAAATTAGATTTTTTTTTTTCTTATCTCAGAACAAATTGTTTCTGGTTAGTTAAGGCTCAAATACAAGGTGGTAAGAGAAACAAAAATAATATCAATACAGGATCTGTTATTGGATACAAGATGAGTGTAAGTTTATGGAACATAATTTCTCTATTTGGTTTAGCTTGCGTTTCCTATTGTCATAAAATACCTCATCTCCGTCGCCACTCCTGCTAACTGAAGACTCACAGTGAGTCATTCTCTTCTCCTGGGGATCCTCATTAAACAAAAAGGTTTGCCAAGCTTTCCTCTCCCTAGTTTTTATGTGATAGATAAGCTTCTTTCTCCAAATTAAATATCACAAATAAGATTATTCAAACGCAAATGCCCTTGGAGATGCTAAATCATTGTATCCTCTTCCTGCCCTACCCTGCTGCCCCCTCCCCACCAACTTCTCTGGTTTTGAATTACAAACCTAGAGGAATAGACACGTGGCAGTTTAACTTGATTAATGTAAAACTGAGCAGAGGCCCACATCTCATTCTCTGCAGAACGCCTTGCTTTCTACCTCATTGAATAAATGTATGCTATGATCTCAATCTTGCTTCAGGCTTTACCAGTGAAATTGCCCTCAATAGAACTGCCAATGCCCTTTCATTTGCTTTAACCAACTAGTATTCTCCATCATTTTTTAAAACCAGATTTATAAAGGTATAATTTATAATAAAGTAAAATTCACCCCTTTTAGGTGTATGGGTATATGAATGTTGAAAAATGCATGCAATCATGTAACTCCCACCATATCAAGATATAGGAAATTTCCATCCATCCAGAAAGGATCCTTGTGTCCCTTTATAATCATGTCCTCCCTCAACTCCAGCCCCTGGCAACCCTTGATCTGCTTTTGGTCCCTATAGTTTTGCCTTTCCAGAATGTCCTATTAGTGGAAACGTGCAATCTGCAGCCTTTTGTGTCTGACTGCTTTCACCAGGAAAACCTATTTCATATTTGTCCCTGTTCTTGGATACAGCAATAATTTTTCCTTTTTATTGTTGAGTTACATTCTCTTGTATGAATGTACCATTCGCCAGTTAATGTATATTTGTGATGTTTTCAGATTTTAGTAATTATGAAGAAAGTACCTATAAACATTTATGTACAGATTTTTCTGTGGACACGTTTTTTCATTTCTCTTAGATAAATACCAGGGAGTGGGAAACAACCAAACTGCTTTCCAAAGGCCCTTTTGCTTTCCTACTAGAAATGAATGGCAGTTACTGTTCCTCTGTATCTTTGTCAGCATTTGCTATTGTCAGTTTTTTTAAAAATTTTAGCCATTTTAATATATGTCATCGTATCTCATTGTGATTTTAGTTTGCATTTCCCTAACAACTAATAATATTAAGCATTTTATCATGTTCTTATTTGCCATCTGTATCTCTTTTCTTTGGTGAAGTATCTGTTTAAAGCTTTTGTCTATTTTTTAAAATGAGTTGTTTTATTATTGAGCTGTGAAAACTTTTTATATATTCTGGATATGAATCTAACTTTGGATATATATTTTGCAAATATTTTTTCTCAGTATGTAGCTTCCTTTTCATTATCACACAATGTGTAGATTTTTGTTTTGTGTCTTCCATTTAGCATTAGTTTTCAAGGTTCTTTCATGTATCAGTAATTCACTCCCTTTTATACTGACTGATATTTTAAAGTACAGATGTACAATATTTTTTTTTTACACTCATTATTCAATGGATATTTGGCTTATTTCCACCTTTGGCTACTATAAATAATGCTGCTATGAGCATTTGTGTGCAAGTTTTGTTTGAACACCTGTTTTCAGTTCTTTTGAGTATATGTCTAGGAGCAGAAATGCTGGGTCACATAGCAATACTATGTTTAATTTATTGAGGAATCACCAAACTGTTCTCTTTGGCTTCACCATTTTACATCCCACCAGCAATCTATAATATTCTGATTTCTCTACATCTTTGCTAATATTTGTCATTTGTCTTTTTATTATTTATCTTCTTCTTTTAATTATTATTATTATTATTATTAAGTATAAAGTGTTAAGTATTAAGTATAAAGTGTTACCTCATTGTGGTTTTATTTTACATTTCCTATTAAGTATGAAGTGTTACCTCATTGTGGTTTTATTTTACATTTCCCTGAAGTGTACTGAAGATTTTGAGCATCTTTACATAGGCTTGTTGACCATTTGTATATCTTCATTGGAGATATGTCTTTTCAAGTCTTTTGCCCATTTTCACCTGAGTTTTTTGGGGTTTTTTTCTTTTTATCTTTACAGTTTTAAGTTTTATGGCCCATTTTGGGCTAATATGGTTCAAGGTATTTGTCAAGGTTCATTTTTACACATTCAATGCCAGGACATTTGTTTAAAAGACTATCTTTTTTCCATTGAATTCCCTTGCTTGAATAGGATTGTTGATGGCATAGGATATTCTTTTTTTTTTTTTTAAGATTTTTATTTATTTATTTGTCAGAGAGAGAGAGAGAGAGCAAGAGCAAACACAGGCAAACAGAATGGCAGGCAGAGGCAGAGGGAGAAGCAGGCTCCCTGTGGAGCAAGGAGCCCGATGTGGGACTCGATCCCAGGACGCTGGGATCATGACCTGAGCCGAAGGCAGCTGCTTAACCAACTGAGCCACCCAGGTGTCCCGGCATAGGATATTCTTGGCCTTTATTCTCTTCTACTAATCGATGTGTCTTTCCTTTAGGAATGTGTTATGTCGTATACTCTTGGAGTGTCCATTCTTGAACACTACAGCTTCATAGTAAGACTTGAAATCAGACAGTGTGACTCTTCCAACTGTTCTTCTTATCCCAAATTGTGTGACCTATTCTACTTACTTTGATTTTTCCATACAAATTTAGAATAATTTATCAATATCTAAAAATACCTTGTTGAGATGAGATTTTGATTGAAATGGAATTTGATTGGCATTGATTACATTGAATCTAACGATCTACTTGGGGAAAACTGACATCTTAACACAATTAAATTTTCTCATCCGTGAACATAACATATGTCTTTATTCATCTAGATCTTCTTTATTTTCGTTCATTAATAATTTACAGTTATCAGCATACAAATCTTACATGTAGCTTCTTAGATTTATTCCTAAGTATTTTGTGGTTTTGGTGCCATTGTGAATGTTATTATTTATTAATTTTAGTTTCCAATCATTTCTTGTTAATATGTAGAATTATGATTGACTTTTTCTATTTACTTTATATCCTATAATCTTTACAAATTCATATATTAGTTCTGGTAGCTTTCTCACACATTCTTTGAGATCTTCCACATAGCCAGTGTCATCTGTGTGAGGAGAGACAATTTTAGCTCTTCTTCTGCTACCTGTATGACAGCTATTTCTTTTTCTTGCCTCACTTCTCTGGTTAGTATCACCAATACAATAATGAATAACAGTAGTGAGAGTGGACATGTTTTCTGTTTCTAATCTCAGTCTCGTTTTAAGTGCTTTTTTACTTTCCTAAATTCTCTTGACTTCTATAATTCCACACCTCCCACATTCCCTTTGGCTCTTCTTGTTTTATTTCTTTTGTAGGGGACTTTTCTTGCAGTTACTCTTAGAGGTTCCACACAGTCTGCTTAACCAGATGCTCTGTGCTTTTCACACATACTCCCTGTGTTACCCTATATACTCTTGGAGTATCCCGTGTAACCTATGCACAGATGATTCCTAATTCCACATTCAATACCAGACCTTTCCTAACAGACTCCCCATCCAGCTGCATGCCAGTTATATGTCCCAGAGGCATGTTAGATTTAATATTTTTAATATTTATGCTATCATTCCTATCCTCTACATTTGCCTTGACAAATGAGTTGGTTTCTGTAGTGATATTTTTTTGAACACAAATCTGATTGTGTTATTTTTTGGCTTAAACTTTTTAATGTCTTATTCCAAACTCTTCACAATGGCTTATATGACCCTTATTACAATGGCTTCTAAGTTCCTACATAATCTGAGTCCTAATAACTCTCAGCTTTCATTTCCTATTATTTCCCTTTTTGTGAACCAGGCTCTAGTCACATGGGCTTCCATTCTCCTCCTTGAGACAACCAACTTGGTTGTTACCTCATTTAAGAAATGAACTTTTCCACGACTAGTGTTTTTTGGCCATTTAGGCCATGCAAGGCTCAAATGTGGTCTCCTTAGTAAAGTTTTCCTCTATTTAATCTAAGTTAGCCACTCTACTATTTACACACTGTCTTTCATTTGCTCCTCTTTTATTTTCTTCCTAAGAGTTCCTTCCATCTGCAATCACATTGCTTAGTTATTGGTTTCTTGTACTCTTTTATTTCTCCCTCTAGAAATTAAGCTCCAGGAGGGCAGAAGCAATGATCATTTCTCTAGCAGTAACTGTTTCCATACCAATGCCTGGATATAGAGATGTTCATCAAATGATGAATGCTGAGTGGATGAATAGATACATTTTCTAATTCATATCTATCTGATTACATAAACCAGAAACCTGGGTATCATCTGATTTCATCAGTTTGTTCAGGAAAACAGATATTTTAAGCAGGAAAGGATTTAATACAGAGAATTAGGAAATTCCAGAATAAATTTTAGGCACGAAAGAACCAAAGGTCAGAGAAGCTGCTGCTAGTCTTGAGGGAAAGAAAATACAGACATTTTGAGGAGCCTCCACCAAAAATCCCAGCCATCGATAGCACCCAAATTGGTGAGCCTCAAGAGATTACCCTGACACTAGTAGCAAAACCACATTCTGCCGCCTGCTAAAACCCGTGCTCCTGCTTACTGTTGTTGGAATAATAATAGACTTTCCTTCTTTTCTCTTTTCTAAATTTTTCTTGCGTAAATATTGTGGGAAGAACCTAACATGAGAAACTGCTGGCCAGGGAGTGAGAAAAATGTATGTCCCAAGGCTCTGACATCTTCGATATAGTGGAAGAGTATAGAAGAAAAGAACAGCATTGAAACATTAACAACCACCCGGCCCAGGAACTCACCGTCCTCCAATACATGAGCAAGTGCTCTAGATTTTACAGCCGCATTTCCCTTACAGACCTTAAATGTCTTGCCTCCAGGAATCCCTCCCCTCTTTGCTTCCATTTAGGCTCTTATTATCTTTTGCAGCAACCTAGCTGATGCCCCTTTGTTCAAAGCCTTGTTTTCTTAAAATTATCTATCTAAAGTATAACTCTGACTGTGTTATTCCTCATTCAATTCAAGGGTCTTTAGTGCTTTACATCACCTACAAGGTAAATTCACGTTCCGTAGCAGGGGAAGAAAGGCCTGGCCATTTGACCTCCTCTATTCTTCCATAACGCTCTGTACACCACACACTTCCTCACTGCTCTTTCTTCATCTCATCCCTTTTGTTCGGTGGGCTTCTTGCCCTCCTCCACCTAATTCTCACTTATTCCCTAAGACATAGCTCAGGTGTCTCCTGCCCCTCAAAGACTTGCTTCATCTTCTCTCTCCTCCTTCTCCCAGACCCTCTACTAACACCCACACCGTCTGAGTTAGGACCATCTCCTTAGTGCTTCTATTCATATGATAAGAGTTTATGGATTTGTCTCCCCAGCAAGAGAGTTATCATCTTCAGAAATTAGATTCTGGGGGCACCTGGGTGGCTCAGTGGGTTAAAGCCTTTGCGTTTGGCTCAGGTCATGATCTCAGGGTCCTGGGATCGAGCACCACATTGGGCTTTCTGCTCAGCGGGGAGCCTGCTTCACCCTCTCTCTCTGCCTGCCTCTCTGCCTACTTGTGATCTCTCTCTCTGTTAAAAAATAAAAAAAAAAAAAAAAAAAAAGAAATCAGATTCTGCCACCTTGTCTTGGTATGAAGTGCCTGACAAGACAGAGCATACAGCAAACTTCGATGAACGGCTGAATGAATAAATAGATGCACACATAAGTACTACCTGTATTTGATCCCTTTATTATTTTTAAAGACTGTGCATATGCAAAATGAGAATTTTGGAGAAACAACATGGAAGTGTACCTAAAATGGGGCCAGCACCTCCTACTTCTCAGAGAACACTTCTGATTTCTGTTCTAAGAGTAACACATTTTCTTTCCTTCTGCCTGGTTGGATTTGATGGAAAAAGAAGATTGGAATGGAATTAAAAGGGTTTTTGTACCACTCAGATAGCTTACAGACATGCTTAGAGGAAGTTAATAGCAGGGGCCAGGGATCAGATGTGCAGATACTAGCCTTGTTATTCTTTTGAATCAAGCCCTTGGCCACACAAAAGAGATGCTTGCAAAAGAACCACATCAGAACCCAACCAGATTCAATCTAGCATGAATGAGAGATATTTTTGGTCTACAAATAAGTAGGTACTTAATAATTTGGCATTCTCTTTGACCCATTCATGTGAAGCTGCCTGCTATTCTCAGGGCATTTCTGTTCTACAGGAAGATTTTGCTTTCATCTGTTTACCCAAACAATATGCTTAAAATGAACAAACGTGTCTGCCCAGAAAACACCCTGACTCTACCAATAGGATAAACAGCACAAGAACCTCCCTATTGGTCTTCACAGCTAGTGATCTACACCTGTGCTCCCAGGCTGCCTGCAGTCATGTTCACACTTAGAGACAAGTGCTGGTGTGAAATCCTGCTTGGAGCTCTGCTGCTCTAAGCTGCTACCAGCTGCTTTTCACCACCTTTTCCATTGCTTCCATGGGAAATGACTCATGGCGGGTACCAGTTTATCTCCTACCTAGTAAACACAGTACACGATGCTTTCTTCCTCCCCTCCACTCGCTGCTGCCCTCTTAATTCTCTTCTCATGCCGGTGCTCTCTGCTTTTATAACTCCGCACCTCTGAGGGCCCTTCTTTGGTCAAGACAAGCATCCAGTGCTGCTAGGTAATAACTCAAGATTTCTTGTTTTACCTCCCCAGATCCAAAGCACGCAACATTTTAATGGGAACAAACTGCCTTTATTTTATGGGGTTAAGGCTTATAATTTGCATTTTAGAGCTATATAAATGTGCCCTTTATTGAACAAGACTCAGAAGACAGTCCCATCAAAAAACAATTCCTGACGGCACTATAAACAAATTACAAGTCCAAGAAGGACCGTAATGCATGAGATGTCCCATTCCTCTTCCTAGGTTCACGCCCATGCATCTTCCCTAGGGAACAAACAGTGCACTATAGCTTTTTTTTGAAATGGTGACTGCAGGATACATGGATATTGTAAATATCACCAAAAAGATCCCTTGCAGCCCTCCTGCCCAACTCCTGGGGTCTGTGTCAGAATTCCAGAATTGCATTAAGAGCATGCATCTTGGGTAAAATCGTCTGATTTTTCCAGATCTGCTACAGTTCTCACCTAGAGACTCACTTGGAAATTCTTAGAACCTTATTCATCTTGTATATGTCCTCTTTCTCTGCCTGGAGCCAGTGACAAAGATTAAACCAGAGGGCTGTATCTGAGTTATCCTGGACATTTGCCATTTGAATTTGTCTTCTGATTCAGTTCTCTTCTGAAAAGTTCCTTTTTTCACAGTGACGAATGAATCCCATTCTTACTGAGTCTCTCCAAAGATAGATTACACAATATAAGAGGAGAACACTTCACTTCTACCTTGAAAAATAACACCATGTAGCATCTGAACCTTGGAGATTCAGCGCCCAGTTGATGCCCCATGGAAGAGAATGGTACCTGCTAGAAGGACAAATATGCCTCATATGTATCATGTGGTAGCCAAGCAGACTTGTTTGTGAGCATATGTGAGATACTTCCTGGTGATTCTCAAATCCTCAGCATGAACTACTAAATACAGGAGATTCAGTGTCAAGGAGAGGACAGTATGGTTACAGTTTCTAGTCTTAACCAGTTTCCCTAGAACACAGTTCAGCAGAATTTATGTGCTAATACTTTATGGAGGAAAGAAAGGAAGGCGCAATCCAGAGATCCAAGAGTAAGGGGAACTGATGGAGAGGCAGGCGAAGAAGAAAAACAAATACAAATTGATACATTACTGAACTAGCCAGAGTTTCTCAAGGAAATATGTATGGCTTTTAGGTAATATGGAGTGAATTACTACATCTCAGCTCTGTTGGCTCCTCCCTCTCCTTTCTCTCTTGGTCTATGTTAATTCCTTCACACTCCCAGGTTCTCCTAGATGACCCCTGGGTAGCCTCTGGGGAAAACAGAGTGCTCATGAGTTGCCCTGGGCCAGACCAGGGTGATGACTGACAGGGTGGGTGGGGCCAACCAGACCAATGGTGCATGTAATACGGGTCCTACACGTGGTCCAGCATGCCACAGGTTGGGAAGATGAGAGGAGGTACTAGTTGCAGCCAAGGTTTGTAAATTTTAAGTAACGATCCTTGGAAAAAGTCCCATCAACTGGAATTAGCATAAAACGGGAAACATTATAAAGGAAGTTATAGGATTTCAGTAAGGATAAATACAGATTCCTACACTTGGCTAAACAGAAGAGTTGTTAGAGATCATCGACACATGCAAAAAGCCGTTCAAATAGAAGAGGTTAGGTGACTTCTCTACACAGCACCACAAAAGAATCCAGAATCATCCTTCCTTTTCTGAAAGCTGTGCTTTTTTTTTTTTTTTTTTTCTTTTAAATAAAAGAAGGTATGCCTTTTGGGGATAGTCTGTATAGTTGTAATTAGGTAATATTTGTCTTTAGATCCTTTTCATATTTACAATTTTTTATTTTAACACTTTTATGATGATTAACTGCACAGAGATTTATAGGCTTTTCAAAAGAAATATCTCAACATGTCTCAAAGAGTTGTTCGTAAAGAACGATCTGACTGCAGGAATGTTAACAATTCTATTAGGGGTTATGATCATAAGTCTAAAGGAGAATACTACCTCAACTTAATGAGACTGAAAGCCATTTGAGCAAAGTCACGAGCATATATCTTCTTTCAACTTAGTTTCATTTAATTAAGGATAGTATGAGAACTTGTCCCACACTTGGCTTTTCTTCTAAAGTTTTTGAAATGCTTAAGGGGGAAAAAAGTATTTATTACAAGAGCTTTGAAACCAATAGCTTCCTGTTTCTAAAATGTAGAGAACAGTAGAGCCTAAAAGTCAACATTTTCAAAAACATTTTTCAGATTGAGATTCCTTGGCTCACCTGCTGTTCCTAGCCCGGAAGTAAATGGTTTTGTGACTTCTAGGAAATGCTCAGGCCATCATCTGTGTTTAGACCTGCCTTTCACTGGACACAAAGAGCGGATGAACTCTGTTTTATGTGAAATTCAAAAATCCATATAAATTCAACCATTTCCAGATATCAAGCTAACTTAGATTCACATTAATTTTAACTTTTGCATATACCTATATTCGGTTCTAATATATCTATATTAGTTTTAATATACCTACATATCAGAAAAAAGTTCAATATTGATTTCTATAGTACCATGAAAAATGTGAGACCCTGTGTATAGGCAGAGATATGATATGAATAATGTAAAATCTCTCTTTTTTTTTTAAGATCTTTTTTGAAAAAACTTGTGGGTAAAAGAGACTCATGACTAAATATCCATTTGTAAAAGGCAGTAAATAGTTTTGATTCCAAGTGTTGTGTGATCATAACCACCATATAGTTTTAGAAGTAGGAAAAGCTAAGCCATTTTTATAAACTGAGTACATGGAAGTCAAGAGATCTTAAGTGTCTATCCTTAGACCACAGAGACAGATTTTGGCAAAAATTCATCTTTTGAAAACTCTAGCAACTTGTATGCTTTCTTATTTAGCTCAGTCCTTTTAGGTATTAAAATTCAAAATAAGATTTGTTGTATGAGTAACTTGGAATAAAAGAAGCTTGGTTCTTCTTATCAAAGGCACTATAGTGTCATTATAGTGAATAGTCCCCGGGTTTGAATCAAGGCTACTAGTCGTGTGACCTTGGCAAGTTATATAAGTCTCTGAGGCTCAGGGACCTGGTCTGTAGAATGGGGATAAATTTTATGCCCACCTCATAGATTCATTGTAAAGATTAAATGAGTGACTTCCATAAAGCAGTTAGTGATGGGCACAGAGGAAGCACTTAATAAATATTGTTTATTATTATAATTATTTAAATTGTTTTAATAAATATATGAGACAATTTTATAATATAGTTATCTTCACAATCTCTAATTTTTTTTTTTTCAGTATACTACCTGGCCTCTTCTTTAAGCTGCCTTTTACCTGCCCTGATCAGGACCCTGGCAATGTAGCTATGCTTCAAAGCAGAAAATAAAGCAGGTGTAGAAAGAGATGCAGAGAACTTGAAAAATGGTGATGTGTACCGAGCCTCATCACTGGGGTGGTTTCACTGGATCTCTATGGACTGTGACACGTGAATTTCCCAATACTTTAGGAAAGTACTCCATGATGATGCTCTTTAGCAAATGAGACTGATTCATGATTAGAATTCCAGTAGGTTTTTGTATCTCTTAGCCTCAAGCTTTTTATCGGTGATGTGCCGGAGACCTAGCTATTGTTTATTCTTGGCTAGAACCCCCAGAATTAAACTCTTTTCAAAGTTTTATTTATTCATTTGAGAGAGAGGGAGAGAGAGCCTGTGCAGGCAGTGGGGAGGGGCAGAGGGAGAAGGGACACCCTGAGATCATGACCTGAGCCAAAGGTACTTAACTGAGTGAGCCACCCAGGTGTCCCCCAGAATTAATCTTGACTGTCATAATGAGAGGCTTCAACTCTGGATATGTCAAAAGGCTTCATATTTTCCTTTGAGTCTATCATAGATGGGTTATGGAAATTCTTCAAGGCTGAGTTGAGTCTCTTCAGAAATTCCTCATCTTGTGAAACTAAGTCTCCCACCTTCAAAGGGAGTTTTCATAAAATTGAAAGTTTGATTCTCATGCCATTATATTGGTTTCTGGGTAGAGGAGAACTGACAGAAGTGTTTTTCTATTACTTAATACCCATCAGCTATATACTGCTGCTGCTACAAAAAAAAAAAAATTCAAAACTGGCAAAATCACAACACAATTTAAATTCAAATTCCCTCCATCCTCACTTTTTTGAGCAATGTTCATATAAATTCTCATTTGAATTTTTATTTATGTAAGCATATTCTAATGTTCTGTTGGTAAATTCTTTTTCCATTGTAGTCTAGATTCCTCAGGGGGAAATGGGAATTGTTCACCTGAATGTAAGATGATATGAATTCTTCCTTTTTCTACTAAACAAGTCAATATAACATTGAACTCCATGACAATTGCAATATTGTTTTATTTTCCTTAACCAAGCAACATTCTTCCATAATCACTTACATGCTTTATTCCATCCCCCCTTTTTCCAGTAAAATCATTAAATTATTTTTACAGGTACTTTTTGATGTATTTCATGACTTTTAATGTTAGGTTGCTTTATAACTTACAAACATCTTTACTTTGAGAATATGTTTTGAAAAACAATAGTACAGGTCCTAGCAGAAAATTATTATTTTTAGTGTGTTCAAATCAAATCAAATATAGACTGATATTCTGTAATATCCATAATTAAGTCATTTTGGTGTTAAAATGTATAAGGCCCAAACTTAGAGTTCTTTTAGGTAGAAACATTTATATTCACGATTTTGGGGAAAAAAAGAGAAGTTCTCAGTAGCATATATCGTATAGCATATAGCATATAGGTATATAGCATATACCGTAGAGAAATATATACATATATCATTGAGCCCACTGTACCTGATTTGAGAATTCTGTGTGTATATTTTTTCTTCATTTCATGAATCTAAACTTTTCAAGAGCAAGGGGACATATTTTATTCCTAAACACATGGTAGTAACATACACATGTATTTATCTAATTAGTGTCTCAGATGTGCATTTATTTTATACCTTGTGTTTAGTTATGGAACATGTATTGTAAAAACACATTAGTGATTTCATTTTCATCTGGGTATCTATTAACTGGCATTTCTAATGTTATAATTTATATTGGTATCATCCCTTGATAAATTCTAGAACTATCTGTTGTGCACATATTACATTCTAGGAATTGTGCTACCCGCTCCTGGAGCTTTCAGTCCAACAAGGAAGTCAGACATTATTCATGAGATGCAAAAACATCAGGAGTCTTCTGAATCAAAATTTAAGAATAATTATTTCCATCACAATTATAGGGTAGAATTTTATTACATTTAGCTCTTTTATTAATTGCAATAAAGATTAGTGGAGAATTAGCATTAAATATTAATTGAAAATTAAATACTAAAATTAAAGAGTAATTGAATTAAATGGCCTGTGTAGATCCTTACAAAAGCCTACAATGCTATAATTCTCCTTTTACATATGGAAAAACATTAAGATGATATTCCATAGTGATAAAGTTATAAACCTTGAGAATCCTTCTGTATTTCATATGTAGTAATAATCTATTACTGAAAAAAGTGTGTTTAAGGCATATATTAATTATATGGCTTAGTAATGCTAATTGTGTAGCTTCTTACATTTGATAGAATTTAATTAGGCAAACTTAAAAGCACAGAAGCTACAGTTTTACAAGATAATAATCCCAGGAGCCATGTACATGATGTCATTTAATTAATTTGAATGGCCAGGTTCTGGAATGTTTAAGCTTTGTTTGGCATTCAGGAACAAAGGGAACCATGACCTCCCCATGAAAAGAATGCTGTGGATAAGCTGACCGGTTACTTATCAGCTCTGCTATTATAGCTGTGCCAACCAGACATGTTCGCATTGCTTGGACATGATGTGCAGTGGTAGTTCTACTCAGACAGGGGCGATAAAAATAAAATTATGACTTCATTTCCCCTGGATAACTTATCCTTTGTTCTTTGGAATCCACCATTTTAAGACCACAGATGAGAAAAAGGTAATTCTGAAAAATGTTCAACTTGTACAGGAGTCTCATTTATACTGTGTAACAGCTAGATGGGCAAGTTCTTATAAATATCACACCTGATAAACTCTGCTGTTATCAGAAGAAAAAAAATTTCAAAAAGCAAAAGACAAGTTTCAAAAAATAGCAAAGCTCAGCATTACACTTGAATTCTCATTAACGATTCATGATAAAGAATTTCATTTTGTTCAGAAGTGATTTCCAACTTAGATTTTGAAAATGAGTTACAATGATTGTAGGATTGACTGTTGTTATAACCAGAGAACACCAATAATAGTGATAATAATATTTAACATTCATTGAACGGTGTGTGCCAGACACCGTGCTAAGCTGTTTGTAGGAATTTTTCACTTAATCTGTAGCTCTGTTAAATGCTATCATTAGTTCCAATTTAAAGATGAGGAAATTGAGGTCTTTCTAACTTCATAGTTTTGCTTCTGGTCAGTCCTAACTAGATAAACAGGGATTGCATTTATTTATCTATCTATCTATCTGTCTGTCTATTTATTTATTTTAAATATTTTATTTATTTGACAGAGAGAGAGATCACAAGTAGGCAGAGAGGCAGGCAGAGAGAAAGGGGTGGGGGAAGCAGGTCCCCCACTGAGCAGAGCCCCCGATGTGGGGCTCAAACTTAGGACCCTGAGATCATGACCCGATCTGAAGGCAGATGCTTAACCCACTGAGCCACCCAGGTGCCCCAGAATTGCATTTATTTTTAAAGATTTATTTTATTTATTTGAGAGAGAGCACGGGGTGGATGGGAAGAGGGAGAGAGTGTATTTAAGCAGACTCCATGCTGAGTGCACAGCCCCGCGCTTGATCTCATGACCCTGAGATCATGACCTGAGCCCAAACCAAGAGTCAGACATTTAACCGACTGAGCCACTGAGGCACACCAGGGACTGCGTTTCTTTAAAGCACCAGTAACATGGTAGAGTGTAGTGGGAAAAGCAGAACTTTGGGAGTTGAGAGACCTCCATGCTAGTCTAGACCTCTTTGCTAGTCAGCTGTCCGAGGGCTGTGTCTTGCTTACTATTCAATGACCAACACCTATCCTAATACTTGTGACATAATAAATACTTAGTCTTTATGGAATAACTGGATGAATAAATAAATAAACAGAAGGCTGCTAACTCCGTTTATGATCTGACCTTATGATCTCCATTCCTTTTTTATTCCTCATTAATTTCTATCTTCCTTATTTCCAAAAATGATTTCAGGCATCATAATAGAGGATACAGCTGCAGAAGAGCTTTAAAGTAAAGGTAAATGATCAAGAGTGATGTACTTAAAAAAGGGGGAAAAATAGATCCAAAATTAAGGATAAGAATAGCGGTTTCATTTGAAATGCAATTTAGAGTGAAAGTTGCTGCAGAAACAGAAAATCTACTTGCAACTACCCCACCTACCAGCTCTTCCTCTGCCGCATTTGGCCACAGCAGTCTGAGCCTGGAAGCAGTCTTGGAGAAAAGAAGAAAAAAGCCCAAAATATCAGATATGCTATCTAATTATTTTTAATCATTAAATCATTCCAATTCTAGGTGATCATGGTTAGGTCCATTTCAGAGTCATGATCTAAAATCCAAACAACAAAGAAACCTGGGGTAAAGAAACAGGCTTCTTTCTTTAGTGAAATCTGAAATACCCCATTGACTGAAGGAATTGGGATGGATTGAAAAGGAAGGAAGAGGTCTAAAGGGCAAGTTTGAAAGATCTAGAAGAATCAAGTCCCAGCATACCATAAGTATTAATGTAGCAGCCCAACTTAGCCCTGACCCTCACGAGCAGAGTGGTGACTGGAAACGAGAGATTGTAAGAGAAAGAACAGAAGTTATGTTTCACCCCCATCACACAAACCCATCCTTGACACCATCACTTGTTGCTCTAGGTGGGTTGTTTGTTTTGGGTTCAGACACAGCAGTTTGATAAGAAAAGAATCTGATCCAAATGGTGAGGAAGGTAAATAATTAACCATGCTGCTTTGACAACCAACCAGTGGTACTCTAAGATACCCAGGTTATGCCTCAAGAAAGAAAGAAAGAAAGAAAAAGAAAGAAAGAAAGAAAGAAAGAAAGAAAGAAAGAAAGAAAGAAAAGGGGGGATTAGTACCAGCAAGGGTCCATCCTGAGAAAATTTTCTTTACTTGTTGGATGTCAGCTTCTTTGCTTTTACTGCAGAAACCACTCCCTTTCTTGAGCTGGACCAGGTTGTTCTTCAGAGATCAAAGGAGGCCCTTTCCAACACATTAAATACATGCTCCTATATCTTCAGTGTTTATGATGTTTACTCAGCTGCTCCCTCCCATAACTGTTTTCTGTTTGCAGAAATAAAGATATCGGGTGACACGTAGTGCTATTAAAAAAATGCTTTATCACCTTATGGCCTCTTGTGGGTGTTCTCGATCTCCTGCCTCTATATGGTTATCTTGCAAATTCCTTAATTGGGAAATTTCCAATAGCTTAGTGGCTCATTCTCCAAACTATGGTCTGAAGGCATCTAAATGATGACCAGAATGTAAATTTTCTATTGTTCTGAGCACCTTTCAATTTTTTATCCCTGGGTTAATAATAGTAACCAGGGAAATGGAAAAAAAAAAAGTGAAAAGAAAGAAGTAAAAAAAATACAATTTGATTTGAAAAATTGTCAGTATAAATATATAATCATTATGCTTCTTTTTTTTTTTTTATTTTCAGCGTAACAGTATTCATTGTTTTTGCACCACACCCAGTGCTCCATGCACACTCTCTTCAATAACCACCACCTGGTTCCCCCAACCTCCCACCCCCACCCCTTCAAAACTCTCAGATTGCTTTTCAGAGTCCATAGTCTCTCATGGTTCACCTCCCCTTCCAATTTCCCTCAACTCCCTTCTCCTCTCCATCTCCCATTGTCCTCCATGCTATTTGTTATGCTCCACAAATAAGTGAAACCATATGATAATTGACTCTCTCTGCTTTACTTATTTCACTCAGCATAATCTCTTCCAGTCCCGTCCATGTTGCTACAAAGGTTGGGTATTCATCCTTTCTGATGGAGGTGTAATACTCCATAGTGTATATGGACCACATCTTCCTTATCCATTTGTACGTTGAAGGGCATCTTGGTTCCTTCCACAGTTTGGCGACCATGGCCATTGCTGCTATAAACATTGGGGTACAGATGGCCTTTCTTTTCACTACGTCTGTATCTTTGGGGTAAATACCCAGTAGTGCAATGGCAGGGTCATAGGGAAACTCTATTTTTAATTTCTTGAGAAATCTCCACACTGTTCTCCAAAGTGGCTGCACCAACTTGCATTCCCACCAACAGTTGTAAGAGGGTTCCCCTTTCTCCACATCCCCTCCAGCGATGTCATACGTGAGGATTAGAACGCTTGGGACAATTATGGTGGAAATTATTGAATTAAAAGACACAGAATGCATTAGTTATACTTCCCTTCCTCTTCTCAGCCCAATTCAGTATAGTCATTTCAACTGAAGGTTTAAATTTGAAGATGAAATTACTTATTTTGATCTACATAGCAATACATCTTTGGTACCACTCAAGAAATTGGTGGAGAAATTAGAAAGTATAGATTGACTGCATAAAGTACACAGTTGGAATTAATAATTAATGGAAAAATATCAAGGCATTCTATGTGAAATGACTTTTTCATGGGTGTTTTATTCCAGTGCGTAAGTACAGAGTAGGTGTTAACATTTTATAAATAATGACTATGTGACAAAAATTGGGTGCAAAGCTTAAAGAAAACTCAGTCCTCTATCTTTCGGTAAGTAGGCTGCTCAATCTGCTTCAGCTAATCTTTCAGAGTCATCTCTTGGTTTGTGTGTTTATGTGTAGTGGGTAGAATAGGGATGGGATAGAAATGACCTTTTCTCTCTCATTTTTTTCTCACGTTCCCTAAATTTTCCATGTTTTTCTGTCCAAAATTTTTATTTATCTCTGTGTATGTATATGTGTTTGTGTATATAATTATCTCAGTAAGACTGAAAACAACAACATCCAAACAAAATTAGAATCCACCATCTCAATAGTTGGAATGAAAGACAAACTGAAGTTTTACTCACATCTATGCTAAGTCCTACACTAGCATTAAAAAAAAAGGGTCAGTTGCATTAGGACAAAACTAAGAGACAAATGGCTTTAAAACAGCTTTATTTAGGAGCACCTGGGTGGCTCAGTGGGTTAGACGTCTGCCTTCAGCTCAGGTCATGATCTCAGGGTCCTGAGATGGAGCCCTGCATTGGGCTCTCTGCTCAGCAGGGAGCACTTCCCCATCTCTATCTGCCTGCCTCTCTGCCTACTTGTGATCTCTCTCTCTCTCTTTCTGTGAAATAAGTAAATAAAATCTTTAATAATTAAAAAAAAAACAGCTGTATTTAGCAACCATATCACACTGTTCACACAGCTTAGAGTCTAGTATTTTAATATTAGGCCCAGTAGCAAGAGGGAAGATTGTCCCATTCTTTGCATGAGGTAGAGAAAACTTGGAGCAATCTTTACAGTTTAAGAGGGAAAAAAGGATAGAGACCAGGTATAAGCTTTTAAACTATTACAAATTAAGAACAATTTGGGGAATTAAGTACACTTCACTCAAGAAGAAAATATACATGGCACGTATGGAAGAGAGAGTAAATTTATTCTGTTACTCCATAGCATAGCAATGGGACCAATGGAGAAAGCAAATCCCACTCACACAAGAAGAAGTCCCTGACAACAGATTAGGCTGCTTGGGAATGTAGTGAGCCTTCATTGCTGAAGCTGATCCCTCCAATAAAGACTGCATAATGTTTGTTAGGGTCACTCTGGAGAGCTCAACCACAAGGCAGCACTTGTATCAACTGACCTACAAAGTCCCTCTCACCCTGAGACTTTATCATTCAGGGAAAGAAATGGAAATTGAAGAGTGATCAAAGTGGAGATAAGAGAGATTTGGTTTGGAATTGATGTACTATGCTATGTGTCGTCATCTTGGGCCATGTGGGATGTGATCTCACCATGACTGTGGGTGGAGAATAGTTCTTTGCCTTCCTAAGATGCTCTTGAGGCTCAGCTATAATTTGATGCTACCTATCGGTGCAGCTCTATCTTCTCTTTCTTTGTTGTGTTAGAGACACGAAATGACTGTGTTCTCCAGGATTTTTGAAGTCCATTTCAAGCCCCAGATGATGGTGATGGTGGTGGTGGCAGTGTGGTGGTGGTGATTTTGGTATCTTCTCCTTGGGACCAAGGCACACTCATTCACGAAGACCCCAAAGCGTATACTGCTGAAGATTGACAACTGAGTCTCTCTCCAAGAATGACTTCACTCAAAGTTATGCATCTGACATGTAGGTAGCCTGCATGCAATGAGTAGAAGCCCAGCCCCCTTGTCTTCGCTTGGGACAACTTGAAAGTGTTATTTCAGCACTGTGACTTCCTGTGGCCTCTCCTGAAACTTCGCCAGCATTCACCTTCTCTCCAAGCTTCCCTCTCACACTCCTTTAGAGGTATTTTAGGGAAAGGTGTTCATCAATAAATCTATTCTATTAAATCTCCTGTTTCTAGGGAACCAACCTAAGACCACATAGCAATTATGCCATCATCATAGCAATTATGATGATGGGAACAAAGAAGCAATTTGTGAGAGCAATTATGATGATGACGACAAAGATGATTGAGGCAGGAGGGCCAGTGGCAGTAGTGGAGAAGGAAATCAAGCTGAATTCCATCTCACTGCCCTTTATACTAGCAAATAAAAAGGTTCATTTGGTCCTCATAATAACTTGTGAGTGGGCAGGGGCCTGAGACGTTCCCAATCTACAAATAAGGGAGTTAGGAAATGCAGTTGGTGATTTGCTCATGATCATATAATTAGGGATAAATTTTATAGTAATTCTGTCTACTGGTTCTCATTTTAATGTTACTTCACTGATTACAGTGCCTGGCACACCAAAGAACTCAGAAATATATTAGCTAAAAAAATATTAGCTAAATTAATGTGATTTCATTGGTCCTTTATCTTTCTTTTTTCCCCTCCACTAACCCTGCAAATTAGGATAAAAGGGGGGAATAGTATATATTAATAGCCCTGATTTTACAAGCGAATCATAATTTCAAATCTGCTATATTATTTTTATCAACAAATTTGCTAATACTCACCAGCTGACATGACCAACTTCTTGTGTTTAGAAAATATGATGACATACTCGAATAATGTACAGGGCAAAGAGAAAGAAAACATGTGAAAGAAAACTGAAGGAAGACTTCCATGACATGTTGGCACAGGGTACTGTGATCCTGGATTTATGTTTATCATAGACCGGTGTAACTTGAGTAACAGGTATTAATGGTCAAGAAATGTACATACCTCAGCCCAGTAAGTATACATGATGGGCTACTCTTGAATAAAAAGTTTGCCACCATTGTAGATACAAAGAAAACCTTTAGAGAAAACCATCCTGGTTCTGGAGAGCATGGGAGCTCTAAGAAATGTTTGTTATTATATAAAATGCAGTGATATGGCAATGAATTTAAAAGAATTTGAGTCCACGTTTGAGGAGGTGTCACTGGTTAAAATATTGCTGACGAAAATCTTGCTCCCCTACTTCGATTTTGCTTGAATAAAGTTCTTGTTTGGCTTGTTAAGCCATGGACTTTAAACACTTTCAGGCCAGCTTGTTTAATTAACTGCAGAAAGACTCCCTGTGGTGACCTGGGCCATTTCACTTTGCAGGAGTTTTAGGTGAAGATATTTTGTTGCGCAGAGAGGAAATCTTAAGTGAGGTAGGTCATTGCAACTGAGAGAAAATCAAAACCATTATTCTTCTTTCTCCGCAGTGGACTTAGACCCAGTATAAAGAACAGCTGGAAACAGAAAGGGTTTCATTCATTTCGGGAGCCATTCTGTAGTTTGATTCTTAAGTGATGACTGTTGCTAGCGAAATTACCTAGCATCTACATTCTGATAATGCTTCCTCTCTTTCCACGGTCCTATGTGACTTCAAAGCAATGAAAAATAGAATACCTTCATTCTAGGATGCAGAAACTATAATGAGAATGATCAAAATGATTTATCCAAGATAAATGGCCAAAAATGTTGGGAATGTCACCATTGCTTTTTAAGTTGACTTCCAGTAATCTGATTCAAACAGAACTAACAGGAGTCTTGACATCTACAGGCAACTAATTAAAACAGTATTTAATAAGAAACTTAGTATCGTAGAAAGATGATGTGATTCTCTGACCTTGAAAGTCATGATTTTTCAAAGTCTAATTTCTCATCTGTCCAATAAAAATAATTCTGACTTGGCAGGTCTGCTATGAGGAACAGATTTAATATTTATAAAACGTACAGCATGCTGGCTGGCACATGGTAATTTGCTAAATAAATTACACTGACAATTATTGAACTGTGCTTTGAAATTAGAAATGATTTCCAATACACTAAATACGAAACAGAACAAAACGAACAATTAAAATTTGTTTTTCACGTGCCTAATAATTTTCTGCAATTTTAAGCTGTAATAACTGCCTTAGGTCACTGGTGGCCTGAAGCTGCTTAAACCGCTTGACCTATGATCGGAGGACGCTGTAATGTCTTTGAGAACCTGAATTAAGAAGCAATGTCTACATTTGGAGACACAATGAAATCATACATGTTTCCTCTCAAAAACTGATAGCTAAAGAGAACTCAGAAGCCCACCGATCTATCTCAGAAAGATGTCTGCCCCCCCGCCGTGTCAGACCACCTACTGCTCTAACGGGGGGGGGGGCGGGGGGGAGGGATGAAATTTGAAGTGAAAGTATGGGTTTGGAGAAGGTTGCTTTGGATGATTCTTTTGGAAAAAGCCATCAATCTGGAGGAGATCTGATAGGATCTTTTTGACATGGCAGATATATTCCTTTTGGTTATTGTTCCTTCCGTTTTTCAACGGTACATCACTCCAAATCCAGTAGAGGAAATTTCTAGTCAATTTAGTAAAGACAGAAAGCATTCAAATAAACATTTTGTTTGATATTTTTCCACCTGTTTCCTGGGAAATTCACTCACTCATCAATTCTATTCAGTAGAATTAGCCATACTTCAGTTCTCTCCAGACCCAACTTTGAATAGAGACTGACAGCTTTTTCCTCAGAAAGAACACCATCATGGGTTCTACTGTGTCTCTAAAAAGATACACGGAGGTCCTAAGCCTCCAAACCTAAGAATGGAAACTTACTTAAAAATAGGGCCTTTGTTGGTACAACCAAGTTGAGGCAATAGTGGATTTGGGTGGGCTCCATTCCAATGACTAGTGTTCTTATAAGAAAAGAGAAATTCAGACACAGACACACAGAGGGAAGATGATTATGTGAAGATTGGATCAGAGATTGGGGGAAATTATATTGCCACAAGCCAAGGGGTACCAGAGGTTTCTGGCTGCCATCAGAGGCTACGTAGAGGAAGGAAGGATCTTTCTCTAGAACCTTCAGAAAGAATGGCTCTACTAGCTCTTGCTTTTGGACTTCTAGACTCCACAACTTGCAGATAATAAAGTTCCATGCGTAAAGCTGACCAGTCTGTGGAAGTCTGTCCCAGAATCCCTAGGAAACAAAAATGAAGCTTGTAAAGTTAAAGCAATTGCCCAAGATCCCCTGAATAGTAACAGGTACTCCTTACTTCATATATGATATAGGCTGCACACGGTTCATGTAAGGTTATTTCTCTTCAATAGCTGAATAGCTTTTGAGATATAATTTACTGAATTCTCTATTTGGCCTTTATATCAAACCACAGGCAAAACAGTCTGACTCATTTGTTTAAAAATCTCTACTCCATAAATAATTGACCTTGAAAACCGCCAAAGAAAATTTGTACATAATGCACAGTTTACATTTTGTTCTTCTTTCCTCTTCTGTAATTTATGACTAACACTTTTCTTCGAGTCTCCTGTGAATTGAAGAAGTCTCATAATATAGGCCTCCACTTTTTCATTGTTGCTGCTGCTTAAATATAGCAAACGGGCTCCTGGCTGGCTTAGTCAGAAGGACATGCAACTTTTTATCTCGGGGTTATGAGTTTGAGCCCCATGTTGGGTGTGGAGATGACTAAAATAAATAAAGAGATATCTAGATAGATAGATAAGTAAAATGTGAACATCATTTATGGCATAAATAGGAAAGATCTAGGTTAAAAACTCCGCCTTCTCAGAGCTTTCAATGTTCAAATGCACAGTGAATCTCTAAGAAAGGGACATGATTTGCAAGATTTCTCACTCTGGCTTTGTGGTGCCCTTTGGGAATGGCCACTCACAGAACACACTTTGAAAAATATCATTTGACATAATTATTTTTTTTAATTTTTTATTTTTTATAAACATATATTTTTATCCCCAGGGGTACAGGTCTGTGAATCACCAGGTTTACACACTTCACAGCACTCACCAAAGCACATACCCTCCCCGATGTCCATAATCCCACCCCCTTCTCCCAAACCCCCTCCCCCCAGCAACCCTCAGTTTGTTCGACATAATTATTTTTAAACACAGCACACCTTCCACGTGGTGATACCATAACCTATCAGTTCCTTACTCTAGAAATCGAGGAATCAGGAATCATTACCTCTGATGTACCCCTTGCATACTTTGTAAAACTCTCCTCCTTTTGATAATAGTATAGGTCAAGGATTCTAGGATGCAAACTGTTTGCAGTTTACCCTCCCAGGCGACAATATGTTTCCCAGGCAGAGAGCAGCTGTGCCACACTTCTCCTGGATTACATCAAAACTCACCAAATGCAAGAAAATACTGAAAACATAAGTGCTACATTTGCTTGAAGAAGTTCCCCTGAGAAAATAGTTCTCCTGATGGCATAGAGCAGTGTTTCTTAAATTTTGGTGGTGGTGGAGGGGGGGTGTCTCAGAATGTCTTGGAATACCAACATAGAATCAGAGGTACAAAATGGAACGTAACATGCACATCTATGTGCACCACTGTTCTGATTCTGACACATACCAAATTTTGAAAGTTCAAAAATTACCAAGTAGATGATGATGGTGTGTGTGTGTCTGTGTGTGTGTGTGAGGGAAGGGGGGAGCATGAATACCAATGACCCGGATCTAAATGCCATTCAGAAAAGTTGAACCCTGAATGCGAAGAAGTGTATCTTAACTACTTTCATTTCTTTTTCTTTTTCGTTTTCTCTTCCGATGCACAGAGTGAAAGACGGTGAAATTTAAATAATTACACTTAAAAGAGCTCTTTCAACAAATAACAAAAAATTGTAACTTGAAACACTGTTACAATGTCATTGGCAAGTTTTCTTCTTCTTTTCAGTGGAACATAAATATTGGTATATCTTAGGATTTATGGGTCTTGCATTCTGTTGGTACTTCTTTTGGCACCTAATAGAATACCTTACAGAGAGAAGGTGCTCAATAAATGTCTAATAAAAGTAAGCAATACAAGAAATCAAAACATAAAACGCTCTGAAAATGTATTTCCATTGAAATATATTGCCTAGGTAAATGTGTTCCAAAGCTATCCTAAAATACGAGTAGGATCACATCCTTGTTCTTTTTAATACCCTATGGTGGTTTCCCATTTCCTGAAAGATGAACTCCTAAGTCCTTAATGTGCACACGTCTACCTTTTCAATCTCGTCTCCTCTCACGCCTGCACCAGCCTGCACTTTAGCTACACTCAAATCTCCTTGGTTTCCCCAAACTGCGAGTTTGTTTTCTCTGAAATCCTGTCCCTGCTTTCCCGGGACGAGCAAGCCTCTCGTTACCCTTTTGACCCAGCTTAGGTACAGCCCCGTCATGAAGCTTAGGGACGAGCCATTTCTCTTCTCCCATGATTCTGTTCTCCCACGACCGCCTGGATTTAATAGTGCTGCGAAGCAAGTCACATTGTAACTACTTATTCACTTGTATCCTCTCCCAACCAGAAAGGGAGCTGTAATTTAGTAATCTAACACCAGATGAGGTTCCTGGCAATGTAGTACAGGATAAAGAAATGGTTGTTGGACTGGTTTGAGGGATGGCCTTGGGGGAAGATACAATTCACTGTGACTTCCCCAGCCTGCTCATTCATTCATCTGTTCATTCATCATACCAGTCTCGATGCGCCAGGTGCTGTGCTAAGCAATGGACATAGGGTGAAGACAAGACAAATGATCCCTGCTCTCCTGAAGTTTATAATCCCACAGGATAGAGTTTAAATATATAAGTGGACAAGGAAAATGTAACTGCACAATGTGTATGGTCTATCTGTAACTGGGCTGCCTGTGAGCCCAGTCTGGGAGTGGTGTCACTTTCAAAGTCCAGCTGTAGGCTTGAAGAAAAGGGCGAATCTTGCCTAAAAGGGCCACTCTGACATGCATCATGACTAGTGACCCTGGCTGCTATCTGGCAGAGGCACCTTGCTGCCTACCTGGGATTGTTCTCCATTTCTTCAATAATAGAGCACTGATTTATCTGGGGCCACAATGTGCCCAGCTGAAAGATGGCATTTTTGAGCCTCACTTGGAGCTAGGAATGGTCAATGAGATGTAAGCAGGAATGCTAGTGTCATGGAAAAGTTCCTTACAAGAGGCCAATTCATAATGTGATATCCCAATTATGTCTTGATTTAAAAAAAACAGAGGCCAACTCAAGTAGAAAATGTGCCCTTTTGCCCTCCTTTCCTTTTTCTTGTCTGGAACATGGACGTGATGGCCGAGTACAGGTAGCCATTCTGGACCATGAAGATACCTTGAGGATAGAAGCCGTTTTTAAAAGATGGCAGAACAGAGAGAAGGAGCTGGCGTCCCCAGGGTCCCCATGGCCTCGGGGGGCCAGTTTTCTACTAGCCCTGAAATCCTTGTCTCTCACTTCTTAAGCACTGTAATTTGGGATTATCATATATGCAGCCAATCCTAATCCTAATAGATACTGTGATGATGCTATCTGTCATGTTACCAAAAATTGAATAATAACTTGAGTTTGTTTATAATTGTTGTGTTTAAAACTTTTTCATGCATTACCTTATCTGACCCACTAAAAATCCTATAGGAAAATCAAGGGATACATTTATTTCACCAGTTTATGCAAGAAAATCCACCAAGCCCACTCACGTATCTTAGACCTGGTTCATGTTATTCCCTTGGTTTACAGACTTTTTCATGTCTTTCCTTCATTAAATCCTCCTTATTCTTCAAGACACAGTTTAGGTATCAGCTCTTAGAAGACTCTTCTTTATCTACCCTCACGCCTGTACTAAAGTTACTTGTGACATGATTTTTGTGCTAACTTGAACCCACAAGGACCGTTTACAAAATTAATCTTCTTCCTTTGACGCAGAAAGTGTCCAAAAGAAAAATATTCTCCCTCGTTGTCGGTTCAAGGTAACTAGCCAGCAATTAGGACCTGTGAGTCTTACTTTTGAAAACAAAGGAAATGAATTCTGATTTGGAGAGACTTGATAAAATAATTACCATTCTTGATTATCATCCTAACGTGATAAAATGGAGCCCCTGTCTAGTATCTCACAAGGTCACAGAATTCATTTCCCCAAGTGGTATATGCTGTCGCTGTTGGGCCTTTAACTGGGTGTCTAGGAGCTCGGGTGCATTTTTGTTTCTGGTGGGGGAGGAGGGGGATGTTTTTCAACCATTTTTCTCATTTGGTCTAAGACACTTGGATTCTCAAGCAGTACCAAGTCGTCTATTACTCAGAACTCATTATATCATTTTTTCATTTCAATGAATAAATCCCAATGAACAATTCTATCAGAAGTGCTTCTAAAGGCAGGGGGGTGACCCCTCGAATTTTCATTTCTCTGGGATTTGTCCATTTGGCAAACGAGTGCTTTGGTGTTTGCTACTTCAGAGTTCACAGGAGCTGCCAAGTTTCACCTTGGGCCTCCTAATTTGTTCCAGTGGCTCGGGTGAAACTAGCAGCATTTGTTTGAAAACGCTTCTTGCCAGGTTTTGTTTGCCAAGGCTGATGGGTTTCGTTACTGATTCAATAAGGCGGTGACGGCAGAGCCCGGCGGTTGTGCCATGTGGCCGGGCATTGTGGCTCCCAGCCTGGGGCAGGGGAACCTGGGAGCCACTGTTTCCATAAGAAACAATGGTTAAGTGGAAAAGGTCACTAGAGATACACTCTGTTAATTTGGCCAGAGTGCCTCTTGGAGAACAAAGCATGGCCCCTCATAGCCGAGTGAAAGCAAGCAACCTCCTCTTTCCTCTTTTTCACTTTTGAAGCTTATCGTTATGAAGTATAAACAATCAAATTTCTTGGAAGCAAGTGCAGCCTTTTCAATAGCGCTCACAGAATCTCTCACACTGTGCGCTTTAATAAAAGCCAAGCATGCGTCTCTTTCGCAGGGGTCAGCAAGACATACTTGTGCTTGGGTTTACCAGGGCTAGGGGTGGGCTGGCTGGCGACTAGATGGTTAACTGCCAGCTGGTTTTGTTTTTTTCTTTTGTTATTGGTTAACATTACAGTTTTTTTTCCCCACCTGGTAGTGACATGTATTAATGCCCATTTCAAGATAAAGTTGTTCTTGTGAGCTACTGTGATGGAAGGCATTCACAAGCCCAGACCTTGATACACCTGAAATATTTAAAACAATGCTGTTATTACAAGCCAGTCAAGACCAGGTTTTCTGGGGTTAGGACTGGCCAGATGTTCTTCCTCCTGTACCTCCTGCTCTATTTTCCCTGTTCTTCTTCATCTGTGGAGCGATACAGAACTTTAAGTGGGTTGTGGTAACTGCGAATGAGCATTTCTTCTGCGGTGCACACGTGTTAATTTTGTGTTCATAGATTTTTACTTCATATTCAGATTTTTAGAAACAGTTTTCTATTGCCGACATTTATATCAGGTGCCCTTTGCTGAGGTTTTGTTCTTCTGTAATCATTGTTCATTATTCAGTAAGTAGATTTCCATAAAGCCTTCCCTCTGCTGGGTTTGTTTTGGTTTCAGGTACCTCTGATTTATCAAGGTCATTCTGGATTCTTATCAAGGTCAGATTCTCTCCAAGGATTTTAAGGCATCTGATTTAAGTGCCTGTGGGTCAGTCTGCTTCCCACCATACATTTCTTAGAGGATGGAATCTTAAAAATAAATCCAATGTGCTTTGCTGAGATGCTCCTGTCCTCTGTCTAATCCCGTTCAAGGTGGTTGTCACCCTTCCTTCTTGGCCTTGTGTCATAGCACACTGTTTGTAACATAACTAAATATGCAAGATTTAGGAACAGCCTTAAGTATATTATATTTTACTTTCCGTTCGGAATTAGAAACTCACTCTAAGCTTCATAACAGCCTGCGCTGTCCTAGTAAACAAACCGTGCTCAAATTCTATCCCCTAAGTTGTACAAAGAGCTTCTTTGTTATACCGTGGACCGGATGCCTTGGTAGACCGTCACCCAGCTGTGGAGGCTGAAGGGACAGGTGGAAGGGCAGGAGAACACGTTGCTTTGATCAACAATGATCTTGCCACACTTTTACGGTGGTGAAGGAACCAGATTAAGGCGGATTTCAACATGGGAACTAAGGGATAAGTAGCTCAATATTAGGATACAATGAAACAGTAAATGCAGGGAAATAACAGACTTCTTTCAAGAAAATGAAAAACGTTTCCAATACTTTCTACCCAAATGGTCTCTCAATAATGTTAATAATAGTAACAATAATAGAGGCACCTGAGTGGTTCAGCTGGTGAAGCATCCGACTCTTGGTTTTGGCTCAGGTCATGATCCCAGGGTCATGATATCGAGCTCCTTGCTCAGTGGGGAGTCTGCTTAAGATCCTCGCATTCCTCCCTCTGTTCCTCCCGCTGCTGTCTCATTTTCTCTCAAATAAATGAATAAATCTTTTAAAAAATCGTAAAAATAATAATCACCTTAATTCTTATCAACTTTAATTTTAATTCTGATAAGCAGGCCCTCATCAAGTAATATTACCATAAAACAGATTTATGTTTCCATTCTGAACACTGTTATTTTATTTTATTATTTTTATTATTTTTTAAAGATTTTATGTATTTATTAGAGAGAGAGATCACAAGTAGGCAGAAAGGCAGGCAGAGAGAGAGGAGGAAGCTGACTCCCTGCTGAGCAGAGAGCCCAATGCTGGACTCCATCCCAGGATGCTGGGATCATGACCTGAGCCAAAGGCAGAGGCTTTAATCCACTGAGCCACCCAGGTGCCCCAGAACACTGTTATTTTATTCTCATTTTATTTCTTTTCTTAAAGCTTTTTATCTTGGGTCACCTGGTTGGCTCAGTTGGCTAAGCCTCTCCCTTTGGCTCAGGTCATGATCCCAGGGTCCTGGGATCGAATCCTGCATCAGGCGCCCTGCTCAGTGGGGAGCCTGCTTCTCCCTCTACCCCTCTCCCCATGCTCATGATCTCTCTATCTCTCTCACTCTCTCTCTCATAAACAAATAAATAAAAATCTTAAAAAAAAAAAATAAAAGCAGCAAAGCTTTAAACTTGGAGGGAAGAGTAAAATAAACCGGAAATACCCTTCACCCAAGATTTGCCAAGTGTTGGTGTTTTGCCATATTTATGCCAGCCCTCAACAGATGGGTCCATACGTATTTCTCTGTCATTGCAAGAGCTAAATTATACCATGCACACACACATACTACAGATATACTATCATGCATTATTATTCTTTCTGAATTATGCGACACTTTAAGGTGCTGCCTAAGAACTTTAACACCACAATATAATTATCAAGTTATGAAAATCTCAAACGCAGGCACCACCACGACCTAATATACAGACCACATTCACGTGTACCCGTTGTCTCAATGATGTACTTGATGGCATCTCCTTCTGGCCCAGCCCCCGACCCAGAGCCACACACGGACCTCTGCTTGTCTCCGTGCCCTCCCTGCCCTCCGTGCCAGCTCCTCGGCCTCGGTCTTCATTCATGCTATTTGCTACTTTAAGCAGGAAGTAGAATTGCAAGACGATTCTACTTTTATTCTACAATTTATTCTATAATTCTACAATTAAGATTTAAGTAGAGTTGCAAGACAATTCTACTGCCAATATTTTCTGTGATGAGATTTGTATGACATATATACACATATATATATTTAAAAGATTTTATTTATTAATTTGACAGACAGAGATCACAAGTAGGCAGAGAGGCAGGCAGAGAGAGAGGGAAGCAGGCTCCTTGCTGAGCAGAGAGCCCGATGGAGGGCTGGATCCCAGGACCCTGGGATCATGACCTGAGCCGAAGGCAGAGGCTTTAACCCACTGAGCCACCCAGGTGCCCCTGACCTTAGGTTTTATTTTAGAAAATCATTCTTCATATTATGGGAGTAGTAATATTTTCATATTGGGAAAAAAAAGAGAACATTCTGCATGAAGACTTCACCAACTTCTGAAAACAATTAGTTGTGTGAATTACTAGTTTCCCTTTACATGACAATGGAAAGCTTCCTAAGATCTAATTATGTAACAAATTTAATTGTAATGCTTAAATATACAAACATTTTGAAAATGCTTTTAATGACCATTTTGTTAAGAATTCCACACTAAGATAAAAACCTTAACAGAGAAAACAGGTTAAAAGCTATGAACAGGAAATGTATAGAAGAGATAACCCACAAGACCATCAAACATGAGATGTTTAATTCTACCAGGAATTAGAGAAATGCAATTAAGAGAATAAGAAAAATAAGAGAAATGCAAATTAAGGCAATAATGAATATTACTTTGTACCTATTGCATTGGCAAAAATTTGAAAACAATGTAACATCCAGTGTCCTTACCATACCTGACTAGGCCAAAGATGGGCTCCTGACATTGGGTATTCTAAGTATAGGCAATGTATGAAGTGTTCTACTTGGCTCAGAAAGATGAATTAGAAAAATCCTATTTGTTCCTTGAAAATCTGTATTCAGCAACTTTTTTTTTTTTAATGAACAAATTAAAGGGGACAAAGGAAGTCAGAGACACGAAGTAGAGCAGAGCCAGCGGGTAACAGTAACACTGATGGGCCATGGTGGCCAGAGCTATGACGGGTAGGGCTGGGGGTAGGTGAAGAAGACAAAAGCCCAGAAATAACAGGACCCCCTGCAGAGAGTAACATATAACAATTACTAGAGATGCCATCAGGGACGCCATAGAAGCAAAGAGATTAGCCTGGGTTTCTGCCAACCTTCTACCCTGTGTAGTTTGGGTATTTTCCAGTTCTCTTTTAGGGGGAGTGATTGTTGGGGGGCGTAGTGGGGCAAGAACATAAAAGATTTTTAAAAAGAAAGCCTTCAAAATCTCAAAGGAAAAAAAATGACTAAAAAGATTCTTGTACCTAGTCAAATCCTCAATTGGGTGCAAGGGTAGAATAAAGACATTTTCAGACGGTGCAAAGAAAACCCATCCTAAAATCCAAAATGAACTAAGAGGTTTCTTGATAACTTTTTGAACATGTCAACATTTAATCAAAACAACTTAAATTCTTCTGAAGTTATAATGTTGACAAATGGTGATACTGAAAAGGTGAATTAAAACAGATTTCACACTATGCCGTCATTCCGCACCTGTTCAAACAGCGCTTTAGGTCCTCCTTCAAAATGTTTTAAGATACTAAAATATCTTAAAATTAGGGGCGCCTGGGTGGCTCAGTGCTTAAGTATCTGCCTTCCACCCAGGTCATGATCCCAGGGTCCTGGGACTGAGTCCCTGCATTGAGCTCCCTGCTCAGTGGGGGGGTGGGGGGGGCTGCATCTCCCCCTCCCTCTGACCGCAGCCTCTCCTGGCTTGTGCTCTCTCTCTCTGTCAAATAAATAAATAAAATCTTTTAAAAAAAGTAAAAAATACAACCTCTTAAATTTAAAATTAAAACATGGAAGATAGGGACACCTGGGGGGCTCAGTGGGTTAAAGCCTCTGCCTTCGGCTCAGGTCATGATCCCAGGGTTCTGGGATCGAGCCCCGCATTGGGCTCTCTGCTCAGTGAGGAGCCTGCTTTCCCTCTCTCTCTGCCTGCCTCTCTGCCTACTTGTGATCTCTGTCAAATAAATAAAATCTGAAAAAAAAAAAAAAAAACATGGAAGACAAGTAAGACATGGAAGGACCAAGTTGGCTTCCGGAGGTTTCGCAGAGCAGTGTGGGAATCAGACATGAAACGGCTACCAAGTCTACAGCGTGTAACAAGTTTGGCAATAGTAGAGGGAGATCCCAGGTACAGGGGAAGCACAGAGGAGGCCACGGCATACCCTTCCTGGGAGTGCCATTGGTGAGGTGGTCTGTTGGAGAAAAGCGTCGTAAGATAAAGTAGAAGGCAGATTGGGATGGAGGTAAAAGTTGCTGGGAGGCTGAAATCTGACTGAGAAGCTTTTGGGTAGCAGGGTGTCTGCCAGACAAGGAAGCAAGACATAGGATGTAATTCAAGACAGCTGACACGCAGGGAGCGAAGAACAGATTATGAGGCTGAAGTTGAAGGCAGGGGCAAAAATAGGTGCCGCAAACTCCAAATAATGTAAGGGAAGGTCATTGACATGAGAACGTGTGAGCAGGCTTAAAGCATTACGGAGCGGCGAGGACTGTGCCGGGCGGAAAGGTGCATTCACTTTACTTCCATAGATGATGCTGAACCCTGAGCTGGCTCAGTCCTACCAAATGTGAATCTGGCTGGAGAGGTAAGGGAAATGAGGTCACCAAGTCTGTGTCCACAGGATTCTCAGCGTACTTAAGCTGGCAAATTGCCGCTGAAGGCAAAAGTGCTAACGTGGGTCAGGAAAGGCAGTCCTTCCGAAATACTAAGTCAATGACTACTAGCAAATGATGCACCTATGTTTACAAGTCCGAAGTGTTAACACAGCTATTTCAAATAGGTTGTTAGAAACAAAAATGGATGGGATGGTCTCTTGGAAATAGATCGACTAGACGATGACCGATGACGGAGTTAAGGAAAAGGGTGGGCATTTTGCAGAAAGTATAAATGGTTAATGGTATTAACTGTGGGATTCTCCCTCATGAGGTGACCTTTCAAGGAAGGGTGGTATTCCTGCTTTGGAGGTATTGTTTAAAGCAAAGGGCTTTTAATTTAGTTTGGATTTTTAAAGTATTTTTATTTTTTTTTTAAGATTAAGTATTTTAGAGAGAGAGCATGAGCAAGAGGGGCAGAGAGAGAGGGAGAGAGAATGTCAAGCAGACTCCACGCTGAGCTGGGAGCTCGGTGTGGGACTCGATTACAAAACCCTGAGCTCACTACCCAAGCTGAAACCAAGAGTCTGACGCTTAACCACACCCCACAGATGCCCCTTAGGGTATTTTTAAATTACAAATACACTGTAATTAAATTAATCATCTTCTGCAGTAGGGAACAAGTGGGATTTTTAAAATTCTATCTTAAATTGTACAATATGTAAAAATACATGAAAGTAACCAGATACATGAACTCCATTGGTTACATCTTATAAAATAGCCTTATCGGACTTGGTTGTTATCTGGGCCGTCTGTAATGAGTCCTAGGGCTCTGTTTCCGTTAAGTGGCTATAAGCTTATTATTTAAAAAAAACCCAAAGTATAACCGCCCCCCACCTGCCCATCTCCCTTATGCCCATTCGATGACGTGCAGGTCGTAGATCTGTTATGACAGTGGTTCCAGTTAGTGTCCCTACGGCGACCTGCATGTTATTAACCTGGAGAGACCCGAATCCTTCCTCAATTTTACATGCAGCACTGGCTGCTAACGGAAGTTCCTCAGGAAAGTTGAAATCTGGAAGCACTTGGGCTCTTGGTGAAAGATTTAGAAAGCCCGCAGAAGCGCCCCTCCTCCCCAAATGATGAGTCTGATGAAAAGAAATTAACAAGCCGTGTGGGGAGCCGCACAGGATCAGCCATGCCTGCTGCCCAAGTCTGTCTGTTGGTTGTTGCTATGGCTACGGAAAGCCCGAGGAACCCAACGAGCTGTCTGCAGCAGTGCTGAGAGCACCAGCCATTTTCCTTATGGAAAACAGTGTGGCATATTCTGCTGAGCCTCCCCCTGGAAGAAGCATGGACTGAAGAATCCATTCAGAGAAGAGAGAGGCAAGGGGCATGCTGGCCTGCGGTGATGAGAGCCCCCCACGCCTGCGAGCTGCCGTTTGCACCAGCCGTTGACGGCTGCTCTGATTAGCTGATTGGAGAACTTGGAATGCAGAGTGATAATGCTGCCTGTCGGCTCTCAGACAGCAGAAAAGGGTTTTGTCTTGGGAAGGCAAGCCTTCCCTGCAAGATCATCGCCGCCGCTGCCTGGCTGCTCGCCCTGAAAAGGAGTGACCCAAAAGGAGGGTGTCACCGTCTGCAAACAGGGGTCCTGTGCCTGGCTGCTGCCTATGAGCAGCGGGGCTGAAGAAGCAGGTGTGTGCTCGGATGGGCACGGGGCTGGGAGGCAGGCGGCCGCTCTCAGGTGTACCTGCTTCCGTTAGCAGATTGTTGGCTCCTAGAGCTCTGCCTACCCGCTGAGGCCGAGGCTGAGAAGGTCCCTGGGTAGCCACTGGACGGACAGAGGTAAGCTTTTATTTTATTTTTGCCCTTTTTTTAAAGCACGGTGTAACAATTATTTGGAGCAAAACTTAACCTATAAGATTTATATTCATTGTGTTATCTGGATTTACCAAAGCAGCGTGCATGTACACACACGCACACATGCATACATTTCCACATAATAGTGCCAGAAACATAGACTTGTTTCAGTGATAGGTCCTAGAAATTCTGTGACCCCCCCCCCCCAAAAATTACAATATGCCTTGGAGTTTAAGATATTTAGTGTTTGAACAAACCATGACAGCTTGCTGTTCTGGACAGTCTTCCGAACAACAATCTTTCTCCCTCATAAACAATGGGTCCTTTTATTAACTGCCCTCGAACATATATGAAGAGAATTACATGAGAAATCAGCAGCTTGGAAATTGTGGAGCATTTTTGAAGCCTCATCAAGAATTTATTTCACTCTCCGCGCACCAATGCATACATTTAAATTCAGGAATTCCGTGGGTTTTGTGCTTGGAATCGCCAGTGGGTTTTGCACTTGCTTATCCTGAACTTCGAGTCTTGGGTGCCCTTTGATTTCATCGAGGGTAGTTCTAAAGCAAACGGTGTCGATACTGAAAGCTGCTCACACGTCCTTTCCTGGTGTCATGCATGCCACGCTAGCCCAGAGCACAACACCCCCATTGTGCTCCCCCGGCTTGGAATCCAAGGAAAGAAAGGAAGCGCAATCTCTGCATTGAGTTCAAGCCCAGCTATAGTGTGTGCCGGTAAAACTTCTTTTATTGCCTGGTTTTTCTCACACGCAGATAGGTTTCGGAGATAGAGTGAAACCAAAAACATCACACACCTCCTACAAACGTATGCTACCGTTCCTGGTGGATGTTTGCTGTCAACCGCTACAAGATAATAGCACAGACTTTGGATTGCAGTAGAAACTGCCCCTTAGTGGGTAGTTCTTTGATTTAGAGTCTCTTAGGAACAAAGCTATTACTGTGAATTGAAATTGGTCTGTCCAGTTGAAATCCTTGATGAGGAAACGACCAGATGAAGATTACATTTGGTTTTAGCCACATTCCAGCCTTAGCCAAGTCAGTCCTATGGTTGGTCTCTCAACACATCGGATCATTTACAGTGATAGGTCATGAAAAACATTCGGTTGAAAACTTTGAATAAAAACCTCCCCTGAGGATCGAATCTGCCATGAAACGTAAAATAGTGTCTAAGATCTACTTCTAATTAATATATTTTTATTTGCTAACTTTTCCCCCAAAATAGGGATAACACCTTTTAATCACCTTTTAATTAAGTATAATAATACATTTTTCATGGCTACATATGAGCATATATTTACCCATTTCACAGGTACAGCAATGTCAACAGCCCTCAGAGAAGAGAATTATAAAGTATACGATAATATTTCTCACAACGTATGTTCTAAAGGTCACCAGTATTCAAGATATCAAGACACAGACTGAGAAAACTCAATCTAGGGATTCATGTCCAAATGTTTAATGATGAGATCAAATAGGAATCATGTCTTTCTGTGCCTGGGAGCCTTGTATGGGGGAACATGGTGAAGTGATAGCATTACATTTCACCTATACTTAACTTTCAAAGGAGAGCTAAATGAACAAACTTAGTTTTGAGTAATTGAGTGAGTTTTGAGTTAAATTCTATAAAAATAGCCACCAAGGAAGTGATCCTGTTGCAAAAGAATATAAGTTGGAGAGAGATTCTCTCCAATTTAATTCCCTTCAGAGCTTTGCACTTAAAAAAAAAAATTAGAATTAGCGCAGTGAGAAATCTGCAGCGAGAAATCCATTTCTTGTCAGTTTCTCTTAGGGCAGCTTGTAGAAGAGCAAGGTGCCGGGTACCTGAGGCATACCTGCCTGCTGTGCCCTGTTGCCTTCATCAGAGCACTGTGTGTGACAGAGCCTTGTCACACTTGAGTGTCACACAGAATTTATACCTGTGTTCTTATTTTTTCCTACATTAATAACCTTTTAAAGGCAAAATGCTATGAAAGATTAGCATTCTAACTGCATCCATCAGCTATTATTAACTCATCACCTTTGAGAACCACATAACAGAGAAAAAATTCCTATCTTTCAAGATTGCCCCTTAGCTTTTGTCTATTTATGTATCCTTATTTTCCCAGCTGACTTGCTAGGAATATCAAATACTTCGTAATTTCCCAGTTCGGTTGTTAGCAATATCAAATACTTTGTTAATTTCCCAGATGCATTATTCCAAAGTTTTGCAAAGCCTCTGCACATACTTTTTCTTTAAATCTCCCCCCGGGTGGCAGGCACCTGTCATGCATCTTTCAGAATATAGCCAGGCTGTCTCCCCAGACACTTCCTTACTTTCTCTTTCAGCTATATCTGAACCCGATGTCTATATTCTGTCCACTGCACCAACCATATTGCATTTGTCTCTACCCATAGGCTCCCAGAGTTTTATTGACCCCCGAATGTACTTTGTCCAGGGTCTCGGACTTTGCATTCAGTCATTATCCTGTTCACCTCAAACGTCACTATTTTCTTCTTAGTTACTGTAAATACAGACTTGATCTGGAAACAGAAATCCTATTATATGTTATACTACCTTTTATCAGAGAAACTCAAGATACTTGAAAACAGCAATGAGGCTCTAATTTCCCTGATACTGAAAATACAGCTTCAGGAACACAATTTGATGAAAGCTCTAAATATCCTATATCAGAATTTTTTGAGGAAAAAAAATTTACAACATGTAAATTTTGAACAAAAAAGGGGCTTGAAAACTTTAGTAGCTAAAAGAGGCCGTTTTTCTATTTACAGGTATTATGAAGTTTGCCAGGGAAAATAAGCATACTAAGTACTGCTATTAGAAATTTATTCTAAAATCAGACCATTTAAAATTAATTTGGAATTGCTGATAATTGCTGATTCTAACAAAGATATCTACGGGGTTGTTTTTCATACTGAAGCTAGAAAAAAAGTAGAGCTCATGAACTGGAAAGAAATCAAATAATTGACACAAAATCTATGATCGCAGAGTTTCTTCTAATTTTCCTAAATAAGCCTAAAAGGTTACTGGCAATCAGTAGTTACATTATGCCTCCCTAGAACGTGGGTTCCTGGGTGAGGGAGAGAATATTCTGTGAGTACCTCTCTTGATAGAGACACACTTTTGGTTATAGACACTTTTCACATTTTTTTCTGTGCTTGATGGCATGGTAATTACTTTTTTAAGTAGGCCTAAATGTTTATAGCCATTTTATGGAAAAGTTGCCACAAAGCTGCAATCAAAAGTAAGAATGGATTATGAATTTTACTAAGAAGAAATAATATAAAATCCTCTGTCTCCAAGATAACCATTTGGCAGCGAAAGTTGTAATCAGTATTATATAAATTTTTGTGGATAAATTAACAAAGATTAGAAAGTTTAAAATATCTAAATGTTTGGAATTAGAAATCAAAATATTTAGGAAATCCCTTACGTTCAGATTTGTAGGCTTTTTCACATTGTATTCCAGCACTAATTTTATAATAAAAAGATAAATGGCAACTCTTAATTATCATGCTATCCTTTTAAGGCTGACTGTGGCTGCCTTCCAGCTGATTTTAAGGTATCGCATGCTAATTAAATAATAGCATAAGAGGACATTTGTTCTAAGACTAATCATGTTTAATCAGTTATTTTAAATTATATATAGCATTTAGATTTCAGGAAACACGATTCCATAGTAGTTCTGCATCATTTTTATTATTTTATATTTTAGGTAAGTTATATATCAAAGGCCTAAATTATTTATAACTATATTTGATATTCAAACAAAATGAGTGTTTGCTTTTTGCATTTTGTAATAAAGTGTCATACTATTTGATTATATTAGATACATTTTTAAAAGTTCCTCAAATTAATGATTTAATTATGGATATGTCTATTAAGTTCTAAACTCTCACTGCAAAAAGTTATATGGTGATTTTTAAAAATCTCTTTACATCATTACTGAAAAAGGTGAGACTTAAACTTCTAGCCATAAGGAAACACCTTTGTAACTATTAAGTTCTAAATACTGGCAACTCTGAACTCTAATTCATCTTCAGCTAAATTAAGATAATCTTATTTGAATAAGTGACAGAGAATCAACAAGGATAAGTTTCTTTGCTTGTCTGTTTGTTAAGTTTTAGCAGATAACATAGCTGTATAGAATTGCACTATACTTTATTGTCCCCTTATTTTCAAAACAGAAATGTCTGTTTTACCAACTAGCAATTTTAGCCAAAAGACGGTGGTTTCCTCTTCCCCATACAAGTCAGATATGCATAAATCCAGCATTGATTCTGCACCTTTAAAAAGCATTATTTGAAGGGGGGAAAAAAAGCTTTCACATTTCCTGAATCTAGCCAGAGATCTTTCAAAGAAAATTTTCCTACCTTAAAAAAAATCTAGCAATATTCTCATTATATTTACTAATTTATTTTTATGTCCATGTTATAATTTAAGGGCAATTTATTTTTAATGAAGTACACTAACAATTTCAGTGATTTTTAAAATCTGTACTGTTGTGTACTTTTAATTTTTTTTATTTTATCTAATGTAGACATTTAATCTTCTAGCTTTCTTTGAGATGTCTTCTCAGTAGTCAGTATAAAGTACACATCAAAAATGCTTTCTTATAATTAATCAGACCCTCTGCTTTAAGTAGGAGAGTTGGTGTAATCAATGTAGCAATAATTCTTCTTTTTAGATTCTTTTTCCTAATAATTTTTTTTCAGGGATAGCTGAATGTGAGGAATGGCATAAAACTCAGAGGCTCTAAACCCCTGATGTTCTATCCAGAACAGCATCCTTTAGGGACTAATATGGCTCTAAGGATCGGCCATAAGGAATCCAAAAAACTATGGCAAAAATAAGCTTGTAACCAAGTTCTGAAGCTCATGTAACAATTCTCTATGAGTAAAGGCAGGGAATGGCATGAAGAATGGTGTTTTTTAAATGCACAGAAATAATGTGTGCAAATGAGACATTCTACAGAATTATTATTGGCCATGCTGTAGCAAGTGTTTCGGTGTAAATGTTCATTTTGTCCTCCTCTAAAAAGTCAAAGTTCCTGTACCTTCTTCTCAGTAGGCGTTGTTAGCTTCCTCAAAGACATTTGAGCTTCTGTGAAGGTGACCATGGTAGAGACAGTAGCCTGTTGATTAAAACAAATCAAAACAGAACAAACAAACAAAAACATGCATATGCTTTTGATTTTGTGGGGAGTCAGTGTGGTGACAAGTTTGGACTTTATTAATATTAGAATATAACGTTTTATAAGTCTTCCTACACTTAACATTACTAACCAAAAAAGTTTAAGAAAGTGACACTGGGCTGCTTTAAAAATAAGTTATTTTGTAGATTTTCAAGATGCTTTCACATCTAAGTGATTCAATTCTCTGTGCTAAAGTTAACATAGGAAAAAAGATTCAGTAACAATTTCATCTGTCCTATGCTCGTTGTGCCGTCTGGTGAACAATTTGAGCCCTTTCTGAAATAAGGATACTTAATCTGTCAGATAATTGCAGTAGAGTAAACGTCTTGTACTATATCCTGTGTGAATAAATAATTTCTAGAAGAATTTGCCTCGTAATATCTAGATTTGAAAAGATATACAGCAAAGAATTATCAGTAGTGGCGATTAAAAAAAAAAATTTACAGCCACTTAGTTGTTCTGGAACAGTGTGAATTAACTTGTATTGTTTGATGTCCCTTGAGCACTGGCTTGAACCAGTTTCGGTCCTGGAAGTTCGCGAGGGCAGGGAGTGGCCAGAACTGGCCAGAGGAAAGGTACAGGTTGCTTAGGCAGAGCGAAAGCTATAGGGACAACTCAGCTCGCTTTAGAACAGCAGCTGGGATGCAGCAAACAACTCAAAATATTGAATATTAAGTCTTCAATCAGTATTAGTTGAATGATAAGTGACTCCTAATGATCAGTTCTTCCCCCTGTGTTGTATTAATGCCACCACACTGATTGGAAAACACTGCTTGAGTTTAGAGATAAAATAATAATTTATAAGAATTATGATTTTTTTGGAAATCATAAATCAAAGGAGAAAAAAACATAAAAATTTTAGAAAGCGCCATTATTTTAGAAATTAAAATATAACCGTTCTGGTAAAGGAGGTATATTGACTAATTTATATAAAACAAGTCAGGGATATGATCAGCTTCTAGACCACGTTATATAAAAATTCGTGTTTCTAAAAAAACTCAATTTCAAAGAATTCAGGATATGTTACCAGTCATCTGAATTATTGACCTAAAAAAAGCCCTTTATTTAATAATTATGTAAAACGAGAGTGGAACCAGATGCCTAGATAAAGCTCATTTGATGAATAATTCAGACCAAGAAAAATTGACTTCTACTCCCAATTTTCTTAAAGCTTCTGGTTACAGTCACATTCATCAAGCGATGTGATCAACTAGAGAGTTAAATTTTTCCTTCTTAAATAAGCCTAAGAGAGAAAAGTTCAAACGTAGATTTACAAAATTTAAGATCTTCATATTAAGGCCTTAAAATATATCTAAACAGAGAATTCAGGATAGAAAAAGTGTCAGTCTGGGAGGTATTTTCAAGTTAAAAAACCATATGAGCTGGAAGACTTTACAAGGTCAGTCAAAATATCTGCTTCTGGTTAAACCTAAGAACACAATAAAAACCGGAATAGCTAGATTTCAATAAACTACAGAAAAAAATATTCAATTTTTTCAATCCAAAAGATGTTGATAATATAAAATTATATAGAGTTTAGTCTGTGCTAGCTACTATCCCAAGAGCTTTATACATGTTAATTTATGATGAAGGATCTGGAAAATCACAAAACCTTTAATGTCATTTGAACTGAAATTTTCTGTAAGTATTCAAATGATCTTATTTCCCAAAGAGAGATTTCATCAACAACATATTCAGTGAATGTGTCGTTCTTCTCAGAAAGAGACCATCTTCTTAGATGCTCTCATCTCAACTTGTACATTACATTTTTTATCTCATTTTAATGAAGTTTTTGTAGGTGTCTAATATTTCTACACAGAAGTGAACTCCATGAGAGAGCAATAGAGTTTTCTTTGTGTTTTTACCACCATCATCTTGCCACGTGTATGGGCAAGAGTAAATGAGTAATGGCTGATTAGCCCAAGTAAGTAGTTGTATCAAATGTCAACAAATAACATTTACATACACAAAAAAAGATACAGAGTCAAAATAATATATACTGTATGTGATTCCATGTAACTTTCATCATAAGAAAATTAATTTAGCCCACACATCCTTAGTGTTTGTTTGCTAGTTTGTTTTGGTGTGTGTGTGTGTGTTGTTTTTTATAGTTTGGTTGGTTGGTGGTTTTGGTTAGAATGTTTTTCATTTAAACACTAGTTTAAATGTCAGAGCAATCCTTTTAGTCCTCAGACTCCTCAACATGGGAAACATGATCTGAAATGATCTGGCTTGCTTAAACCACCATAGACTTCTTCCCTGATTTAATCTCTTGAACAACTTAACTATGTATTGGTTATTTCTGACAATTGGGAAAGCAAAAATGTGGAAAAGCATAGGTACTTCCTTTGTCAGAAAAACTAATATTCTTTTTTTAAAAATAGATTAGGTCAATAGTTCAAATGACAGGTAATATATATTCTGATTCTTTGAAACTTGTTTAGAAACATGACTTTTTATATGATATGTGGTCTGAAAGCTGATTGTATCACTGACTCCTGTCTATGAGAGATTTAATTTTATAAGACTAACAGAATTGACTGATTTATATAATAATAACTTTTTTCTTGAATTAAAGAAAAACTTCCTCCTGAAGTACACGAAGTGTTTTTAATATGTTTTAAATTAATTTCTAGATTTATTGGCAGCAGAGAGGAGCTCCATCGCCCTCATTATATAAATAAAACCAAATGACAATCAAAGCCCTAAATAATCACTTTGGTTTGAGAATCACCTTCCTTTGACACAAGTTCCAAACATCCCTGCAGTGGGACATGTGCCTCATACTGGCAGTTCTCTGGTAAAATAATTTAACTTGATCTATATATTATTACATGGTACACTAATGCACCATAACCGTTTTGAAGCCTATACTTTTGCTTCCTTTGAAATGAACTGGGAGAACATGCCCTCAGAACTCTGGTTCACTCTTCTTGGCACTGATATTTAACTATGCAACTGTCAAGAACTAAAAGATTAGGATCATAAAATTAAGTTTCCTGTTCCATTCATGTGCTGCCTTGTTCCCAAACTCCTCAGTCATTTTATTGCATTTTGCTTCTAACTGAACCCGTGAGAAGGGGTGCTATGTTTCCATGGTCCAGAATAAAACCTGAAAAGAGGAAAGAACAGGACCTTTTGAGCTAGGACCTAAAGGGACCCTGGTCTTCCTAGTCTTTGTTATCAGATGGGGTCACGCCACCAAAAGAGCTTTTGAGTTCAGTAGAAATTAGGAAAATTATTGGTTTAAAATCTCTATCTTCTAGGGGCACCTGGGTGGCTCAGTGGGTTAAAGCCTCTGCCTTCAGCTCAGCTCAGGGTCCTGGGATCGAGCTCCACATCAGGCTCTCTGCTCAGCAGGGAGTCTGCTTCCCCCTCTCTCTCTGCCTACTTGTGATCTCTGTCAAATAAATAAATAAAATCTTAAAAAATAAATCTATATCTTCTGGCTTCCAACCAAAAGCAAAGCATTTCTGAGAAATCTCTATGGGGAAAACTCCAGCAGGACAGGGGGAAGGTGCAAGAGGACGTGTACACAGTTCAGGAGCAAGACCCCAGAGGGGTTAGTTAGCAAAGGGAGCTAAAACTCAAGGACAGGGAGAGGCCAGCCTCAAAGGGCATGGGGCAGAGTGGGACCTCTGGAGCAGTAGATGGAGTTGAGCAAGTGGGACTACTTCCTGAGAGCTAGAAGAAGATTGAGAAAGTTCCCAGTGGAAGACCTTGTCACACTGAAGTATGGGTAAGGTCCAGGGATTCAAGTGAGGTGGAGTAGGGGCCTGGTCCCATCCATGGTGAAGAATCAGAGAGGCACAAAAAAATGGAGTAAAAGCCAAATGACTCAGAGTCAAGAGTGAAAGCATGTCCCACAGAGCACTATCTCACATGCTCCTCTCCTGTATGTCACAGCACTAAATGTTTAAAGACACATTTTTAAAATTATTACTATAAATTACCATGACTTTGAATGTCTGATGTAGATGAAATTTTCCTGATCCAGTCTTTTTATTAGGAAATAGTATGTCACAGGCTGGGGGCTTGTGTCTCCAAGCATGGATTTAGGACACGTATGTGGCTGGGTGGGATGCCTGGTTCCACGATCTGCTTATGATGAAGCAGGCCAAGGTACCAAACCCTCCTGCAACGTGGTTTCCTCCTCTAAAATGAGCCTATGCAAAGTCCCAAGCATTAAAACTACCCTATTGGATATAGCAAAGCATCTAATATAGAGAAGTTTCCTACCAATGTCAACCACGACCATCGGCTTTATTTGTTTATGGATTAGAAGTATATAATAAGATTCTCCTCATTTCTGTGGTCCAGTTACCAGCTCCAAGGCCTCTCAGATCATCAGAAGCACATGCATCCATGTGTTTTGAAGGGATAGGGCCACAGCTACTCTTCAGGAAGATCCTGGTTTCCTCCAGCAGGTGTGAAGTCTCAGCCTCCTGGGTCTCAGACCCACTCTCTAATGTTCATCCATCAGTTGATCGATTCAGGGGAGGAAAAGATGTAGAATTCGAGGGGTAACTGGGTAGATGATACCATCCACCAAAATGGGAATGGAGAAGAGCTTTTTTGCTTTGTTTTTCATGTGGGGGAGAAGATATTTGCACATATAGGATTGGATGTATTTGTTGCAAACATCTAGATGAAGGTCCCTTAAGTAGGCAGCTGGAAAGACCTTTCTAGCTATCAGGAAGAAGTGAGGCAAAATCTGGAACAAACTGGGACCTCAGATGTAGCCCAATTCAATATAGCAATGGACAGATGACCATATATAGCTTGAACATGTATAACCCCTATCAATACTATATTATTACCACCATTAATACCATATATTACCTCTATTAAACGATTTCTGATTATAACATTTTTAATTACTAAAAGGTTATAGTGATGTCTTTTTAGCCACTCTGTAGAAAAAGATCCACATTTCAAAAAGTAGGTTTGGTTTTGTTTTTTTAAGCCATTGAACATGGTTGCTTAGTATACTTAGGTCAAAATATTTAAACTGCCTCCACCAGTTTTCTTTTTTTCCCATTTATCTTCACACATGAACTTTAAAAACAAGTAATATTTTTAAAATTTCCTTATCTTAAAAAAGGCATGAAATGTTACTGGTCTAAATGCAGTTCTTGAGAAGAAATAATGCCTATTAACTCCTGCCCATGTATTGGGCAAACTTTAGTTATTTTATGGAGTTTGGTATTGATCAGAAGTTATTTTTTTTTTCTATTAAGTTACGAGTATTACCAACTGAACTTTCCTGGGAAACCTAAGGAATTAGAAAGAAATGGTCTCAGAAAGGTTTGTGAGGACTAAGTGAGCTGTGCCTGTTCTGTGCTTTGTGCGTACACTTTGACCAGGGCCTGGCATGTGGCAAATACATAAGGAGTGTTGCAAGTGTTATCATCCTTCTTCTAGAAATGTGTTAAATGGAAAGGCCAGTGCTGTCCCTCAGTGATGGTCCAGGCTGTCCTGTTCAGTGCTGATGAGTTGGAGTCACAGCTCCTGAAGATGGTTCATTCCTCGGAGATGAGGGAAGGGAAACTAATAGTCATACAGCATCACAGGCACCAAGAGGGACGTGAAACCCACACTGGGTGTGAGTGATCTGCCCAGATGACTTCAGAGGTGTGCAAGGCTAACGGGGGTGTGGATCATGTGCAAATGAACCCGACGTGGAAGACCATTGGGAATGGTTTGATGGATCTGGGATGTGGGAACAAGAGGGAAAGCAGGTGTGGGGGGAGCAGGTGGGGCTGGCAGTCACATGGCCTTGGATTTCATGTCCAGCTCTGTGATTGCTAATTGAATATATGGGCACAAGTCCGTCCAGCTCCCTAGACCTTTACTTTGCAACCCACAGAGTGGAGATAATAGAGCTCACCTCTGGGGATGATCTTTAGGGGTAAATGAGATTATTATAAAGGATTGGCATATCCCCTGGCATGGAAGGAAAGGTATTTTTATGACGAGTATCAGGATCAGCCTCATGCAAAGTCATTCAGATTAATTCTTGGGGAAAAATAAGACCACCATTGGGGTTTCTTGAGGTGGGGGAAAAGTCATGCTCATGTTGGTGTGTAAACAAGATGTAACTGTTAACAGGGTATCAGATTAAATAAGAAGAGTGAGAAATGGTATAGAGAGACAGTGCCAATACTTTAGGCAGGAGAAAAACAGGCATGAACTAAAGCAGTGGGTCAGGGAGAAAAGGGTGTGAGATTTATTCAGCCAAGATTACTATGTACAGTCACTCTTGGAAGAATCTGGAATGCATTTCGAGCAGTGATTGCTAAACAATCTTTAAAATAGGCTATCTTAATTCAGCATGATATCGCATTAATGGAGAAGCTGTGGAGAAGCTCCCGAGGCATCACGGAGGAAATGCTTAGGGGCTAAAGAATATGTGGACTTTCACTTTGGAGGGTGCTGAGCCCACCGTGAAGAAGGAACAGTATGTGCTAAAGCCCAGAGGCCAGAAGGATGTGTTCCAAGGACTAACAGCGTTTGGTATGATTGGAATGCAGGGTGCCTGGTACGGAGACGTGGAAGGTAAAATTGGGCTATCAGACCCGATCCAGATCGTAACATAATTGGGTCACACTAAGTTTGATGGGAAGGCACTGAAAGGATTCAATCAAGAAAGGGAATTAGTAAGATTTCTGTTATAGAACATCCAGCAGTATAAAAGCAGGGGAGTGAGAAAGGGTGAGGCAGGGGTGGCTCTTGGAGGGACAGTGCGAATTACAGGAAGAAAGGCTGAACGCCTCAGCAAGGACAGGACAGTAGGTCTGGAGAGAGAGTGCTGGAATCAAGAGAGATGGAAACGGAATTCTGGGGGTGAGGGCAGAGGTACAGTTTGATGGCCTGTTTACTGGCTTGGGTAAGTCAGATGGAAAAAGAATATTTAGGGAGAAGACAGTGACTTTTGAGACTTTTCAAGATGGAGATACAAGTGGGACATGTAGGTAGAATAGTTCAAAACATGTTTGTTTTCAGGGGAGATTTAGATCAGCAGAAATACACTTTAAGCTGCATACTGAAGCCACATATAAATTTAAATTTTCTAATAGCCACATTAAAATTTTATAATTTATAATTTTATACAATTTTATAATATATTCTATGTAACCCAATATACCAAAAAGATTTGAATAACTAATCAGTATTAAGAAAAAAGCAATGACTTATTTTACAATCATGTATGTGTGTTTTACACTTCCCAACACATCAGTTTGAACTAGCCACATTTCATGTGCTCCGTAGCCCGCAGTGGCTAGTTAATTCCTTATTAGACACCATAGCTCTTGACCTTCAGAGCCGGTGTAAAGATGTCTGTTTGAGAGTGACCAGAATAAAAATCATTTCTGAAGTTGTAAATGAAAGAGAGTTTTGGGGGGGGGGGTGAGAGGTGGAGGGGGTAGGGAAGGAGTAAAGAGAGCTTATACAGGGGCAAGAGAGAGGGGAGAATTGCCACAATTGCCTCAGACTCTCATCTTCCATCTTTTTAAGGATGTGAGATGAGAGATGAGATTCTCAGAAACTTGGGGAGACGTTCATTATTTCTGTTGACCTTTTATACAACCAGAAACTGGTACATAATATCCAGAGCCTAGTGCAAGATTAAAATGTGATGCCCCTTATTCGAAAATTATTAATAATTTCAAGACGATGACCAGAGAATATTGAACCCAACACCCGGCTCTTCTAAGGGCAAGGTCAGGTGCAAACGCTCAGGTAACAGTCCTGTGAAACCAATACCGCACACGACTTGTATTTTTGTACGTCATACATGAACACGCTTGCCTTTTGTAAATCAAATGTGGTATATTTAATAAGATGATTAATGAGATGAAACTACGGGGTAGCACTCCTGGCAGCCACTCTTCCTGGCTTGAGGAAAGGCAACTTCTTTCCAAGCTTGGCTGCTTGAGATTCACGATTCCTGCTCTACGCCTCCCACAGACACCCCCACACAGGCAGGACCTCAATCATGCCAGAGCATCATCGCCCCAATTCTTGCCTCACATCCACGGGGCCCACTGACCTCCAACCTAGTAGATACCTGGTAACTCCCCAATATCCTTCTGCCTTCTAGAAAACCCTTTTCCCCTACCCCTTGCCTTGATAAGAAAGCATCTGACATGGACGTCTAAAGATGGAGCTTCCTGCTCAGAGGAAGGAGCATTGGACCAGGGGAACATGATCTGGAATTCCCTCAGGCAAACAAAATTCCTAGAGTTCGGGGTAGGCTGTGCATATGCAGCTTTATTTCCAGGCTAGTGCTTGAAGATGTATTATTTGAATTTTTTTATCGACAGCTTTCTGAATGGAACTCCCTCTCTCTTTAAATGTCAATCTAATGACAAATTTCAGACTATCCATGAAAATCGCGGTCTGCTGCATTGAATGGCGGCAAGCCCCCACATGGCGCTGGACACAGAAATGTCAGTGCACGTCCCTGCACTCCTTGCGCTGGTCTAGTTCCTTCCTCCTCCCCTATCTGCCTCTCCAGGCTCCTTTCTGTGCCGTATCTCCCAACGCTGTCGTTGTCTTACGTGATTATCATGAAAATTCAAAGTCCAGTTTGCCGTTTATTATATTTAGTAAATAATTTGATGTTATTTACTCTTGGTTGCTTAGCTTTAGAAGTCAATGAATGACAGACCTTTTTTCTTTTGAAAAAGAAAGTGTGAAAGAAAGACTTGTTCATATTTGATATGCCATAATTGATCCTTTCTGTCTATGTGCCTTATCAAAGACAAGGTTCCTCTGATCCTGCATGAAAGGCCCTGGATTTTGCAGGAGAGGAGGGAGCAGGCAGGGCAGGAGCCTGTGGGGAACTGTAGAGTATAAGGTCCAGCTGCTGACCTGGCCATCATGGAGGTGTGACCCCTGGCGTGTGACGTAACACTCTTCAGCCACAGGTTTGGTACCTGAAAAATGAGCAAGTTATGCCTAGATCAGAGGACCACCCATGCTATCATATGAAGTAATTCATGCGAAGGACCCATGTCAGTGCCTAGCACATAACAGGCTCTCAATAAATAGTCACGCTCTTATTAAGAACATTTCCTGGGATGAAAGAGAAATGGAGGTTGTCCAGAGAGCTTGACATAACAGAGCTTGACTGGGCCCAGAGCTAAACAACAACAACAAAACCCCTAAATAAATAAATATATAAATAATTACATTTAAAACCCTTCAGATAGATAGATAATTACATTTAATTATATAGCTATATAATTACATTTAAATAGATAATTACATTTAGATAAATAATTACACTTAAAACCCTTTAATATAAAACCCACCAAACTTTCAATAATCAGAAGAGCTCTTAAACTTGAAGTACACCTTAAAACTCAAAGAAACTTCTAAGAGAATAGCAACACATGTATCTTCTGGTCTTCTCTGTATTGTATCACACCAAGGCAAACTGAACTTTTGGTCATAAATTGTGCAATGGCAAAGATGATGTTAAGATAGAATGAGGGAGATCGCTGTTTTTAAACATCTTAATTTCAAAGAATAACCATCCTGCCTCTTAACTATGCTAACAGAGGAGAATTTTAATTAATCCTATCATTCTAAAGCACTGGCTTGAGAATGCAATATATGGTCTCTTTCCAATAGATTTACCTGCTTAATTATGTTTCTCCTGGACTGACCTAAAATTAATCTTCATGTCACATGGTGGTGAACTTTCTGATCTACAAGGTCAGTTAGGAATGTAGAATAATAGTAAGTATTCTTATAAATAATAATAATAATAGGTAGCATTCACTGAGTGCATACTGTGTTGGGCAGCTAGCCAAATTCTTTAAATACTTCTCATTGACTATTCACAGAAACATTCTGATGAGGGTATTATTCTCATTTTATGGAAGAGGAAACAGGCTGTAAGTTAAGCAACTTGCACAGGGTCACATATGAGGTACGATTCAAACTTGGGTCAGCCAGATTCCCAACCCTGTATTCTATTTTTCTGGACTGCCTATTTGTGGGAAATGCAGATCAGCCAAAAGAAAATGTTATAACTTCCATTTTATCATCCTCTTTATGTTTTTGTTTTGGGCTTTATGAAAACATTTATTTACAAGAATGTACCAAGTTTCTTTTTTCAGAAAGACCAGAAATAGCACAACAATAAAGAGGCAGAGAGAGGGAAAAAAAAAATCTAGAAGGTCAATAATGGTTATTTCTTTGTGCTAAAGTTGTGGATGGTTTTTCCTTCCTTCTTTTTGACTATCCACATTTTCTAAATCTATTTAACGTTAGGAACATTTTGCAGTAAGGGGACACATACAGATGAGGAACAAAGGAAATTTGCATGGCCCCAATCATGCTTAGTCTTTTTTTTTTTTTTTTTAAGATTTTTATTTATTTGACAGACAGAGAAAGAGATCACAAGTTGGCAGAGAGACAGGCAGAGAGATAGGCAGAAGCAGGCTCTCTGGTCAGCAGGGAGCCCGATGCGGGGCTCGATCCCAGGACCCTGAGACCATGACCTGAGCCGAAGGCAGAGGCTTAACCCACTGAGCCACCCAGGCGCCCCCATGCTTAGTCATTTAATAATGATGTTATAATGCTAAGCAATAGAAATTAAATTAAAAACAAAACAAATGCACAAACAAAAACCTCAGGAAGCAAATATTTTTGTCAATTCCCTTTCATTGTTATAATTTGCCTCCACTTTAATTTAGGAGGTAATTTGGAAAATGTACCGTTAAGAAATTGATGGCAGCCATCTTGGTTTTCTGCACTCAAGGTCAGTGGGCCTGTTTACTGGCAGTAATGACTTTACCTCCGGATTAAGAATGATTAGTTCTACTTTGGAACCAAATACAGTTGAGCTGGAGTTCCAGAAGAATTAAGAGTCTTGTGGCTATGTACATGTTGAACAATTTCCCTTTGTTAAGAATACTCTGATCTAAAAAAAAAAAGAATACTCTGATCTGAAGAAGAAAAGTGGCCCCTCTGAGAGTGTGTAGTTTTAGGGAAAAACAATCATTTTTTTTCACATTCTTAAGAGATTATCTAGTATGAGGATAGCAAGTGTGAGTGATAACTTTTTTGATAAATTCCATCGAACAGTTGAACAGTTAGTTCAACACACTAGATGAAAGAGATCACCCACTTAAAATAAGAAAAATGGAGGAAAAAAGAGAACAATTCAAAAGATGATCCTGAAAGCACTTACTGTTCAATATCCATTTCCTAACTTGTCTTGCCTAACTTTGTTCATCCATCATTCCATCATTCATTTTCGTCAGCATGGGGTAAGGTCTCCCTATGAGTTGGGCACTATACTTAAAGAGGGAGAGAAGTTCTTGCCCTCCTGAAGCTCATACTCTTAAGGTCTGTTTATACTTTGTGTATGAGACTGAATTGCCCAATTCATGAATATAGGAGTCTGAATAAATAAAACATACAATCATATGTAATGTGGAAAAAAATTTTCTCAAGCATTTATAATATTCATAAATGTATTTCCCATACTTTATGCTTATGTAGGTGGTAAATGCATACTCATTCCAACTTAAACAGGTGTCATTTTTAAGTTGTATTGAAAATGAGCATACATTTCAGAATTAGTACCCAGAAAAACCTTCAAAGTTGCTTACAAAAAATGCCATTTTAATCAGCATCATTACAAGCAACATATTGCAACATACCTTAAAAGCACATTGGTATCTTTATTTACTCTTTCCCAACTCACAGTTTTCAATTCAATGTTCAAATTTTTCAGAGAAAAGACATTAGGGAATATTTATAACCAAGTACCCAAATCAGCTTCTTTCCACTTATGGGATCGGAGAGAGGTCAATTTCAGTGGTATGAGTCAATGCTGAGTCACTAAGGTGGCTCATTTCAGGAAAATATGAGCAGGGAATCTTGAGCTGTGCTTTAAACGAATGAAGTAAATTGTTAGGTGATAAATACCTCTTAGTGTATTTATCTGTGAAACGAGAGAGCCTTCTACCAGCCCATGGCACTATTTGTAAGAATAAGGACATTAACATGCTTGATAGTAAAATCTTAACAGCTTCTTCTCCCCCCCCCCCCCCGTAAGTCTTTTTATTATATAGGAAACTATATCCCAACCTTAAGCACAATCGCATACGGGAAAACAACTTTTAGAATGTGCGAAATTAAATGAATAAGGTCTTGGTTATTCTTTATATTTTCAGTGAGTCTTAAACTGGGAACCAGGACAAGCCACAAGCCATTTTTAACAGCTTCTTTTACTTGAATTGGCCATCTCAAAGTGTGAGTGGGTGTGCTATCAAATGGAGTAAAGTATGAGTCCGTAGATTCCTTGGGACTTCTGAGATGGAAACAATTCCAATTTTACAATCACTCAGCTACTCAGGTGTCTTGTAATAATCCCCCAAGTTAACAGTCCTTATCCATTTGGGGGAAGCCATTAGTGCATACTCAACAGACGAAATGACAGAGATACATTGATTTCACTCAGAGAGCCACAGTGATTATCATGTAAGTGAGAATCTGGAGTGTCTCAGTTTCAATGTGGCATTGTGTGTTGAGTGTGGACGCTAATCAGTATGTGCAAAGAGACTGATTTACTCACTTCATTGTTTCTGCGTTTTAACATCTTACCCCAATGCCAGTTCCTCTCAGAACAGAGTGCACGTAACTACCGAAGCAGGGAGTGGAGCTCAGTCAGGAGAAATTAGGCACTAAATCTCGTGCCTCCTCAGAGTCTGTGAGTTGAGAGCCATGTTTCATCAGCCTAGAAATTAGCAAGGACTGTTCATAAACCTTTTAATTAGAGAAGATAAATTGTTTCTTGTTGAAACGGAAATGGCAAACACGGCCCATAAGGAACCGCTCGCTTTGGTATTTCTATGTGTATGAAGAAACTTCAAGTTCCAAACCTATTGAGTTTCCAAATAAAAACTTTGGAACTTCCCAATGCCCTAAGAGTGAAAAGCCAGGTTGAAAAGCAAGAATAGCAGCAAAATTACGTATGTGTTCCTCACCTCGTACATTTTTAAGAATTCTCTAATACTTAAAAAGGAGTTTAATGAAAATATTGCATTAAAATTAAGGTGGTGTAAATATATCTTTCTTGAACAATTCCGTTTTAAGACACTAATGTGTTCTGAAGTTAGCATGCAATTATCCTTTTAAAAACAAAAACAAAGATGAATTTGTAAAATAAAATTGTGTCTTTATTTGATAAATTATATCTAATGTATTACATAAGCTTATTTATATTATTATTATATTTATAATTATAACTTATATATAGTTTATATAATTATAGTACATCAGTCATCATTATAAATGTAACATAACTGATTTGATAAATTACATCTTGACAGATAAAATTATTTTGACCCTATTTTCAATAATTTCTGCATGAAACATGAAGGCTCTGAGTGTCTTTGGATTTGATTTTGATCCGGATCAGATGAGCTACAGTAAATAAGAATGAGTTCTCAATGGAGATGGTCAGTAATAGAATGAAGGCATTACCATTTCCCATGAATAATGATTCCATTTCAAAGTCGTACAAAAGTAAGCTTTAAAAAGGGATGTCAGCCGATTTTTGAGGGTTAAAGGGACAGGGGGAACAGAACAATGTTACGTTAACTGGAAGAAAAACATCATCACCGCAAAGACGACCTATCCTGGTCCAGATCTGTCCGTCAAACACCAAAAATAATTGGAACCTGCAACTCAGATGTGCTCTGAAACCCTCTACTCCTGTATTCCCCAGCTCAGGCTCTTTAGCTGATAGGTTGTGGTGTTTGTTACTAACCGAAATTTCCAGCACCTCTGTGGTTACCCAAAATAGAACGTGGTGCAGAAGTCCGGTTCGGAGTCTCAGAGGTGTGTTCGAGTGTGTGCCAGGTCTTTAAAAAAGAGGCCAAGGGGATAGATCTTAATCAGCAACATGAAAAACAGAGTTCGGGTTACAGAATGGTAGAGCTGTGGCAATTTATAGCTCAGGTTTGGCCCAGAGAGATGGGCATCATTTGCTAAGACCTTTCCAATTCCTTCTTCCCTTACCCACTATTGTATATGCGAATTTAAGGACGACCTGAATTCCGTCCTCTTTGTCTTTTTTTTGTGGGTAGGATTCGTTACAGGGTGTATCTGTAAAACTTGCCCAGTAAGTCCATTCTAATATAACACCATAAAATAAACTCCGCTGTGGGCTTCTACTTTTTAGGAGAGTTTTGCGAAACGAGCCCTGCATTAATAAAAATAATTTCTCGTAAAATTATCTCATCTTAGGTCATTTTTCTACTTACCATAAACAGTGTTAATGTCTTCTGATCATTGATTGATCGTAGGATCACTTATTCTACTCAACGGTCTGGCCAATGCCTCAATTAAAATGTATTTACTATTAAGCTTGAAGCTCCAAATTTTACTTTTCTCTTTAAGGTATAGTCTGTTCATTTCTTTCCCCAATGGATCCCTTCTCACTAAATTTATTGAGAATTTCTACTCTTCTTCTCTATTTTCTTACCTCTTTGAAAACCTCTTTTTGTTCCTGTTGAAACTATCTCCTGATACTTGCATGAGTTTACTTTTATGGGTAGCATGACTCTCCAATTTAGGTCACCAGGGGTGTGAAAGGCATGAGGATCTCATCTGTTTCAAAGCGACTTACAGGCAAAAGAAAGTAGCAGTTGGTGCTGGAGTAACCTTGGTGCTCAGGGTACAGACCAACAGGATCCCCAGAGATTTCTCCCCCATCTCAGATCTAGAATACACTCTAGATGTCCTTTCACCCCCACCGTGATTGCCTCTCAGACCCTGGTCCAAGAAGTGGCTTTCCCATAAAGAGAACCTGTGCACCCCAAAAGTCAAAATGTGAAAGGGATGATTAGGTAGGTTGTGTCAGGTTTCCTCCAGCCATGATTTAAGGTTAAATGAAAGGTAAGAAATATGGGATGCCAAACTTGGAGCTGAAAATCTCCAAACTATGCCATATCTGGGAAATACTGGAGGCCAAGATGTAGGGTAGGAATGCCACATAAGGCTGTCAACCTAGGATTAGCGTCACTGGATTGAGTGATAAAACCTACAAGCCCCTAAGGTGGAGACACCCTGTGTCGGGAAGAGAGAATGTGGGAGGAGGCAGGAGGGGGTTGAGAAAGAACTTAGAAGATTTGAGCTTTATATAAATTCCTGTGAATTGAAGAAGAAATCGGACAAAGTTAGCAAAAATCGTGGACCCAAAGTCATGACCATCTTTCCACAAAGGATGAAAATAAAGGTAACATCTAGAAATTGCCTCATTTAAAGATGCTATTTATAATCCCTTCAGGTACCATAAGGATCACCACAGAGAACCCTTCCCTGTCCCTTACAGTATGTTGTGTGAGGAAAATGTTGTCCTTTACTTACTCTTTACTTAAGTCCTTTCTGCAGAACAATAGTTCCATTGGCCAATGCCTGTCTCTCTCAGCTATTTTCCCTTAAACAAATGAAGCCCCCTATGCATGTCTGTGGTTGTTTTAGTTTTCCATTCAGGGTATCCCTGTCTTGGTTCATCTGATAAATACACACAAACACACACACACACACACAAGCACAAGCACAGGCACACAGTACCTTCTAGTGACCAGACATCTTCTAGGACCAGGCTGTGCTTAAAGTTTTCCTTAAGGAGCCTATAGTCCCATAAGAAAAAGACCCATAAACAGAAACAACAATGTATTAAAACAATATTAAGTATATTAAACCCTATTCTGCAGCAGGCTCTTTACTAAGTAACTGATTTTCACACACAGTCTCATCCATCCCCTCAAAAGGCTCCTAAAAAAAGTTGATATTGTCTGCATTTTATAGACAAGAAAATCAAAGTTCAGACAGATTAACTTGCCCAGAGTGACAGTCCTTACTAGGCTTTGAGATCAGCTCTGTGTGATTCCAAAGCCTTGATTTTTTTTTTTCTTTTTAACAATGTAATAATTGCTATAATAGAGGGATACTTAGAGTTCAATTATCATTCATTATAATTGTAGTCAGTGCCTGTGTTTGTAACAAAGATGAATAAGATTATAATTCGCTTCTCCCATCTGCTGAGGGTATGATAAACCCTTACCAAGGCCCTACAAAGTCAATTCTATTCTTTTTCCAAGTTATTTCTTTTCATGCCAATATCTTTCCTCTTCTGCCTTCTTCTTACTCACCAGATAAGATGATGATAATATTGTTGCTTTAAAGAGACTAAAGTCATAGATAAAGTCATTAGCAGAGATGGGGATTTTCTAATCTAGTTGTTTGACAATTCCATGGCTTCTTACTTAAAATTAAAATTGAGCGAAAAATACCCATAAAAGTCTGAATATGAGCTACCTGAAATGTTATAAGGAAGTTAAATTCAGTATCTGGGTGTGTCTAATCTGTTTAATTTTCCCCATGAACAAAGTAAAAGTACATGTATTTGTGAAGATTAATTAATATATTTGCCAAGATCTTTTTCTGATTTTTAAAAATTACTAATGATTGCTGGGGTGCCGGTTGTGGTTTCCCTCCTCTTAATAATGCTCAAGGGTAATTATGGTATCCCCACTTTTCAGATGAGGAACTGAGACCAAGAGACCATGCCCAAATCACAGAGCTGATAAGGGGCAAAACCAGAAAACCAACTAATGACTATTTATCCTCAAAGCCCATGACTTAGCTTTATGTGTTGTGCAATCATTGAAGTAATGATGATAACAGCAAAATCAACACTTAACGAGTACCTATTCTGTATCAGGCATTGTTTTAAAGTTTATTTATTTATTTATTTGAGTAATCTCTACACCTAACATGGGGTTCAAACTCATGACCCCAAGATCAAGAGTCCCAGGCTCTAGGGACTGAACCAGTCAGGCGCCCCATATTCGGCTTTGTTTTAAAAGCTTTGCATTTATTAAGTCATTCTTCCTCATAACAATCATCTGAGTCAAATACTGCTATGATTCTTATTTCATTAATAACAGAACTGAGCATGAGGAAATTCAAGTAGCCCGACTGTTGGAAGCAGTACAGTCAGATTTGATTATTGGCAGACAGCCTCCAGAACCTTGTTGTCAATTATTACACTCTTGGCAAATATTGATAGAAAGGCAAAATATTTATACATGACTGCCTGTTATAAAATGGAATGTGTTATGATTTATAGTCCTTTCTTCAATTAATGGTATTTAATCAGAAGTCATGAGACAAGAATGCTTAAAATAATTTCCACATTGTATGAGTCTCTTTCCTTTATTTAAAACTGGAAGATTATTGGCTTCCTCATCCAACATGCCTTCCCCTCAACTATGCCTGTTAGCATTCGCCATTTAAAAAAATATTTAAGCAGAAATCTTAAAGGATATTTTAATACTCAAACTCAATATATTACCAGCCTTGAATATCTTCTCAAAAATTACTCTTTCTGCAACAAGGACAAATTCTATCATTCAATTTAGATTTTAAAGGCTGGATCAACCACGTAGAAGTTCAAAGTTTTCTGAACAATGCTGTGGCCAGGGACACTAAGAACAGGATAAACAATGGGTTCCTGTTTTGTATTTCCTGTAAATTATTGCTATGTTCTTATTTCTCTTGATTTCACTGATCATTCAATGTTAGTTTTAGGGGGAAAAGAAGTATCAACTCTATTACTACTATATTTAAAATCAAAGATACTCAAAATATGCAGCTCTTTAGCGCTTTAAACGCATAGGGTCTGTCATGGCAATTTTCACTCCATTTGGAGGTGATAACAGACTTGAAAACTGAATACCAACCTGTTGTAAGGGCTTATCGTTGATGCCAGAAATTCTTTCAAAACTTCTGAAACTATATAGGCTATTACTTTCTTTCCACCTGCCTAATATCATAAAGCAGTTCTTAGATGATTGTGCCGGGTACGTGTCCAGCTTTAAGTAAGAGATTATCTCAAGACAACCATTTAACCAAGTGAGAGGTTGGTTTACTGCAAACAAGAAGTAGCCCAGGGTTGGGTGGGGGGAGGGTTAACTCTGTCACCCCACCCTCAGCATGTGCCTCCCAGGATGGAATCGGCATTTCTGTCCGCTAAGAGGAGCAGGGTCTGGTTAAGTGGCAAAGGGCAGAGAAGCCATCCCCCCTGGAGTCTCCCTGCTCCTACCATGTACCAGATGTGTCCTGCCTTTAGCATGTTGGCCAGAACAGACTGCAAGAAAATCTGGGAAACTAAGTTTTGAAATACGCATATTCTCAGGGTTCTGTAGTAAAGATGAAAGCAAAAATAGATTCTCGGTAAGGAGAAATCAGTGTCTGCTACCACTGTGTTAGATAGTTTATTTATTTTAAAGAGTAATAAGTATGGAAATAGTGACCTGACTGTAAATGAAATGTATCAGAGAGAAACTTCAACTGAAAATGCCACTTAAGGAAATAGTTGCTGTGAAAAGAAGGGCCCTTGCTAGAAGGCAAAAGTTGAGTATCTGCTTCGATTCAGAGGTCCCTCCTCACCCCCCGGTCTGAATATAAAATCCACACCCCCTTCAGGAAGTCAGACTCCCTTGTACCTTCCACTGAGACCAGTCGAGCTCCAGCTCAGTTCCCAGAGTGTAGACAGATTCCCACAGCTTCCCCATCTTTTTCCGTAAGATTGAGGTATCATTACTCATTTCTTGACATTGCTAACATACCCCTCCCACAGCATCTAATTTCTTATGTTTCCTTTTGTGAATAAGACTATTGTTGCTGTTTTTAGTAGGTTGACCCTGCTGGTTAGAGCATTCCCTCCCAAACCTCTCTATCTGGCATACATAAAGGTAAGAATATTTGCAGGCACACTGAGTGTGCAGTAACACCAGCCAGAGGTGACTGGTCTGGGAGCTCCGGCAGCTCTGGGCTTCACCTGATAACTGGGGGCATCGTTATTGTAGCAACATCTGTAAACCACGCAGAACACACAGAGGTCACACAAAGAGATAGGAAGGTCTGGCTCTGAGGACAGACAACATGAAAAAACTATTAACATGTCCAATCTCTGAAGTTTCCCATTTCCAACTTGCATTCATTTTGGAAGAAGTTTCTCTTATGCACTTGATATAATGAATCTACAGTTCCTTCTGACCTTTGAAGGCTAGTCAACTGTTTCTTATTGTTGCTTACCTATCATCCCTGAGTTTTAAGGACACTTTTTTAACATTTTGTGTACTACTTATGTGTGTGACTATCCTTGTAAAATTAGCTTTTATGGTCATAGTAATTAATGATGGAAATGTGCCATGAGCTATTGGGTTAATTCATTTTTTGAATGCCTCAGAAAAGAGATTTTTCATACTGCGCCTTGATGATTTCAAAGTGCTTTACAAATTTGAGAATATGTACAGAAGTACATCTGCAAACATTCTTATCTATAACAAGCATCCTTCTGCCCATGGTAGAAGAGAGGATCCCACAGCTTCTAAATATAGAACACAGACGTCAGCATATGTTGCTTAATGCCTTCTTCAGAACTTACTGAATCATTTGTTCAAAAAATATACATTAAGCACTTACTTTGTGCCAGCTGCAAATACAATATATGTGTGGGAAATACAGTGGGAAGGGAAAACAGGAGCTCATAGGCTAATGGAGGAGAAATACACTGATTGATCACAGAAATAAATGGAGCCAAGCCTGACACTCAAGGAAATGCAGAATATGATTGCTCAAGAGTTAAAAACATATGACCTTGTGTGGATCAGGGAAGCCTTCCTGGGGGAGGGGCACTTTGGTCAAAAGGTGCACAGCATCAACAGCTGAGCAGGGAAGGTGTTCCAGAGAGAGAGAACGGTGCATGCAAAAGGCCTAAATGTGGCCAATTCTAGGAGCTGAAAGACCAGAGAAGCTATAAGAAAGGAGCTAGAGGGTAGGTAGAGAGATGTAGGTGGAGATGTAAGAAAATCGTGCAGAGCTTTAAATAGGCCACTTTCAGAAGGCTTATCTTAAAGATTTTTATAGCATATTTAGCAACTGTTGCATATGCCTCAATTTTAATAGAATATAAATATCAAGAAAAGCTAAGTCATGGTTATATAAACAGCAGAGGTACTTCTTAAATATATGTGGGATTCAGAAGGCACATATAAAACCAATAAAGTTTTAACTAGAAAACGAAGTTTTAACAGGTTTTCAGAAGTTATTTCTACATAATCTCTCACATTTGCTAATAGTTCTTTGGCCATTCCTTAGCATTTTCACCTTATTCGGTGAAGTCCAGACCTAGATTGCATAATGACACATATGATGGCATGTCAGCTCCTAAAAAACATTCGCTTCTCTTCATTAACCACATGGTGAAATAATTGGATATGCGACTTGACAACTTTCAAACAATTACACCTGCTGATATCAATTATGAAAGAGATTGCCAAATGTAATTTATACACACTCAAACAAAAGCATAGATGACAGTGTTAAGGAGTTTATAGCCTGGTCCCTCTGCCTATGTTTCAGAGCACAAACATAGAGGGCTTGCATGCCTGGTCTGAAATCACCCAAGCTCCTGGGCTCGAGTTCCCCCCTCAGTGCTTTATTACTTACTCAGCTTTCAACATATGGAGGTTCCTGTAGATGGCCTGGCTATTTACTAAGTGTGTGATGCCGCCAGGCACCAACATTTTTATTGCAGATGCTTTACTTTGTTTCGTGTGGTAGAAGCAGACAAGCGTCAAAGATGTTATTACACTTAATCTAGCCCTCATTTTGCATTTCACATGCCTGATGTGGGGGTCCACCCCTTCCTTTAATCAGCATTATCTGATGTCTATAGTCTCTGTAGTATGAGACTCTGACTGCCTTTTCAATACATCTTTGAAACTCATGCCAGTATTTCAGGCAGCCTTGTTGCCCTTCTCTGAGCACTAAAATATTTGACTGAGAGAATGATACATTGTTCTCCTGGAATATTAGACAATGCTACTCAACTGACATGGGCCACTGAAGCCTTCAAACATTTATAGTATAACTTACTTTTCAAAGGACTTAAGGGGGGGGGAATGTAACCTAGAAAACAATATTCATGGGAAAAGTACATTCACTTCCTTCCTCCTGAGGTCCTCGCAAATAATAGGAAGTGACGAGGAACCAATTGAGAATTCTGAGTTCTCTCGGGAAAAAAAAATTAAACAACTCTCAAAGAAGCTTTCAAAATACATGTATTCAAGAGATCACTCACATAAAAGTCCCTGGAAATCACTGTGGTATCAAAAAAAAAATTACTAAACTTAACCATATTTGGAAACCTTCAGTTATTTTACCATATTTTAGGTGTTAAACCAGCAATAGCACTTAGGCTGTGCCAGACTTTTCTACCTTCTTTTCAGACAACCCTTTTAATGCTCACAATAATCCAGTGAAGTCCTAGGACAAAGGAGGAAACCAAGGCACAGAAAGGTGAAGTAATAGGCCCACGGTCACACGAATGTGGCAGGACCAGGATTCAAACCCAGACATATGGGCTCCAGACTCTCTATTCTTAAGCATTATTACACATTTTTAAGGTCTTCTGAAAACAACCAAATCATCAAGTGAGAAGGGAAGTTACAATGGTCTTCGCATAGTTGTCAGGAGTTTCAAATATCAGCAGTGTGGGTCCACGTTCTCCTTTACAGTGAGGATTTTATTTTTCTGAAGCCCTCTGGAGCACACAGTTGTTCTGGTACCACCTGAAAAAATGAGCAGTGGTTTGACAAACTGGGGAGATCATTCCAGATAAGGTGCTCACTTTCTTTAAAGGTGGAACGAAGGTGTGTTGAAGAATAACAGGTCTCTCTGCTCCAGAACACCGATCTGCCTCGTGGTTCTAACAACGGGGCGTTCCATGATTTATCAAGATTCTCTCTTGAGATACACATATCCTCTGGGACAGTTTGGTCTGTGTCAACTGTGTCTTAGCATAGAATGTTCTTAATTTGACCACTGCGTCGCTGAGAGCTGTCTCAACTTGTATTGCACACAATGGGAGGAGAGAAAGAAATGTACCACTCAACTGACTTCCAACACTTCTGCCCATTTTTTTCCCTCCTCATCTCTGGAAGATTATTGCAGATGGAGCTTCTGAAACCAGCCCTGGCTTTATTATTATTATTTTTAAAGATTTTATTTATTTATTTGACAGAGATAGATCACAAGTAGAGAGGCAGGCAGAGAGAGAGGAGGAAACAGGTTCCCCACAGAGCAGAGAGCCCGATGTGGGGCTTGATCCCAGGAACCCAGGATCATGACCTGAGCCAAAGGCAGAGGGGTTAACCCACTGAGCCACCCAGGCGCACCTCCCCCAGTCCTGTCTTTATAGAGAACTTAAGAACCTCTTTTAACATGGCTGCTGGTCCCACTCATGACTTATGTTACATTTTTTTTTTCCTAAGTAGGTCCTTCTCTTATTTTGGGGGCCTGCATCTCTGCTCGGAGAATGGCTGAGTGTTCTACTCCCTCAGAAACCAAGGCTTATCCAGTCTCCTTGCAACAACAAACCTGGGGCCCCTGGGGACTTGAGTCAGACTTGCGGAAGCCAAGGATGCTTCCTGCCCCTGTCTCCCCCTGCTGGCTGCAACACTCATCTACCCCATCGCTGTGTGGTTTCCACAAGCTCTGTTCTGTCCAAGTCTTGTTCTAGCACCTGACAGTCCCCAAACATCTGCTTCTCACCGCCCTTCCAGAATTTGTCTGGGTTTCTGGATCCTGGCAATTCTGCACCTGGTCTGAGGGTCCCACTACCCACCAAACTCAGTGCTCTCAAGTTTCTCTTGTTGTCTCAGTGCTCTTCCATTAGAATCACCTGGGGCGGGGCAGTTATTAGATATGTTAGATTCCAACCAGATTAGTTAAAGCAAACTCTCCAGAGGTGGGTCCAGTGTACTGATATTTTAAAAAGTTTTCCAGATAAGCCTCATATGTACCCAGGAATGAGTCCCCACTCTACAGTAGTTTCTCTCAATTTTCAATGTGCACACATATAACTTGGGGAGGTTTTTAAGATGTACTTGCTGGTTCAGTAGGTATGGGTGAGGCCCGTGATTTCACGTTTCCTACAAAATCCCAAGTGATCTTGTGATGACTTTGATGTTGGTCCATGGACCACTCTTTAAATAGGAAGGCTCAAGACTAGTGGGTTCTTAAAGTGTGGTTAAGAATCACTTGGGGAGGGCACCTGGGTGGCTCAGTGGGTTAAGCCGCTGCCTTCTGCTCAGGTCATGATCTCAGGGTCCTGAGATCAAGGCCCGCATCGGGCTCTCTGCTCAGCAGGGAGCCAGCTTCCTCCTCTCTCTCTGCCTGCCTCTCTACCTGCTTGTGATCTCTCTCTGTCAAATAAATAAATAAAATCTTAAAAAAAAAAAAAGAATCACTTGGGGAGGGGCGCCTGGGTGGCTCAGTGGGTTAAAGCCTCTGCCTTTGGCTCAGGTCATGATTCCAGGGTCCTGGGACCAAGCCCCTCATTGGGCTCTCTGCTCTGTGGGGAACCTGCTTCCTCCTCTCTCTGACTGCCTCTCTGCCTACTTGTAATCTCTGTCAAATAAATAAATAAAATCTTTAAAAAAAAAAAAAGAATCACTTGGGGACCTGTTAGAGATGCACAATTTCAGGCCTCTCCCCAAACCAACAAAACAGAAATGGGGTGGGATCCAGCAATCTGCGTATTAACAAGCCTTCCAGGTAACTGCTTTTGCTACAGTTTGAGAACCCCTGGCCAAGATGGTAGTGCACAACAGAAATATAATGCAAGATGCGTATTTAATGTAAAATGTTTTAGTTGTCACATTTTAAAAAATAAAATTAAACAAGTGAAATTAATTTGAACTAAACAGCTTATTTAACCTAGGATGTCTGAAATATTATCTTTTCAATATATAATCCATATAAAAATTAATATGATAGTTTGCATTCCTTTTTCTCATACTATGTTCAAAACTCAGTGTGCATTTTACAGTTACATGACATCCCGGCTTTGACTAGCCACATGTTAAGTGTTCAGTAGCCTCTACATCTACCATATTGGACAGCCACGTAGACTTACAACAGTGATAATAGCAGACATCAGTTGCTGATAAAAGTCATTGTAGATTGAGTGAGTAGAAAAGTCCAAATATGTTATCCTCTCTTTTTTAAAAATCCAAGTCCAACTTGGGCTATTCTGTGACATCCAGTCAGTCGAAAGGTGCTAACTGGGAGGCAGTTGGGACGGTTGGGATCACTGGGGAATGACATGATGGGACACGTGGCAACACGAGGCTTATGCTGAATGGAAGCAGTTAGCAGGCTCAGAACCTGTCCAACTGCAGACCAGGACCTAAAGTGACTAAGAATAGTCAAACATGAGGCAATGGGCTTCTCTCAGTGCTGGTGTGGAAAGCAGGCAGGTTGGAATTTAAAGATAATGGTTGACTTAGTAGTCTTCGTTTTATTAACTTCAGTAGTTTCTCAAGGACAGCTAGTTTTTAATGCATTTTTTTCATTATAAACTACTATACGGAGGAAAAGGTAAAAACTATTAAAAAGAATTTCTATCTGAGGCTAGCATTTGCCAGCCTTACAATCTATCATTTTTGACCAAGTAAAGTGTGTATCTTCTTTTTAAATGGACAGGCATTTAAGACATAGTAAAGTGTGACCATTTAAAATAAGTGAATAGAAAAATCCATGATCCTATAGAGATCTCCTAAAACTCTGCTATCCATTTTTTAAAAAATACTTTTATTTATTTATTTGGCAGACAGAGATCACAAGTAGGCAGAGAGGCAGGCAGAGAAAGAGGAGGAAGCAGGCTTCCTGCTGAGCAGAGAGCCCGATGCGGGACTCGATCCCAGGATCCTGGGATCATGACCTGAGCTGAAGGCAGAGGCTTTAACCCACTGAGCCACCCAGGCGCCCCTCTGCTATCCATTTTTAAAATAAAGTTACTCTTATTTTAAAAGTTTTAATTAGCTATTTCAAACTTAAATAATAGTTCTTTTTTAATATCAATTCAAAATTTAAACCAACAAATTTTAATTTAATTTAATTTTAATCTAAGTCTAGGCTAGCTGAAGGATTTCACTATCTTATCACACCTGAAAAAGCAGTCATGTAACCGTTTTTCTTTAGAGATCATGCATAATCCTCAGTATTTTCTATCATCAGTTGTAGTGTCTTTCTTTAATTGCAAAGAAACAATTGGATCTGATCTGAGCCTCTAGTAACCACCCTTCCTAACATTCATTATAAAATACATCCAGGTCGTTTCCACTCTGGGCTAAAGAAGGATCAGAGAATCTTCTCCCACTTCCTCTTAGCTCTCAGCAGTACTTTCTCACTGTTGATGCTCCTCTATGTTACAGGAGTAGGGAGATGAAAGAATTCAGGGGTTTTACCTACATGGATTCAAGGCTTTTAATACTTAACTATGTTTCCTTGGGTAGGAAGGAACAAATTTCCTTCTACGGGGTGTTGTACAATGTAGAGTAAACCACAGAAGCCAGAAGTTGGTCTGATGACCACCCATCGTGTATCTTCCTTCAGTCACAGTAGTAAGAAATCCTGATCTCCAGTCGCTAAGGTTTGAAGAGATCCTCATGTGAAAAAGAAGCCATCAAAGATTACAACATAGACTCTTTATCCTTGCTGCCTCTCTGTGCTATACAGAGGCAAGGACAATATTTTGTCCCACTATTGTATTCCCCGAACATGTGACAGAGAGGAGGCTCAGAAGTATTTGCCTCATAAAATGCTGAATGAAAGAAGGCACAGAACACCCAGATCTTAATTTACAATTCTAGAAACAAAGGGAAGGCGCAAAGTCTGCTACTCATTGCTGGCGGCCCAATCTGAATCACTTCTTTGGAGGCAGAAGTAGGGGATCCGTGTCTGTCTCATCGTGTCACTGAATGGTCCCCAGTCTCTGCCAACAGATAAGAAATGTCAACAGCTTAACCCAGTAGCTTTCAAAAATAGCATAGTTGATGAAAATGGAAATTTAGGTGCGTGCTAGAAATAAACCATTTGTCTTCAGTCTTAAGAAGGATAGGGTGAGAACAGATATTCCTCAGAGAGTTCTAAAATATTTTTTAAGACCCACCTAAGTGAGGAAATGTCCGAAGAAACCTCTTCCCTCTCAAGAAGGCACACATAGTCCATCTTAGTGTCAACAAATCAGGTTAAGTCATTCTGGAAACTTGAGGATTATGGCCAGGCACTGTGTTTCCTTAAGATTTCAGTCAAGATTTTTTTTTTTTTTGCTGTCATTTCCAATAGCGCTGGCAGTTTTCCCCCAAATTTAAATGAGTAGTTGTACGGTGAACCAAGTTGTTGTGGGTTTCCTGGTGCGTGCACCCCCCCCCCACCACCACCACGTGGGGCAAGGGGGAGGGAGGTGGCCACTCAGGCACGGCTTTTTCGTCCCTTTGCAGACAACTCCGGCTGCTGTGAATACTGAAAATAGCTCAAATGCTCTCAGAACAGTAGCACCACCCAGCAGCTGGGATTCTTTCCCTCTCTTATTTGCCTTCTCTCTTGCCTTTTTTTTTTTTTTTTCTTCCCCTTCAGACACTTGGATTGGACTTAATCTTAAACCTCTGGAGTTCAAGACCTTTTAAAAAGGGCTAAATAAACAATCTCTACATGTAAAAGGCCACTGACTCCTACTTCCTCTGTTGAGAGCAACTGTTGAACCCCAGCTGCCTGTAGGTAAGATTTTTATTCTGGAATTATTTAATTGGTTTATGATATGTTTAGGACGAAGGTCTTTTCAATAACTTATTTCTGGTGAGAATAAGCGGAGGCTGCCAACGATCTCCAGGTAAATACGGGGTTCCCGACTATAGCAGGGGCATCTGTGCATTTTTATGATTGTGTTTTACTTTTAATACCAGCTCTCTGTCACGTCGACCCCTCTACACACACACACACACACACACACACACACACACACACACACACACACACACACACACACGCCTGGGTCTGAGCCGCATCGGAACTCTAATTAACCTGCCTGTCAGCAGTGAGGGGGGCTCCCAGACAACATAATTCTGTTGTTTAGACTGTTTTACTTATTTTTAACTTTCTCACGGCACCGAGAGATAAAAAAAAAAAAAAAAAAAAAAAAGAAGGAAACGCTTACAACCACCTGAGCAAAGAAAATGTTATAGTTGCTCTTTAAGGACAGTGAGACAGCTCTATTTTGTTTGTTTTTTTCGTCACTGGTTTGTGGATCGCGAGGGCAGAATTCGAACAGCTTTTTTTATTAGTGTGTTTCATTTTTTGTACGCTCCCAGCACAATTCAGGTGACTCAGTTTTGAAGATGCCTTACCTAGCCAAAGGTCTTCTGCTAGCAGGTTTCTCTCATGTTGACAATACAATATTTCAGTGAGGTTTCTGTGCCTCTCCTTTCCTCCTCCTCATGCTCACACTTGACATTTTGCAAAGTACTTTGATCTGTGGACTTTAACTTCAAACACAGCATTTACTTTGATTGTGGGTATTTACTATGGTCAGTAAAAAGTCTTTTTTTGTTTTTGGGGGGTTTTTTGTTGTTGTTGTTGTTGTTTGTTTAATGCTTTTATACCATTTCCCTTAAAGAATCTATTGGGCTTGGTTTTTCCCCCATTGATGATGTCTCAGGTTAACCCCCAACTCAAAGAAAAAGACTTTTCTATGGCAAGGTCTCTCATCATATAGACTTTATGACTATGCTGCAGATCTGTGAACACCGCAAAGGCTGGTGTGTACAAAGTGACTCTCAACCTCTCCTTTGATTGCTCTCTCTTGCCTCAGAATTACAGTGTGCCTTGGGGCCTAATGTAGCTTTTTTCACATGGCCACTGAAATCCCTGGAATTTAAAGATTCTTGTCTCCAAAGAAGTTTATTGGTATCTCAGGCCACATGGCAAAAGAAAACATGCATTTTAAACACACTGTGATTGTCTGGATAGCTATTTTTAAAAAATGTAAAAGAAGAAAAATTAAAAGGAAAGAAAGGAAAGAAAATTTTTAAAGAGGAAAACTGGGTGGGGGAGAGTGGTAAGAAAACAAAACAAAACAAAACAAAACAAACAAACAAACAAAAAAAAAAACCCAAACCAAAACAAAACAAAAAGCTTTTGTAGCCAGAAGTTTTTATGCCGGTGAAACTTTGGCTGAATGAGGGATAAGAAATTTTTATAAACAAGTGTATTTCCTAAAATAGGCAAAGTGGAGTCCTCTTTTGCCATTCAATAGACTTTTAAATGTTCCCTTTACTTTAAAGAAAATTCATGGGTTGATTACACTGGTTTGTTATTTTCCAAGTCCTCTGCTAGAGCGGAGGTTGGCGTCCCGTGGCACGCTGCCCGCCGCTAGCTGGGCTGCACATTAGGAGTAGAATGAGCCTAACTAATCCTGTCAGGAGACTGTTTCGGTCCCCGCCAAAGACTGTGGCTCCTTACAGCCGGCCCAGTCTGCTCTCTGCACCCTGCACCTTGCTAAGAAAGCAGGAAGCAAGTGGCCACAGGACGAGTTTCCAGAGGGGTGGAGCTCTGGAGAATGCTCTGGGAGAGGTCACTTTCAGAGGAGGCATCAATGCAACGTAATCTCTAGAATTTGAATTTAGTAGGAAAACCTAGAGATGTTCAGTTAGCCTTTTTCTTTTTTTAAATTTCCAAAAGTTGGACATTTAATTGTTACCTCTTCCCTTGCAAATCTGTATTCTAAGGCCTATATTCATAATCACATTCCTGCGTACAGTCAACATTTTAAAGCCTCTGACTATTTTGAGCAAATGTTTCACTGCTTCCTGGGGCCTTTGGGGGTCTAGAATTTTCTCCCCCTTAGTGCGGGGAAGCCTTGATTTGGCATAGCTGAGGGCAATACGAGTTTAGCTGGAGAATGCAGCAGTACCACGATGACATGGGTGTGGAAGAAGACAGTCATTCCATTCTCCAGCAAGTCATCTTTTCCTGCTTTGTCATTGTTGTGGGGTCTGTTTGGTTGTTTCCCTTCACCCTTTAATTTTACTCTGAAGCTTTGGGTTGTTTGAATGTGAAACTCAAGGTGAGAGCCAGCCAAAGCCACTGAGTTTCACACAGGTTCCACATGAAAGAGGCATTCTACTCAGCCTTGCTCGAAACTTGGCCCCCGCTTCACCAGAAGTTTCATGAATGTCAGTGAGCCTCAATTTGAAACATAATCCCAAACCTGGTGACTTCCGGTGACTTTGAGGCCTTATTGTATATGTAGAGACTCTGTCAAACAGAGACATCACTTATTTTCATATCTTCTAGTGTAATTCATGTGTACACACATTTCCCCCCCACTAAACTCTCATTATTCTATGATATTTTAAGGCCAGGTTCAATCCTAATATGAATTTTTATAGCCGTGGTATTTAAACATTGGCAAAGAAAAGTCTGCATTTTAAATTCCAACACGGTCTGAACCACAGTGGTGTGAACATGTTGGTATAATTCAGCTGAAGGAAGGAAGTCCCAGGAGAGTCATGGAATGTCTTTCTTTGCTTAAATATACCTCTGTGCTCGTGAGGAACAAACAGTAACATTTTGTCCAGGTCTATCCGTTTGACAGTATGCCTTTTGTTCCCTTCCAAAGGTGGTGTCAAATATATTGGTGGAAAAATAATAAACTTCCAGATTTTTTTTTTTTTTTTGCTTGTTCAACTGATACACTCATAGGGAACATTGCAAGCATTGAAAAGTTTAGTACTATTGCTTGTAATGTAACTTATACGGAGAATAAAAGAGTACTCAGCAGAGTCCATTTCCTTCAGAAAAGCTGGGTGACCTAGAGCTGATGTGTGTATTAACAACAGTGAGACAGAGCAGGGTTGTAGAGGGCTGTGTGTGTATGTGTGTGTGCTGAGTGGGGGAAATGGGGGGGTAGAGAGGAAGAGAGGACTCGTGAGCTTTGTTCAGCAAATCTGTCACATCTAAAACAAAAAAATACTCAAGCCTAGGATCTGAAAACCTTCCTTTATTTTGTTGATCCTATAGATATGTATTGGCCGAACACTGAATTTGGGACAGGGGACACATTATTTTTCTCATTAAAAATACCAAGGATTACATTCTGATCATTAGGACTCCGGAAATTGGAAATAATCCCTAAAAAAATATGACCCGTTAGGCGACCTACATAGTTGTAGATGAACTTGCAGGAGCCAGTCTCTGGCTCCTGTGACCATTACAGAAGCTAAGGCACCCAGAGAACTAAGATTTGATGTCTTTCTATCAGCTAGAGGATTTCTGAACTCTATGAGGGATTTTCATAAAAGTAAATGTATGACCTCGTGAAAGATTTGACAAAATTTATAAGGTTTACAATTATTCTTTGAATATTTTGTTATCTTATTCTCGATACAAATAAGCATTTTATTAAAGATACAGTTTGCATGTTTAGCAGGTGATGTTCAAAGTGACTATAATTAATTCCATACTGAATAAGACATTTGAAAAGCTGACCATAACAGAACTCGGAGACCTTGTATGTAGGAGCTGCATTTTAACACTGACTTCACTATTCATAATGTGCCATATATGATTTTGTGATCCCAAAACTAATACAACAGAGCAGAGGAGAGAAAGGTGCCCCGAAGGAGGTGTAGAGGAACCAACCAAGAGGAAACAACCCAGGACCATACTCCTAGGGGTTCTCCCTAGACACATCATGGTACAAAGAGTTGACATTTTGAAAACTACCCTCCATAATAAAATAGAAAAAAGGGAAGGATAAAAATACCAGGCAGAAAATAACCATCAGATTTGTGCACATGCAAATGTTTCTTTAAATCATGAAAAGACCTTCTTTCAAGAGTGACCTCACTAGGGTGGCCTGGGTGGCTCAGTCAGTGAAGCATCTGCCTTTGGCTCAGGTCATGATCCCATGGTCCTGGGGTCTGGCTCTTGCTCAGTGGGAGTCTGCTTCTCCCTCAGTCCCTACCTCCCCATCCTCGCTACTCAGGCTCTCTCTCTCATAAATAAATAAAATCTTAAAAAAAAAAAGGAATGACTTCAGTAGTTATTTAAGAACACAAAAACCAGTCACTTAAATCTTCTCTTGTGCTTACTTAATTATAAGAAAAATTGACTCCATGTAGTACTTACCCATTGTTTAAGGATATATTATTATAGCCCATATTTATACTACTACATTAGTTTTCTTAAAAAAAAAAAAATTAGTGCCAGCGATAGATATTAGTGATAGATGATGATGGGGCCCGTCTTGATAGGTCCTGATAGGTCAAAGAGGGTTATTGACCTGAAGCAGATAAAACAATCATTTCCAGGAAAGTCATCATTCTCTACCTAAGTTTTTTTTTTTTTTTTAAAGATTTTATTTATTTATTTGACAGACAGAGATCATAAGTAGGCAGAGAGGCAGGCAGAGAGAGAGAGGAGGAAGCAGGCTCCCTGCTGAGCAGAGAGCCCGATGCGGGGCTCGATCCTAGGACCCTGGGATCATGACCTGAGCTGAAGGCAGCGGCTTAACCACTGAGCCACCCAGGCGCCCCTCTCTACCTAAGTTTTTATTTGTTATTTGGATATTATAATTTTCTGTGAAATAGAGTAGTGTTTTAAATAATGCTTTAATAATTATATACCAAAACACCACGAAGATCTTAAGGCCTTCTCTTGGATAAGATGGATTGTCAAAAGAATATGGGCATTTCTTGTAGGGTTAAATGCAGACTTCTGTCAGGGGATAGTCAGCTCTCCTTAGCAATACTCTCATCCTGGGATTTATCCTGGGGAATCATGGAGTAGGAAACACCAGGGGCCCTCTACAGCATTCCTGTACCCATTAGGAAGTGCAGCCGACTTGGGCCACTGGCTAATGTCAGGGTGGAGATGGGAGGAGGAGACTCCCCTTTCCTCTGCTCTTGGGCAGAAGGCCTTTCTGAGTCTCTTGGTTCAACTCTTCTTTTTTTCTTTTGTCATAGTTCTTTTCTATATTTCCTTTTCTCTTTTTCCAGGAGAAACCGAGGTCTTCCCTGTAAATTTTGCCATTCTTGAGTCATTGGAGAAGGAAAAAGTCCAAGGGAGTTAGCTCTGGGGGCTATGAGATTCATACTCATTCCAAGGCTGGCCCATGGCCCCCTGAGCTGGGAGAGCATTTGCATGGGTGCCATAGCTAGAGCTGTGTTTAACTCTTGAATAACTCATAGTAGGATAAAAATAAAGTAGATATTATTGGGAGGGAAACAAACCATAAGTGACTCTTAATCTCACAAAACAAACTGAGGGTTGCTGGGGCGGGGGTGGGGGGTTTGGGAGAAGGGGGGTGGGGTTATGGACATTGGGGAGGGTATGTGCTATGGTGAGTGCTGTGAAGTGTGTAAACCTGGCGATTCACAGACCTGTACCCCTGGGGATAAAAATATATGTTTATAAAAAAATAAAAAATTAATAAAAAAAAAGAAATAAGAGAAAGCATTACTACTAAAACAAAAATAAAAGCTTATTAAAAATATATATATATATTTATAAAAAATAAAAAATTAACAAAAATAAAATAAAATAAAGCAGATATGAGGGAGTACTTTCAGGTCAAAACACAATATCCACTCTTTTAACCAAACTGTTTATTTTACAACAATTTTAAATTTCCCAAAAAATTGTGAAGATCGGACCAGAATTTCCATATATGCTACACCAAGTTTCTCCTATTATTAATATCTGACAGTAATGTGGTAACTTTGTTACAATTAGTGGACAATTACTGATACATTATTATAAAGTCCATCCTTTATTCTTACTTCCTTAATTTATACTTCCTGTTCTTCTGTTCCAAGACCCTATCCAGAATGCTGTATTACATTTAGTCATCATGTTTTCTTAGATTCCTCTTGACTGTGAGAGTTTATTACCCTTCCCTTGTTTTCGGTGACCTTGATAGCTTTCAGGAGTACTGGTCAGGTATATTGTAGAACATCTTAACATTAGAATTTGTCCAATGTCTTTCTCATGATCAGATAGGGATGTGGTTTTGGGAAGAAGGCCACAAAGGTAAGGTGCCGTTCTTATCACATCAAAACAAAGGCACATACTATCAACATGAGGTATCACTGTTGATGTTGACCTTGATCACCTGGCTGAGGGAGTGTCTGTCGGGTTTCTCCACTGTAACATTACTCTTTCTCCTCCTTTCCTTACTGTATTCTACCAGAGGCAGTAACTTCATGCACCTCACACTTAAGGAGTAGGGAGTTACATTCCTCTTCCTGATGGAATATCTACATAAATTATTTGGAATTCTGCAAGGAGACTGTCTGTTCTCCCCAGCTTCTTTAAATTCAATCATTTGTATCAATACAAACACATGGATGTATGTTTTATAGTTTGCATTACAATCTGATACTGCTTAAGTAAAGTAGCTGCTCAAACTGCTCAGCAAATTACTGTAGCTGTAGCCATGGGCACCTCTTATGGGAGGCTGCTATGCTTTCTCTTTCTTTTAAGATTGTATTTATTTATTTGAGAGAGAGTGCATGAAAGAGAGCAAAAGCAGGGGGAGCTGCAGAAGGAGAGAGAGAAGCAGGCTCCCAACTAAGCGAGAACCCTAAATCGGGGCTCGATCCCAGGACCCTGAGTTCATGACCTGAGCTGAAAGCAGATGCTTAACTGACTGAGCCACCCAGGTGCCCCAGCTGTGGCCTTTGACATAGTCCCATCGTTGTGAGGACTTTTTTCCCCCGGTACTACAAGATGCTTCAGCCTCACTGTATATATTTCCTGCCCCAGTTCTAGAATCAGTCATTTCTTCAAGGAGCCCTAACTCCTTTTATTAAAGAATGATAGGCCAGAGCACCTATTTTAACTTTGCGAATGTGACCTTACCAGCCACTTGTTTTTTCACTTGAAGAAAATCTTTTTTGTTTATGGATTTTTCATTCTATAACTGGTAATAACTTGATACATATATAAGGGTAGCCTTTCTTGATTTTTCAGACTCAAGGGACACAAGCTGCCCTTGCATACTTACCATACTGGGATTTTGAAACAAATTTAATCCAATATGATCAAATTTTCTCTTCATTGTTAGTTTTGGTGGGAGATTGAAAATCTTAGATGTGGTCTTCGAGTCTTAAATGCACCATGTAAAGGTAGAAATCGGAGGTCTCCTCCTTAAATAGATGTAAGAACATCCTACATTATTTAAAATATGATCAATCAAGATTATTAAATGACTGTGGAACTCTATTGCCAAGCCTTGCCACTAACCATGTTCGAGGAACTGTGTCGCATGCCGCTTGAGTCCCATAGAAGACTCAGACAACAGAGCCACTCAACATACATCAGAAGATGGACAGGGGGTCTGGGGTGGCTCACTCAGTTAAGCATCTGCCTTCAGCTCAGGTCATGATCCTGGGGTCCTGGGATGGAGCCCCATGTTGGGCTCTCTGCTCAGCGGGGAGTTTCCTCTCCCTCTCCCTCCCTGCTCATGCTCTCTCTCGCTATCTCTCTCCCTCTCCCTCTCTGTCTTCTCAAGTAAATAAATTAAATTAAAAAAACATATACTGCCATGGGAGCACAGAGTTAGGCTTCAATATTACGAGAAAATCAGAAAGGTTCTCACAGAGGGAAGAGCTGTATTTGAATGGAGTCTTTGGTCCACAAAAGAGGGCATTCAGATGGAAGAAGGTAATTGTAAATAAAGTCTCCGAGGAGAGAAAACTCAGTAGACAGAGAATATCCAGAAATTTGGTATTGCAAAAACTTGCGCCCGACAGGAAACCTCTGGAAAGGTATATAGGGTTGGTGTTCATTTGTTGAGAAGGAAATTTTCACAGTTAGGTCCCTATGTTATTACGACTGCTGTCTCGTGTTCAAGATGATGAAGAAGATGAAGCATAGGACAGACCCTATTAGGCAGATATAATTGAGAAGTGGGCAAAGTAGAAATAAGAAAAGGAGACTAGCTGCTACGGCGCATGAATCACCAGGTTGGTTCCGTATTGCTGTCTTCAACTAGACTTTGCCCTAGAAACTGAAAGTCTACCTGCAAAATGATTGCACCTATAATTTTAATATTCAGTATTATCGGAGCTAATAGGCTGTATGTTTACTGTTTCGCCAAATGCATAGCTATTTCATGTTCAAAAATTACTTTTGATTTCCCTGATTGTCTATAAAATAGATCTAGGGTGGTATTACTATTAATATGGGGTTGGTTAAGCAGGCTTTATGTTCCCCAGTGCACACCTGAGGACACTGACACCCCGATAAGTTGCCGTATCCTCCATTTTGCATCCCTAGTAAATAGCAAATGGTAGATTGATGTTCATGTCAAGATTTTTCAAAGTGTGCCATTCTACCCAGTTATAAAAAGCAAAGATATAAAATAGATTAGAAATAATAGCCAAAGAATAATAAGAAAAGGGTCTAAAGCCAGTCCATAGGGTGCCTGGGCAGCTCTGTCGGTTAAGCATTCAGCTGTCGATTTTGGCTCAGGTCATGATCAGGGTCATGATCAGGGTGGTGGGATCGAGCCCTGCATCAGGCTCTGCACTGGATGTGGAACCCAATTGAGATTCTCTCTCTCTCCTTCTGCCCATCCCCCTCTCTTGTGCACTCACTCTCTCACTCTTTAAAAAAAAGAAAAGAAAATGATTAGTCCAGGCAATGAAGAACATATTTCTGTGACTTTCTATACTTCGTTAAGAAAAAAAAAAATGAGCAAAAGAGGGAAGAAGATAACAGAGAAAGACATGAATGTGCCAACAGTACAATGGACCATCAGTTATAACTAGCCTGACAGAAACAAGATACAGGTAGCAAAAATAAATAAATAAATAAAGTTTGAAACCTGATACAGTTTAAGAAAAAGAATGTACTCTCTTATAAAAGGTCAATTCACTGTTAGAAAGGATAGAATAGAATTATTAGTCTCTTGCTCTAAATCTAAATTTGGGCCTGAAAAAAAGAAACTCAGTTTAGTTTAATGGAAAAACACATGTACAGCATGTGTTTTTAAAGCACTGTATTTCGGTTACTTTGACTTGTTGCATATCCAGGTCCAAGTACGACTTTGGATTGGTTTCGTTCTAGTGGGGCCGTCGCTGTTGACATGCATTCAGCTCGGTGGTCCTTCTCCTGTTCAATTTTGCAAACCTAAGACATTTGGCTGGTTTTGAATTTAATTCCAAATAGTATTCAGAAGTTTAGTGTTTGTTTGAACTGACCATTTAAATATTTTAAAACTAGACAGCATTCAACTTTTAGAGCGAATTTTTACTATTAAAAACAACCTGGGCGCCTGGGTGGTTCAGTTGGTTAAGCAACTGCCTTCGGCTCAGGTCATGATCCCGGAGTCCCAGGATTGAGTCCCACATCGGGCTCTCTGCTCAGCAGGGAATCTGCCTCTTCTGATTCTCTCCCCTCATGCTTTCTCTCTCACTCTCCCTCTCTCTCTCAAGTAAATAAATAAAATCTTAAAAAAAAAAAACACACAAAAACCACAAAAACCCAAGAAGGTTGAAAAAATTACTTACGGGTACATTTTAAGTGAATTTAACAAGCATACAGTCAAATACAGTTAAGAAATGTATTTTTGAGGGGCGCCTGGGTGGCCCAGTCAGTTAAGCCTCTGCCTTTGGCTGAGGTCATGATCCCAGGGTCCTGGGAGGGAGCCCCACATCAGGCTCCTTGCTCACGGAGTCTGCTTCTCCCTCTCCTGCTGCTTGTGCTCTCTCTCTCTCTCACTCAGTCAAATAAATAAATAAAAATCTTTTAAAAATCTACTTTTGATCTAAGACGAAAAATATTTTCTATTCTACATTTATCTTTTTTACTATGAAAGTATTCACTCTTTAAATGGAAAATTATCCAAAACCAAATATGGCTACCTAAATGTGCAGTTAGATTAGAAACCCCACGCTGTGGTACCAGCAGAGCCACATGTTAGAAGATGCCACGTGGCATCCGCCTGACCTTCATGTGCGGTCTGTGAATAGACCAGAACAGGGAGACTGTACTGAAAGATTCAGCAGGGGAGTGTTGGAAATAAATGAAGACATTTTGTGCGTATTCAAGAAGTGTATTAAATGTCAAATTAAGAGATCCAGGCCTCACTCTCAAGTAGGAAGTGGTCATTGCCCTTGACTGTACAGGGCAATAAAATGCTAACTTTTGGGAGACATAAACAGCTTCCAGGGTATCCCCTCTTAGTGACTGCGTTTAAATAAGAAATCAAATTGTTCACTATAAAACTCATTTTATAACTTAGAGTATAAATTGTTTTATAGTTCTATTTATATAACTAATATAAATTTTTAAATAAACCATGAATCATTTTATAGTTTGAAATATAAATTATTTGCATATAACATGTGAATTTTGGGGGCACCTGAGTGGCTCAGTGGGTTAAGCCTCTGCCTTTGACTTGGGTCATGATCTCAGGGTCCTGGGATCGAGCCCCGAATCAGGCTTTCTGCTCAGCGGGGAGTCTGCTTCCTCCTCTCTTTCTGCCTGCCTCTCTGCCTGCTTGTGATCTCTCTGTTTCTGTGTCAAATAAATTTTTTAAAAAATCAATACTTTACCATTACTAATTCTAACATGAAGTTAAATCATTGAAATGTTCTTTTTGTGTCAACTATAATTATTTTCATTCAAGGCAGAATAAAACCAAAGCTAGGTGTAAACAAGTTCCTAAACTTTATATTGATAACACAGAAGACTGTGGCTTATGATGAACTTTTCAAAAATAAATAGAAGAATAAAAAAGTGAGTGAAAGAGTAAATTCAATAGGAATTAGACAATTTTTTTAAGATTATATTTATTTATTTGACAGACAGAGATCACAAGTAGGCAGAGAGGCAGGCAGAGAGAGAGGAGGAAGCAGACTCCCTGCTGAGCAGAGAGCCCGATGTGGGACTCGATCCCAGGACCCTGAGATCATGACCTGAGCCGAAGGCAGCGGCTTAACCCACTGAGCCACCCAGGCGCCCCGGAATTAGACAATTTTTTAAAAAGATTTTACTTATTCATTTGACAGAGAGAGAGAGAGATCACAAGCTGGCAGAGAGGCAAGCAGAGAGAGAGATGGGAAGGAAGCAGGCTCCCCACTGAGCAGAACCGGATGTGGGGCTCGATCCCAGGACCCTGAGACCATGATCTGAGCTGAAGGCAGAGGCTTTAACCCACTGAGCCCCCCAGGCACCCCGGAATTAGGCAATTTTAATAGAAAGAATAATGAAAGCTGTCTTTTATTTAAAAAAAGAACTTTTAAGATGACTACTAGTCTTCAATACAAAATACATTTTATTTTAACTTGTGTTTGAGCAACCTTACTTTAAAAATTAATGAATGCATTTCATGTTCCAAAATTAACTTAGAGTTGGCTCTCAGGCTTGGTCTCACATGGGGAGATCCATCACTTACGAACCACAGCTTGTGTAAAAACTTGTAAAAACTTGTCTAGAAACAAAGTGATAATTTTTATGCTAAGGTGAGAAAACGTGATTGCAGTGAGATTTTTATCTTCCCTACAACCCTTTACCTATTTTAGTTGATGAAATTAAACAAAAAGCATTGAGAGCTAAAAATCATTTGTGTCCACATAAGAAATTCCTGTATTCACACATATCCTTTTTTAAAATCAATATTCTGAGTAACTAAATAAGAGCATATGCGTAAAAACACTTGGCAGAAGACCGTTTTGTATTTCAGTGAACATCATAGCTTGGCAAATTTAACACTTGACTGTGCTTATTAATATAAGAAGAATGGTCTATATATAAATCAGAAAGGAAGAAAATTGGGAGTTTACTAGTAAAACTGAATACTGTTTTCAGTGACCCCTAGTGCCTTAAACAATTTCATATTCATTGACTGAGATATTGTCATAAAGATCTTTTTACAATGTTTCAGTCACTTATTTCTGAGAGATTGCTTTTCCTAGCATATGTGAATCATATGGGGCTCAAGGATTAAAACCTTACACTCTGACTATAGACCCACCTCAATGCAGGAAAAATTGATAGCACTTTCAAGATAAAAATTCCACAACCAGAGTTAGGGAGGAATTGCTTTAAACTAAAACAAAACAAAACAACAACAAAACAAAACAAAACAAAACAAAAAACCGCCAATCAAAAATCTATATCATACAAGTTCACAGAAATATATGGACTGAAAAAGGTGAAATTCAGACATCAGAGGCAGGGAGGATGCTTCAGTCAGAAGCAGTAGATAGCAAGGACCAAAGATACAGTTAGATATGCATGAGTTCCCAGTTAATAGGATCCTGTGGAAAGCGAGCACTGCCTATATTTAATATAAAGACTTTAACTTCTTTTAAAAAATTTACATACATACAACTGGTCCTTACTTTTGACACTTAACACTTCTTGGACATCACAGGAGAATAAAAATCTAATGATTTTTCATTACCATTTGGTTAAAATCGATATTTAATTTTGAGAATTCTTATTCTGATTTTTTTCCATTTGTCTTATATAGAAAGTCAATCCAATATGCTAAAATGGAAAAGCTGGCAGACATCACTATATTTTTAAGAGTTTTGATAAATGGGGGCACCTGGGTGGCTCAGTGGGTTAAGCCTCTGCCTTTGGCTCAGGTCATGATCCCAGGATCCTGGGAGGGAGTCCCACATCGGGCTCTCTGCTCTGCGGGGGGCCTGCTTCCTCCTCTCTCTCTCTCTCTCTGCCTGCTTGTGATCTCTGTCTGTCAATTAAATAAATAAAATCTTTTTTAAAAGAAAGAATTTTGATATATGATAGATAATACTGAATAATTTTTTCTATTTTTTTTTTTTTGGTTGTTACAAGTAATTTTACATGTTGTCTGAAAATTCAGTATAGGAGCCAAAAAAAGTTAATTATTTGAAATCATAAAATTCAAAGAAAAAGATATTTTGTTTCTAGGTAAATTCCACTGGGATATATATAAAAATATTTAAATTATTAATAATAAACAGATTGAGAAAAATAGTAATGTTCTAATAACACAAAGAGTGACTTTGAATTTCCTCTTGTCATTGTTACTAAAGTCAAGAAACCTATTTTTATATTACTAATACAGAGTAATATATGGAAACAAATATGAGAAAAGGACTTTCAGATTACTACCCTTAGTGCTGTTTCTCTGACCTTCATTAGAATCTCTTCCTTGTCTTCTGTGACGCTGGAGTATTTTCCTTCATTCTCTCTGATTACTCCTCAGTTCTGCTCATAAGAGCCTCTTTCTTTGCCTGACTTTCAAGATATTCCCTTGGGTTCTGTCCCTCTTGTCCAGGCTCCCCTGATTTCACCTGTTTCCTCCCTCATAATAATACCCCAATCTATGTCTCTATCCCTGATCTCTCTCACAAGCTCCAGACTCACATTTCCAAGTAACTGGTAGACATCTCATATGAACATCAGCAGATCACCTTAAACTCAATACTTCTAAAACTCATCCTCTTCCCATGCCAACTTGCTCTTCTTCCCCAGGGCTATATTTTAATAAGTGTGTCACCCAGTAATTCGGGATTAGAATCTTTAACAAGTATTCACATTTTCCTTCATATCAGTTTAAGTCACTATTCATTGATTCTACCTACCCACACATGTCTTCCTTGAAGCTAGAGTTATTTTACCAAAATAAACAAACTTTGCATGTGGATTTACCATCTACCAAACTCCCCTATCATAGAGTAAATACATCACCTTTGCTTTCTCGTAAGTCTTTAAGCACCAGGAAAGATGGCCATGTGGACCAATGGAAGTAAATTTAGCGCATGGGGTTTAGGCATCAATAGCCCTGTGTTTGCCCAGATAAAAGACAGAGTTGGCTACTTTTCCAAACTCATCAGTAAGAAAAGGGTGTGGCTTATTGTGCCAGACATGGAACAGAGATCTAATGTCAATCCTGTTACATATCTCAAAAAACGCTTGTCCTCAAGATTCTCTTTCCAACAGAGTAATGACAATGTTCACAAATCACCTGTTTTGTTGTCACTTATTATGTACTGTTGTGATGGTTGTAGGCAAATACTAAATAATAAATATTTTGTTTAAAAAAATGGAATATAATTACAATGCAACCACAAACTCCATATGATTCGTGTGGTAGTAAATGAAGTCTTTAAGAAATTAATTATTTTAAATAGAGATTTAAATCAAACAAAATATGCATATCTTCAAAACTAAATAGAAAAATAAATAAGTGACTGAAGCAATTTAAAAAGAGGGTGTGACAACATTTCATCCAATACATTGAAATTGATTATGCATTAAAATTCATTATCCATGACCAGTTAAAACACTGTTTGGTTTTATTACAAAACTCCTAATTTCTTTCCCTTCTGATATATATGTTAGGTCATTCTTTTTAAATATAAGCACAGCCATGTGTCAAATGTGTGAAGCTATAATGTTCAGTAAAAATATAAAAACAAGAGATGGAATCATATGCAGGGAAAGGTCCTACTCATTGAATTATTATGATAATTAAATATAGCTTCATTTGAATAGCATGATATAAAGGATAAAATTTGAACTATCAGTCTTCTGAATCATCTAATATTCATGGCATCATTTGTCTTTATGGCATTTCATCAATAACCATTTGTCGAGAGTCTACTTGGTATTCTGTCCGCAGTGCAGTAGGAGATAGTTGTTGGAAGGTAATTACCACAACCATGTGATTGAAATTGTAAAGAGGACTATGAAAGAAAAATTCAGGAGGCTGAGAGAAGAGTCTGCAATTTTGAGAACCAGGAATCAGTGACAAAGAGACTTCTAGATTCAGAACTTAGTGACATAATTACTTGGAGTAAGATGAATTACTCGGAGTAGGAATCAGAAGACATGTGGCGTTATTCCTAGAATGAGAGCCCTTTCCTGATCAGCTGAGATTGAAGAATAAAGAGATTATGAGTATGATCCCTCCGAAAACATATGAACATCTACTGTCTGAATATAAGTCTATTTGTGTAGTGGCCTTTGTCTTTTGGAGAAACATCATGAGAATGAAAGCTAGCTAGGCTACTACATATAAATTCTCCATGGATTATAGAGATAATGTTGTATTTGCTCCTATTTAAATATTGAAGGAGTATGATTTCTGAAATGATCTATGAGAGATGAATGTGACTTTGGAGAAAAACTTATTTCAGCTTTAAGTAGGGATTTTCAAGATAAACATCCAAGAAAAAGTTTAACAGAGGATTATTGAAACGAAATTCCTCAATGAATAAAGACCTTACTGATTGCGGCTGTGTATTTGAGTACTTTAACATGTGGTCAGGTGTTTGCGTATGAGTTAAAAGTGAGAAAGAAAATGTTTAAAGTTTTCTTTCTCACTTTTAATGACATTTCAAATAAATACATAATTTCAACATAAAAGACGTATTTCTTCCATAGATGAACACAAGTGTGTGTGTGTGTGTGTGTGTGTGTGTGTGTGTGTGTATGGGTGTGTGTGTGTACATGTGAATTAAATCTTGTGGTTGGAATGATATCTATTCATCTTTATTTTGTTACTGAAATAGCAATCATTTAAAATAAAATATTTTCTGCTTTCATAGTGTGGTAATAAATTATTCAGAGTAGATTGATAATTTTTTCTTCTGCTCCTTAGACTTCATCATATTTTTGAAATCGGCAGCAAGCTATTCTAAGGATGTCAGTGTTTTTCTAAACAAAAATAACTGCATGCAATGTGGTTACACGTGTTACTGTTTCTGGAGATGTTCATGAACTCATATTTTTATTTTTTATTATTTTTTTCTTTTAAAGACTTTTTTTATTTGTTTGACAGACAGAGATCACAGGTAGGCAGAGAGGCAGGCAGAGAGAGGAAGGGAAGCAAGCAGGCTCCCTGCCATGCAGAGAACCCGATGCGGGGCTCAATCCCAGGACCCCAGGATTATGACCTGAGCCAAAGGCAGAGGCTTTAACCACTGAGCCACCCAGGCACCCTATTTTTAAAAGGCAGCTAAGTCCTCTTACGGTATTTCTTTTCCGGAGATCAGTATTACTCTAGAAAATGCTGTAGAAATGACAAAGTGGATGTCTGTATAGATACATTTTATTAATTTTTCAGGTTATTCCTTCTTCATGTTTGGCTAAACCATTGACAGTAACAAAATGGAGTAAAAAAGAGTCGTAAAGAGTTACCTTTAATTCAATAAATATTAGACAATAATTAAACAACCATTGTTCCTGATATGAGTTGAACACAAGAGCTGGGAAATGTGGGCATGGATGGGAAATGGAAATATGTCAAATAAAGTGGGAATCAAAATGGCTGTTGGAGTCCCCTAAATTGTGCTGTCCTTGAGTATATGCCATTTCAAGGAGCCATCTTGCGGTGGAAAACAGAAATTTGCCACATAAGAATGTCAAAGTGCTGTGGCATAAGCATGTTTTATAGAAGTTGAATATTTAACCTTACTTAATTGCTAAACTTAACTTAGAATACTGATTACAAGTATAGGATTTTGCAAAATGTGATCAACTTTGAAATAATAGTAATATGAAAGCATGTAGGCAATTAATGGAATTATAGCTATGGAGTCTTACAGATTTATTGTGTTGATGTACTATCTGAACTATCACCATCTATCTTTGAATATTTATCATTGTGGAGAACTCTTTACAGCTTTCTAGTTTTATACTATCAAAGTATTCCATCTTCCACATTCTTTAACAATTCATCTATTTCAGAAATCTCTTAGGTATTCTCTACTTTAATCCTCCACTGTTACGAGATTTTGTCAATTGTACCTATGTTCCCTTTACCCACTGTCATTAAATATACCTCATAGGAAAAGGTATCTCTCTTCTCCTCCAATGCAAGAGTGTGCACACACACACACACATCTTATTCTGTTTCTAGGTAGATCAAATGGAGCACCTTAGCATCAACTATGAAAAGAGTACAGCAGAACCCAATAATGAGTGCTATGGTGACAATTACTGGGGAAAAAAGCAATCACCTCTTCAAGTTTGTCAGCTGAAAGATGCCTTCCTTTTACGAGGCAGAAATAGTTTTTCCTCCCACCCATATCTATAAGCAAGAAACTTATCTTTCGTTCAGGCGTTTGGCGTACCACAGGACATGCTTCATTTCTAAACTTAGAACAACACTGACATCGCCATCACCGCAGAGAGAGCTCAGTCATTCACGTACGCAGATATTGTCCCAGCACCTTTAAGAGGAAAGCACTGTTCCTAGTGGTGGGGACTTATCAGTGAACCCCAACTGGTAAAACACAGGTAAAAATTCCTGCTCCCAAAAAGCTAATACTCCTCTGGGAAGGAAAAATAATAGAAGATAAAGAGAATAAGAGATTACATAGCAGGTAAGACAGTAAAAAATGCTTTCAACATAGAACAAAGTAAAGAGGATTTACAGAATGGAGGGCAGCCCTATGTGTAGGGCTATCTGGGGGAGATGTGTTCTAGGCAGAAGGAACTGGCCCAGCAAATGCCTAAGGCAACCACTGCATCCTTGCTTGAGGTATAGCCAGGAAGCCTGCAGAGAGGGGAGATTACTGGAGAGGAGCTCAGAGAGGCAGAGATCCTTACAGAAGGATCACTCCCTGGCTTGCAGTAGAGTAGTCTAATTCCGAAAGTCCTTTGCATGAAAAACTGAAGCATTTCCTTTTGTTGATGATTGATTATTCTTTTTGTTGATTTAAACATACACATTATTTATAGCCCATATACCCAATGGTCACATATCCAAAGCCCCTAGACCACTTGCATCCATAAGCACTACTGTTTAATGAAATATTTGTATTCAGGTCTGTAGACTGAACACTATGACTCTGAGTGCTTCCCGCAGATGATTTCAACTACCAAGTAAATAATCACGATGCAAAGTCACATGGACCACAGTAACAAAACAAAACAAAACAAAACAAACTTTTATATATGTAGATTATTTCATTGAATTTTATAAAATGAGTATTGATAAATATATTTACTAAAGAAAACACTGAAGTGTAACACAAGCAAAAGTATTTTTGATTTATTGGCAACTTGTGAGTTATTTAGGGCCCAAGAGTTTCTGCTCCACTGTTCTTATTAATTGTGGGAACAGTTGGATGCTTTGATGTCAGCAGCGCTATGAACAATAGTCTCTAACTACCTAAGAGATGTCAAATACAGAAGTCTTTATTCTGATCATCAGCTTCTATGTTAATAATCTACAACAGGTTCCATTTATTACTTTGAGTCACATCAGGGGACCAACCAATTTGTATAAGCTATTGCTTGAAGGGAACTCCTATAGTAGGAGTAAAATAAGAGAGCTACCATCATGGCATCATTTTTAAACACCGAAGCCTGATCTTTGCCATCCAGTTGTATAGATCTAACTGGAGGGAAGCCAGATGTTTTAAGGACTTGAAATGGCTGGACTAACTTGTCTTTGTGATATATTATACAATAGGGAGCAACTCTATACCAAATGGATTTCTCTCTCCTAGACTATTGTGCCTTTATGTCTTGAGTATATCACCTTGAAGAAGTTAATACACTGGCTCAAATTCCGAGGACTGAGAATAACCATTAAAATAGAATTGTGGTGTTGGTACAAACCAAGTGACATCAAAGATAAATGCTATTCAGACCTTGAGATTATTTTATGAAGGCATTAGTTTCTGAAGTCTCTTGAATATGAAGTTAATGAAGAAAAGAAACATTAACAAAAATCTCTAAATGTTATAAGGTACAATGAAAGACCAAAGTTTAATAGGAGGTTTAGGGATCAAAATTTGAAAGGCAGGAAGGGCATTTTTTTCCTGCCCCGCCTTCATCACATACACGAATTTCCAGTCTCATTTCTGGGGTTAATCATGAAATGACAACAAAATCAGATGCTTCTTTTTATAAAGTCATGTTTCCTGAAAGGGCGTAGCACACACTCAATATCTTATGTCATTATAGAAGCTACTGTAGTCCAGAGAAGTGAACTAAACTTGACAATATCTTAAAGTCTTTTAGTAGAAAACCAGACCACCTGAACAATGAGCTTCTTGGTTTTCCATGTAGTTCAACGAGGAAACCAGCTCAAAAGTGGAGAAATGGAAAACCTCTTCAGGATCCAGCCCTGGGTGTTAACCTATGTTACCTATAAGTGCATATAGCAGATAATTTGTGGAGGCTGACCATGTATAGCTAAAGCTATGCAGAGTTCAGGCCATGCTCAACAGTGAGTACTGCTTGGAACAGAATTACTGCTTGAGCTTTGGATGCTTCAAATATACACTTTTTTAAAAAAAAATTTTTAAATTTTGAGGGCTGATCAATATTACTTCTTTAGAACCAAGATCCAAGATCCTAGTAAACTTCATGGAATAGTCTCGTTTTTTGGAAAACATGATGAAAACCCCATCTAAGTTAAACAGAAAAATTATACTCTACTGTATGATTATACTGTACTGAAGAGAAATTTTTAATCTGAATTACAGTAATCTTTAAATCTTACAGAGATATGTGTTCAAATGTGAGTCATGGTTTTTGATAGCATGAACAAATTGACAATCATGAGTTGGATTGACAAGAGATTCTGCTGCATATCTTCTATTTGATATTCTTGGAAAATTCTCCCTCCAAGAAGCTGTAAGCGAAGGGTCCAGCTGACTTTACTTCTACCACTGGTCTAAATCATATGCACACCATTAAAATTCCTGGATGTCTTCATTTGTTTAACATCAAGCTGCCTTGATTTTATGGTTGCTTTAAAACACAACATTTGTAAATGTTGTAAAACATTTGTAAAAATTGGGGACTTTAAACATTTTTTTTGTTTTTGCTTTACATTTAATCAGTGTATGATCAGATAATACACTGATATTTACTTCAGATCTGTTTTCTAACATTCGAAGTTAAATTTGTTCTTTTTATCAGTGTGACTGTGTAGGAGATCAGAATAAGTGAGATGAACAAACAAAAGATTTTTACTTCAAATGAGATATGAGATATGAGAAATGAGAAGCCATTGCCATCTTTATATGTTATTAGAAGGAAAGGTCTTGAAAGAATGACTAAGAGTGTTCATAGTCCAAAATGGTATTGGTGGTGTGTTCTACATGATGTTTCTTGAATGGTAAGAAGGTCAAAATGAGACCTTTGGCTCTTGTGATCTGAGTGAATGGGTGCTCTGTTAGCCAAATCTGTTTTGTTTTTTTTTTTAAACTTGTTGCTACTTCTGAGCTCTATGACAGTTTTTGTTGTTCTGTCTTCTTTGCCAATTGTCTGCCAGTAAAATCGTGGCTATCATAATTCGGGATCTGATGTTTCTACCAAATTTCAAGTTGTGTATCTTAGAACTAAGAAAGTGTCTTACATGTCAGAGGCCTCACATCTGTGATATTTCTGGTGCCTATTATTTTTTTGTGACTTTCCCTTCAAGTACTTTAAAGGAGCATGATTCTGATACAGTCTAAGGAGAGTGGAGTCCATAGTCTCATTCCAGGTGGCGGTGACTTTTCCCCGTGTTAAGACAAAGATACGGGTGATACTAATCAAATCTTTCCCATAAACTAGACATGTGCTATGGGAAACAAGACTGTCAGTCACCAAAGGAGCATGATCGCTTGGAAGACCAAGGGAGTGTCCAGCATGATGACCAACTAGGTCTGTTCCCAAATTACTGCTTGGAACAGAAGCCTTCCTCCACCCCAGTTCTCACCCCCACACTCCACTGACCTGCACTGGTATAAAATTTCCTTGAGTTGCACCCTCTAGAATTTGAAGGTTACAGGGTACAGACATTGGTCAACTTGACACAGTTGATAAAGCTACAGAGCTACATGACTCTGTTGTGTAATATGTCAATGTATCTTAATAGGTTGTATAATTATATATGCAGATAACATTTCTCAAGGATATATTTTTTAAAAGATAAGTGAATAATTTTAGAAAATCATGGCGCCATGACTTTAAAACAATAGGAAATCATGATAGAATGTAACTTTTTAAAAATTCATTTGAAAGTATTTAAGTTACATATATATCTTATGGACAATGCTGACTAAATATTTTTGCCTTCTAAGAGGATACAAGTTAACGATTAAAAGTAAAGAAGGGGCATCTGGCTGGCTCAGAGTTAAGTGTCCAGCTCTTGATTTCAGCTCAGGATTGTGAGATGGAGCCCCACATTGGGCTCTGCACTGGGTATGGAGCCTGCTTAAGATTCTCTCTTTTTTCCTTCCCCCTATGCTGTCTGTCTCTCTCTATAAAGGAAAAAAAAAGTAAAGAATCGACAAGACTTTTTTTTTTAATTCTGCCAAATGAAATTGTTATCCTTTTTACTTTATCTGAGAAGAAAATTTTTATAAATAATCTTTAGAAACAGACTTGAATCTGTCAAATCCCAAATCAGTACTCCAACTAAAATTTGTGAGATTAAATTTTTAGAAATCATATTTTACCTTGAAGTCCTCAATGAATTAAAATAAATTAAACAAAGGACATTTAAGATTTTCTTACTATAAAGTACATAATATTGAATCTTTACGTACTTTATAATTCTCCTGATAATATGTGTGTCTGGGTGTGTGTTTATACCATAACCTGTCATTTAAAAGAGACTTCCAGACAATTCTTTATCATCACCAAATAACTTAAGAGAAATGAAAAATGTTAGTGGTGTTAAAATGGCTTTAGTTCTATACCCACACCTCCAAAACTTTTTTTTTTTTTTTAATTTATGGGTCACTGTCCTACAAAAGCATTATGGATACAGAATTAAGATTCATTCATTAGGTCTAATTAGGATCAAATATTTATTATGCACCAGTAGCTGCACTAAGTGTACTTCCTAGGATGGAAATTGTTTGTGGCTAATGTGCTGTAGTAACCCATAAAATACTCATGACTGTTAACTCGTTCTGAGATCAGTAGCCCCCTTGTGGAATGCCTTTCATCTCTGTCACTGCTTTACATATGTGGCTGAAGGTTCTCCTGGTACTCTAAATGTAACATATTAAGACTAACTTAAAGATCAAATATTATGAGTAAGAGACATGCAATGTTTTCGTCTTTGATAAATGTCCATTCATTGCCTCCAAAGAGATACAGATTATTTAGAAGATATGTTCTGTCATGACTAAATAGGTCAGAATTCTTTGCAGTTTGGAAAGACAAATATAAAATGGGACCAGTAGCTGGGTTTAATTAAGTTGTCACTTCCTTCAATCTTTTCTTTAAGGCAATTTTCCACTCATTATATCTGAATTCTTTCTGAAAAGAAAGTGTGCTCAGCATAGTCATGGCTTTCTATTGGCATGATTTTGATGGAAGTTATTTTCAACATATTAAGAAAGGGTGATGGGGCTGAACATATTCTTTTAAAAGTCTTGCAGTAAATGGATATATTAAATTCCAACCATTATAATATCTGTTGCTTAAATTCATATCTAACCAAATAGGTACTGGCTAGAAACAAACCCTTCTCCAAAGCATCTTGGACTTGTTCCAATTGTTTCTGTGCCTAAGCTTCTCCCGGGGAATGTCAGGCATCTTTCCTTGGTTTCCTGTTGTTCTGTATTTTCTCTGCTCTTAGAACTCCATCTGCTTATGTGCATGGATACGTGTGGACACATATACTCTCTCTGTTGTGTTCAATGTGTATCTACAGCATTCAGAACACCTCAACTATCTTCCAAGGACAGCTGGGCAGCTTCCTCTCCTGCCCCTCACAGCCCTCGATCTGTCTTCCTCAAGCTTTAGCAGAGATTGGCTTTGCCTAAGGATGCCTATTCTTTGCTTGTTGGCCACCCAATTTAGCAGAATGTCCAAGATGTTTCCTGGCTTTCTGTTCATCTCACTTTGTCCTGGGTTTGCCTCATTTCACGTTGTCCTTGGTCTTCCCCATCATTGAGTCTCAACACTACTTCCTATGTCCAGACTGACTCCATGCCACCGACATTCTTTTCATAGAGTTCGTTTCCCCCGTGCCCTCTACCTCAATCTACCTCAATCTTAACTGAAAAGCTCATGGATTTCTCTCTTTTCCAAATGCATGTGGTATTTAGGACTAATAGCACTCATGAGGAATTAATTTAGGTGCCCATGTTAAATAACAATTCATCTGTGATTTGTTTGCATCTTTGTTTAAATCTTCTATCATGTACTTTTCATGGGATTGGTTTTGTCTCCTCCAAACAAGGTTATAAACTTTTTGAGACAGAAGCTGTGCTGTAAATTTTGTGCATCCCTTGAAATTTGATACATGTAAGGGGGGATTTGGTTGCTACTTGTTCATGTGATTTAAATTTCAACACCCACATAAGGTCAAGAAGAAGAGAAAGTAACTGTATCAAAAGAAGAAATAGAGGAAAGAATAAGTGCTCCTAAGTAGCTTTTAGTTTGTCCCCCAAGTTCCAAAGTCCAAATGAAAGCCAAAAAAACAAAGAACCACATTTTCTCATTCAATTTCCCTATCAGTCTTTAGCACTACTCACTGCACCAGGAGGGAGCATTTAATTCTCAAATGAGCAACACAGTAGGAAATGTGGTTGAAAGTGGTGCTCCTTTGTTACTCTGGAATTAGTCCATTTATTTTCCATATGCAAAGAGTGTACTGACTTTATCAATAAATCTTGGTGAAAACCATATTTAGGGATTCCACAGCAGCCATTGATTGACTTCTAGAACTTTTCATTGTGCCATGTGACTAGAACAGAACATGCTGATTATCTTAACTATTATTATGGATGATACAATGTTATTGAATTGTGAAATTCTTTTTAAATATATGATTTGAGGGATACGGTGTCTAAATGCATGTGTGCTCCAAGTTCTTGATATTTTCCAATGGGGAAGAGGAAGTATTGCTGAAGTTACGAGCAAATTTAAGCCCACAGCTCATTGGTGATTGAAGGAAGCCGAATTTTGTATCTGATAATACATAGTTGACACTTAAAATGATGGTTTATAGCATCCTTTTCACTTACAATGGGGAATAGCTTCAGACGAGCTAAAGAACTTGTTGCAAGTCACACATGTAGTGAGTGGTAGAGCCCGAATTCTAACTTGGATTTGTGTGACTCTCAGCATCCGGGATCTACACCAGAGAGTCTTTCCACAATGTGATGATGGACTCAAAGGGAAGTATTTGCATGTATTCATCCAAGTTGTCACATATAAACAGTTTCCTATTTCCCCAGTGAATATACCTAACAACCAGCCTAGCCAGTGTTTACAGATGGAAAATGAAGCCATAGCACTTGGTTGGGGCACTGGGTGAGCAATAATAAAGAATAGCTTCTAATTTTTTTGTTTATAAGGAGATTAATGGGTGTATACTTGGTGGTACACACTTGGTAGGCATGGTAGGCATGCAATCTCTCTCTCTCTCTCTCTCTCTTTTTTTCTTGGTTGCATTAAAGGCTTTGGTCTCCATTTCTGTATTTGCTTGTCTAGTTGAGCAATTGAAAGTCTCCTGTGAGATCCAGAAACTCTAGGCAAACTAGTCTACTCTGGCCCATTCTGCTTTTGCCTCTGCCACAGCTCCAAAATTATTTCCTAAAGTGTTACTGCATATACAGGACTAATTTACCTTTAGAGTTTCTTCCCTTCATAAAATCCCACTGGCTTCAAAATCCATATACCCAGAGGTTCTACAACTTAATACAAGTGTCTCTGTAAATTTGACCCAGAATGACCAGGAATCCGAGGTCCATGAGATTAAGTAATTGTATATAATTAGCTCTGATAGCCAATGTCCTCCAGCTTTGAGGAGAAAAATTTCTCTCTTTCCTTCTCTCTCTCTTTCTTTCTTTCTTGTTCTTGCTCAATACAACGTGAGCACTTTACCTCCTTCTCCCTGAAGGCTGACTCACAGTGGGAGATCAAGAAGGCAAGAAGCTCAAAGCAATTAAATCTTCTCTGACAGTGTCTGCTGTTCCCAGAGGTAGCTCAGAGCGGGGCAGTTCCAGGAAGCTGTTTGCTCTTGGCAACATAGTTTTTTACCCCAGGCTGTGGCTCCCAGCAGTCCCAGAACCCAATGGTTTTTGCAACAGCAACTTCTACCGACTGTCCCAGTGCTTCCCTCCTCAGGTGCCCTAGAGATCCTTCCGTGTCCTAGGAAGACTGTGTTGCTCAGTGCCCTCCCTTGGTACCACTCCAGAGTTTGAGTAAAGGCAATGCAGACATGGATTTCTACCGGTGACAGTGGAATTCTATGGCTTTATCAGGACCAGTTTTTATTAAAATGGTCTAGATCGAAGTTCCCTAAATGTGTGTTAAAGTTTTTTTTTTTTTAGATTTTATTTATTAATTTGACAGAGAGGGATCACAAGTAGGCAGAGAGGCAGGCAGAGAGAGAGGAGGAAGCAGGCTCCCTGCTGAGCAGAGAGCCCAATGAGGGACTCGATCCCAGTACCCCGAGATCATGACCTGAGCCGAAGGCAGTGGCTTAACCCACTGAGCCACCCAGCGCCCCCCCCCCTTTTTTTAAGTTTTTTTTTTTTAGATTTTATTTATTTATTTGACAGAGAGAGATCACAAGTAGGCAGAGAGGCAGGCAGAGAGAGAGGAGGAAGCAGGCTCCCTGCTGAGCAGAGAGACTAAATGTGTGTTAAAAACAAACAAAAATACCAAGCCATACCTGTAGCAAACAGAGCTGTATTTCTAAACACACTTTTGGCACTGTCTGCCACCCTCTGGAAAAAAGACCATCTCAGTGTGGGGTTCCCTCGCATTGTTGCTCAGAGTATCTTCCAAGAGTAATGTAGGTAGAGCCCTTCATTTCTTCAGGTGGAAAGATGCTTCTTCATGCAGGAGAGCATAGGAACTCTTCAATAAACTAGGCTTCAGAAACAGCCCAGGGAAATCTGAGAGCTGCCGAAGGTAGAATGTAAACCAGCTCTAATATATAGTAAGTCAGGTTTGGCCATTATTTTTCAGTACATTATTTGGATTCCTAAAAACAAACAAACAAAAATGATGAATTAGCTCATTAACAAAATCTAATTAGATTGGAAAATTGCTTTGAGGTAGCTAACAAATCAATTCTATGCCCAAATGTCATTGATGTCAAAATGACAGATAACAAAACCCATAATAAACCTCCTCTCACCATCAGTTTTCACCTCCTGAAACTCCCCCAGGAGCCCTCCCTTGAGAGCTGGGATTGGCCAGAGAGGGAAGGTTTCCTGCGCTGTGCAGAGAGACTGTGCCATTTGTAAAGGCATGCTGGTCTGCATCTCACCTCGCTTCACATCCCAGAGGCAGATGGACATACGGAAGGGCAAGATGGAGGGTTGCTAAACCAAAAATATTTTCAAGGACAAATGGTGTGAATCAAAGCCAACATGATGAAAAAGAGCTTCACCCAAGAGACGTAAACGTGCTCAGGTAGCACATGCAGATGCGTGAGGCACCTGAAAGTGGACAGTGATTCCTGTAAGCCTATTTCACATGCACTGGGGCTCTGACCCATAGTTTGCTTTCTCAGACCCCGGTCCTTGCTGATGAAGCCAAGGTCACAGGTCTGGGTGATGTACAGTTAAATGCAAATTTCCTGGTTCCGCAGTGTCCTGGAGAGCAGCCCGGTCTAACTCAGGCGATTACCCCAAAACTCACAAGATGTGCTTCAGATAAAGTGAGCTTTGCTACCAGCTCTTACCACAGTTTAGACTAATCTGGGGAGAAGTGGAAGGACCCTCGTCCAAGAGGCAGCAAATGTCACATCCTTCTCCCCTGCAGGCCCAGAGCAGTGCATGCGGAGAGAGGGCAAGGAAAAGCCACTGCCGTGCTCACCTGTGGGTCTCATGCACCTGTCTGGGGCCACTGTAAGAACCAGGAAATGGGACCAGTGATGATACGGTCCTGGAATTTGAACTTCCAGCTGTCCTTGAGAGAGGAGAGAGTATTTTCTCTTTTGTGGGGTTCTGACTGAGAGAAGTCAGGCATCCCTGAACAGACCCCATAAACTTGTACCTTCTAGTCCTTTCCAAACAGATTACTGGAAGCTTGTTTGTGCTCACATTCAAACATTTGCAACTCAATTCAAATTTCTGCATCACACAAAAAAGATGTATCTCTTGCTTCTAGCTTACAGCCTCCAGGCTGCACTGGTTCAGAGGGCAGTCCGGTTGAAGGGGGTAGAAATTCTCCTCTCAAAGGCTGAACTCCATACAGGAACATTTTCTGGGGACTTCCAAACTGTACATCAACCCAGGATGGATTTAGCTCACTGTAACCTGTCCAGCCTAGAGCTACAATCTGCATTCCCATCTAAGCAACTAATCAGATAAAAGAGACCCCAAGGATCCTCAGAAATCCATCACGCTTCTGAAAAATAATTCTAAAGACATGCCCTAGGGTGACGTCAGTGGAGGACTTTTCTGGAACAACTAAATGGGTTTGAATTTGGTCACGAGGGAATCATCTTTCTATAACATTTTGGGACACCTAAGTGTAGGGAAAACATTCTCTCCTGTACATCTTACCCAAGGGCGCCCATGACGAAAAGCCAGTTGACTTTTCTCCCCCTCCGTTTCTGCCATTTTGTTATTCCTTCTATGATTTCTCCCTTAGTTTGTCTTTTCCATGGTTTATAGTGTAGAGAGACATAGTAGAGGTTTTGCTGATGAGGGAAGAGAGCAAAATATGATAAGAAAGACATAGTCATGACAGCTGGGCTGGACCCCACTTCTCAGGGAGAGCCAACATGGCAGGAAGAGTCGTGGCCAGAAGATAGTGCTTTATTTTTTTACCCATGAAATTAGTTAAGTTTAAATTCTCCCCAAGTATTAAAATCATATTCTACTGGGGCACTTGGGTGGCTCAGTTGGTTAAGTGCCCAACTGTTGAGTTTGGCTCAGTGATCTCAAGGTCATAAGATCAAGACCCATGTTGGGCTTCACGCTCAGTGCGAAGTCTGCTGGAGATTTTCTCTGTCCCTCTAACCGCCCCCTACCCTGCTCATGCATGTACATGCTTTCTCTCTCTCTTTCAAGTAAATAAATCTTTTTTTAAAAGATAGTATTCTACTAAATATTATACAGTGCACTAGAGATTAGAGTAACAGACTATTTGAGTAATACAGAAAATTGGATCTAATCCCCCCCAGGTATTCTTGGGGACCCTGGAAAAGGCTTCAGGGAACTAGTATATTTCCAAATCATAGAGGAATGCCATCATTTAGACAGTGGGGTATACTGTTCTGAAACCACCGGCACTCCCATAATCATAGTGGAATCATATCACTGCAACAGCATCTGGCCAGGTGAACTTTTAGAAAGCAAAACTGGGGGACAGAATGATAAGAAAATAAAAAGAAGATTGAGGGGGAAGACAAAGAGAGGAAGAATTAGGAGGAGGAGGAGCAGAAATGATAGGAATCAAGTTTGCCTTGTCTAACCATTCACCTACCATGGAGTGTGCAGGAGTAGGACAGGGGTACAAAATAGTAAACTACAGAACCAAGAAACAGCTCTAGAGGCCTGGGTGTTACTGAAAGGAAGCAATAAATCACTGCATAATATACTTTTTAGCTCTCCGTCTTCATCCTTGGGAGTAAAAGACAATGGGGAATAAATAATTACAAACTTGTAGGCTGCTTTGACACTGGTTGCCTGAGGGGTTATTGCTCCTTCCCCATCCTACAGAGTCATGAGAGAGCAGGTGGGGCAGTCTTTATAAAATCAACAGCAATGGGCACCTGGGTGGCTCAGTGGGTTAAGCCTCTGCCTTCAGCGTGGGTCGTGATCTCAGGATCCTGGGATCGAGTCCTGAGTTGGGCTCTTTGCTCCGCAGGGAGCCTGCTTCCCCCCACCCCACGCCTGCCTCTCTGCCTACTTGTGATCTTTCTCTGTCAAGTAAATTAATAAAATCTTAAAAAAAAATCAACAGCAATATCAGGAGTTAGTGGGTACGCAAGAGACCACAAGCTCAAAATGCTTTGAGTTTTCGGGCTGTGCTGAAATTTAGTGAGGTCAAATAATTTATTAACCATAAATCTCCTTTAAGCCACACCTTGTCAAACTAGTCTGTCTCACACTAGGATGCTACAAAAAATATATAATAAACGGAAATTATTGTAAAAATATGGTAACTTAAAAAAAAAAAAAGATAGTGTGTCTACTAAAGAGTAACAGTGCAAAACCTCAATCTTACCCCATCTGGAGATCCGTGGTCCAAATCTAGGGTGCTTTCAGAGATGGGCATGAATGAGATCCTTTCTCAGGAAACTAGAGCTGGTACTGCCCACGCCCGCAAGGCTCACAGCCACTGGTGGCCATGCTCACTGTGCCTCTTCAGAGTTAAGGAGGGTGCTAACACGTGCTGAGGGCTGTGCAGCTGTGGAGTGGTATTGGGCAGTGCTCATTAAGTAGGCGCTTCATGTATACATGTTCTCAGTTGGAACCACCACCTCAAATAGGACAGGTCACTGATTAGGAAACCCTGAGAATCTATCTGATGCCAGATTCCTGATTTTTATTCCTCTCTCCTAACTTCCCTATATTTTCTTACCTTTTTTACTCTAACAGGTGTATCTTTATTTTTTTTCAACTTTGAAACTTCTGTTCAATGTTTATTGTTACGGCTGAGTGAATGAAAGACCAACCTATAAACTAGATACCACCACTGTTCCCCTTTCGCAGTATGCAAGGTTAAAGGGCCAGTCAATGGTGAGAACAGGATGCAAAGCCCAGGAGTCTGTCCCCACAGACAGGGCTCCTGATGTGTGCAGATGGGTACTGCTTTTACAAAGGTCCAGTGGGTTTGGTTTTGTTTTTACTCACTGCTTGCTTTAAGAACCGAATAATCCTAAAGTGGCACCTGACAGGTTTGAAAGATAAGATTCTCTAAGGGTTTTTTGAAGTCCACACCCACATTCTTGGAGTGAGGGCTGACCCCTGAGAGTCGGAAATTATAATCGCTACCAAGAAGGAGCAGAGGAAAGAAGCCAGTCGGGCGAGTTAAATCAGAGAGAATGCAAGGAAATTGAGAGAGCAATTTCAGAGAAAGGCGAGTGAGAGGATCGGGAAGGGCCTCCAACCTTGGGGCGACTAGAGGCTGCGTGGAAGTCCTGAAGGGTCAGGGAGAGGACGAGCCAACAACAGCCAGGACGGGGTGCAGGCCCAGCTGTGGTGGGAGGTGGTGGGTGTCTTCATAATCACCCCGAAGACCAAGCATTCAAGTTTGCCGGTGAAAGCTGGCCAGTGTGTGATTGGGGGCTGAGCTAGTCCCACGTAATGGACCAGAAATAAAGCAGATAACAAAAACAAAAGAACATTTTGGGTTTACTTTGTGTAGATTCTAGTGTAGTGTCCAATCAGGGCTGCAAAAGCAGGGGTGCATAACACAAGGAAGAGAGGAAAGTAAGTCTCGGGCCTAACATCTGGTTCCAAAGCAGAGATAGGACTGGAGAAGCAGAAGATATTTTCCATGCATTTCTCTCTCTGAGTCTCTCTGCCTTTTTCCTTTTTGACTCCCATTGTCCTCTCCTACCTAACGTTAACATTTCCAAATGATAATCTCCTTGATGTCTTTATTTCCGTCATGGTCAGCATTCTTGGATTCACAGACATGGTCATCGTCAAGCAAGGCACGGACCACAGGTCCTAATTTTGCAATTTTTACTTAGACTTTCTCTACACAATCGTTGGCTCCAATCCCATGCCAAAAAGAAAAAGAAAAGAAAAAAAAAAAAAAACTTCACACGTTGAGAGCTGATCTGAGGTGCTTATTTTGCATGTTGGCCTTACAGCAACTCTCTCTCTGTGCCACGACACAGGCTGGATGACCTTCCACCCTGGATGTCACTGGCTTCCGGCTTTCCTGATGCCAAAGCCAAGGAACACTTTTGTGTTGGAAATTGCCTTTCTGCAAAAGCAAAGAGAATAAGCCAAGCACCATAGATCACTTGGCCGGCCCACCCCACCGAGATACCCCATAGACTGAAGTTTCTATGCCAACAGACTTCTAATTGGAGGGCATACCTTTAGCGCTCTGTCCTTTCTGTAATTAGAGCCAGGCATCGCCAGCGTGGGCACCACCCAGCGCCCCAACGGCCACGGCGTGAGTACGCGGTGCACGTGCGTCTGCTGGCCAGCCTAGGATGAAGCCCAAGTTCAATGTATAACTAAGACCGTTTCGCTCTGCTCCAGTCCTGTAGAAGCCACACAGAGCAGACTTGTATTTCTGTGAAAGGCTTCGGTTTTCCGTCATCTATTTTTTATAGCACTGATACTAAACCAATTGCAGCAAATGGAGGGTATTATTTCTGGCTTGGGTGCATCACGATGCTGATTCGCCATTCCTAGGAAGCAGGCTCACTGTACTGGGTTTTACCGTTTACCATGGGAGACCTGGTTCAACAAAACGTAAGTGCGTTGAGATGCTTGACAGTTTCAAAATGTAAATAACTAATTCCCCACGAATGAGGGAGAAGGGGCCGTGTGATGATTAGATGGGATAAGGATGGAAATTTTATTGGGTACCAGGTGTGGCAGATGACTGTGGGTTGAAGACGAGCAAAACTATTTCTTCCATCCTTTGGTTTCTCGGTGTAGCGTTAATCTTTGAAGACAATCTTGGTTTACTCTTCAAGCAACGTTGCCACTTTTCAGAATCATATTTTCGTGTGTTCTTTCTGAAATGTTTGCATGTCCTCATCTGTAGGTGCTCTCCAAATAGAATAAGCTTGTGGTTTTGGGATGTTTAAGAATGTCAAAGATTTAGGACACCTGGGTGGCTCAGTGGGTTACAGCCTCTGCCTTTGGCTCAGGTTGTGATCCCAGAGTCCTGGGATCGAACCCCACATCGAGCTCTCTGCTCAGTGGGGACCCTGCTTCCTCCTCTCTCTCTGCCTGTCTCTTTGCCTACTTGTGATTTCTATCTGTCAAATAAATAAATAAAATCTTTAAAAAAAATGCCAAAGATTTATAAACCAGAAAGTTTAGAGGAAACCATCTATAAAGGTCCAGAGCCCTCTCCCTGCTTCCAGAACACAGGCACACATGCAAAGACCCCTTCTCACACTAACACACAGAGATTTTTAAAAATTAACCAGCTAACTAGCAATAACATTATAGATCAGCTTAGAATACTTCTTATTTATAGTAGATTTACTTACAATGTTTTGTTACACATCAGTAACAGATGACCATGTATTAAAGTTGTCCAATATTAAGGTTTAAATCTGTACTGTATTTCTTCAGGTCATTGGTGGTTTATGAGAGCTAATGCTGCACAATTTATTTCTCTATAAATATTGATCACATATTAAGCATACAACGATTGCTATTTCAAGCATGTTGTTGTTTTTATCCTATTTTCTCCACTTTCAGATGATTTATTCAGCTTTTTGACTGTGAATGTAATTACCATTTTTAGCTGGTAAAAAAGAAAATACTGAACCAGCACATATGAAATGTTACTTTTCAGTGTTCCTATGTGTCTGTGTTTTACCTAAAAGCAAAATCAATAGGACTCCAGAAATGGAAACAAGTCAGCTCTGGGTGGTGTTATTCACTTGCTATTAAACTTGACAGCTAATTTGCAAGTTCACACTCTTTTAATGCTAGAGTTCTTGGAACCCTGAGGGCTGAACCCTTCTAACCCCAGCTAAATATGCAGATAGAGAATAGAACCCAGAGGGTTCCCTTGCATTGGTATCATTTCCAAGGTATTATTTTGGTCAAAGACAGAAATTAATTCTTGTTTAATGCTTTCTAGCAAAGTGGAATGGTATGAGGGCTGTGAGAAAAAAAAAAAAATAGAATTGGAAGTGTTATAAAACAAGCCTGAACTTTCCATTAAGAGTCACATAAAGAATTCAAAGACCAAATATTTAATCAAAGTTAATTTAACAAAATCATATTAAGTAAGGATCCCTCCTTAGACCCACTGTGGAATGTTTCAAATACCTTTTCTATATAAAGATATGTTTAATCTGATAGAGCAAGTGGCATTTTTATACCCCAGAAAAAAATGATTTATTCTTAGGAAAGAAGAAATCCCGGACACGTAGCCAGATATGGGAAAACATATTTATGGGGTGACATTTTTTGGCATGAAATAGAAAGAAGAGAGTTTTTTATGAAACCCTTGGCAAAACAGAAAGCTCAAAAATATTTCTAAACTTGCCCAGTTGCAAAACCACACTGTGTGTTTTGCTTTTTCCATTAGGGAAGGAGTAACTCGGGGCTGGGACTGGCCTTCTGAGTCCTATCACTTCATTTCTCTTGACAGGGATTAGCTCAATTAACTAAACTCCTGTTGGAATGCCCAGCCTGTCATCTCCTCTGTGCAAAAATGAAACACATGGCATTCTAAGAAAGAACGTCAAGCAGCCAATTTCTCAGAAAATATTTGAATGACCCTTGGAGGTTAGCAGCACAATCATTTACACGAAAATTGCTTCAAATGTGGATAATGTGTTCTTTGAGCATCAGCAAAGTAGCGGGGTCTGCTCAAAGCTGCACAAACACAAGCAGCCTTGATTAAATCGGAAATGGAGGCAGACGTTGGAGAAGACACGGAAATCACAAAAATGTTCTATTGCTATTCCTTCTGAATTCTCTAGCTTCTTTCTCTCCATGTTTTTTGTCCCGTAGTGTATTTGTAAAGCATTTTCACTGAGATTGTTAAGCAACCAGCAGACTAGCTCCTCTGAACTCGTAAGCCAGGGTGTCCTTTCTGCCTCCTGTTTGGAGTAAAGGAAGTGAGTGGGAGTGAAAATGTTTGCTTATTGAGAGGAAACTTCACTGTATTATTAAATTTTTCCCCTATTTTACCGCAGAGCTCAACAGGAGATCTAGGTCTTTAGACTCTAGACAGAACCTGATTTTGGGGGGATTTTGTATTATATGTGTGAAAGTCCTTTAATACTTTCTACCTGCCATCCCTCCTATGTAAAATGCAAACCATCATAAAGGCACTCTACCTTCTTCCACTCTGGGACGATTCCAATTACCCCTAAGCTTCTCACTCATGCTTCAGAAACAGGACCTCTAAACCTCTAACCTGCCAGGGGTCTTATAGACCATTTACTGCTGGAAAAAGTGATGTTTTATGGTTTTTGTTGGTTGGTTTTTTTGTTTTGTTTTGTTTGTTTGTTTTTAAGGATAGAATTCCCCTCCTCTGTGCCCAACCTTAAAAACAAACAAATAAAACAATACAAAGCAAAACAAAACCTCTCTCTCTCTCTTTCTCTCTCTCTTTTTTTTAATTCTACCAGCACTGTGAACACAGGTCTCTCTAAAAGATACAGCCATTCTAGGGAAGCATTCTAAAGAAGCAAATTCTTGACACTGACTGAGAATCCCTGTTGTTCTCCCCCGCACCCCTCCTCCAGTCCTGAAGCAGGCATGAGCTGCTGCACTTTGTACCAAACCCTTGAAGTCCCCAAACTGAAACTTGAAAGCAGTGGAAAGTCTAAGTACAAACGCCAAGTCACAACAGTCATTGGAAAATCAACCTCTCCTTCTGTCTTGCCCTGAAGAAACAGTGAAAGAAGTCGTACTTTTAAAGCACTTAAATAATCACCGGAAAGGGAGAAATTGTGGGCAATCTCAATGCCAACGAATGTTGCCAATTCTGACCTTGGTTACTATTCTTTAGTAAAAAAGGACAGAAGCTCAGATTAATAGATGTTGCTAAGAGCAACCCAGAACCTTGACATTCTTATTATGCCTTACGTGACATGCTAACTTAGAGTAGAATTTTTAGTGATGGAAACAAGGGAAGAACTTAAACGTGGTCTAGTTAGGTCAAATAGATGATGCTTTCTTGTTGGGGAACTTCTCAGTTTACCTCTACCTGGACTATCAGTTCTGATTCCAAGTGACCTGCTGTGTGGATGACCCTTTTTTCTTTTTCATTCTGTGGTGGTTGTGGAACAAGTAGGTGGCAAACATGGGTGAGTGAATCTGGAGTGTAGTCTTGGAGTACCCTTGGGTTTCATGGGTTGTGTAAGAGTGGTAAAAAACAAAACAAAACAAACAAAAAAAACAAAAACAAAAACAAAAAACAGCTCTGGAGAATGGACAGGGACTAACTGTCTCCCATAGTACATTCCTTTTACCTGTGTGACTTATCAAGTAATGCCTCCATTTGGCAAAGGTAGTTCATCTGAAACCTCACTGTCAGACTGTCAAAGCTCACAAACATCAAATGTCATCAGCTTCAACTCTCTTTAAGGTCCTCCTTCTCCTCCTACTTTTTCCTGAGTCCTCAAGTCTGCGTAACTTCCAGTATACCAGTTCCTTTGTGCGCAGACTTCTTTTACCTTAATGGTCCCAGGGCACTCACACAACAGAGAAGACTGTTGTAGGGGAGGAAAAATTATTTTTTTCTCTATCCTGAGTTCTTAGCTGAGATCCATGTAATAAAAGAGAGATTAACGAGAGAAAAACAAGTTTATTATCATGCATACATCATGTGTACATGGGAGATAGTCGGAGAAAAATGAGTAACTCCTTGAGGTAGCTTAGAATTCAGGCTTAAATTCTATCTTCATAGTGAAAGGGGAGTGGGGATGCAGGCTTCTTAGGGGAGAGTAAATGATTTCTAAGAAAGATGAATGGGCCCTTGGAAGAAAAGATGAGAGGATCCTCTCATGTGACCAGAGTTAGTTCTCCCTGGTTGACGACACTCCCAGGAGGGGATTTATGACAACTGAGTTCCTTTTGAAGGATCTGCCTTGAGGCAGATGAGGAGAGTTCAGAGAAAGCCTCTCCCTCCATTTGCTTTTCCAAGTGCCTACGGCCCCAGATAACCAATATACAGTATACGTGGGGTTGCATGTCCCAAACTCCTACAGTCATATTTTGGGGTGGCACAGTCATATTTTGGGGTGCCTTTCACTTTTTTTTTTTTTTTTGCCTTTCACTTTTAAATGAAAACATCCATTTGCTATTTGTTTTAATCCTATGAATTACCTTAGATGCAAAGCATGCTTTTGTTGTTTTCTAGTTTAGTACAAGCTCAGACTTGCTCTATAACACCTGCATGAAGGTTGGTAATTTTTTTTAGGATGATAGGACAAAATTTATTGAGATTGCTTTTTCATTGTCTTAGTATCCAAGCAGTCAAGAAACCACAATAAAGCAAATTATTTGGGACTATTACAATGGATCACTTTCATTTTTTTTAATCTTAAAAAAAAAGGAATACATTTTATATCAAGTGAGGAAACTTACATTTCTGTACATGAATTTACATGAGTTATTTGTCCTATTGGGAGGTCAATTTGCTTTGGGGGGGGGTAGTGTTAGTATAGTCACAATGGATTACTTTTAATTCAGAGTATGTCTGAGGACTGATTCTGATGTCAGGCTGCCTGGGTAAGAGACTGGATCCCACTACTTATACCTGTGTAAATTGGCAGGCACAAGGCAAATATAAGGTAAACAGCCCCACCTTATGTGTTACTGGGAAAATTACCAGAGCACTCAGAAAAGACTTTACACATGGTCAAGTATGGTAAATGTTGGCTGTGATAAGTACTATAATTGTGTTAGTGGGAATCCAGCAACATTAGGATTGTATTAAAAATTTAATTCTAACCATCTTCCAGGATATTTACTAATCACAATTGTTAAATAAGTTGAACGTCGCCTAGGCACACACACAGAACTTTAGTTATCTGTAAATAAACCACTTATTTTGATGCATTATCAATGAAAGGGGCAAAAGTAGACACACACACTCAAATACTTGAATGATACCATCCAGGAATGGAGATTAAACTGAAGTTTAATATAAAAGCAGATGCATTTTTAGTGAGATGTTTATCAGATATTATTTATAAGCAGGTAGTTTAAAGAGAATGAAGACTTGGAGGGAGTTTGGGGTGGGGCAGGAGACGGGGAGAGGGGTGTGTGTGTGTGTGTGTGTGTGTGTGTAGTTGAGCTTTTCTTCCTTCTTCTTCCATCAGAATAGTTCCATTAGGAAACAACTCTCTTTCCAAATTTGCAGATATCTGCAAATAGCATTCTTGCCCCAGAGGAAAAAAAATAGTTTAACATCATTCATTTGAAGCAAATCTCCTAGGATGTCCAAGTGGATTATTTATTGCTATTAGAGGATTGATTTATCTGCAGAAACACGTATTCCTTCTCAGCATGAAATCAAGACTATCCCTTGAAATAGGTTGATTAGACAGCTACCTCTTAAAGGAATACGAGGACCCCTGACATGTTCCCACCAACCCCCAAGGAGCTCCCCACATTCCGTGACGCTCACTTCCTACCTGGTCTGAAACTCCCACCCATGATGTCTACTTTGTGTTTCGGAAGTGCGGATGACTTGCTTAAGATATCTTCCAGTTTATCTGAGAGAGGAGAATGTACTCAACTTCTGTTAGCATACTTTAGAGCCTTAAATGGTCTCAGAAGCTACTGTACCCTTTTAGGCTGCAGAGAGACGTCCCTGAGAGTTGATGTTCAGTAGTGAAGAGTCTGGGCAACAGAAATTTGAATTGCAGAGAAAGAAAAGATTGAGTTGAAGTACCGATCAAGGGAAGATTCTTTGAAGAGGGGCACATAAAGGGATCTCCTTATAGAATGAATTTTTCTTTGGGTGGAAGGAAAATACAGCGCACGGAGTGGGGGACAGGGTGGGAACACTCTGGGAGAGCTGACTTTATCCGGCAGGAAATGGGTTTGCCTCCCTCTTACCCTGTGTCTCCCTGCTCTCCTAACTGGCTCCACACAGATCTAGAAAGGATTGGAGAAGCAAAGAAGAGATGGAGGTAGCAGGTGTAATATATGTTAACACTATGGTCTTTGCTGTATAGCTCGCTTCTATCCTACTAACATGCTGGTCAGTGGGAATGAAGCTTTGCTAGGGAAAGTTTGTTTTAAATAAAGAAACAAGGAAAGTAGAAGTTAATCAGCAAAACAAATCAGGGCTGCCAAAGTCACACTGCCCACCTCTCCCCCACCCCCCACCTACAAGACCAATCCTGGGTAACACAGCCCTGTTTTACCCGTTTCCATGTACTTTTGGTGACTAATTGTGATATATAATAAACTAAAAATAATAGCAAGTATTTGCACAATTTCCTTTTCACTTTCTTTTTTTTTCCTGAGGAGTAGGTATCAAACTTTGTGAAGAAAAAAGTATATAATGGTAGAGTTAAGTTTCCCTCAGTTTGATATCACTGGTATTTTGGTTGCTTCGCGATCGTGGGGCCGATCCCACCCACCAATTCATTGTAACGTTTCTCTTCTAGAGCCAGAATAGGACAGACTCATATACCATTCTGATCTGGGTGCATTTCTTCAGAAGGTATGCTGTGCTCATGGGGGATGGTGGCTGCCTGGGCTTGGGGCTGGCGAGGCCAGTTGGAAGTCTATGCATGCTCTTCAACAAAACGATTTCTTAGCGAAGTCAATGAAATAAAATGATGGGCACCAAAGAACACGAGTATACCCAGATCGCTCCGCACATTCATGCCTGTCGTGTTCCCAGTAGAATTTCTGTCCTGAGACTCTAGATGAATACCCTTGATTTAAACTGATTGACTTAGAAGAAGCCAGTGGGGAAATCAGAGGAAGCACGCTAAGGAAGGTGAGAGGGTTATCAAGACTGCACTGCAGAGTGATTATTTTGCAATCCTTTACTCTGCCTTATTTCGCAATGGAATGTTTGGGGGTCTTAGGAACACTGTGGGGAAACCGAGCCTCATATTTGTCCTAAAACTCTTTCCTTGGGCAGCTTCTCCGTTGCAGGCATCCCAGAAAGCCCCTGCTTGTTAGAGGAGATGCCGCTTGCTTGTTAACCCTTCCCGGGGACACCCACCCCAGGCCACTCCATGCCTCCTGGGTGGGATTTCCCCAGGCTCTCCACCCCACTCCGATCCTGTGGTGAACAGGACAGCAAAGCCCCGCTTCTGGCTGTTGCTCTCTGCTGCTCTAGGCTAGTTAGATGGCTTCCACCACTGACTCCCCAAGTTTCTCTGGCTCTTTTTCTGAAGTCACCCTGGCCTCGTATTACCCAGCTTCTACTTTACCGTATGTTACTCCTCTAACTCATCATGGAGAAATCTACCCAAATCGAGCCCCTCAAAAATACTCAGTTCTCTTTACCCTTTCAGGATAAATTGTTTTCCATCTTTGGATGGCAAAAGTGGAGAAACCGAGAGAATATATTTTTGTTACTGTATCTATTTTCTAGGGCTGCCATAACAAAGTGCAACAAATTAGGTGGGTTACAACAAGAGAAACATTGCCCCACAGTTCCTGAGGCTAGAGGTCTGAAATTAAGATATGAGCTGGGACTTTTGCCCTGGCTAAGGACTCCAAGGGAAGAATGCTTTCCTTGCCTTTCCCTAGCTTGGGGTAGATGCCAGAAATCCTTACATTCCTTGACTTGTGCCGGATCATTCCAGTCCCTGCTACCATTGTCAAGTGGTATTCTTCCTTTTTCTTATGTTTTATAAAGACAACGGCGCCCGGATTCAGGGCCTTCTGGAAACCAGTAGGACCTCATCTTAACTCGATGACATCTGCAAAAACCCTATTTTCTAGATGAAGTCATTTTCCCAGGTATCGGGGATTAGGACTTCACAGTATCTTTCTGGGGCACAATTCATGCCACAGTAACCACTCCTGGACACTGGGTCATCCTCAAGCAGGGAAGAAGCTCCCGAAAATGCATCCCGTGCTCAAAGCACACCCATCAGTCCCTTGTCACGGCACTCACCGCTCCCACATCCATGAAACTGACCCCCTCTGCAGGGGTCAAGGAGACCACAGTCTCCTCACTGGCAGGACTGTGGCCCAGGCTATTTCTGAGTAAGACCAGAGTACAGACGACTAATTGCCCATCACTATCACCAGGCACTTTGGTCTCCCTGAGAAATCCTGAACTGCTAAAGCACAAAGAGTCCCTGGAAAAGAACTACCTGAACTTTAAACCCACAACTTACTTCTTCCTAGTTACTACGATCATCCTTACAATAGATGACTCTTCTCTGACATCCTGTCTGTCACATTTTGAGGCCCTTCTTATCCACCCACAAATGTTGAGATTGTCTTTCAAGGGGATGAGTTCTTCTAACGCTTGATGCATCCCTTGATTCTTGTGATACCAGAATGCTACAGAAAGCCCTGGAGTTATGTTTTTTCCCACAGAAAAAGTTTGTAAGATTCACCAGTCTCCATCGTGCTTTCCAAATCCCCCTGAGGCGTTACTTTTAAAAGGGAAGTTATGACTTCCTCAATTCTAAATCAGGTTTTCAGTGTGCATACTTTTCCACAAAGGGGATTAGATATCAGGGCACAGATACCAGACGGTAGAATGTATTATTCTCAGGGTGCCTGGGTGGCTCAGGGGCTTAAGCCTCTGTTTTCAGCTCAGGTCATGATCTCAGGGTCCTGGGATCGAGCCCCACATCCGGCTCTCTGCTCAGGGGGGAGCCTGCTTCCTCCTCTCTGCCTACTTGTAATCTCTGTCAAATAAATAGATAAAATCTTAAAAAAAGAAAGAATGTATTATTCTTGATGGATAATAATAATAATCCGCGTGATACTTTTAATCCTCCATTTGCATGCCAATTTGACTGAATATCTGGAAACAGAGACAAGAGGCAGAGTGAGAGGGAGAGTCCACTTTCTAAAAGTCAGTGTGTGGTCACTGCATCAGGCTGTGTAAGGACAAAAGAGAATCTACTGAAAAAAGAAATACCAACAGGCTTAGTTAGGTATGACAGAGCAAAGCCATTTTATAAATATTTTGGGAAGTAGATACAAGAGAGTGATTTGTGAGGTGGTTATTTTGCATTTTGCCACATGCAAAGCCGATTGGAATTCCTCATATGCATACGGCATCTGAGCTGTTGGCCCTTTGGAGACGAGTTCTAGTCTAAGTTCCAGCTCCTTCCATATTAGGGGGGCAGCCCGGGGACTTCTATATCCTGACGAGACTGTGCGCTGAAGTGAGCTGTATGGATAACAGATGAAGAGAAGGATTTATTTATTTTTTTTAAAGATTTTATTTATTTGACAGAGAGAGAAGCAGTGAGAGCAGGAACACAAGCAGGGGGGAGTAGAAGGAAAGCAGGCTTCCCACTGGGCAGGGAGCCTGATGCGGGACTCGATCCCAGGACCCTGGGATGACTGAGTCACCCAGGCACCCTAAAGGAAAGGATTTAAATTCATTACTGTGCCTGTTGTTGGGTTTTTTTTTTTAAGCCATTAAAAGAGCATGGATACTTGACCTTGAGAAAAGGATGCAAAATAGTGAGTGGCATGAATCTTCTGGATTAGGGGAAAAAGTCTATTTAGTGGTGTCCATAAGAAAGATACTCAAAAGCAGATAACATCAGTTTTTAAAAATCCTATTAATATACCATTTTATCAGTCACAGCGGACTTGGGTGCGAGGTCAGCGTAAAGCCCCCTCCCAGGTTTCACGGTTCCTGACGCTTGTTTACCTGTTCCAGTAGGGAGGCCAAGGGCCTGGCTCCCCCTTTGGGCAGGATCTCCTCTGGGTTGTGAGTTCTGAGGCAGGGCCCCTAGTTGAGCTACCCCCATTCTCTGAGACAGGCCAGTGCAAACTGCCTTCTGCCGCCTGGGCCTCTGCCCAAAGGCCTGCTGGGGGCCCATGAGGGATCTCTGTCCTTTCTCGTAGGAACCCAAACCAAACCTCCTCAAGAACATCTTACCAGAAATGCTGTGTCATCAGTGTTCTATTGTAACTCATTGAATGCCTATGTTGTTGCCTTTATTTTTGAAGACGCGAAATTGCTGAAACATGACTTAGTCAATTGCTGAAACATGACTTAGTCAAGCCTCTCAGACAGGTCCCTGTGAATGGGAGAGGGCAAGTGTCTCAAAAGAGAAAAGGGTGGTTTTACAAAAATTTATCTCCTCCTCGAGAGGGTAAAGTAAACATTTGGGGATATTTCTTTCCTGTTTTTCAAAAGAAAAAAAAAAGTTTATAGTGACCTTTCTAAAATACAGAATTGGAATTAGACTGTGTTGATTTGCATCTTGTACTTTTATGTCATTGTTTTCAGAATATTTTCCCAATCATTAAGTATTGTTTTTAACTCATTAGCTGCAAAGGGAATTATACAGTAAATAAATAAATTACAACACACCCCAATGATAAAATACTAAACATTTTTACCTCTTAATATTAAAGGAGTCAGAAATTCTTCTGCATTGAGTATTGTATTTTTCTCATCTCTTGAAAAAAAATTATATAAGTTACACTGTATATAAAATGTTATTTTTTTTCCTGAAAAGTAGATCATGATAATTCTAAAATTGGACAGAACCATCTGAATGTGAGTCATTAGACTGAGAAGAGAAAGAGAAAAAGGGATAATGTGCCTTCCCAGAAAACTGAAGATCTGCATTACTCCTTGTAGTTCACGGGCTGGAAACTAGGGATGTGGGCAAATGTTAAATTGGGTGATTTTCTAGAAGTAACTGACCCTGAGTAGTCATGATTCAGAGCCTTCAGAACTGCTACGTCAAGTGGCTGGACGGGAGGGGTGTTATCTCCAAATCAGTTGAACATAAAGATGAGACGGACAGGGTAGGCACTCCCCATCCAGTTCTGCTCTTTACTTTTTCAGAAAAGTAAAGGCTGTAGACCCTTAGAGAGGAGTCCTCTAAAAGACTGAAGATATGTTGGGATGCCTCAGTCAGTTAAGCATCTGGCTCTTGATTTTGGCCCAGGTCATGATCTCAGAGTCCTGAGATCGAGCCCCATGTCTGGTTCCAGGCTCCCTGTTCAGAAGGGAGTCTGCTAGAGATTCTCTTTCTCCCTCTCCCTCTGCCCCTCTCTGTGTTCTTTCTTTCTGACTCTCTCTCTCTCTCTCTCAAATGAATGGCTACATCTTTAAAAAAAAAAAAAAAAAAAGGAGTGAAGATTTGCCCAGCTGCTGTGAGAAATGGGTAGAAAGTCAATGAAAAATCGACTCCCTTTGTTTTTCAAGCATGCAAACTTAGAGTCCTCAGCAGCTTTACTCTAAACAAGAGTTTTACTTGTTTAATACCAGTAGAACTTACACTGTACCACATAAGAAAATAAAGGAGAGTAAAATATAAAGAAGCAATCTCTCTGAATTAGAGATTTAGCCTTTCTGTATGAGGATAAAATAACCAACATTAATAGAATTCTTATCTTTTGCTATTCCCTTCATGAAACACTTTACATGTTATTTAATTCTCACGCAACCAGTGGTAACTACATACCATTCTGTTCTACCATTGAGGAAGGAAAGTTTGGAGGACTGACTTCATTCATTCTTTCATTATTCCCTCATGGATTTGACTCCTAAAGTGTGACCACAGAGTTTAGGAGTTGGAGATACTGTTAGGGAAGGAATGGGCCATCATCTCTGCCTCCTCAAGGAGCAAGTGGGACTCACAGCTGTGATTTCCATTGTCTGCCTGTCTTCGAAGCCCTGAAACCCAACACTACTAGTGTGATTTAATAACAAACCTGCGAGATCTCCCAAGAGACCGGCAAACAACATTGCATCTTCATTTATTTTTCTTCCTGATTTGAAAATCTCCATAATTAGCTTTAGAATTAGGAAATAAAATTATTAGTGCCATTTTGCATCATTTTGTGATGGCTAAGGGAATGTAAGAGGTGTCTGATTCACCAGATTTAGAAACAAGGCCCTGTGGTTTTGCTAGTTCACCAAAAATAGTCTTATCAGCCTTGACAGAGGAGACAGGAATGCTTGTATGGTGGGGGCAGTGAAGGAAGTTTTCACCAGTTTTTGCTTAGAACACAAGATCCATCACGATTATCAAAGTTAGAAGGGCAAAGACAGAACCGTAGCAAAATATTTTCAATGATTCCCAGACACAAATACAGTTTGTTTGTTTGTTGGGTTTTGTTTTTGTTTTTTGTTTGTTTGTGTGGCAATTCAAAGGTCCTTATCAAGCTCACGGCCAGGTGAAGACATTTGCTTGACAAATGGTAGGTGGGGGATGGTAGAACCAGAGCCTGAAAGCATGGATTCATGACCACACTCTTTCCACCACACCGACCAAGGAGACTTCTTGAGTCGCTGGCATTCTGTTAGATCTCTGATCTCCACAAGGCAGAGAGAATCTTTTTCTTTTTTTTTTTTTTTAAGATTTTTATTTATTTATTTGACACAGATAGAGAGACCACAAGTAGTCAGAGAGGTAGACAGAGAGAGAGAGGGGAAGCAGGCTCCCTGCTGAGCAGAGAGCCCAATTGGGGGGGAAGGGGAGGCTCGATCCCAGGACCCTGGGATCATGACCTGAGCCAAAGGCAGAGGCTTAACCCACTGAGCCACCCAGATGCCCCAAGGCAGAGAGAATCTTAACGGAGTCCTATTCTTGGGCTGGTTGGATAACTCCACAGACCCAGAAAATAAGAAAAAGAAGCACTCTGCTTTTGAAATAAAAATCTTCTTTTTTTTTTTTAAACATTCTAATAATCTTCACAAAAGTTATTCCCCATAGGTTATTAAAATTCAAATTATTTAGAAGAAATTGACCATATACACTTTAAGCATTTTTTTTTTTTTTTAAATATTAGACTCCTGGTCAAGTGTTATATCACCAGGATGCATATAACCTTAAAATTAAGGCCCATCATATTCCCACAAGAGTTACTCATCAAAGAAAGCATAAAACCTGCCTGGAGCAGATTTAGGGACAAACATTAACTAGTAATTTAAAACAGCGACTGAGGTGGTTTTATTTGGGTTTAATTATTTCTCCCAAACAAGCTGTTATTCTTGCTTTATCTTAAAATGTGTAGAAAGCCTGGCTTTATCAAAATAAAATAAGCCTAATCACAGGGCATCATTTGGAAATCAAATTTTTATTAATGTGTAATGATTTAAGAACCTTGACAAATAAGGCTTGTGTCTTAACAAACACGTTTTATTTTTTTTTAAAGATTTTATTTTTTTTATTTATTAGAGACACAGCAAGAAAAGGAACACAAATAGGGGGAGGGGAAAGCAGAGAGCCTGATGCAGGGCTTGATCTCGGGACTCTGGAATCATGACCTGAGCCGAAGGCAGACACTTAAAGACTGAGCCACCCAGGGACCCCTAATAAACTCATTTTAAAAGAAGCTTATTGAAGAGAACCCCTCAGGCATTTCTTTTTTTCATGAAGGTATGATCTGATTTGAAAAAAACAAAACAAACAAACAAAAAAAAAAACATTTAATTTGGTAATCTGGTAACAAAATTATTATTTCTGCTAATTTCAAAAGAAAATCCAAAGTACTGAACTAAATAAGATTGGCTCATCAAAACTGTCCTACACTGAGTATGATAAAGAACCGATTATTGAATTTATTAAAATCTTCCTAACTTCTTCTATGTGAGTTCTATTACTTTGAGAGTAAGTCACTAATACACTATGTTGATTCTGATAGAGATTCTCTCTCTCCCTCTTCCCTCTCTGTGTTCTCTCTCTCTCTCTCTCTCTTTTAAATGAATGACTACATCTTTAAAAAAAGAAAAGAAAGAGTGAAGATTTGCCCAGGTGCTGTGAGAAATGGGCAGAAAGTCAATGAAAAATCTAGTCTCCCTTTGTTTTTCAAGCATAGACTTAAAAATCTTCAGCAGCTTTACTCTGAACAAGAGTTTTACTTGTTTAATACCAGCAGAACTTACACTGTACCACATAAGAAAATAAAGGAGAGTAAAATATAAAGAAGCAGTCTCTATGAATTAGAGATTCAGCCTTTCTAACTTAAAGTCTATTTAAGTTAGCTGCCATGTGACCACAAGAAGTAATAGATCATTAATGCAAACTGTAGACATTCCTTAACAATCTGTCCGATTTCCAGAGGAGAAGAGAATTTAGTTTGATGAAGCTATTTCTATCACATCATTGTTGATTGAAGGGAGTGACTCATTTAGTAACCATGGAGACGAGGCCAAGGAGTGTGAAGAGAGGACCGTGTGTGTATTTCCAGATGCTGCTGCCTTTGTGAACGCATCTGGCCGGAGATCTAAATCTGTTAGAATCACATGCAATGTCTCTAAAACCAAACTCATTTGGTTTTGCTTTCCCTTCACACTTTTGTTGATTCTCTGTAGTAGCCTCAAGTAAATATAAAACAAGGCAACCCAATACTTCACTCACAGGACCCTGTGTTCTTTCCAGAAATGTTTCTCTTATTTAAAGATGGGTGTCCCAATGTGCTAAAAACAGACCTTCCTCTCAGACCCATTTCTAATACTTCTATTTCTGAAATCCCTGGTCAATGTCCAGGTTCCTATACTATATTTATCTTTATCTGTATATTTATGTTTTTCTATTTTGCTTGCATCTGTTTCCATAATTTTCTAATATATCAATCATATATACTTGTAGGACAAACAGTACAAGAAAAGAACATCAAGAAGATAAGCGCCTAATCCCCTTATTCACTCAAGCTAAGTCTAGTGTGTTAGTGTGTGGAAATATATATATCTCCTTAAATGTGGTTTCCAAAACTATCAATGGTTCAGCTTAAGTAGTTCCTATCAAGTGACCTTTGTTAGATTAAGTATTTCTGGGGATAGGTCTTTTAAAAAAAAAATGAACATGTGAGGTGCCTGGGTGGCTTAGTTGGTTAAGCATCTGTGGTCAGCTTGGGTCATGATCCCAGGGTCCCAAGATCGAGCCTCCCATTGGACTCCCTGCTCAGTTGGGGACCCTCTCTCTCTCCCTCTGCTGTTCCCCCTGCTTGTGTTCTCTCTCTGTGTCAAATAAATAATTTTTTTTTTTTTAATTAGGATGAAGGGGTGCCTGGGTGGCTCAGTCAGTTAAGCATCTGTCTTTGGCTCAGGTCATGATCCCAGAAGTCCACATCAGGTTCCCTGCTCAGCAGGGAATCTGCTTCTCCCTCTGCCTGCCACACCCCCTCTTTGTGCTGGCTTGTTCATCCCCCACCCCTGGCAAATAAATAAATAAAATCTTAAAAAATATATTAAAAAAAAATTAAAAATGAGGATGAAAATTTTGGATATTTTTCTATTTAAAGTCAAATTCTACTAATCTGTTGCCTTGAAGATTCAGCAAGGATTTCCTGAAAGGCTACTATTTATAAGTCACAGTGAAGAATACAAAAGTAAATAAAGTATGGTCCCTTACCTCAAAAAAAAAACCCATAAACACAAATAACAAAGTAAGACAAGATGAAGTACCTCAGACAAAGAAACACATGAGTTTAAATGAGAGAATGAAGAATTTATGTTGTTTGCGATGAGTCTCTAAGAAATGGGTGTGATTTTAAGAGTAATTAGGAGTAAACCCAATGGAGGAACCTATCACAAAAAATGTAACTCAAAATCCTATCTACCGTGCTACACCAGTCATGCGCTCTTGGAAGACAGAGACCTGTTTTTATTATCTTGGCACCCCAAGACCCAAAACAATGTCTGACACATGGCTGGCCCCCAGCTAAAATGCATTCATAAAAGTCCAATGAAGGCTAAAATGTAAAATGCACCTAAAAAGGAGATGCAAAAAATCCGGTTTGACTAAAGAACAGACTATAAGAAGGGTAATAGAGTATAACGTCCTGAAAATTAGGTTGGGAACATATTGTGCTGGGCTTGACTTGGAATTTATTAATAGATAATGTGAAGTCACTGTTCCTTTTCAAAAGATTGACCTTGCAACAACTGCACGATGCCATTGAGAGAGAGAGAGAGAGAGAGGGAGAGAAGGAGGTACGGGGCTGGGGGAGGGGGGGACAAGAGATAGAAAAACCAATGAAAAGATGATGATGATAACTTCATTGATACAATGAAATCGGCTGAAGCGATGAGCCAGAAATTAATAGCAGTGGCCACATGTACTATCTCAACAATAGCAAAACTCGTAATAAAATCAACAGGACCTGGTATTTAGTGATCAGTGCTATAGCCAAGCACAAAGTTAGAATTTTGATGAACTACCTCTTGGGATTCCCACCACAGAATTGGAATACGCAGTTTCCCTTGGTGGAGAAATTGACACTTGGAGAGATTAAGTAACGTCCTCGAGGTAGTGCTGCTAGAGCAGTACAGGATGCTGTATTTTGTTTGATCCTCTGAGACAGAGTTCTATGTGGCAGGTGTCTGGAACCGACATTTAGAAGCTGTGTCATAGGCAGCTTCTCCTTTGAATGCAGAACAGGATCCGCTAGAATATCCAGCACCCGTGGTGATAATTCCAAACTAGAACCTTGGCCGCATCGTGCATTTTCCGGGATATTTCCCACCCTTTTGTGACTCCTGGATGAGAGCAGGCTCTGATGGTTTGTAACTGTTGATCCAAAGAACGCTGAAGGTCACTGTAAATATTAACAGGAGAAATGCTCGAAAATAGATGTCTAAATCTTTTTACGGAACTAGTCAAAGATTTACTGTAATTGCTTTTTTAAAAAAAGCTCTTCATTAAAATATGGGGCACCTGGGTGGCTCAATAGGTTAAGCTTCTGCCTTCAGCTCAGGTCTTGATCTCAGGGTCCTGGGATCGAGCCCCGCATCGGAAAAGTATTCTAGCATGGCTCAGAGAAAGTGTTTTGGGAACACAGAAAGAGTGAATATAGTGGATACCCTGGACACATGGAGAAGCTGACTGGTGAGTCTCTCTCCGTGTTTCAGGCCATGAGAAATACATGAGTGAGTTCAGATGCTATTTCTGATTGGGGAAGATAAATTGTATGTTACAGGGTTTAAACAAACTAAGAGCATTTTTAAAAACAAAAATTTTTTTAAAAGAATGAGTAATTAACTCTGGGGTTGAAAAGCCTTGAAGAATGGGTGGAATTTGGGGAAATAAAAAGGTTAAGGAAGTTCTAGATCCAGATCGGGAAGACAGCATGATATCATGGTGGATGTGTGGAGGGATGTGGTGGAAACTGTGAGACTGAAAAAAGAAAAGAGTCAGCTCAGGGGACGGCCCTGAGATCATTACAGACCATTGAAAGTTGGCCTCTCTGGGAGTATCCGGGTGGCTCCACCCGTTAAGTGACTCTTGATTTCAGCTCGGGTCATGATTTCATCATTCCCGTTAGTATGGAGTCTGCTTGGGATTCTCTCTCTCCCTGTGCCTCTGCCCCTCCCCCTACTTGCACTCACTCGCTCTCTCTCTCAAGGTAAATAAATAGAATCTTAAGTGGAAAAAATATGGCTTCTCCAATGATGAAGATCCCCTATAACTTCTGAAAGAAGGGAGTGAGGTAATTGGGTTAGGTTTTAGGAAGACAGCTCTGACAATAGTACGAATGGTGGTGAAGAGAGGTAGGAATGTTCAGTGAGGCACACCTACTTGAGATCTTAAAAACAAACTGTAAATCTAATCATGAGATGGCCCAGCAGGACTGTCGCAGAGATCAATTCTGCAAGGATCACAGCACTCCCCAAATTAATTGTTGAAAGATATCTAACTAGCTCCTTCTGGTAGCTATGAAAACCATTAACTAGCTGCTCATTTTTCGGTATTTCTGTGCATGAAACTATCCCAAGTATTCAATGAAAACACACAAAAGTTGTTCCAGCACTGCTTAGGATCTAAATTTATACTGTCTTTTTTTTTCTCTCCCCAAAATACCCAAGCATCCTCAAAGAAAGCCAAAGCAGTTACATGTAAGTCAAGGAACCCACGATCTTTTTAGTCCTAGGCTTCTTGGATTGTTGACTCTACTTGGAAGTTGAAACAATGAGGGACTAACTTAGACCCTCAGAACTGCTTCCTGCTGTCTGATTGGAAAGGAATGGGCAAGGATTGGAAGTATCAGGTGTTGACAAGCATGCTAAAAACCATGAAAATTGTCACTTCTTAGAGACCTGCACCTCGTATACAAGGCATACCCAGAAAAGTGTGGAAGGAAATAAAGGGGCTGTAAGTACGTCGCGTTGCTGGAGTGCGGATTAGTACACTGCAGCTGCCCTCTCCTGTTCCTTATGAACCCAGGACATTGACATTCACTGAAGCTAGGTCAGCGTCCTGCTCTGTGGCTGTGAACGCCACCCGTTCCTCAAAGACCCTACAGAGATAACTGAACTAGAAAGATACAAGCTTAAAAAACAAACAAAAAAAAAAAACTGCGTAATTGCAAAAGACACACTCCCCTCACACAGCCCCCAACTCTCTACGCCTTAACAAATACTGGAAATTATTCTAAGGAAATGACTAGAATAAGGCTCAGAATAGCGCCTGAAACAAATCACTGTCTCTGCTTTTTATGTGTATCGCGCATAGTTGGTATTGGCCTGTGGGTTATTTTTTTTTTTTTCCTAGATTCCCTTAAAACCTCACAGTTATTTTCTCATGATCCTCATAGAAATAAATCACTCTGTTAACATATGTTGCTTTGGTTTAAGCTCATTAAAACATATCTCGTTCCATAATCCATAATCCAAACTAAGTTGGTACTTACTCTCCAAAAACACAAGACCGTTTTCAAAGTTCTTAGAGGAGATGGAGTGAAAGAGTCCTTTTCTGTGTTCAGTGAAGTTGTTGCTGTGCTAGAGAAAGGTGTCTGTGTTATTTCAGGTGCTTCCTTCAGGACCAAAGTTGTACCCAACATACAGTAGGCCTTTAAATGGCTCTGGGACTGATTAATTTCTCAGATGTTTTCCTTCTTCCCCCTTTGATGATGTGAATTCAGCTCTGGCCCACTTAAGCTATTAGACAAATTAAATTATACTACATCTTAGAAAACTGGTTATTTTCCTGCACTCTAGGTACCCATTTTGGGTAGAGTTCTAGGTAACATTAAAGGACTATTAATAAAACCTCAGGTGCTTCTAGTGGATAGACACAGAATATCAGTAGTTATGAGGGCTTCAGCCTTCAAGTGAAGGAAAAAAAAAAAAAACAGGTGATGTTTTTAGAGTCAACGTAGGGATGAAGGAAAAGGATCCTTCTTGTTTCTTCAAGTGTTACTCTTACAAAACCGTTTCAAAATTCTGACCCAGAATCACTACTGATCCAGCCCTGATTATGTTCTACTGTGAATCAGATGCCAGAAATGATTCACGGTAGATGACCATCCTGTAAAGCCTGCAGTGATATTCAGGATTTTCACACCTCAAAAATACCCAATAGGGCAACATCGCTGCCGTTACATTAGCCTAAATTGCAGAAACAGTTTTCCATATAACGCCACTTTCTAATTAAATGCCCATGTGGATGATAATAATAATCATTAGTATTATTAAATGTAATTGCTCATAATTGATGAAGATTGAAGAATCATTTTGAGATCTCAAGAATTAGGAACTCGCCTGTCTTGTCAGAGCTCCATAGATGTTTTTATTAAAAACAAAAACAAAAACAAAAACCCCAGAAAGTAACATACATTCCTGACACCGTTCTCCAAATAAGTAGACAAAGTGTATACATTTCATCAACCTGTTTCATCACCCTGTCAGCCCTCCCCCTATCAACATTTATTTTTGTGTGGGTTATTCTGAAGTGTGATTAGCTCCAACATCTCTTACTGAACTCATGACCCTTTAACAGCTACCAGTGGTGTCCATTTTTAAAATGACTCGGGGCTTAAATTATTGTTTTGGCTAAAACCTAAAGAACTCATTTTCCTTCCTTACAGTGTTTTGCTACACATTAAAAAGGTTGTTTTGGAGGAAAATTGTAATCTCCCATAATAGGTTCCTCTAAATTATTTGGACGTTGAGCAACACAGACCAAATTATAAGGAACCAAAGTCTGTAATTACTAAGAGGAAGACCTCAGTTCTCTGAAGACCTCATCCCTTCCTCAAGTGATGGGTTTAGTCTCCTAAAACGGGTCTTGTTTTCCCTTCTCTTCACTGCATTTGTAAACAAAAACCATTTTGCTCTTGCAGAAAGATCTGGTATTTTCTTATTCTACTTTACAGTAAAATATTTGGCTCCTTTGAAACTGTGGTCTAGGGTTCATCCTCTGGTTACACCAAAAAAAAAAAAAAATTCTTTCTCCAGAGCGTTTGCCTCCCAACCTCATTTGCATTTTGCATCTGGAGCAAAATGGCAGTCGAAAGTGAGAAAACAGTTTTGTCTTTCCCTGGCGGCTACAGAGTTTGCTTAGGGGGGTTCGCCGCTACCTGTTCTGTACTCTTCCAGAAAGGGCAAAGAGTCAATCACGGCAGTAATCTTGTCTAGAAATAGATAACAGATCAAAAGTTGCTGTCACACTCAGAGAGCAGGAGAATTAGGAAGTTGGTTTTTATTGCAATTCATTTTTTGTTCCCAGGGTCCTAGACTGTCTCCTGTGTAGCCCGACTGCTCCCAGGAGGTAAACAAAGCACAGCCGTTAGAGTCTCTCCCCTTTCAAAGGGGAGAGAACAGGTAGACGAAGTGACAGGCCTATGGTCACAAGGATAAGGAGATGGTGGAAACTTGGCTAAACCCTAAATTTTTTTTTCCCCCAGCTTTCCTGAAGTATAACTGACAAATAAAATTGTAAGATATTTAAGGTCTACATGATTTGATGGATACCCTCTGAAAGCATGCCCCCATGGAGTTCATTAACACACCCATCACCACACGTGTTTACCCCTCCCCCACCTTTTCTTGGCGATACCATTAAATTCAGCATCTAAACCTGTAAAGCCCGATTCTACCTTCCTCATCCCACAATGCCTCTGCCCAAGGGACAGACTTCTCAATATCTTCACAGTGAAAAAATAGTAATTCATTCGTTCAGATGATACTGTAAATATCTTTCAACAATTCAGTGAATGCATTCTCTAGGTCTCAGAATCGAAGGATAGTAAACAAAATGTCTCGTGCACCCAGTATAGTTTTCACATAAAGTGGATTAGCAAGGAACACCTGGCACCCAGGCCCACTCTCTTAGTTATGGGGAAGCTTTTGCCTTTTTTGGTCGAGATAGGCTTCTGCAAATTTTTTTTAGAAAATGTCTATGAGCCCTAGCAGTGTCCCTGTCCCTGTACTGTAAAGACAAAATGCATTATATGCACAATGCGTTGTATATGAGGGAAGATACAGCTTGATTCATGAATTGGTTGTAGTTACCCTCTCACTCATAAAGAAGTTGCACTAAATGGGAACATTCAGAATCTACTCTTATAACATCAACTCAGGAAAATGAGGAATTCAAGGCATTTTTTGCAATTTATTTTCTAAACCTCAGAATAAGTAATTTCGTTTCCTACAATACATTCCATGAATATTTTGTCTTTTGTGGTTTTGGCCTCTCTTAACTGTCAGCTAATTTTTACTGATTAATAAAGGGATAAATATTGGCCCTTAAGGACTTTATATTTAAAGACTTTACAGATTTACAAATTCCATCTTATTAAATATATCATGTTACTGTTTGATGGGCCTCAGGTTGCTTCTTGAGGTACTGAATCATTTAAAATTCCACTGAAATTTCTCTTTAAATGTACTGTTATCATTAATAAGTTCTCTGGAAACTTAGAAATTAAATTTTGTATTTAATTTAGGCAATTGTTTTCAATTGTTCATTTCGGGAATTCAATTAAATGCATGGTAAAGTTAAAAAATAAATGTGGCTTCATGCATGTCTTTTGAATATTTCTCTAACAAAGGCTCAGTAAGGACTGTTTAAATGTGTGAAACACGGTTTAGTATTTGGGATAGAAAACCGTGGAACATGGGAGTTATGTCTTGTCCTTGTCAAGGAGCTTACAGTCCTGTGGAGATGATAAGTCATTCAAGGATGGAAAAAAGAAAGGAAGGAAGGGAGGAACGAACAGAGGGAGGCATGGAGGGAGGAAATGAGATCTTCAAAAGAGGCACAGAGGTTAGAGTGCCACCAAGAAAATGTTTACTGCTAGGAACATGTCAACATTTCAACATGCGACAGAAGAAAAACAAAAAGTTGCAGACTTTCTCCTTGTAACTATGCATAAATATAAATTATATTATGTATATTATATATGCTAATATATTATATTTATAATGTGCTGGGTTCCAAATGCCACAGTCCACGCACTGGGATAAAAGCTCAGCGCTGTTACAGAGACCCCCAAACAATAGAGGCTTAAACGGGAGAGATGTGTATTGGCCCCTCAGGGAAAAGTGCAAATTGGTGATGTAAGATGAGGAACCCTGTAATTATTAAAGACCTGGGCTCCTCCCTCCACCTTGAACACCACGTGGCTTCCCTTTTATGGTCAAGATGGCGGTCCAGGTCCTAACACCGGGTCTGCACTCCAGCCCGCAGAGAGGAGAAAGAGGGAAGGCGAGAGGAATGTCCTTTCCCTTTAAGGTCACAGCGGAAGGTACACGCGTCATTTCCATGTGAGACATTCATCGACCAAAATTTGGTCACAAAGCAAGGGATACAGAAATGCAGTCTTTGTCTGGCTAATGCCATGTGCCCAACTAAAACTTCTATTCTAAAATAAGAAGGAAAAATTGGGGAGGAGAAGACACCTCTCTCTGCCAAGTGTAGTAACCAGGCTATAAGCCTCCACGGCAGAACTCAGTTTTTATGTATAAGAAAGGAAGGTTCTTTGTTTTGTTTTTGGTTTTTTTTTTTTTGTTTTTTTTTTTTTTTAATATCACATATTACTTGGGCTTTCACGTTCAAAACAGATTAGAAATGCATCTTGGATGATTTCACAATCAAAGGAGGAGTTCTCACCTTGTCAAGTGCTACTCATTTGCAGCTGAAAACTAACACCTTATGCTAAGCTAGTCAGAGCCAGATACAATTAATTAGATTAAGCTTGTCACTAAAATATCAAGACAAATGGCTTGAAACATGGCACTTTCTCCCTTTGCCTTGTCCCCCCCCCCCACCCCGTGTGGTTTATTTACAGTAAAAAAGTAGGTTGCAGGATGGAGTTGCAGAAACTGATCCTTATAAAGGTTACTCTGTACATCACATGACTGATAACTGAACGCCCAAGAGAAAAACGTATCCGAATTGTGTTAGCATAGACTGCCTTAACCTGAATCACGGTTAATAATTGATTACAGTGTATAGTTCACACTGGTTTTAGAGTCTATAAAAATAATACTGGCAAGTCTGTTTACGTCATTCTCCTAGGAACCTTCTAGATTTAGGATGAGAGCTGGGACTCGCACCTGCTGCCTCTCCAAACCAGAAAGACTGAATTTTCCTTTTTCATTTTTCTTGCTAACCTCTCTCTAAGCAAGTGATTTGCCAGAGTAGTTTTTTTAAAGGTGCCATTTAGACAACTCTATTACATATTTTTCTTTATACAATAGGAAATGATAAGCTGTTTTATTGAAAACCAGGTTCTGTTTTAGAGACATTGGGCTGCTTTGTAATGGGATCCGATCATCCATTTATGGAATACATTATGGAACACATTTGCTCTCCGAACGAGAGCAAAAATAGATCATCTGTTTCTGATCTATAACTGTGGGTTTCCACACGACAGGTTTGCTTAGAGCGAACCTGCAAAGGAGACTATTGCCCAAAACTGCTCTTGTAAAGATAGAACATAAAATCACAAAAATGTGGAGATCGAAGGAACAAGGTCCAGCTACCTCATTTGCAAATGAGGAGATAGAATTCCAGGAAGGCAGAAGGATTCCTGAGGACACCCGCCCAGTTGGCGGCCAGAAACTGGAACTTCCAAATTCCAAAGAAGTGCGCTTTTACAGTCAGGTTAACATGACTTGTAAGTGTCATAACATAGATGTCCTTGGGCACGGAGCTGCTAACTACATGGCCAACCTTAGGTACTTTGAAGCACGAATATGCTTAATTTCAAGAATAGAATAATAACCTACAACCGATGAGACAGGAGATTGAAGAAATTCTCAGCTTTCTCTTCAGTTCCTTGAACTTCCTGCTTTTGTTTATCTGCCCTATTTATCGAAACTTGTGGCTTCCCAGCTTTTCAAGTCTCATATATCTGACCCTCAAGCTCTTGGGTGGTCTTCCGCTGTGTCCAGGACGCAATAAAATAATGCTAATAATCTAGTGAATATTATACCTTACATTCCCTTCTTCAATTTTTTGTAGCAGATACTTTTCTAAGGATATTATTTTCTAAGTATATTACATATATTGTTTCATATTAATTCTGGAGATTAATTCCTCCCATTGATCCTGTGAGGTGTGCACTATTCTTTTCCCCCATTTTAGAGTTATGGAAACTGAGGCACAGAGGATGTAAGTAATTCAACCCCATTCACACAGCTAAGAAGTAGTAGTTAGCACTTTTAATCACTCTATTGGCTATGATAAAATAAGAAGTACCTGCCACATAAACCGTATATCATATGTACATAACCGTAACCAATAATGAAATGAGCCATGGTGTTGGGGCCAGAAGAGCTACAATCTTTGCTTGTTTTAGTTTGCCTCCCTCCCGAGGGTTGAGTCAATTAATACTCCTCAATTTCTGGGACTTTATCTCTTTTGACCCATGGCAGGCTCCTACAAAGACGTGTAAGCACTTCATTTAAACCACAAGCCATCCACCATACCTGTGCATAATATTATTTTTTAAGAAATTCCTAAACAATTATGATTCACTTTGAGGGAACAGATATGCATTAAACATTGGCCACACACCGACTATAATTGGAGAAATACAGGTCTTGCTCAGAGAACAATTCTTGTCCTTCTGCCGCATAGATCTTTAGAGCTCACTTAATGTCCCTTCATGCAAGACAATCCAGGTTTCAATGCTTCCCTGCAGGTAACAGGAAAAAAATTCTTCTTAAGCAATCACTGCCTTTTTTTTTTTTTTTAAACTCTTGGCATTTTGACAGTGGGGCAGTTATGCCCTATAATCAAAGGAAAACATAAACCGGCCCTCTCCTAGCAACTCACTGAAGATTACTCACAGGGAATAATTTGTGTAGCTGACTCTGAGTGCAGATAACTTTGAACTTGGGAGCCAGCAGAAGGCCTGCCCTGGCCATTAACTCTTTTTCAGTATCCTGAAAATACAGTGAACCTGTTTTTGATGGCATCGCAGGAAGATGGCACACTAAAATATTCCAAGCATGGGTAGTTTGATGTGAAAGAAAATGAAGAGTTTTAAAAATCTTTTTTTTTTTTTTGTTATTGCTCACAAATCTAATTGCAATTAAATGTCAGTAGTAATCAAGATCGTTTTGCTGCTCTGCCGTTTCCCTTTGCTGAAGCCTGTTCTCCAACTCTCTCGTATAAAGGGACATCTGTCGCCTAGGGTTGGACTGCGTCATGCCATCCTTATCTTCCCTGATATCTTCTCCCAGCGGGCTTTCTATCTGCCCCCACAGTCTGGTGTGCGGGTGAGACCCATCAATCAAAACCAGCTCCTAGTCAATCTCAGGGAGCCGCTGTTCTTGGAACCTTAATGTACCAAATAAAGGTGCAATCAACACAGATTTTGCTTAGCCATCTGTGCATTAAAGAAACAAATGTGACTCTGGATTTATTTCATGTCTTCAAATCAAGATTTAGCACACTTTGAATATAATTAGTTTATAAAAAGAGAAGACCTGAGTAGAGAATTCATCTGAACAAATAACCAAGGCAAGAAAGGGACCCATCTCTGGAAGGATTGAGCCACTAGTCACAGTATCAACACCAAGAAACACTGACTTTTTAATAGCAGTAGTAGTAACATTTTTGGCATTATGTGCCAGACCTACTTCTAAGTGCCTTATGCATATTAATCATTGGAGCCTTCAAAAACTCTAGGAGGTTGGCACAATTGTTCTCCCTATTTATAGAGGAAGAAACTTTTAGGTTCAGAGAGAATAAGTAAAGTTGCCTGAAGTTATCCATGTGGATATGGTAGAATGGGCTTTTAACCCAGTTGGCTTGGCCCCAAAGTCTCCGCCCTTGATCACCACGCCAGCCCGCCCCTGCAGTGAACATTGTCATGTAGTAATCCTCTCTTTCAGGAAACAAAGCAGAAGCTGATGCTATAGTCCTTGAAGAGACTTCAGAGTTTGGATCATAAACATTAGTTCTGAAATACTTTTTCTCTAAAATCCAATGATGTTAGAGAACTATTGTCTGTTTCTATTTATTAGGGAAAGGAAGAAGACTGCTTTCTTGTAGGTCTCTTGCTTGTGATTTGCACATAGAAAATTATCTTCGAAAAAGAAATCAAGTAAAGTATCCTTATTTTGAGCAGACTGAAAGAATGTAACAGACTTTCTGTTTGCTTAGTATTTGCTTCAGTATTTGCATTAGAAGATATTGTACAGTCACCATGGATAGCAGTCTTCAAATAAAATATTCTGTTACATATCCCAGAAACATTTACTGAGCAGTTAGCATTTGTCATATATCTATCAAGCACTTAAGTATTTTTCACTGATTCCTTAAGATCTCTGTCCTTCATCCATTCGTAGCCAAGAGATGGACACATGAATGAAGCTGTCACTCATGCATCCTTCCAGAAGATTTTGAGTCTATATTTGCAGTCTTTTGCATTTTAGATTGTTGAGCCCCAGAAATTTTCTACTTACTAGTTTTTTAAAAAATTATTTACTTATTTATTTGAGATAGAGACAGCATGTAAGAGAGAACATGAGTAGGGTCAGAGGTAGGGAGCAAAGGGAGAGGAAGGAGCAGACTCTCTGCTCAGCAGGGAGCCGGACATGGGGCTTAATCTCAGAACCTCAAGATCATGACCTGAGCTGAAGGCAGATGCTTCAACCACTGAACCACCAGGTGCCCCCCATAAAATAGGTTTTAATCTACTTTTATTAAAAAAAATTTTTTTTGAAGTTCAGTCGAGTGTCTTTTAATCCTGGTAAGTGAGGGCTTAGAAAAAAAGTAGTTAATGTTACTAGCACTTTTTCTGATTTTAAAATGTCAGCCCCCTTTTTTCAGCCTTCATTATTTAGAACTTAATTTAAAACTTTTCTTCTTTAACCTGAAAAAGTTACTGTGTTTTACTTCTGTCTTTTGACCTCCTGTGTCTTTTCACAACTTTGTTATCTCTTTCTTGGGATGCAGAAGTATTTCTTGGAAAGAAAAGCTGTGTGTTGCTAGAGACAATATTAAAACAAAATACATTTTGTTAACTCAGCCCCTTTTTATCTATTGCCTGGAATAATCCTTTTTTATGCCTGTGAAGTCAGCATAAGTATTAACAACACCCCTTTTTAATATTGCTCTATCAGTTTATATAAATTATGTAGACATGCTTTCCAAAAGCCATATAAGCCTGATGGTTAAATAAAATAAGTTTGTTTTTATTTGCAAAAACTTAATGTATATATACTAGAAAACTTTGATATTTCCTAAAACCCATAATGAAAAATGCCACTGTAAAGTAGGTTATTATTATTTTTTTTAATGATGATTTACAAGACTTTAATTTGTGGCCCAAAACCACAATTCCTTATCTTTTTTACGGAGTCATGTGTTCTGAAACAGGATTAAAGTGAACGTTTAAAATTATCTGAGATCTAGAGATAGCAAGATGGATGGTATTACAGTCATCCCCCCCCTTATCCTCAGGGGGTACATTCCCAGACCTCCAATGGATGCCTGAAACCACAGATAGTACCAAATTTCATCTATTCTGTTTTTTCCTATATGTGTGTATCTGCGATAAGGTTTAATTTCTAAGTGAGGCACAGAGAGAAATGAACAACAATAACAAAATAGAACAATGATAACAATACATTGTAATAAAATCATGTGAATGTGGTTTCTCTCTCTCTCAGAATATCTTATTGTTCTGTACCCCCCTTCTCACACTGAGGTGAGATACTAAAATACCAACCCAAGGACCAAAGAGAGGTGAATGACGCAGGCATGTGACGTAACATTGAGCGACTGTTGACCTTCTGACGCGACGTCACCAGGAGGAGCATCTGCTTTCAGAATGCCCTTGACCCTGTAACCGAAATGGCAGAAAGCAAAACACAGATAATGGGGACGGGGGAAGGGTCAGGGAGCAACAGTACTTATCGCTGTTGTAAAACATATTCCTGAGCAAATTTTAGGTTACAGGTTCTGTGTGCTGATGAGGTAGAGAAAAGCAGGCAGCACATTTAAATAAAGATAGATAAACCTTACGTTTGCGCAATCTGCCATTATTCTACATGATGCCAGCTCAATGTATTCATGAAATTCAAGTATAGACCAAGTATAGAGTCGGAAGACTAACTAAGGGGCCAATGGTATGCTTTGAGGTTCACTGTAAGACATCGTTCAGAAATATCCTACCCTCCAGCCTGCTGGCTCTTTCAATTATTTGGGATACTCTTTTGGAAAGAAACTGAAGATGAATCATTAAAATGTATGTGTGTTATTTGCATAAAGCAGTACCTCATTACCCATAATCTTAACAAAACGGTTAAATGTGAGATTGGAAGTCAGCTCCATATACAACTAAACAGGGAAAATTGTTACTACCAAGCAATTTTTTCATTATATCTAGGATAGATGGTAGCTCTTTCTATCACACTTACGGAATTGAAAATTAAGATCCTAAGTAGTGGTGGTGAGCTCAGATTTCACTGAATTATGTCAACATTGTTGGAATCAATGCCCACGATCAGAGTCCCAAGTTCGATCATGATGTTTGTCCGGTTTCCCATGGGAATACAGCAAAGACAGCAAAGATTTGTTCAGGATGGAACAAAAGGCAATATTAATTTATGCAATGCTGAAATACAATGATAGTAGAACTATTAGCAAATAATTAGTTATCAAATTGTTTTTGATAATTTAGCAAACTATATTTGATAATTTCCCAAACTTTGCTTGGGAAGAGGACAGATCCAGTTAGCAAATAATTAATATATAGTTATGTAACTATCAAGCAGTTCTCAAAGAACTATATTTTAGTTTCTCTTGATCAAATTATAAAGCACGGACTTGTCCTCCTTTTACATTTTCTCTTGCTCTCTTGTCCACCACGGCCACATTTCTCATAGCTGCCTAATGCTAAAGCTGATAAAGCTGTTTAAGTGGTAAAGTTGACAACCTCTTTGCATCTCCTAAAGAAAAAATATATATGTATTGACCTACTAATGTGCCCTACTCATCCCTTCCCCTAACCACCCTGTGTGAGCCTTCAAGTGGAAACTCCATGGGTTCCACCCCATGACTGAATTTCCTGACTGTGAATCACATTCTCCCCATAATGGTCCTGGTCTTCTGAGCTTGCATTCTCATGGTGGGAAGAGATCATAAACAATCACGTAAGATGAGATGATGAGAAGTGCTCAGAAGAAAAAAGGAAATATGGAGAGGGCATTTTATATGAGGTGCTTAGGACAGGTCTCTCCGAGAAGGTGGCACTTGAGCACAGACCTGAAGAACTAAAGGAGACAGCTGGGGATTCGTAGAGGAAGTGTTCTAGGCAGTGGCAAAGATTCTGGGTATCATTGTGGCCTTGGCGTGTCCAAGGAGCAGCGAGATGGTCAGCAAGCCTGGAGGAAGGGAGCTTGGAGGGACAGTAGCAGCCATGAATCCAGGGATATCATGAGGGCCCAGGGCATGGAGGACCCTGTGATAAAGTTACAAAAATGCAGGCAGAGATTTGGGTGTTTGAGCCTGGGTCAGGGGAGATAGGAAGCCATGGAAGGGCTTTGAACAGAAAATGAGTGATTGCTCTCTGATTTTGGAGACTTCATTCTGAGTGCTTAGGGGACGGTGAAATGTGAGTGATCTAAGTGGAAGAGAGGAGACCGATCATAAGGCTACTGCACCAGTTCAGACTCAGAGCTATCAGGTAGTCATGAGGAAGACAATGAGATTCTAGATATATTTTGAAGCCACAGATGCTAGGATTCACTCATAAATATAAGAGAAATAAGTATCATATCATGTCACTCTTTTTGGTTTGGGCAACAGAAATGGTGATGCTGTTTGCAGAGACATGAAATGCTACAGGGAGAGAGGGTAGTTGGGGCCAAATGGGAGGTCTGGTAGATGTCCCTGGTGGACATCCAAGTGGACACTGTGGATGGGCCCTTCACACTCCAAGTCTGGCACTTGGAGGACACGTCAGGATTTGAGAGGTAAATTTAGGAATCTCTCAATCGTTCTGATTTAGGTTACAGAGGCTCTCTTTTAAATACATTCATATTTTACTTTGTGACTGCCTCAAGTTGGGTTGCCTACACCCTATATAAGTTTGGGAATTTTGCTTGGGAGGAGGACAGATCCAGTTGTGCTGAAACAAGAAACAATGCAAAAAGATGATGGGAGAGGAGAGCATGGAAAGGTGGCAGGACACGGGAGACGTGCTTTCCCTGCTCTGCAATTTTTATAGGTTCTTTGACCCACTTGGCTGATGCTGTACAATAAGAGTCCACGTGCACTGAAACATCAATGAGACCTATACATTTCCACCAGTCTCTCTAGTTGGAACTTAGACTAAATATCTGTGCTAAAAAGATGTCTAGATCGGTTGTGTGGTTCTATCTTAATTGTAGAAGGCATTAAATCAGTTTCAAAATAATTTCAAATATCTAATTTGTAGGATCCTTATTATGTTTTGGACCTATTTATTTGCAATTTGCTAATAGAGCTATGACTCAGTTTTGTGTCTCTCAAGGCCTATCACTGTTCATCCAAAGAGCTTGGCTTCTCTGTGCCCCATCAGGCAGCTAGGTCTCCCCACATCGCCAGTGGCAGCCCATCGCTTAGTACAGATAGACCCAGAATAAAATGTAAGGCTTCCGACATACTCAGGAAGAGAAAGATTCCCTCATGCCTATTGAACAAAAAATGATGTAAGTATGGAGTTTGAACTCTTAATACCTTTTGGCCACTAACGTTTCAGAAGGAGGAATAATAAGACCTCCACAGGACTGAGGGACTGCCCTGTATCTTCTCGTTTAGGTTTTAAGATCTCTGGGCCAGGGACAGTTTTTGTGCAAAACAAAGCTAAAAGAATAAGCGTGGCTTTCTGGGAACAAGAATCAGAGCATGCGAGAGTAAATAAAAAGTTAGAGGTCTAGTCCCGTTCATTTTACAGATGAGGGCACTGAGGCCCAAAACTTTAAGTGACTTTGTCTTTCCCCTCAGGGTACGTAGAATGTAGCTAGAACAGCGATGTATATAACAAGTTAAAAACCACAGAGCCCATCCAAACACTGCCAGAGTTTACAACGCAAAGTCCGAGGCATGGCACCTGTGGTAAGGTTGCAGAGGAGATGTGGGTGATGAAGGCAGGGCAGGGGTCCATGAAGAGCTGGAGGTAAACTTGGAAAAGCAACTTTTAGTAAAGTAACCGAAGCTGTTGATGCTTTACCTTAAGGAACAATAGGTCGATTTTTCCATCACACCCGGGGCTATCTTCTTTAAAATGCAGGTGTGTGTCAACCTGGTGACTCACAGACCTGTACCCCTGAGGATAAAAATATATGTTTATAAAAAAATAAAAAATAAAAAATAAAATAAAAATTAAAAAAAATGTAAATGGAAAAAAAAATGCAGGTGTGCGTGTATGCTGTAACTTACTTATACGCTTGTTTTCATTTTCTCTAAGGTAACAAAAATGTGTCACAGGGGTGCCTGAGTGGCTCAGTGGGTTAAAGCCTCTGCCTTCGGCTCGGGTCATGATTCCAGGGTCCTGGGATCGAGCCCCACATCGGGCTCTCTGCTCAGCAGGGAGCCTGCTTCCCCCTCTCTCTCTGTCTGCCTCTCTACCTACTTGTAATCTCTGTCAAATAAGTATATAAAATCTTAAAACATAAAAAGAAAAAAGAAAAAATGTACCACCAACACCTAGAACATTGGAGGAAAAAGTCACTAATAATTAACCTTACCCTAACACCCAAGATTGGTCTTTCTTTAAAACCTCCCATTTAGTTTTAGCAAAATGTAGGCTCCTTCATTGTCCGTGGAAGTGTTCTTTGATTTAAAAAGAAGAAAATCTGAAGAGCTCTTTGATTCACAAGAACGGAACTGAAATTTTTGACAAATGATAGAAGACGAATTCAAGTTTATACATAATCAGCTCTGACTTTTATGTGTGAAGGTATACTGGAAAACCTGTCTAGGGAAAAAGAGGAAAGAGGAGAGACCTATTCACACACACATAGATACGGATAGAGCTCAAGAGGGGAAATCTGGAAATAACGTTCTAATTCAGATTTTAAAAGATTGTATATAAAAACAATGATAAGGATAATATTAAACTGTCTTGAAAGTATTTGTATCTTTGAAAAATGCTCACTTTTAAAGGATTACTGCTTCAGGCCTCTTTCTCTTGCTTTAAGGATCTGAAGGTTCTCAAAACCACATGATTACTCCTGTTTTCCTATTTTATTAACATGAGCAGGAAAGCCGCGGGCAAGGAGAGAGCAGGACCCAGGCGTCAGGGAGGGTGGAAAGAATGGGTAAGATAATTCCAGGAAGAACTCAAAATAGCTAATTAGTCTTTTGCCAAACGTATATGAAGTAACTTACTTTTTATAAGGTTCGTTCAACTGAAGAAAATGATTTCATTTTTGAATGTTCCTGTGACTATAACAAAAAATATGACTCACCCAACTGATGGCTCATTCTTCCTCTTGAGATCAAGCCTTCAGAATCAGGATGACCAAGAAATTCATGGAAGCCACAGGCGGTGGCCTTGAGGATGGCTTTGGTGCTCATAACATCAACAAATTACGTCTGAGCTTCCTGCCTTTATCTTTCACATGTATCTATGGCCACAGAGTTTCTTGACCGAATGTGTTTATTATGGGCTATTCTGTAGGAACATAGAAACTTTAGGAAAGTGTGGGTGCTGGGACAAACATCAAGCCTATTACCCAGCTTTACTAACTGATGAGCATTTTCTCTTCACCTAAGAGCATTTCTTCCATTGGAAATCAGCAGCCTGGGCTCCCTGAAGGGGAATGAAGATGGGCCTGGAACAGGCTGTGGGTGTGATCTGGAATGACGTGCTCAGACATGTCTGTGGGAGATGCCTCCGGGAACAGCCACCACTCTTCTTGGCAGCAAATCTGTGTATCACAAACAGTGGTCTTAGGGGCCCCTGGCTGGCTCAGTCAGTAGAGTGTGCAGTCTTGGGGTTGTGATTTCAAGACCCATGTTGCGTGTAGAGATGACTTAAAAAGAAAAAATGAAACATAGTGGTCCTCTTCTCGAAACAGGTTTGCAAAGAATCTGATGCCTGTGATAAATACACCCACACCCACACATGGAATATGTGTACATATATATGGAATATGTAAGGATGTATGTGTGTGTGTGTGTGTGTGTGTGTATATATATATATATATATATATATATATATATATATGGAAGTTTATGTGCAACATGTTTTGAGGGGTAGTTATAAAATGCATGGACATCTTTAGTATCGCTCATGGCAAGTTAAATGACCCATTGGTCAATACAAATTATAATAGTCCTGGACTGAAATTTTGGTCCAGTCCCTAAGATAGACATTTATAAACTCTTGTAATCCTTCTGGCTCTTAGATCTAGGAAGGACATGATAGTGCAGTGTTTAGGAACATAAATTCTGAAGCCAAACCGCCTGGATTCCCAAGCTTGACTCTGCTCCCTGAAAGCTGTGTGGCCTTGTGCAAGTTTCTCAACTTCTCTGAGTTTTGTTTTGTTTTTTATTCTGTAAAATAACAATAGTATTTTCCTTCTTGGTTGTTGTGAGTCTCCAGTGAATTCATATATAGGCAAATACTCTTTGAATTGTTCCTGGCGCACGGAAAGCACTTAAAACCTACTATTGCCACTTCAGTTCTCTGGCAAGCAGTAAATTAACAAGCAAAGCAACAAAAAACCTGTATGCACATATTCATGGCAGCACTATTCAAATTAGCAAAAACCTAGAAGCAACCTAAATTCCCATGAGTGAGAAAGTAGACAGATAAACTGGGACAAGTAGACTACCCAAGTAGAATATTACGTAGGAGGAAAAAGGAGTGTACCATAGAAACTAGCAACAATACGAATGAACCTTAACCATATAATTATATCCAGCTTGAGGAAATCACTATAAAGATAAAAGCAGCTAAAATAAATACCCTTGCAGAGGATACAGACACTCCATGAAACTACCTAAACAGGAGAGCAAGAGAATGACCTACTTGGTCATGGACTGCACGGACTTCAGAACGATGGCTGCTTCAGGTGTGAGGCAGTGACACGTGAAATAATAACCCAGACCACCTGGGCAGAGGAAGGCTCCTATTTAAAAAGTCTGTCTTTTGCTTTAGATGACAGGTGTGCAGGTTCGGGGGTAAGGGAGGAAGAAAGGGAAGAAGAGACACATGGACCTATCATAAGACTGTCATGAACCAAGGATCACAGTTTACCAAGTTGTGTTATCCTTAGGACAACCCCCAAAGAAAGAGTAATCATTTCCCATTGTTACAATCAATTCCACTCATATTATTTCATGAATAATTGAAAAAAAAAACAGAACCATGAAATTGCTTGTTTGCTTTGTGTTGATCCCATTTTGGTCGGGATAAGGAGTAATTAGGTAGATATAAACAGCATAACTAGGGAGGGTTTTTCTAAAATAAATATTGTTATTAGTCTTCCTCTCTTAGAAAAATAAAATGACAGGTGGTGTGAGTGCTTAGGGTTCAGACGCCACAAGGTGCTTTTGTTTACAATGTATGATAGAAATTACTGATTTATTATTGGCTAAATCCGTGCAGAAAGCACAGCATGTTCATTACTACTCTTGAGTGATCCCAAATAATTTCTTCAATACACTTCACATTCCAAATGAAACCTGTGACACACAGTCTCTGAGTGTGTGTGTGTGTGTGTGTGTGTGTGCGTGCGCGCACGCATGCCATTGCTTTTTCTCCCACTTTAAAAAAAAAAGATCTTATTTGTTTATTTGACAAAGAGAGATCACAAGCAGGCACAGCAGCAGGCAGAGGGAGAGGGAGAAGCAAGCTCCCTGCTGAGCAGGGAGCCTGATGTGGGACTTGATCCCAGGACACTGGGATCATGACCTGAGCCGAAGGCAGATGCTTAACTGACGGAGCCACCAGGCACCCCTTTTCTCCCACTTTTATCTGCCAAGCTGCCCCTACCATATACACTGGAAGGTCATCCATTAGTGTCCACTGCTTTAATGGGGACGTGAGGCAGTAAGATTAGTCTCTATATCACTATTAGCTGGTCATGTGCTCCCATCTCCTCTATACCCATCTCTGGGTATTAAACGATACCTAACCCATACTTGTCCCATGTCAAACCCCCAAAATACTTATCCTATGTCAAACCCTAAAAATGCTTATCATCTCACACCCAAATCTTTTGGCCAGATGAACTGTGGGGCTGAGAGGGATATATATTTTCCTTTCTAGAGTTGAGTGTCTCTTGTTTTACTTTTCAAAACACAGAGAGTTGCACGAGATAAAAATGACGACAGTAACCACCAAGTTCTACTGACACAGTGACTGGTTCTCAAATTTTTGATTAATGGATTAATGAATTGACTTATGAAGACTTGGTGCCATTCTCTGGGTTAGGGGATGGAGAAAATGGGCTGAGGGTTGGGAGAGAGGAATATCATGAATCCAGCATAAAATGAGAAATAAATATAAATAGATTAAAATTACACCTTAAATGTATGCTTTAGAAATTGGGATAATTGAATGAGGGTCTAGGTGTCATTTACCTTTGATGATATTCATCACTAGTTTATTAAAATGCTGGCATAAATACTTAAGCCAAATAAACCCTTTTTGAAACATTTACTCCATGTCAGTTGACATGGTATGTACAGATCATTCTGATGTGTTCATTAATATAGGCCCTTAAGGGACCCAGTTTGGCCTTTTATCCCAGAGCTCACCTGTATTTTTAAAAGAATATTAAGTTACTTCTTTACAACCATTCCATAATTCACTCTTCTCCCCAATTCTGATTGTCTTTCTCAATCGCTTCAAATGAATGACACCTTTATCACATAGTGGCCGTACAAATAGCCCAGCATATTAAATCATAGTTCACATCAGGTCAACATTCTAATTCCAAAGCCTCTGAAAAGACTAAGAGGCTGATTGAAATTTCTGTGGGTCATAAGACTTTGGCAGTTTGTTTGTGAGCCTGAGAGCAAACTTTTGCAACAAGAAAGCAAAGGCTAGAGCAGCAATCGTCCACGTGAAAAATACCTCGAAATGTCACAGTCCTTCCCATGCTATGGCAATTTAGCAAGTGATGACATGACAGATTCAGCTAGAAAGGAAATGTAATGAAAATATTGGTTTGGAACACAGTGTGCCTAAGATCTCTCAGCCCTCTGTGTCCTCAAAGGTCAATAGACTTCACCCTTTGAAATATGAGACATGCAAAAGAATGTAACATTTGGAATGGGAACATGCATTCATAACTTATCTGCTTTGAAGGCCTTATCTACTGCAAACTCTAATAGAAAAAACAAAAGTAATGATTCTTGTCACCCCCAAAGTCCCTACCACCACCATATCATCTGTGGTGAAATAAGGCTTTAAAACAGTGATGATCACGTACTGACTGATGTTTACCTTTATGTAAATTGTTTTGGTATCGATTTATAAAATGGGTGTGATTTTAGTAAGATGAACTAAAATGCATCGTCTCAGTTGAAGGGCTTTTGAGTTAATATTGGAGGACCTGTTATAAAGAGAGAATTCTACAGATCACATTTCTGCAGTTATGTGACCTAGGCAGCTAAGAGGAAGACAGATTTAGATAACGGCTCAGACTTGTGTTAATATATCTCCATCTCATTCTGGTGCTATCAGAAACACAGATCTTTTAAAGTCTCATTTTTCTGAATTTACATTAAATATAAATATAAAATACAAATTACATATATTTATGTATATAGTTACATCAAATATAAATATTAAATATATGTATATCAAATATAAGTGAGTCATTAAAATACTGAGTTCCAGTTAGATTCTGCTTGATATCATAGACAATCAGGTTAATAAGCATATTGGTTTGCACATGTAAGATCAATAAATATTTGTCAACCAAATATGCCCTTCTTTGATTTAGGAAAATTTCAGACCATAAAAAGGCCTTCTGTTGCATCACCACATGGGGGCTTAAGTGGGTACGAGAAGAATAAATGAAACAAGATGGGATTGGGAGGGAAACAAACCATAAGTGACTCTTAATCTCACAAAACAAACTGAGGGTTGCTGGGGGGAGGGGGTTTGGGAGAAGGGGATGGGATTATGGACATTGGGGAGGGTATGTGCTTTGGTGAGTGCTGTGAAGTGTGTAAACCTGGTGATTCACAGACCTGTACCCCTGGGGATAAAAATATATGCTTATAAAAAATAAAAAATTAAAAAAAAAAGGCCTTCTGTGCTTTTAAATTTTAAAACAGGTCTTTCATTTTATAAATGAAAAGGGTCAGGCCCAAGGACGTGCAAAGGTTTTTGCAAGCACATATTCACCTAAAAGTAATCAATATTGACATCCACTTCCGTACAATGAAGAATATAATGGAGGGCTAAGAGGAAGTACCTGAAAGTTGCCTAAAACCTGGGGGGTTGAACCCTGGCTCTGCCGCTCACCAGCTTTTGATCAACCTCTATGTATATTTCTGAAGTTGCCACTCCCACAAGAAAGTTCCTAACTTTGGGCTTATCCATTATCTTTCACTCCTTCCCAATAAGAGCTACATTTTATTTTTTTTAATTGAGCTGTAACTGACATATCACATTGCATAAATTTAAGGTGTACAATATGTGGATTGGATACATTTATATCTTGCAGTATGATAACCTACAGTTTCTTATCCTTAACTCTGACATAGGAAGGGCAGACAGCCAGCATGCCAGTATTGAGTTCACATTAGAAACTTTCTGTGTACTCTAGAAAAGGGATCACCTTCCTCAAATGTGATTGCTGGAATCGGTGTAATGGCATGTGGTCACAGCTCGGTTTCCAAATTTCCATTACCAACTGCTGCAACAGATATGAGGAAATGCTTTTGCTCCCCTGTAAAAAAAAAAAATAATAATAATAATAAAAGAAGAAATGATACCGAAGTCAAGGACTATCGGATTTTTGTCATGGGAATGTCCATGTAGACACCTCCACCTGTGAACCTGAAGGAAAACAGTGGCATCCAGGTGAACAAAGAGCCCAGCCTGGGCCTTGAAATTCCAGACTCCATGCCACTGCTTAACCCCTAGGAGGAACAAGGCTGCCTGGAAGGGGCTTATGTCATGCATTTGGGAAGTCAGGATGAAATCTTCTCTGCTTTTCAGAGCAGTGGAAGTGCAGGACTTATGGGGGTGGAGAGAAGGAACATTTGTGTCCATAGAGAAATGGGAAAACAAGACTAATAAAGAGGAATTCAAATAAAATTTAACTACGTATGTTGAAATAAGCCAACAATCATCATAAAGAATGTTCCACACATTTCTAGATTTGGCCACGGTGTCAAATAAGTTAAGGATGTTGTGAAACGACAAAATCTTTGTTCAAATAAGTTTCGGTGTTCTCCAATGTATAATTTAAGTATAAATTTGTATGTTGTTTTCTTTGCCTATTTTAGGTAGATTGAGTGAGAGTTTTAGCTTTAAATAGTGGCATGGTATGAAGGACTATATTAGGTATCATATCAAAATGAAGAATGCTGGGAATATGTAAGTTGGGTAAGAGCTAGAAGTGAGGTCATTCGGGTAGGCATTTTGCTGAACAAAAAGGCAATAGATATCAAACCCTATTTTGTTGTATAATTCAGAAATCTTAAAGATTTTAGTTCTAGGATAGACTCACTTTTTTTCTGATGAGAGTTGTAAAGCAGATTGTTACAAACCCAATTTGGATATCCTGTTTCGGGATACATTTGTACCCGAAATGGGTACCCCAGGGTACAAATGTACCCTGTCCGGGTACATATTTAAAAAAGATTTTATTCATTTATTTGTCAGAGAGAGAGGGAGAGAGAGAGAGCACAAGCAGGGGGAGCAGCAGGCAGAGAGAGAAGGAGGCTCCCCACTGAGCAGGGAGCCCGATGCAGGGCTCGATCCCAGGACCCCGGAATCATGACTTGACCCGAAGGTATCAGCTTAACCAGCTGAGCCACCCAGGTGCCCTTAAATTCAGGTATATTTTAAGGGAATATTGAAACTTCTAATTGGGGGAGCACATGGATGGCTCAGTCAGTTAAGCATCTGCCTTTGGCTCAGGTCATGATTCCGGTGTCCTGGGATCAAGCCCCAAATCAGGCTCCCTGCTCAGTGGGGAGTCTGCATCTCCCTCTCCCTCTGCCGCTTCCCCTGATGGTGCGCTCTCTCTCTCTCTCTCGCTCTCTCGTCTCTCTTAAACAAATAAATAAAATCAAAAAAAAAGAGAGAGAGAGAGAGAGAGAGAGAGACTCTAGTTGGAACTGTTATCCATCTGTCTTCCTGCTAATGCAAAGCATAAATATGGATTACTTGAGAGCATTAACCTTGAAAGCCACGGAGATGATTTCCCTAAAATGAAAGTGAAAAAAAAAATAACAACAACAAAAACAATGTATGTGTCACTGATTTTTCTTACTGCTGCTAACACTCACCTAGCCGTCGCTATGGTGTTTGTAGCAAATCCCTCAGTGGCCTGACCTGGTCTCCCTTCGGAGGTCAGTGACGGTCCCGAAAGCCTGCTCAGCCACTCACCTCCATGACAGGCTAGTTCCTGGACAGACACACAAAAAAGGTCATTTTTAAATCAAGACAACAAGGTCCTAGCATGGTCATGAAAGTGGAATCACAATCTATCTTGACTTATATGGTAACCACTGTTCATATATATTGACTTAATTATATTTTTAAAAACAACTGGGTCACTCTTAGTTCACAGTCTAATAATGCCCCTGGACTTAATTCAGATAAAATGATTTGGTTTAGCCAAATTTAGCAGAACTTCTTATTTATCTCTGTTAAAGTTTAATTCAGTCTATCAAGGCAATCTGTCTTTTTACTTATTGTATATTCCTCTCTCACGTGTGTGCCTTCTGTAGACTTGATAAGCATGTCACTATTTTTTCCCAAAATAAAAATGTTGAAGACACACAGCCAGGGAAAGACACTCCTAAAAATGATTTTTCACTCACCTACGATTCCACCTACTACTTTCACATTTAGTCCACAGAGATGTAATGAAGAATTTTGCCAAGTATCTTACCAAGACCTCGCAAACCATCCTTGCACTCCAAAGAAATAGCATGAACTGTTAGTATGAAATAATAATAATAAATAATAAATAGTATGAAAATAGTAACAATGCATTTCTTTTATCAGAAGTAAATAATTGTGGGGTGCCTGACTGGCTCAGTGGGTTAAAGCCTCTGCCTTCGGCTCAGGTCATGATCTCAGGGTCCTAGGATGGAGCCCACATCGGGCTCTCTGCTCAGTGGGGAGCCTGCTTCCCCTCTCTCTGCCTGCCTCTCTGCCTACTTGCAATCTCTGTCTGTCAAATAAATAAATAAAATCTTTTTTTAAAAAAAGTAAATAATTTTAACAATAAAAGATATCTATCATTATTACCCACCTTTGTTAGATCCAAAGGAATAGTATCCTAAACTCTCCACTGCTCAACAAAAATACCAGAAGTTTTGAATTATTATAAATTCAAAATTTCCTCAAAGACAGTATTTTCCCCAATTGGCACATTATTTTCTCCCATGAGTTTTTATTTTTATTTTTTTAAGATTCTATTTATTTATTTGACAGAGAGAGATCATAAGTAGGTAGAGAGGCAGGCAGAGAGAGAGAGAGGGCAGGCTCCCCGCTGAGCAGAGAGCCCGATGCGGGACTCGATCCCAGGACCCTGAGATCATGACCTGAGCTGAAGGCAGCAGCTTAACCCACTGAGCCACCCAGGTGCCCCCTCCCATGAGTTTTTAAAGAGCAAATTAAAGCAAATTTCTACCACCCCCTCCCAATTTTTTTTTTTTTTTTCAAATTTCACGAACAAGTAGAGTCTCACTGTTTGATATCTGAGACACATACAAACACAGGTTTGTAACAATACGGGCAGTATGCTGTCAGTAACACGGTCAAGGTAGACTTTGACATTGCTAAGCTATAGAAGCATTATTTCAGGTGCTCAAGAAGTACATGTGTCAGAAGATAAACGTAACTTTCTTTCAAACAATAAGCAAGATTATTTAGCTATAGTAATTTCATAAATTAACATTGCATTGGAAATACATTAGAATAAACATACTTACTAATTTAAAATTCTGAGGTTTTCTAAAAATATCATCATCTGTAGTGATTGGTCTGGGCTTTAGCTAAATAAAACTTTCCATTGGAACTGCTGTGGTAGCTGGGCAGGAGGATTCCTTGTCATAACCAGACACAAATTACATATTAGTAGTTGAAGAGTAAGTATGGGGTTCCTGGAGGGCTCACTCAGTTGAGCATCAGACTCTTGGCTTCAGCTCAGGTCATGATAGCAGGGGCACGAGATCGAGTGCTTGGGATTCTCTCCCGTGCCCTCTACCTGTCTCCCCCCCCATTGCTTGCAGGCAGGTCTTCTCTCTCTATCTCTCTAAAAAAGAAGAAAAAGAAAAGAAGGAGAAGGAGTTAGAGAAGGGGGGGCGAAGAAGAAGAAGAGAAGGAAGAGGAAGTAGAAGTGGAAGGGGAAGAGGAAGAGGAAGAAGTAGTAATAGTAGTGTATGGTCCTCTGTCGGTAGTCCTTACTTATTCATCCACAGGTTTAGCCTTCTCCCACACCTTCTCCTGTTCATTCTTTCCTTTAAACCCTGCCACATAGGATTCAGAACTTAAGCACTATGCTTAACATAATTAACTTTAATGTGTTGCGGGGGATTATCATGATCTCAAACGATAGTTTAAGACATCTTAAAGGGAGATGCCTACTCTTTGCTTACAGCCAGGAAGGTGAAACCACTTTGGGGCATTTTTTAGGGTATTTGCTCTTGGAGCACTCATTTCTCCCAACCCAAAATGCCTAATCTCAAAAATGACTAGACAGATCTAAGATCCTTTTCTGAGGGATTTTACGAAATAAAACACACATAAAATGATATTTATCTTCTCCTGCCACAGCATTTAATTTTCATATCCATTTACATTTTAAGTATGTGGGACATCTGGGTGGCTCAGTTGGTTAAGAGTCTGACTCTTGGTATCAACTCAGGTCATGATCTCAGGGCCCCAAGATAGAGTCTGCTTCTCCCTCTCTCTCTGCCCCTTGCCCCCTGCTCCTGCTCTCTCTCATTCACACACTCTCTCTCAAATAAATAAATAAAATCTTCAAAAAAATAAAATGAAATGTTTGAAAGTTAAAAGTAAGAGGGGGATGCCTGGGCAGCTCAGTCGGTTGAGCATCTGCCTTTGGCTCGGGCCATTATGTAGGCTGCCTTTTCTTTAATTGATTTCCTTTCCTGTGCAGAATTTATTAGTCTGATGTAATTTCACTTGTTTATTTTTGCTTTTGTTGCCTTGTTTTTATTGTCAAATCCAAAAAAACCATCATCAAGACCAATGTCAAGAAGCTTATCTCCCATTTTCTTCTAGGATTTTTATGGTTTCAGGTTTTATGTTCAAGTCCTTAATCAGTTTTGAATTGATTTTTGCATATGGTATAAGATAGGGGTCCACTTTCATTCCTTTGCACACAGCTGTCCAGGTTTCCCAAACCATTTGTTGAAGAGATTATCCTTTCCCCATTTATTTTCTTGGTTCCCTTGTCAAATTAATTGACCACATATGAATGGGTTTATTTCTGGCTTCTGTATTCTTTTCCATTGATCTATGTGTCTGTTTTATGCCAATACCTTACTGTTTAGATTAATATAGCTTTGTAATATAGTTTAAAATCAGGGCATGTGATGCCTCCAGCTTTGTTCTTTCTCAAGATTGTTTTGGCTGTTTGGGATCTATTGTGGTTCCATATAAATTTTGAGATTTTTGGTCCATTTCTGTGAAACACATAATTGGAATTTTGATAATGATTGCACTGAATCTGTAGGTTGTCTTAGGTAGTCTGAACATTTTAACAATATTAATTCTTCCAATCCATGAGCATGGTATATCTTTCACTTTTGGGGGTCTTCATCCATTTCTTTAATCATTGTGTGACAGTTATCAGTGTACAGATTTTTCATCTTCTTGGTTATATTTATTCCTAGGTAATTTTTCTTTTTCTTTTTTTTTTTAATTATTCATTTATTTTAGAGAGAGTGCATGAGAGGGAGAGGGAGGGAAAGAGAAAGAGGCTTGATTTCATAACCCTGAGGTCACTACCAGAGCTGAAACAGAGCTGGACACTTAACTGACTATGCCACCAAAACGCCCCAAAGATTTTACTTATTTATATATTTTAGAGAGAGAGAAAGAACATGTGTGCATACATATGCATAAGTGGGGTTAGAGGACAGAGGGAGAGACAGAATCTCAAGCAGACTCCACATTAAGCATGGAGCCCATCTCGGGTCTCAATCTCACAACCCTGAGAGCATGACCTGAGCTGAAATCGAAAGTTGGATGGTCAACTGACATTTACTCAGGCGCCCCTCTAGGTATTATTTCCTTTTTGATGCAATTACAAATGGGATTGTTTTTTCAATTTCTGTCTCTGATATTTCATTATTAGTGTATGGAAATACACTGATTTCTGCATATTGATTTTGAAACCTGAAATTTTACTGAATCTGTTTATTAATTCTAAATTTGGTGGAATTTGGTGGAATTTTTAGGGTTTCCTATGTATAATATCTTGTTATCCTCAAATAGAGACAGTTTTACTTCTTGCAAATTAGAAAAAAAAATAAATGATTCTTTTCAAAGATCAAAGATTTATTGCTCACATAGAAATAATGGTGCTCTACAATGGTAGAAAAAAGGGGAGATACTTTCACTTAGGAAACTAAACAGAAATGGCTGTCGTCAGGATGTTATCACTGCAATTTGTCACACAATTCTTTGTGTGACATTTTATGGACATCTCTTTCCTCCAACAGTCACCCTTGGGCTCTAAGCTGTCAAAGGTAATGAAAATGGATTTAAGTTAATTGTCACAACCTTTAAGTGTTACTTTCCCTTAGGTGCACTAGCGATAACTTAGCTGGGCTAGGAGACAAGTGTTTGATTCAACTATTTCTTAGGTCTCTCTCCTCTTATTCACTACAATGTGGGAAAAAGAAAATCACAATTAAAAGAAGGCTCTATTTAAGGAAGGAAGAAAAGTTGCCTAGAAAGCAGAATTCTTTTTCAATTCCAACAGGTTGCTAAGTTGGGGAGAGGATAATTAGGAGATGGGACAATCTGCACGAATCAATCTCACAAACCATAGATGCTCACTTTAATTTAAAGCAATAAAATAATGTCCTAGGTGTTTTCAGGAAGTCTAGATTGTTTTCTTAAGACTCAATCAAAGAAAAAAAGGATGCCTCAACCTACTTGAAGTACTGGTGAATGAGAATGATGCCCATTTGAGTGCAAGGAGGAGAGGACTAGGTTTGATCCTGCCACTGTTGCTACAGTTGAAGGGGCTGATAATGACATTGGTATAAATCATTTAGATGACTCGGAATACACAGAATTGGACTTTGAATCCAGGTTTACCTGAATCCACGACCTTTCCTTCCAACACCAGTCAGTTCACCTGTAGCATGTGTTCCTATATTCTATTAATTCCTCACATGTCTCTTGATAATGTGCTTGACTCATCAGATCCCCATTAGGAATCTGCTTCCCCCCACCCCCAACAACTAGGAGCCCATTTGGCTTTTGATTTACATAATAAAAGTCAGTGAAACTTTTCCAGTACTTTTGAACAAATGACTTTGTTTTAGAAAAAATCTGATACATCTCTGAGTCTTTAGGTGTATTATTAATCATTCTCAATATAAAAGTTAAAGATACCATGAAGGTAGGATACTAGAGTAATATTAAATCACATGACCACTTATTGTGAAAACAAGTTATTTATAATTAAAGAAGAGAGTGAGTCATAGACTTTTAGGCTTTGAAATAGCTTCAGAAAGAAAATTATTTACCAGGTGATTGAGTTTTTCTATCCAGTATGATCTTTTTTTTTTTTTTTTAAAGATTTCAATTATTTATTTGAGAGGGAGAGAAGGAGAAAGAGAGATTAAGAGGAGTGTAAGAGCAGAGGGAGAAAGAAGCAGACTCCCCCTGAGCAGGGAACCCAAACAAGGCTGGATCCCAGGGTCCTGAGATCATAACCTGAGTCCCAAGACACTGAGATCATGACCTGAGCCGAAGGCAGATGCTCAATCCACTGAGTCACCCAGGCACCCTAACCGGTATGGTCTTTAGGAAAAATCTGTTAAGTATGTGACTAGCTTGCTTTGTAAAGTCTCAAAGGGAAAATTGCTAATTTCCATGTTAAACATGCTTTGTTCTTCAGGAAATTCTTTCAGGTATCAGGAAATTTGGTATAAAAGAATGTTTTGATTAAATTCAGTTAAAGAATTGGTATAGTCTTATAAAAATAACCAATGGCCTCATGTTCTTTGTTCTTCACTATTCACAGTCATGATTTATCTTTATTCCTAGAAATGATATTGAACGTATTCTGATGCCAGCATTCATGTATAAATGTGGTAGATAATTTGGCTTCTGAATAATAAGGACCCAGCTTCAGGCACCATTAGCTCAGCAACGTTGGGAGGAATTTTGAGTTCTTACGTGAAGGCTGAGCATGGACAGCCATGTCCTCACCATGAACTATGAGGACATGGACCACCCACTCGGAGGCATCCGAGGAGTCTCTGAGTCGGTGTCATAAACCAGTTGTCATCAATTCAGAGAAACCATTCAGAAAAGTGGTTGAGGTAGATTTGTATGTTTCTAAATTCAGGGACTAAAAGGACAAAATCACCTACTTGGGTTATTTCCTGTGAAAATTGTCAAAAAGCATATTGACAGAAAAGAAAAATGTAATCAACCTAAAATAAGTCGTTTGATTGTAACTGAACAGTAAAATAATTTGGCACTTAAGAGTACCTCTAATCCTACCACCGTTAGGGAGAAGGAGACAGAGACAGAGAGATACACATTGACCACTCAGTAATTATTCCAGAAAGAATGGTTCATATGATCCATTCCAAAGTAAATTCAGGTTAAGATCCTGTGCATAACCTCAACAGGCATCATTTTTATTCTTGTGTCTAAACCCTGTCTCTAAAAAATTCTAACATCCTTCAAATGTTTTCCTACCACCTAGATCGTGTTTCCCTTCTTCTAAACAATATGTGAACTGTGAATAGATCAATTTCAAAATAACCCTAGCAATTACTGGATTAAAATTATTCTATGGAAAATCTTTTGGGCAGCTTCTCACATTGGCTGAGCTAAAACTTCATCCTATGATTTTATAGATGGTCTTTGTGCTTGAATTAGAGTCTACAAAAATAAAACGACTTACATAGAATTCTTGGCCGAACTTGAGGAAAGGATACTGTCTCTGCCTCTCTTCAGAATGGGATGTCTGATAAACAAAAGAACTCAAGCAGAATTTTAAGATTACGAGCACAAAATCATGTTGGTGTCTGTGCATGGACAATCAAACATCTTCTTAGGACCCTCATTCAAAAGTTAAACTATCATATCTATTGTCATATGCCTGGGATAAATAAAGACTGTTCTGATCCATAAGGAAAAAAATGGTTGTCAGATTAAAGAAGTTCAAGCAGAATTAAAAGGCTACAGACACGAAGTCACGTTGTTACCTATGCATGATCAACAAATACAATGTAGTACCATATGCATATTGGAAATGAAAGCTGCTCTTACACTGAAACAAACTGATCGCTATATCCAAATTAGTATATATATAAAGTTGCTTTTTACATAAGACTTGGCAAGAACTGAACTTAAGTAAATGCAGCTCCACACCACCTGCTGAAAATCATTTTGACACCAGTGCACAGAGAGTTCTTTGATCTGTGGATTATTTACTGAGGTTCAAGGTAGTCTGCGTTTTATCATCGGTTTTCATTGTCTTGGCCCTTGTTCAATCCAATTTAGGAGAATACTTGAAATACTGTTTCTTCTAGTAGCATGCAAACACTCTAGGAATTTGGTGCCTTCCTGAATAATCTATGCTTGTTCTGTAGGTACAACCTAAGACACTTTTCAAGAACAAAGAGATTAGATTCGCTTTAGTTTAAATTGTCTAAAGAGAGTTCTCGGTTGTAGATGTGTTAATGGCTTTAGTACAAATAATGGAAATAGAATCACACATTTTTGTGACTCATCCAAGAAGACTTTCGGTTTTAGGTTCTTCTGGAAAGCTTAATCACCCTGGCCCTTCTTTTAACAACTTGGAAAATGTCTTGCCTGATTAGGAAGTTAGTCATTTCACATTCTGACATCTAAAACAATGAGAAGCTTAAAAACCTCACCAATTACATTGATATGTTACAGGATACATCACTTTAAAGATGAAAAGCCCAAGGACCTCTGGCGCCTTTCTTTGTTCTTGTTCATTTTATTTTCCTTTTTGAGTGGCAGATGTTTTGTAAATATCTGCATTGGAATTCAAACAACAAATGTTGACACTTGGGTCTCTAGCCTCGTTTAAAAACAGTCTGATTTTTTATTAGCAGGTTCTGTATTCTGGGAGTTGGCCTTCCTTCTGTCCGATGTTTTCCTTAACGATCAGCATTATTCTGAAGCGAATTGGATCTTTGTCATTTAGCTTTAAAAAACTTAGGACAGTTTTAAACAAAACGTGTTCTGAAACGGAGTGATGATGTCAAATTTGGGACATGTTCTTCCAGTCTTCATTTTCTGGAGACTGTTTATTCCTCCTTGTTTTAGCAGTTGCCTCAGACTTGGTCACAGACATCCCCTGAGGCTTTTCTTTTCTATTTATTTTATCCATTTAAGGTTAACTTATTAAGAGTTTTGCTACCGAGAGATTAAAATAAATATGTTTGATGGAGCTTTCTCAAGGCTCCTGGACTGACCACGGCTTTCTTCCCTGACTTCACTGGCATCTCTTCAATACAGGCCATGTTAAGGCTTCCAAGGAGAGTTTCCGCATGAGTTGTTACATTTTTCTGTGTTTGGGGGGATGGGAGGGATCATGTGCCTCTTATTTGTATGCACTGAAAAATCAGAGATAAAATTCATCCTAATAAACTTTCCTTCCTAATAAACTTTTTTGAAAGTCAGTTGCCCTCGGGACTCCTGGATGGCTCAGTCGATTAATCGTCTGCCTTTGGCTCAGGTCATCATCCCAGGGTCCTGGGATCGAGTCCGGCATCGGGCTCCTTGCTCAATGGGGAGCCTGCTTCTCCCTCTGCTTGCTGTTCCTTCTCCTCCTCTCTCTCTCTTTCTGACAAATAAATAAGTAAAATCTTGAAAGAAAGAAAGAAAGAAAGAAAGAAAGAAAGAAAGAAAGAAAGAAAGAAAGAGGGAAGTCAATTGGCCTGTGAGATTTTACTGTAAAATTCACAGTAACTTTTAGTAACTCAGTATAAGAGATGGCCTCTCCAGGCAAGAATGTGACACAACACAATGAGGTGACACAAAAACACTACATAACAAAGCTATCATCTGTAACATTTTCAGCTTATAGCTCTAAAAAATTAATTGGAGTGACTTTCATTGCTATGATTTTATCCATTCTCTGTCTTCACTGCTTTAGTATTGATTGAATACCAAGGTGTTAGGAATTTAATCTGTCATTAAAAAGAAATCCTTTGCCTCTTGGTTCATAATTATGTCTCCTATCATTTAAGTGGTACCCCCCCCCATGCTATTATATTTCTCCATTTCTCGCCAACCCTGGGAGAGAAGATAGGTATCGTTGTACTTAGCAGGTGTTCACATTTTATCATTAAAATGTCACAGTAGTGATGAACAAAACCGGGCTTTCTTTCTATAAGAGGTGATCTTGGCTTGCCATATTGAAAGGAAATGATGGATAATGAATAAAGCTGACCACATGAGGACCGGAGAAATAGTCAGAAAGGATGAGAGGGCAAAAACTCTGGCAAAGACAAGAAAGTCAGGGAGCTCATTGGGTGCACTTTCTAGAGACTGAAGGGAAATATATTTATCAAAAGTCCTTCTTGGCAGATCACGACAGATTTTTTTCATTTCAACCTTATCCCCACTTAACCATAATGTATAAATATTTTAAATTATCAGATGTTAGAGTGCTAATGTACATGAAAAGGAAAGTGTGGGGCTAGAGAAGTTCATGTTCATTTAGGCACAGGTCCTATTCAGAAGCAAAGGCAGAGTGCTTGGGGTGAAACATCTCTTTCAGAGCTCTCATTCTTAAAGAACTTCTTCCCATGACAGCATGTCCCTCCCCTTTGGTCTTAGTGTGTGGATAAGTAAGAAACTCTAAAAATGGCCTAAGACAATATGCCAGGGAAAGAACTAAGTCATCTCAGATATCATAAAATAATACACAATATCTTAAAACTTTTTTCTACATCAAGCCACATTCCACCAACCATTTCTAATGAATTAATCTCAATTGTTATACATCAAACACTTTATTGGGGAAAAAACACTGTATCTAATCCCGAATCAGAAATGGATTTTGTAGTAACTATTTCCTGCATCTTAAGAAAAAAATAGGTGAATCTCATCTTCCTTGACTGTTCGCTCAAAAAGTATGTTCAATACATTGACTCAGTAATATATTGAACAATGTAAGATCATGATTTCAAATAAAATAAATTAAATAATGTTACAAATTGAATAATAAAAGGTAATGACTTCAAAGTACCAGACTACCTTCCAAAAGAGGACATTCACCAACCAATTGACCCCTTCAGGCTTAGAAAACAAAACTGTTAGTATAAATTGAAAGAACTTTAATTTTTAACAAAATTCCCCTCGACATCCGTGAGCGGTCACCATTAAACAAAAACCTATGTTTATGTTTATGTTTATGATCATGAACCAATAATGACTGAAGTGTAACTTGAATACAATTAGAAATTTTGCCCCCTCATTAAGCCCTGATTTAAAATAAGACTAATGATAATGTGATATTAACTCAAAGGTACACCAGAAACAAGACAAAAACACGCTTTCATGATATTTTGTTCCACACATAGTGAACAGATTAATGCATCATTTTTTTTCTACAGGAAAACTGAAGACTTTAATAGCAAACCCTCCAAGGTCAAAATGAATACAGGTATGCTGTCTCTGTTAGTTTTAAACTCTTTAGCCTTCCTCTTTAAAAATCATCTTGGCCCCAAATTATTAAGTTTGGTACTCTGCTGATCTGATTAGTCTAAGTTCATTACTTAATTTCTTTGTCTTTGTACTTCAGTCCTATGGCTATCAAATGTAGAATTTTCTGTTTTGCTATCTTCTCTTACTCCCTTTTCCATTACCATATCTTGAAATTAACTCCTACATGCCCCAGGAAAAAGTAGCATGTCATTTGATGCATACATTTGAAATTTCTCACTTAAAATAGCCTACATTCATAGGCAAATTGCTCTAGTGGAAAATATTTAAAATTCCCTTTTCTATAAACACTTTATGTTAACTATGTTAACAGTTAGAGTACCAAAGCTTCATGTGAGATCAGCTTCATTAATCTAGACATGATACACGTAAAGTCATAAGCATTATACTTTATGAATGAAAACAGTGTCTCCAACTACCTTTAACAACATTGAGGTCCCTGAATTCTGTATTGTATACAATTAATTGTAACAGTGTTTGGGACACATGCTAGGTACATATGAATTTTTTTTTCCATAGTAGAAATATTTTAACATATTTTCAGCTTTCCTCCCTGTAATTGTTATATTCTCTATCAAGTAATTCTGTAAAATAACTTTCCCACTGAAATTCTGTAACCTATGTTCTAAAAAATGCTATTTCCTGTCCACGAGTGATCACTGGAAAGTTGTTTCAGCCAGTTAACTCCAAGGCAAAGGAGAAAAGGTAGTTCAAGACCTTTTCTCACACCAAGCTGCCTGCCTTTATGCTGTTGCTTATTATTAGCAAAATGCCCTAAGGGAGGGTTAACAATCATTCGTGGGAACCAATATATGTAGAGACATAGTCACTTGTCTTTGTCCATGAGTCTGTGGCTGTCCCTTACCAGAAACCTACAACAGTTGACATCAGCTGGCCCAGAAAATGCAGTTATAAATGTGGAGAGCCACAGGCAAGATGAGGATATTAGACATAATAAAATATATAAGGAAGGCTTAGAAATCAAGAGAAATGATAGCCCTAGAAATGGACCAAGTAAAGGCACTGGGACAATTGAAAATATGGCTGGTAGACACTGGAAATGAAAGCAGAAATACTTTTAGGCAAAGGGATTGAAGAAAGCAAAAAGAATAGAGAGGAACAGGTGAACAGGAGAAGTCATGGTGTAAAGTCACTCCAGCAGAAGGACCACAGCAGGAAATTATATTTGCTGATTGTTCTCAGGCATCTTCCCACAGATGTATGCTGAGGCTAACTTCCCAGGATCCTTCATTTTGTGGAGTGCTGATTTGCCTTTATATTATCATGCTGTTAATGACAGAGGTATAATATATGATTATATGAAATATGCTGTATTCATTACAATGCATTCAATAATTAATCTTCCTTGTCATAGAATGCAATCCCTCATAGCAAATAGGCAAAAGGAAATTTGTACATTTGCTTAGGTCCCTGGGATACTTGAGCCAAATTACTGCTCCAGCAGCATGAATGTAATTCTCGAAAACATGCTCTTGTTAAAAGAAGTAAGCTCAGCTCTCTATGGAATGCGAATTTGCATAGTTATTTTGCTTGTCTGGGTGAATTTACGCATGTATATGTACATAAAATATGATATTCAAACATATGCATACAAAGTCGATTAGAAGTGACTGGAACCTTTTGTTTAAAACTCGAAAGTACTACTATAATGTTGCTATAAAAACATACCACTTTAAAATATATACATATAAATATTGCTGTAGGAAGTTGAGGAAAGCATTGCTGCTCTATCTACAAAATGAAGTAGAAATTAGTTCCTAAATATCTGTACATAAAATCGGTCTTGGTTATCTACTTAACAATCATCGAAGAGATATATTACTATTTCAATGTCCATGCATCAGTCACTAACAGGTTTTGAAAAAATATTAAGTTAGCTTTTTCATTTTTAGTCAAATGCATGATAGAAGAGCCAAAGAAATGGAATTAATTTTTTTGTATAAAAATACCTAAATATACAAAATAGCAATATACAAAACATGCTGTATTTCCGCTCTTAGAATTTGTGAACCATTGTTTTCTTAGGAAAACCTTGGCTCTTAAAGAAAGGAAGGAGAGACAGGCATCAAATAATGCATAGTGTGTGATTTACCTATGAGTGTTTCCCAGCAGTTGGAAACAGCTCCTAGGAGGCCTACAGCGGGATGCAAAAGTGGACCACTTTGCAGGCTGGGGATGAGTGTGAAGGTGAGAAAAGCATCATGATTCTTTAGAATGATCTCCAGTGTGCAATACAGAATCCTCATTTTGAGATCGTAAAAAAAATGTACCTTCAAGGAATAGTAGAAATTATCAACACATAAGTAAGTAGAAACAGAATAGAATAGATTGCTCTCTCCTAGCAATTTCACAAAGGTCTCAACTTTTCGAGGGGAGCTCTGTATTAAACTGTTAATAAAAACTGATGCCCCATTCATTTTATGTAGGTCTGAGAATGGCTTAGAATACAGATATTGTTTAACACAGAGATTTCTACCCTTCCTCGTTTTACAGAGCCAAGATATCTTAGTAATTTTTAGCCACACTCTCAAGCCAAAAGAAATACCTAACTGTTCTATTTATTAATTAGTAGGGACAGACAACTTAATAAGTACTTATGTTCTACCAACTGAGAAGCAATTTGAAAAAAATAATATACTCTAATAAAAAAAACAATCATTTTATTTTATTCTTTATAACCATAGTTACCTACTAATGGGATGTGTTTGTCTGTTGGACACACCAAAACATCTCAGATCATGGAATTTGAGCATACGTTGCCCCTCTCTCCTACTGGTCCAAAATTATTTTCAGAGGGTACTTTGCTCTTTGCCACAGTGGTCACCCAAACTCAGCTTTTCAAAAATGTGATATCATGTCAAGGAAGACAATACAATCTATTACATTGAAAATGGGAACTAGCTCAGGCTAGTGGTTCACACAGTGTCTGATAGGTATTACTGTGTTCTCTTCAAGGACATAAAACAGCCTTCCCAAACCCTTGTGAATCTCCTGATGGGGTCCAGGGTGCCTCCGTGCAATTTTGGAACAATGGGTTAACCAGTGACTCTGAATCTCCTCATTGTGGAATGTTTCTTCCTCATTCCTGCTGGTTTTCAGATGTTCAGAGTTAAAAGAACTAGAAAATAAAATTTCTCAGAGGCCAGTTTCTACTTTCAACAGCCTTGACTACCCAGTCCTCTTAGACCATTGATAGCTGCTATCCACGACATCTTCACTGACATCACCTTTATCTGCAACACTCCTCCCTTGTAGCTATTTTTTTTTTTGTTTTTGCAGTTTGATAAAATCCTATTGATGCCTCTCAGAAGATATCTTTAGTATTGTATGTTTCTACCATTTCTGCCTTTCTGTGTTTGATCTTTGATTTATTTGACTTCATGTCTGTTGCTTCAAATCATTTTTCTGTATTCGTTATTGTCCTCATTAGGAAGCTGTTAAACACGTATTTAAAAAATTATATTCTGATACCAGAGTCACTCTCCCAGTTTTAAGTTCTACTGACCTCACTGCTTGTGATTTAACCAATAATTAATTCAAATCGCACCTCCACGCACTCTTAAATTCCCTCACTTCCAATAAACAAAGTGGTTACTTTCCTTTCAGAAATAAAGAAAAAGGGGAAAAATGAGAATACCGTGTGGCAATATATAATGATCATGTTATCATATTGGTGGCTCTATTACTTGTTTTCTTGTTCTGACTTTCAAAAAGAATTCAATTTCAGTTGTTTTCATTCTGAGGGAATGAGCAAAACTATTTATTGCACATTCCATATACAAAGGAATGTGGGAATGAAATTGGAATCTGTTCATAAATAGAACATGAACCTTCTAATTTTAGAAGACTAAACTCACATCACATTGAAATAGCTGATGCCTTTTCACTTATTTTATTTCACATTGCGATTTGCATAAAGTTTAAGTATACAGATCCTCATATACATAGTATTTCAAAGTATAAAAACAATATAATTTTTTAAACATTGGTCCTTTCGATACTGTATATATCAATATTACCTTTGATTCCAAATCGGCTAATTATTTCCATAACAATAATAACTATGAGAAAATAGAGAATTTCTGTAATAATAGATGTTTCTTTATGAATCTGATATATCAAATATACCATGCGGTATAGGTAAATAACTTTTACTTCAAGAAGTGATTTCAGGGGTGCCTGCGTGGCTCAGTGGGTTAAAGCCTCTGCCTTCAGCTCAGGTCATGATCCCAGAGTCCTGGAATCGAGCCCCGCATCGGGCTCTCTGCTCAGCAGGGAGCCTGCTTCTCCCTCTCTCTCTGCCTGCCTCTCTGCCTACTTGTGATCTCTCTCTCTCAAAAAAATAAATAAAATATTTTTTTAAAAGTGATTTCAGCTACCTTTAGGAATCATAAGTAGTTAAAATACAGTAAAACCCAAATGATGAATACAAAATATGTTACCCCATAGCTCGCAACAGAGTCAAGACAGGTTGTCCTAACCCTAAAAGCTACTCGCACCGCTTATAAATTTACTATTAATCAAATTTCAATGGTATAAGCAAAGCTGAGTTCTATATTTGTGTTTTCATTTAAAAAAACCTATAACATCTTACGTATAAAAGACAAGCATCTATTTGTATGACCCCTGGTTTTCTGTTCCGTTCTGTTTGTTTTAGTTTGGGGCAGGTGTGAAATTTTTAGATGTCTTCCATGGTTACTAATCCTGACTGTCTTCTTCCTCCTGGCTGTCTGGCACCTTCCACTTGAAATGCATGACCGTGCATGTGCTTTCTCCTTTGCTGTGGCCTCTGCTGTGTCATTTTTTTGCTTTCAGATAGCGGTGGGTGTGCTCGCAAACGTGCTGCCATGTCTGTTACAATAACATCTGTGAAGAGAGTTCAGAGTTCTCCAAACCTATTGGCTGCAGGTATAATATCACTAACTCACATCAAATGGCTTAATCTGACCTTTCTCTCTTTCCAGAGTTATCTCCTTGGGATGATGAAAGCAGCTGTAAATACCTTTCTAATGGCCGACCAGTTCTTATTTTTCTTGTCTCAAGAACAGCTCCTATCCCTTCTGTTTTTGTTCTAAAAATAAAAAGCCAAAGGAATCTGATATCTTATTTTTTTAAAAATTGTTTAAAAACTAATTAAAAAACAAGTCACCTGCCAAAAATGTGTTGAGGAACAACTACAAATGTTAATAACTATTTAAGTGGTTTTTTTTCCTCTCATGAGTTAAAGTAATAGAATATTTAGTTAAGATAACTCACAGGTGCTTTAGTTGTTTTTCACCTAAAAACTGCTGGGGGGGTGCGGTGGGCATCCACGGGGTGAGGGGGCAGCGGGCAGGAAAAGGGATTTGCAGGAAAGTGAATTGTTATTAATTCACTTCTTCGCCAAAGGTCACACAAAAAAATGGGATCAAATATTAGTTTTGAAAAAGACCTTAAAATATCTTTTAATCTAATCTGCAAAGACCCTTCTAATGTAAATTTTTAAACATCTTGGTCCAGTAAGGAGGAGCGCCTACCCACAGATATAGATAAATCTGTAGAAAGTAGTTGGGAGTGTGACCTTTCGGCCTCCCCTGATGTGTGTCTCTTTATGACTTACACCGGTGGGTACAGTCTGCACTGAGAGGGGTTACTGATACAAAGGATCAAAGTGAACCCAGCAACCCCCACGACCTGACATAGGGCTATACCTTCTCGTGACTGATTGGTTAGCTGGCTGGTTGGTTAGTGGGTGTTTCCTTGTTTTTTCTTTATAATATTTGTGGGTTTGGGAAAAGTTGGAGAGAGATAGTGTTTAAATAATTTTAATCTACAATGTGCCTAGCAGTCTTTTACACACATAAATTTAGTAGTTAATTAATACTGAAGATGTCCTTGGTTAAAGCCCCGTTGATCCTAGGCAGCCATGTTGAGGAAAAAAACAGGCTTTCACATGTAGAATTCCCACCCTTACTCACCACCACCTCCAGTTCACAAATGGTTAAATACCAGTCCAGGTGGTTCCATAATACAGTGCATTTTAAGAAACAAATTACATTGCAATGTGTATAGTATGATATCATTTTGGTTAAGAAAAATCTCTCTATATGTTTGTTCGTGTGTGTATGCCCATGGGAAAATGTTAGAAAAACGCAAATGTGGATACCTGAGGGAAATGGGAATGAAGGAAGAAGAAAACAAACAAACAAACAGATTAAATAAATAAATAGAATTCTAGGGCCAGCAGGTAACTGGAATGCCAAACCACAAATATCATTGACATTTCAACCAAGTAAAATTCTGTCCCAAGCTACTCAGATGTGGACCCCTTTGCGTGTCCCATTTGGGAACATGGCACTATTTCAACAATGCCAACTTGTTATGATTTACAAAAGTAACCACGAAAGAAATAACAGTAGGTTGAAATAGAGATCGCCATTCTGGAGAGTCAAAACTAGAATATCAATTTCATTTCACTCAACTTAGTGGAAAAATTGGAATGCTTCAGAATCAAAATAACAAAAGATTTAATACTTTAGGAACGTGAAATAATCTTCAGTAGTAAAAGTAGGTAATGGCTCTGGACGATTTAAACTTTTGTATCACTAGGAGTAAGACCTCTAGAGAATGAAGTCCCTTGAACTTTGTTTATTGTTACATGAGAAATGGATCTCTTTTGTATTAATTAGACACATGAGATATGATTCCCTTTGCAAGGAAGTTTTAATTACATTTTGAAGAAAATTATATTTTCTGCCTCTTTATGTCTCTTATAGTATGTGGTAGCCTTCACAAGAACTTATTTGACACAGTGTCTTTTTGTGAATCAAAGGGGAGTTAGTAAATATTTACTACATCAGTTATTATTAAAATAAAACAGCCTTTAAGCAAAAGACCACCTCCACAAAGGATTCTCAGCTTCCCTCCCTCCACCCTCAGGTCACAAAGTCAGGACGAGTCATTGATTATTTATTTATCCCTTAAATCAGTGTGTCTTGGTCAACTCTTTAGGAGTAAAGTCCCAATGGACAATTCATAGCATACCCTGATGTTTTCAACCTAAGCTAGAACCACAGCAATGACTATGGTGACCATTTTATTTTACCAAAACGCTTGTCAGTCTAAAATAACACTGATTTGGTGGTACACTATGGTGACTGAATCCGGCCAACACCACCCATGTGTTTTATACATGGCCTTAGGAAATGTCATCTGTTTGTACCTCAAGTTTCCTTTCTTTAAAAAAGAATTATTTGTCCTTTTCCTACCTCTCTGAGAACTTAATCATTTCCCAAACTCACAAAGATTTGTCATAATTCAATAAGAGTAAATGAAGAAAATAAATAAAATGGCTTATCACAGTACTTAGAAACACAGTAGGCATTCAATTAGTTGAATTAATATGTTCAATTAATTTTTGCAAAGCATTTGAGCTCTCTAAAGAAAGGAGCTATAAGCATTAAAATCATCATAATTTTCAAGAAAAGTATAGTTTATAATGTGTAGTATAGCATACCAGTTAAGAGGCATTTAAATAAAACCTCAGAGTAAAGATTACAATGTAACAGGTACCACCAACACAGCTACGTAAAAATCATAATGTTGGAATCACAAAATCAGAAAGGACCTTTGAGGGCCTCCAGCCCCATCCCCAAACTGAGTCAGGAATGCTTTGCCAACTTCTGCAACAAGTGTCCACCACTTTCTGTCTGGACATGGGGAACATTCATTGTATCAGTGAAGACCGCTTATAGTTTTTAATTCTCACAGACAGTATTTATATTCACATGCAAAATAGCCAGGGAATGATAAATCTGTCCCATTTATTCATTCTTGAATTTTCAGAGAAGCAATGACCATCAACTAAGGAATACCAGAAATCAAAGCCTCTGATCCCTAGGATTTTCACGAGTGAACAAGAAACTGGGCAAAACCATTTTCACCATGAATCTGCCAAATCGTTTACATGCTAGTTCTGTTTTGTTTTGAACCAATGTTCTCTTTACTTGACATGGTTCCAGGATGCTTTCTGTCACCTGCTCCAAGCCACACTTGTCCTCCCTTCCTAATCTTTCTTGGCAGAAATTAAATAAAAGCAAGTCTATGGGAATAGTATTCATGCGGGATGGTATTTATCTTTCAGGGCCTCTGAAGAATTATAATAAAATAGCAAATCAGGATTGGACATATTAAATATATAAATATGTTAAATATATTATGTTAATATCTATAAAAAATTATATAAATATATAAATGTATTGGTTAAATTGAATATAACTGGTTTATGTTAAAAAAAAAAAAAGCAAACATTGTACATGTGAGTATCCTTAAGAGACCACCCACTTAAAGGTAGACTTTAATCATTAAGACTCATTAAAATACAGGTTCATCCTGAAGTTTTAATCCATGGCTGTTTTTTTCCCTTCTCCTTGCTCATAATTCTACACACTTGTGTCTACCATGTTAATCAGGGCTCAGTAGAGTTTATCTATATTATTATTTTTTAATTTGAGTATAGTTTTAAAAGCTCACCATTCTTAATATGTCATATTTCCTGTAGCAGAGGTACAGTTTCATTTGGAAATCCTGGGCCCAGTACAGGGGGAGAGAGAGGCTTCTGGTGGAGCTCAGAGTGACTGTCCTCTGAGTCTCACACTTAATGTTTACCCCACTATAGTTTTCATAATCTCCCATATGGTCACCAGTAAGAAGAAACAGAGCTGCCCCCTCCACAAACTGTCAATTAAAGGGAGTTTATTTCAAGTGTCTTTCAAATCTGCTCAATCAATATACCTTCCCCCACTACACCACATCTGTACCCCTTCCGTGCCCAGCACATACCCACACATCCTTCCTTATGAGCTCAGTTTATCAAACTAAGAGTGAAATAAACTCCCTATTCTTAAGCAAATAATTATAAGATAAATAACAATAATTCATGCTTCTTCCCCTTTCAGTGCCTTTCCTTCAAGTCCCCAAATGTGTTCCTCGTCACAAATAGTATGTGATGTGCAGGTGGTCAGGACATCTCTCTCCCTGAGTGCTCCAAAGCAGAATTCTAACGATTGTATTGCTGCCCTTTTTGTCTTCTTTATGAAGTCCTCATCATTATTTAAGTGATAGAGAATTTCCATCACTTCTGCTTACATTAAATCTTAGAAATAGAGTCCAGTAAGCATTCCACATATAACTCTTGAAAGTTATTTTTTACTTTGCAGTACCCATTTTATTACTTTGATTTTGAATTCATTGGAGATAAATTTTGCTAAATTAGCTATTACCATAAAGGATAAAGATTTAATAGTGTTCTCTAACTCACCTGAGCTGGAGACATGGTAATGTACTCTGTACGAATTCACATTTCTTTTTCTTCCTTTGATTTGGAAAGAATATCAAATATTTGATCTAAAAATCAAACTCACTTCTCAACTCATTTTTATCACTCCAAATTCATGTGTTTAGATTTCAAAATATAAGAAAGAAAAGGACGAGTCCTTTCATATGTAACATTCATGTTCTATTAGGCATTGAAATACAGCAGTTTAATCATGGTCTCAGGGATCCTGAGGGAGGAGTTCAGGATTGGACAGATCAGCCTGGATGACCACTCAAGGTCCTTTCTAAATGTCAGGCTTTATATTTCTATGTGAAGTTGGCCATGTGGTAATAAAGAGCCAAACAATGCCAACAGATTACCTCAAGTGTGCATAAGTTACGGAAGATTCTTGAATGTATAATTTGAATAAAACCAATAGTCATTGAGTCTCTTTCCAACTGCATTATCAAAAGCAATTTATTAATACCAGAACTCATTTTCCACAGCTTACCACAAGACAATGGAATATATTGTAATAACTCTTTTACATTTGAATACAAAATTACTTTAAAACGGTGCTAAGGAGAAAATTCAAAGTCTGGAGTAGAGAAAGATTTGAAAATATCACATAATATGGTAGAAACAAGTACACTTTCTTAAAGTACAAAAATGAATTGCAAACTACAAAAAATTGATTGCTATCCAACACAGGAGTTGTGTATGGTCTGTAACACAGGAGCACTAGAAGCTAGGTACCTGGTATTGATTTAATGCTTGGAGAAAATCATCACTGCTTACAAACTAGATTCCTTTTGATCCTTTAATTTGGTATTTTAAAATTCACACATCCAGCTTGGGCAAAAATACGATAGAATTACATGGTTGCAATATTATTGAAGGAAAAAAATCAGTGTTTGTCATATGTGTCAATTACATAATTACATATTTTATTTAATGAATGATACTTTCATGGAAATAAAAATAAATGCACAAACCTCCCATTTAGTACATTTGAGTTACTTTGAGGCTTAGAAATGAGATAATGTTTGCAAAAAAAAAAAAGTGGATGTGGCTTTTTGCCAAATGGTCTTTACTGGATTATTCACTTCTTTTTCCCTAGTAGTAATGTCAACATTTCTTTTTCTTTTAGGGCGTGATTCTCAGTCACCAGACTCAGGTACAGAAAAGCTACTCTGAATAATCATTACATTTGTTGTGAGTTTTTCTTAACATATCTGTAGTCACATTGTTGACCTCATAGTAAACTTCAAATGCATATACGGTTATGTCTATTAAACTGAATTTAATTTCTAAAAACAAATCTTCAATTTTGAAAATAGAAATAAATTTTACCCCCTAAAAAATGTTAAAAGTGAACATAGATATTTTTGTATCCAATTTGTTTTCCCTTAATGAAAGCTTGGAGATCTTACAATGATCGAAATCAAGAGACACTGAACGGAGATGCTACATATTCCTCTCTTGCAGCAAAAGGTTTCAGAAGTGTTCGACCAAACTTACAAGAAAAAAAGTCCCCAACTCAGGTAATCCTGCACATTCTTGTCTATGGGGTTATGTGAAAGCAACGTTTTTAGACTGTGCCCTAGACCCTTTCTCTAGTAACAGGTGCATATTTGGATACATATTTTATCTTTAATGTTTTGGTTTTGTATTTGTATTCCTTGCCAACCTTATATTTACAACATAGAAGACATGTTTTAAGTTTCAAAACAGGTTTTGTGGGGTTTTATTTTGAATTCAGCTCATAAAAGTAGATCACTTTCTAACATACTGTTAACCATATTTTCTAATTTTTATAAAGCTGTTAGCTGATGTTTGGATTTCAAAGTTATGAGGTCAGCAATATGTTATTTATTCAATAAACATAAATCATGCAACTGTTTATTATATTAACTAAAAGAACACTGTGTTGGAGATATTAGCAAAATGGTGTCCCAAAGGTGGACAATGTTATTGAAACAATGTGACTAAACATACAGTACCTATACCTCAAAGTCTAAAACTATGCATATACCTCAAGGCCTAAAAATATGCCAAGAGAACACATGTTCAGTTTTAACATAATTTTCAAGAATATAATGGAGACAAACTTCATAATGTATTCTGTCTAAAAACTATTTTCTCCCAGAAGGCAACTATTGATAATAAGTTAAAATGCATTCTAAACAGAATGAAAATGATCATTTAATCTAGTCAATAAAATGTTTAGAATAAGAAGAAGGTACGCCATTGCTTTACTTTCTTTAAGGGTAAGGTTGACACTAGTTTCTACAATTACTAACTTTGACTTTCTCTCTGTTTTTCCTTCAACATTATTTCTCTCTCCGGATGTTTTTGGCAATCCAGGCACCCTTTCCACCACCCAGAAAAGAGAGCTCTTGTAGCTCTTTGATAACCAATCACCAAAAGTGTGACATTTTAGACCAATTAGTAACTAACACACAAACTCCCTCCTGTACAAAGTACTCTACTAACAAAAAACCTCTTGAGGGAACTATGTATTCTCATGACGACTCTAACCAGACAATTGTATATTCGGAAGAATCTAACACAACTGTGTCGTATACACAAAAAATCACTAACCCGCTACCAATAGCTGCCAGCACTGGTCCCCTACCAAATGCTGATATCAGCACTCCATTTCTACAAGAAGACTACACACAAGATTCTCAGACTCGAAGAATTTCTACATTGAAACTAATCCATAACCAGGATCTAGGAAGCAGTGTCCACTTTAATACTCCACAGTTCTCTCAGTCTGTGGAAGTCCCTTCATTTCTCAAAAGGCCTTGCTCACCACCCCCTAACCCAGTGCCTGAGATACACACAGCATCTCTTTCCATTCAGATAAATCCCGTTTCAGGACATGATCCTGAAAGCCACAAACAGCTACCTGAGCTTTCTCCAGAGACTACAAAGATACCTCTTCCGCAAGAGAGACAAAAATCTGCAGTTGCTGCGGCCTCCCAGTCCTCAGACTGCCGGGTGGTACATTACACTTTCCAATCTCTTCTTACAGGTGTTCCGTAGAGACCCTAACTCTTTTGGTTTGGGCTTCTTATATAACCTAATGCTTTGTAGTTTCAAGCAGGAAGGGAAAGGAGAAAGAAACCATCTTCCTCAACTTTCTAGTTAAAACCCCACTAAATTCACCAATAAATTTCTAGGTACCTTTTATTTAAAAAACAGTAATATATATCAATATATGTTGTATATGTATGTAGACATGTACACACACAGATCTTTTATCCAGAAATCATGTTCCAAAATTTCTTCCTTCTAAGTATTTATTAGAAGTCAATAATGGATTGGTTACCCTCGACGCTGCAAACCACTTCAGTGCTCAAAGTACTTTTAAGTTTTACAGAAATATATTTTTTAAAGATTTTATTTATTTATCTGACAGACAGAGATCACAAGTAGGCAGAGAGGCAGGCAGAGAGAGAGAGGAGGAAGCAGGCTCCCTGCTGAGCAGAGAGCCTGATGTGGGGCTTGATCCCAGGACCCTGAGACCATGACCTGAGCAGAAGGCAGATGCCTTAACCCACTGAGCCACCCAGGCGCCCCTACAGAAATATTTTTATACCAGACCTCTGAGTACCTAGATTTACTTTATTTACATATACCAAGTCTCTCAAAATAATTAGCAATTATAATTTATTTTGGCAGGAAACATGTATCTTAATTCAACCAGTGCTTATTTATTCCTTTGTAGCTCAGTATTTATTTTCACTGAACCTTGATCAATTCCCACTTCTTAAAATTTATTTCAGAAAGTATATTCATCAATCTTCAATTACCCAAAGAGTTAGGAATTAAATTTTTATTTCCATGTAAGTAAAATTTTCTCATAGTGGCATTCTGCTGACATTTATTCATCATTTAGAAGAGAAATGTGTTCTTGATTTCTGCACAACGGCATAGTGGTAAGAGCATGAGCTTTAAGGATAAACAGATTTCAGTTCAATTCCAACCCTCCCCCCACCTGTAAAGCAGAAACCTTAAGCTTAGATGATTAAAAAGACAAATGGGTGATTTCATACCACTGCTAAAATATCTCCATCAGCTAACTGTGACAGGCAAAATTAATTCACTAGAGAAAGTCCTTTGAATTAAGGTAATATCTTTGGAAAGCCTCCTCTTAAATATGACAATAATTATAATAGCAACTAACAAATACTAAGAGTTTATTATATACAGGTCCTGTTATAGCTTGTGTGTATTTATTAATAACTTCCACAATCTCATGAGGTTGGGAGCAAAATCAAGACACTACAGACAGGGTTCTGCCAGTGTCAGGGAGTAAACTTTTGTCTGGGGACACCTGCCTCTAAGAAGCAAGGGTAGGAGAAGTCATAGCAACACCATTACATTAACAACTTGGGTTACTCATCTAGCATAGTTTGGTTCTTCTAAATGTTTTATTATGCTTGAAAACTCAAGTTTGATAATTTCCTTTTTCCATGGGTTTTTTCACTATCCGTGCTGACCAGTGATAGTTGATTTCATTACATAATCCCCAGAGAATCAGATGATCCACAAATTAAGATTTGAGACCCTCTCACTTTTTTTTCACTCAACAATTATTTATTATTCATCTACTATGTGTCAAGTCTATTCTAGTCACAGAGCTGTATTTGAAACCATTGATATTTAAAATCTTGCCAGGGAGAGGCAAACATTAACAGAAACTTACATAAGTAGATTACCTACATCGGGAAGGAGATTATGTTAATAACTAAGCGCTGCTTAGCAGGGATCTGGGGAGGAGAGTCCATGTTACTTAGGACAGTCAAAGAATCCTCACTGAGAAGACAGAATAGTTTAAAGGGGGAAGCCGTTTCCTGCAAGAGAGAGCATCTAGTGTCAAGGCTTCCGAGCTGAAGTATGCTGGGGGTGCTTGAGGACTGGAAGGAAGCCAGTGGAAAGAAGAGAGAGAAAATAAGGTGTAGAGTAAGCAGAGGTGAAGTCAGAGGTCACAGAGGCCAGATGACAGTAATCCCTGCAAGCCACTGCAGGATTTTTAACTTGTATTCTCAGTAAAAAAATGGAGGTCACTGGGAGATTTGGAACTGCCACAATTGTTCTTGGACTCATCATCTAATTGAATCACTCTGGCAGCTCGGTTGAGAGCAAACTATAGTGGGGCAAGAAGGAGAATAGGCAAGCCAGTCAGGTGGCTCTTGCAACTAAGTAACAAATGATGGTGGCTCAAAACAGGATGGAAGCAATGAAGGTGGGGAGAAATTGGATTCTGGTTGTATTTTGAAAATGGAGAAAAGAGGACTTGCTGACAGACTGGCTTTGTGTGGGACATGAGAGCAAGAAAAGAGTTGACATTGACTCCAAGGTGTCGAGTCATTGCAACTGAGAAGGATGGAATTTGCCATCCTTTGTCCATGGAGACTAGATAACTGTGGGTAGAGCAAGTTTGAAGAAAGTTCCGAGGTTCCATTTGGGACATGGTAAGTTTGAGATGTCTATTAGATGTCCCCATGGAGAGGTCAAGTATGAAATCCAAAATAGGAGTCTGACATTCTAGTGAAGGGTCTAGGTTGGAGATATAAACCATCAGGCTCTGGATGGGTTTTGTAGGCAAGAGACTGAATGAGATCACCAGGGCATGAGTACAGAGAAAACAGGAAGCCCGAGGACTGAGCCCAAGAGCATTGTCATAGCAAGAAGAGGAACCAGCAAAGGAGACTAGAAGGAGCATCTGCTAAGGGAGGAAGAAACCCAGGACCTGTGGTGTCCTAAAAGCCCAGCCAAGAAAGTGTATGGAGAAGGGAACTGTTAACTGCACAAATACTGCTGATAGGGCAAGTGTATGATGAGCCCTGCTAACTCATCCTTGACTTAGTGGTGGGACAGAGACTTTCTCAGATGGGGCTTAAGAGAGAGTAGGAGAAGAGCAATTGGAAAGACATCCTTTCAAGGTGTGAGTATTGTAAGCTCTTTCATCTAGTTATTCCCCACCCCTAAGTCTCAGTCCTTCATCTGTAAAATGGGGATAATAATGGCATTCATCTTATAGCACCACAGTGAGGTTTGAATAAGATACTGTGTATAAGGAATTCAGCATTCTGCCTGCTACATAGTAATCCCTCATTATGTAGTAGTTGTTTTTGTTTTTTAAATAATACCCTTTGAGGGTATTTGGGGCACCCGGATGGCTCTGTTGGTTAAGTGTCCTACTCTTGGTTTCGACCCAGGTCATCATCTCAGGTTCCTGAGACTGAGCCTCCGATCAACTCAGTTCTCAGTGTGGAGTCTCCTTGAAATTTTCTCTCTCTCTCTCTACCTCTCCCCCAGCCCCGCCTCTGCTCACGCTCACTTGCTTTCTTGCTCAAATAAATAAATGAATAAAATCTTTTTAAAAATATAAAAAATAAATTAATATCCCTTTTCCAAACTCTGCATCTGATTGGGAAAAGGAAATATATTGTTTTCAACAATACATTTTTACTTCACCTGATATGTAATTTGTTCCAAATGTCTTCTACAGCCCTTTTTCAGAAGGTGGCCTAACATTGTTGCAGTTTTGACTTTTTTTTTTTTTTTTGGTACCAAGACTATTTAACATGATATCTACCCTTTTAACAAATTTTGAAGTGTCCAATACTGTATCACTAAGTACAGCCACAGTGTGGTAGGGCAGATCTCCAGAACGTATTCATCGGGCATGACTGAAACTTTACCCCTGTTGAACAGCAGCCGTTCTTCCCACCCCCACCCCTGCGCCTGGGAACCAGCATTCTACTCTGGCTCCTCGGAGTTTGACCATTTTAGATACGTCATGTAAATGGAATCATTCAATATTTGTCCTTCTGTGACTGGCTTATTTCACGGAGCACAATGTCCTCAAGGTTCATCCGTGTGACAAGACTTCTTTCTTTCCTAAGACCAAATAACATTCCACTGCATCTGTATACCACATTTTCTTGATCCGTTCATCTACCGATCTAAGCTGTTTCCAAATCTTGCCTGTTCTGTTATGTCGGAGTTTTTTTTAAGATTATTTGTTTATTTATTTGACAGACAGAGATCACAAGTAGACAGAGAGGCAGGCAGAGAGAGAGGAAGGGAAGCAGGCTCCCCGCTGAGCAGAGAGCCCGATGCGGGGCTCGATCCCAGGACCCTGGGATCATGACCTGAGCCAAAGGCAGAGGCTTTAACCCACTGAGCCACCGAGGTGCCCCCTGATATGTCATTTTTAAGTCTCATTTTCCATGTGATGGCCTTCCACAGTGGTGACCTTTTCATTTTAAATACTTACATTCCACATTCTAGCAAGAACTCTCATTAAACACTGGGCGCTATAAGTTACACTCTGTGAGTCAGGCTGATAAAGGCTCTATTAAAAACAAAAATTCTCTACGCTGAGAACTGAAAAGGAAACTTCAGTGTCCTACAACTTTCATTTACTTTTTGTTTGTTTGTTTTTATTAAAGTCTGGCCATGGATTTAAGAAGAAAACAGCAACCTACTTTTAGGCATTTTAACGTTCTCCTTATTTGATAACATACTGCTTTATAAACTTCACACATTTTAGTTTTCTTCTTACAAAGTTATGAATAGAGAGAACACAAAATGAGGTGTGTTCCTCTTCTGTTACTGTGGGAACAGATATCCTGTTGCTAAAAATGTCACATTGTTCTTCAATGTCAGATAAGTGAAGGTCTAAGCCAGAAGCTTTGAAAAGACCGCAAAAGCGACACCCTGAGCCTTTTCCCTGGCATTTGCGAATGCTGTGCCCTTTGCTTCAGGAAGATAAACTCGACCCTTCTATTATGAAATAATATAATCAGTCATTTGCCAAAGCCTTACTTTCACAGCTGCTGCGGCACACGTGAGGAGGATTTGTCTCATTGTCATGTAGGAGAAGAAGAAAAGTCATCTCTTTTGCCCCACGGGATGAAGATGGATAAGTTAAGGCAGGCAGAATCGTGAACAAATGTCAGCAGTGCAGAATGATAGGAAAGTTACAGAATGTAGAGGAGGCTTTCTAGACCAATCCCATCAAGACCAGCCCAGATCACTCACCTATGCCATCAGGTGGGCCAACCAATATCCCACTTCTTCTTCTCCATTGGTCTGCTATGCTATTAGTTGATCAGGTCTTTGGCAGTTTCATCATCTAATGTATGTTGTGTGAATTTTTGAGTGATTGACCAGAAGAGCACATTCTAGAGCCCAATATGAATTTAGAAATCACTGAGGATCTCCTCCACAGAACCTCCAAACCAGTGAACGTGAACCTCTTCTTGAATACACTTGGGCATGAAGAGCTCAGTCACTTTCAGAAGCAGCTCTGCAGGGCTCAAGCCATTGTTGGGTCTAATTACAAGGAAGTATTTATAATATTGAGTCATAATCTGCCTTAACTTCTGCATATTCTTCCCACAGAGCAAAAGAGATGAAGTTCTCTCCCTTTTCTATATGACAGTTTTCATATTTTTGTTCTCTCTACCCTACTCTTCGCTTTGTGCAAAGCATGCCTGTGCCTTCCAAGCATTTCAATTTTTTTTTTTTTTTTAATGACTCATTTATGGAGAGCTATGGCAACACACCAGACACTGGTTACATTTCCACACCTGATTCTCACGAGCTTTAGGAGGTGGGTTTTATTCAGGTCCCCATTTTGCACACAAAGAAGTTGAGGCCCAGGGAGGTGACAGGACCTGCCCCAGTTTGTCTGACTCCAGATCCACACAGGTCAACCAGTAGCTTCCACAACCTCTGTTTTCTGATATAACTTGACTCTTGAACCTTTCTGGCACCGTTCTTAAAATATGACACCTTCCCATGATTCAAAATCATATTCCCCGTCTAAGTACAGAGGACTTGCAACTATAGATAGCTTTTTTTTTCTTTTGGCTACTGACTTCATTTTATTTTTAATTTGGCCACTTTGAGGAGGAACATGCCTTCTCCACCCTAACATGGTCCCACCACTCCTTCTTATCTAACACCTCGTCCGATCTGCACATTCTGGGTACATTCCTAGCCCAGGGTAGTCACCTGAGTTGGCTAGGCCTGCCTGCCACCGATACACCTTTTCCAGTGCAAACACTCATCTTCCATGAGTCTCCTTGCTCCTTAATTCCTCAAGGAGCCTAACCTAGAGTTAGTGATCTCTTTCATCAACAGCTTCCCTTTAGCATTCTGGGTTGAATTCATTTGAACCAAAATTTCAATGCTATTCTGAATAACCAAATGCTATCTCTTAGAAAATTAACTGTCTTGGAGTTTAATGCTGTCCCTTTCATTTATAGAAACCAGGCAGCAACAAACTGGTGTTTCTAGCTCCTCCCTCCCTCACAGTTCAACAGTTGGAAAAAAGTAAAAAGGAACATATACCAATAAAAGTTCATGTGCCTTAGCCTAGAGTCAAAGACCTTAACCTTATATGTCTTGAAAAGATGGAGACACAAAAGATGGTTTTTTGCAGTCATCTGTCTGTCTGCCACCCAATTCAGTAGGAAAAAAAAAATTACTCTTATTTTAAGTTAATTTTTCCTACTCAGAGTAATCCAGATTAATAACATATTTCCTCTCCCCTCTTCAGGTTCTTTCTCCTCCTCTTACCACATTCTCCTCAGAGAAACATGTATAATGTGGTTCTCTCTCCTGATATCTCTGAGAGAGAATTTCATTAATGAGGAGATTCAAAGTGAAAAACTAGTCTAAGACATAATTTACATCTCTATGGCAGGATATTTCCAAGCTTTGTGTAGGTAGCCTGTAGAGCTCATTTTTTTTCGCTTTGTCTATAGCAATTTAAGTGTGGTGTGACTCACCAAGTGTTATTTCATCTGTTACACACACATATATTAAGACTTAAAATTGTGAACATATCAGGAGAGAGTGAGAGAAGTTCAAAAAGTGAAATAGTTCTACACTCTCTTGGAAGAACCAATAAATGGGTAAAAGCCATTCTTATACACAATGCTATACAACCCAATTGATCATATTACCCATGACAACAAAGGCTTTAGACAGAACAGGCTTTAGTACTTGACATGTAGCAACTCCAAAGGATACACACAGGGAAGCCAATCCAGTAAGGGTTGCAGCCATTGGATTTTCCTTTTAATTTTGAAAAGAAAAAATTCCTTTGAGCATATAACTCAAATCCTTTGGCATGATTTATATTACTTAACAAAATTCTCACTTAGCATAAGCAAAACTGAAGAGACTCATGTTATATGGAAAACTCTTCAGTGAAACTGCATTATTATGAGAAATTCCATGGATGCTGCCCTCACCCAAAATAGCTTAATACTGAATTGCATTAGACCTCTAGCAAGATTCTAACGTTTTAAATTATAATTATTATAGTTTCATAACATTATAGTCTTACTTCACAATAAGATAGTTTTGCTTTATTATAAAAATTTACTAATACCATCGATATATTCCTACTAGAACATTTTAAGTTCTGGCTAACTTGAAGGTTTCTGTCAGTTAATTCTAGAGATTTTAAAACTGTATACAGTAAAAGAGTATCACTTTTAATGAGTGTGCTTAAACAACAACAACAACAATCTTATTAAATAAAAATAAAATAAGGAAATCTGTCTTTTTACCCAGGGTTGGAATTTCTTAACTTGTTAGATTAAGAACATGCTTTCCAGTATCCACGAACCCCTTCAGTTTATGCAGAATTTTATGTATGTATGAATTTGTGTATTTTTCCTAAGAGAAGAATCAGTCGTTGTCATCACATTTTTTTTTAAGGTAGCTGTGACTAAGAAAAAGAGATATATTTGATTTTTTAAAGTATTCAATTAAAAGTCTGAGAAAAAGAATTATGACTTTTTATGAGATCGATAGCCTCTATGACATCAACCGTTATTATAATGATGGTTGGCCAAGAATACCAAATAGTACCATTTACACCTTCACTAGGCAAGATTTCTAAGTCTATACAGTTTTCTTTAATTCATTCCCGATCCTTGGATTGATGCCCTAAGATGCTTCTGGCTATCTGTCTTAACAACTTGGCACCACATCAAACACTCAAAAAAACCACCTCTCTTCCCATGGTGAGGTAGGGGAGAATCGAGAAAACAATTTTGCTTCAGAGTTTTCTTTTGTCATGATGAGGCCGATGCTTCTCATCATATTTGACGGTGTGGATAGACATCACAGTGCTATGAAGGGAGCGTTGGGTAGTAATGAGCTTTCCACTCTCTTCCTTTCACAGATCCCCTCCACCATGTTTAGCCTCTTAGGTTACATAGCCTTGGAGGTACTGAACATTTGTTTCTCCAGTTTCTTTCTCCTTTACCTAAGACTTAAAACCAACAGCAGCTCTAACCAACGGGGGGGGGCGGGGGGGGAGTACCTTCTAACCATCATCAGGGGCTGGTGTCTGTGTCTACTTCATTTTCACACCCAGGAACCTCCAACTGCACTGCTCGGATATTTTAAAGCTCAATTCTCTTAGTATTTTAGAGTGAAATCAGAAAAAGAGATTCACTGAGTGGAAAGAAAACAAAATTCCCTTTCCATTTAATCACTTTTAGCTCATGATTCTTTAGATCTGTAAGTCAGGGAAAAAAAAGTGAGGCGACCTGTTTTATTATATTTGGGGGATAATTTCCAGGGTGGGGGAGGCAGTCAGGAGACATTTGCTGTAAGATTTTTCTATTAAAGGGAAACGAATTCTCCAACCAATAGACAACCTGATACTAGTTTGCTGTCACAGGTACCAAATACAAAACTTCTGAGGGAAAAATTCCATGATGCCAAAACTCTCAAAGCTCCCACGCAACATCACAGTGCAGTGCTGTGTGAAAACTGGTCTTATTTCCAAAAACACTTGGCGGATTCATTTTCTTCCTGTTTCCATGCTTGCTCTGTGCTGTGTACTGGCTGGTACCTAATCCTCTGAGTGGATTCCTTAAAGGTCTTGCAAATACAGCTGATGAGAAAGCTGAATAAAGCCTTCTCTGCCACATTGCAAAAAGAGAAGTTTTTATTAATGGATAATGTATATCTCTTTTATTCTTTCCTCAAACTCAGCCTGGAAACCAGAACTTAGCTGCCAATGTGCTGGAGGTAAATGCTTCACAGACACAAAGACAAACCACAGCAGAAGCCTCTCCTTCACGCCTTTTTTTCTGTGGTGCTTTCTAACTGAATCGCTTCTTACCTGACAATGGCTCCAGCGAAGGTCGCTGACGTGGCCACCACCTGCTGATTTGGGGCTTCACACCTGCACAGACCTCCCCCCATCTCCCGCCCACGTGACACTCTCATATTGCTTTTCATAAACCCCTTCTCCTTGCTCCTGTCCTCCTGACCCATAGCCATACCTCAGGCTCTTTCACTACAGACTGGTCCTTCCCCTCCAGGGAGTCCCCCCCTGCCATCCTAGATGAGCTCAGGTAGCTGACTCTTGATACCCCTGACCATTCTGGAACCTTCCCCAAACATGGGTCAGAGGTCAGCCATGACAGATGCTGCCATGCACTAAATTATTCCTCCTTCCTTTGCCTCCATCACTTACCGAACAGATCTCCATGGGCCAAACACAAGGACTGGCTGGTTTCTTGTCTGTCATCTCATTTTGCTGCTGGGCATTTTTACTCACACAGAGGTCATTTATATCTAAACCAACTCCATATAGTCCGTCCGGCCAGAAAATCCTTTACAGTCATGCTCACAAGCCTACTTGGAGATGGAAAAGTCAACTCTCTTCTCCTCACTCATTTTAGAGTCATTTATATTTACAGTGTTGCTCTAGCTACTGAGATGTACAGTGATTTGCCTTGATAAAAAATTTTTTATCTCAAAAAAAGTAATTACTCAGAAATTTAGATAAGTACACATATATTATGATGATTAGATTATAGGGAAAGTCTAAAATTTTTTAAGGTTTTAACCCAGTAATAAATCCTGGTAGAGAACAGTTTGCCTCTGAGATTCATACAAATACTATTCCTGTGTGAATAGTTCAGATAGCCTTGTTTCTCACATACATAATTCCTGACTGCATGGTGCTAATTCTTGCTTCTCTCTCATTTACAACTACATCTTTCGAACCTCTGGTTCATTACAGGGATGAATGTTGTAAATACTGTTTGTCTACACTGCAGAAATTTAGTCCTCTGGTTTTTTTGAATTACTTTTCCTGGGCCATTCTGACATAGAAATGTGTGAATTCATTTATGGTTTTATATAGCAATAATTTATTTTCCACTCAGAGCAATATAGAACTACTTCCTATACATATGACATTCTTTAAATATGTCTTTATGACAAGCTGTCCCTAAGAAATGATTCATAAATGACTGAAATGCTTTCAAATTTTAAGGTACAGATTTTCAATCATATATAATGTATAGATAATGGCTTCATTTTGAAAGGTACACAACACTAGGCCAAAAAAAAAAAAAAAGGAATTTTTTTTCTAAAATTGATTTCATAATGCAGCTCAAAATAAGCGCTGCTATAAACAAAATTTGGTACATAGTTTTCTATGTTGTCTCAAGGTCATAAACCTGAAAATTTCATGCAGAGGGAAATATTATAAGCCATATGTTTTTCAAGATTGCAATTACAGAAGACAAAAGATACTTTTTAATATCTTTTTTAAATATTTAACAATACTTTAGATGGAGTTTCGTATTCATTCAATGGCTGCAGGTAAAACTTGGCTGTCAAAAGTTCCAGTTAGTGACTGGGCTACAGAAAAACAAAAACAAAAACAAAAACAAAACAAAACAAAAAAACCCACACACACAAAACTTAAAAACTCACTTTCCAGGACACGCCCCACCAGTCACTACAGCCAGGAGCTCAACAGGCTGGGCTCTCCTCATCTTTCCCTGTGTTTTCAATAGTTCTTCACTTTTAAATCTTCAAAGAACAGTAGGGCCTTAGACCAAAGATACAGAATAGTGATATTATATTAATTTGTATACTAACCGATTCAATCTGGTATTTTTAAGACTCTTCAGGAGCCTGAAATGCATACATATAGTCTTGTGGGCACAATCAAAGCTAACTGTAACTGAACTTGGTTTCAAGTTACAATTGAAATTGTACCTCCATTCTCCAAGAGATGATTTTCCTAGTAATTATTTCAGTCTAACAATAAAGTATTTTCTAAAATTCTAAAGGTATTATTTCATCAGTAAACTCCTACCTGGTTTAATGAATGAAAACCCAAGTCTATTTGCAGGATTTATTATTTTTTTTTTAACCCATAATCAATGTTACTGACAATATCAAAACAGGATTCAAGGCAATTTTCCTATGTTTAGTAACAAAGTAACACGATGGTTTTTCACAAGAATTCTCCTGCTTTTAACACTCGCTGTAACACCTTATAACAATAGGATTGGGATTACGTTTACAAAACAACCAAACTGATTCAGGCAAGGTGGCAAAAATATTCTCAAGTAATCCATCAAAATTACAGACAGCTCTGAAGCGTTTGGGGTAGGTCAGGGCCTCCCATCGTTTGAATGTCCAGGGCTCTTCAGGGAGCAGACCTATAAGACATGGTGGCTTCTGACGAGAGAGTGGTTTCTGGAACAGCTTAGAGAAGTACGCAATCAGTAAGCACCATCATTACAATGGAATGCTGATTGTGGATGTGGTACGTCTACGAAACAGTGAAATTAGATCAACTCTTGGTCCTTTCAAAAGATCTGCTTTAAAGTGAAAAATCATGGAAATATGCAATTAATTGACTACCTCCATTTCAGGCCTGTATTTTAGAAGTTGAAACTGTTTTAAAATAAGTAGAAAAAGTTCACAAATGGTGTTTTTTACCTAGGGGCATAAGTGTGTCTGTGTGTATTCAGCCATAAGGTATTTTAACCAAACGCTCTCACTAATGTTTCGGCTCATTCGCATGCGTTATGTGATCTCCACCATGCCGTGTGCTGTGTTATGGATAGACAGGCATCCTTAACAGGAGTGAGCTCAACTTCTGAACTTGGTTGATCCAATTCAAACACAGTATATATCTATTGAATGTCTACGATGTTATTAGCCGAGGTTGAATGCATAGAAGCATATATATGACTCTCCGACAAGTATCTTGAGATATCCCAGGAGATATAGAATCCTCAGAGATTAAAGCAATCAAAATAATAAGTTATTAAGAAACCAAAAAGAGGCCTATCAAGTGCTAAATGAGTTTGGAACAGGGAGAAGCCAGTGGCTTAGCAGAAAAGCTTGATTCTTCTAGAATAGATTGCTTCATGAGACATAAGCCCAAACAGTTGTGTTCCTTATGTTATCCCTTTGCCTAGAAACACCCATTCACTAGAGGATAGCCCTAAGTCTGAGAACCAGTGCCCTTCTTCCTGTCCAAGAAGATTCCTTTCAAATCCCTCACTCAGAGCAGAATTAACAATGTTCTGACCACTCATCAGGACCATAAAAGCCAATTCACCCCCTATTTTATTTTATATTGACTCCCACGGATGCTTTTAGCATCTCTTGTTGGTAGAGGGGCACACCCACTGGCCAGCTGCTTCTGTTCTTCCTACTTACCTCCTGTGCCCTCTGACACATAAGACAGTGATTTCAGAAATAAAGGAAGATAGAGAGGACATTGAAAAAGTCTCTAGACATCAGTTTTCTAAGTAAATAAAGTTTGACAGCTGACTACTGTCGAAAGAGTGAAGTCTCTTATTGTCGTCTAAAGCGATGGTGTTAACAGCAGACTGGGTGCTATAACAGGATGTCTTTGCTCTTTTCTCAGAGCCAGGTAACAGTGAATGGAAACTCTGGAGGTGCTGTGAGTCCAATGAGTTACTATCAAAGGCCGTTTTCCCCTTCAGCTTACTCTCTCCCAGGCTCGCTCAATTCAAGCATTATCATGCAGCATGGCCGCTCACTGGGTGAGTCACTTGATAGCCCTGATTTCCATGACAACTTCAACACAAGTACAAACCACACGGGAAGATACCCTCTCCTAGGGGAGGAATCAAGAGCAGAGGATTCAACACCAGAGGACATAGGCATCCAGGGATCCCAAGACGATGGCTGCTTCTCCCTCTGAGGCTATTAAGTGTTCGGGGTTTGGGGTAGAAAGAAAAAGGGGGCCAGTTAGGCAGGAGAGTTCACACGACCAGAACATTTGCGTAGCACATGTCCACGGATGGCAAATCCCCTCCATGTTCAAGATAGCCTGTTCTTTTGTGAAAAAGCTTTCATTGCTGAAAATGGTGTTGGGATTTGTAGAGAATTGTTGAATAGTTAAAATAGTCTAAAAAGGGGACAGGCTGCCTCACCAAATAGTAAACAGTAAACCACTGCCTCACAGAGTAGTAAACGGCTCCTTGAGCTGAGACCAGAAGACCATCAATCAGGGACAGGCGTTCCTTTCAATAATGATCCCTGAATTTTATAGAGAGTTCTTAATCCTTTGAAAAATTTAGAATTCGATGAATGAGAGCTGTCCTCCAGGAAAAAAAAAATTAGTATTTGTTCGTAAAAAAAAGTTGAAAGTCTGTAATTTCATGGGGCTTGGGACCTCTTTGAAGCCTCCTGGATAAGAACTGGTACCATATAATGACAAACATTTTTATGTGGCAAAATATATTAGAACTATTTAGAAAATAACAGAAGTATTTCTTGGTTTTTAAAAACATTAACCAAAAAAACCCACCCAAAACACTAAAAATCAAACCAAATCACACCATCACCCAAATTCCAGCTGAGAAAGCTTCCATGATGTTGAGCAACTGGAAATCTTCCAGGCAGCAGGGAGGAAGGTGGTGGCAAGTGAGCCAGCTACACACCTCTCAGGAAATCAGGACAGGACCAATGCTCTGGGCACCACCAACCAACGACAGAAAGAAAGTCGAACACAGGGCTTTCACTCCCATTTCTTCATTAACAACAGCAGACCTTCATCCTCCCCAGCACTGTTTGCTGAAAGACGGGATGCCATCGGCTTACTCAGGACCACTGCAGATCTCAGCTTCTGTGGTCCACAAAACCTCCGTAGCACTTACGTGGAGCCCTGAGACTCATTAAAGAAAAATCTAAATATACCTGTGCCTTCTCTAATACTGCTCCTGGGGATCATCTGTAAATCTTAGAATGATGTTCTTTTAAAGCGTAAGGAAGTAGAATGCCCTTGTGCCTGGATGTTTCCCTTAAACCATCAGTCCCTGGTGCAGGACTATGATGGGAATCTCTTATACGTAGATTTTTTTTTTTTTTTTTTACAGAGCTATGCATTATCACAGATCTATAGTAAAATTACAAGTTATTCTAGGCCCTGATGTTCTCCCAAATTATTATTATCCGTTTGATTCTCTGTCCTCATTACCTGTCTTTAAAAACACAACTTTGTCCCTTTCACCACAAGAAACAAAATATATAAATACTCGAATGCAGACAGGCTTTGATATTAGAACATATCAATGGGCAGACTCATATACAAACCATACTACATGGAAAGAAATTTCCTCTATAAACACACTGGAACAGATACCCATCTCCCAGTGCTGAGCTAGGTCCTGAGGAGAGTGTAGAAATCTATCCTGCCTTAGAGAAACTTTATATTGAGTTGAGGGCAAAAAGATGACAAAAATGAGAGTGAGTGGACCTATGAAAGACAAATGAAATAAATAATAGGCTAAACTTGTATTAGCTTGTGAACTGTGTGTGAAGACAGAGTTAATACTGTTTGCTGGGGCTAGGATTTTGCACAAATGAGGTGCTCAAAAAGTATTTGTGTTTATTTGAAATACCATCTTCAAGGTTCCCAACTCAAATCCTTTAGGGGATTAAGTGGGAAATCAGAGTCAAAGACCACATATGTCTTAATTTGGAGTGGCTTGGAAAAGGCACTGGTTTTACGTACAGTGGCAGGTGAGGCCATTCTTCATCAGAAATGGATCGTAAATGCTTTTCTGTTGTAATTCAACTGAACACAGCCGTCCGTAGTAAGAGTGACAGCAGTTATAAATGTTATCATAGATTTTAGCTTATAGGCATCCTCGCTGGACTTATCCTTATAATGATGAGTTAAATCTTTTAAAAATCTTATTTATGGAGGTTTGTATAAATTTGTTACAAAAGCACAGTCATATCTTTTGAGAGGGAGAGAGAGAGAGAGAGAGAGAGAGAATCAATTAATGCTACTCTGAAACATTAGAACTTTTCCACATCCACATAAAAAAAGACCTTTCTGAGTCCCGTATTAGATAAGCTATGTCAAGAATCATTCTTGCTCACCAAAATTTGGAAGCTTATTTTAAAGAAGCAGGAAGTCATATTATCAATTGTACAGAAGGAATGGTAATGATGTTGATCTTCAGACATATCTGTGAACTAAGAGTAAGGGGACTTTATAGTACTTAAAGTCCTTTCTGTTTCTTAGGAAAGTATATGAAAAGTTAATAAACATGGCATGAAGTTAGGAACAGGAGAAACCGCTTCTAATTTATAGGCTTAGGACAATTTTTCAATTCAGGGCAAGAAGTGGGTTTTGGTATTTTAAAGTAAAAGCAAAGATATTATGGTCATCGTGACTAGTTAGCTAAACACCAATACCAGTCATTTAAATCATTTATTTAATCCATAAGCTTTCACATCTAAGAATACGTTCGGAGGTGAAGATTTCTTAATGTGATTTTTGTTTTTATTTTTACGAAATTGCTGCTGTATACTCGACAGTCCTGTCTCTTATTCTCAGGACATTTCAGCACTTTTAAGTAACAGCGGTCAGCAGTTTCACAAAAATAGTATGAACGTCTCAGTTTCTGCCTCCTCATCTATAAAGCGGACCCCTCCCCCCAACAGAGCAGAAGGATAAGACGACGTCATGCAGGTGCTTTCTTAGCACAATGGCTGCTCCACAGTCGCATGGTCTTCCAGCAAGTGCTATTCTCCCCTTCCCCCTTCGACGAGGACCTTGTTGTTACAGTTGAGCTGGGGTACCTACCTGCAGGCAGGCAACAGACAGCTCGCATGTAAGGGAAACGGGTTCAAAGAGACAGTGATGGCGACAGGTTCTGTGTTACAGTTGCCGTCAATGCACAAGAGGCACCATCAAGTCCTGATTCCTCGTGAGAGCAATACATTGTGTCTCCCCACACTGTCTCCGCAGACTCCGCAGAGTCGTATCCCCAGCACGCGCAGTCCCTGGACGGCACCATGGGCAGCTCCATCCCACTGTACAGGTCCTCGGAGGAGGAGAAGAGGGTGACGGTCATCAAAGCCCCGCACTACCCGGGGATCGGGCCCGTGGATGAATCCGGAATCCCCACAGCAATTAGAACGGTAGGAAATGCCCGGGTGCGCGTTGTTGCGGGGCTGGGCACGGAGGCTACAAAGGATGGACTGTCCACGGCTTGGTGCATTCCCCTGCTCTTACGTAATGAGGGTGGCCCTCTGGGCCCTCTGAGTGCTTGTGACTATGATGCTGTGTGTGGCTGAGAAAGAGAAAAAGATCTCATCGATGGAAGCTGATCACACAATCTGTTTTTGCATTTTGATAGAAAATCATGAAAATTGTGATCGTGGGAACTCCCCCCACACCCCCGCAAAAAGAATGTTGTGTTTTGTTTTACCTTTTTCCAAGGAGAGTTAGGGCGATAGAGAGAAAAGAGAAGGAACGAGAAAATGTGAATTCTTTGGCTGCATTGAATTCCCACGTGCATTGCAAATAAACCAGCGATTTGTTTCTTGAAAGGGCTGTGTGTTCCCATCGGGAGATCGGGAGCTGTGAATTGGGCATTGGGAGGTGAGATGATTGGAGTGAAGGGAGTTAATGTCATGGAAAGGAAAAACTGTGAAGAAAAATACACATCTGAGTGTCCCTCCTCAGCTGCGCCTGCTGCGAGCCCTCGGGGATGATAAGTGAAAGTGTTTGGATTTTTTTCTTTTCTTTTTTTTTTTTTTAAGTCTTTAAACTCTGCCAAAGCACTGCTCAGTGTGTCAGGGCAGCCCCTTCTGGCAAAGCTCAGCAGCAGCTGAGGCGGCTTGCTGACCAGTCTCCTTGCAGAGAAGGTTTGTGCTAGCCGCAGAAGAAAGACTCTGGGAGCCAGGATGAGAGCGGCCGCACGCCTGCAGGTGAATCGGGGGGCTGTGCGAGAAGTGGGCGCAGGCTGAATGGAAGCGGCTGCACATACCTGGGGGCTTGGGTTGGGGAGGGGTCGGTTGCCAAGAGCTGCTTCCCTGGAATGCAGATCCTGCCGAAGACAATAGTGACTAGAGGAAAAGAATAGGAAAGGGATCAGGAAAAAAGCAGTGGTAAGATTGCCTCTCTCATGTGGGAGTTACACGTTCTAAGAGTTAAAAAATCTGATGAGCCCAAGCATCTGTATTAGAACCGAAAGCCAGAAAGTCAGTCTGTAGGGCAGTTGCTGGGGTTGTAGACTTGCTATGTTCTGGGAACGCTGAATGTGGCTAATTATAAAGTCCTACAAAATCTACGTTGGGACTGATGACTGTCATATTTAAGTAACAGAAAAAGTTTGGGGATGGTCACTAACACTACTATGATGACTACATGTTTCTGGTGATGGCGTTTTGTCATTTGTTTGCCTTTGAAGATTTCTGACTCAAAATGGTTAAATTTGGCTTTTTTTTTTTTTCTCTCGAAATAATGGAGGGATCCAGTGTCAGACAGGAATGGTGTCCCTGGTTTTGTTTCCTTGACCCTCGGGTCACACACATATTAGGAGAACCCTGGTTCTATGTTGTTACAGATTTCTGTCTGAAAGGATTTCAGTCTGAGATCTCTGGGTGTGTCTTTAACATGATAAATGATATATAAGAAACAACACAAAAAGCTGAACCATTTTTTTATCCATAAGACATAATTTTAGTACATAGCAAGGACTTCCTTGTTAGTTTTCAAAAGAAAAAAAAAAAGCAGACATCATAGATGGTTAGTGAAAATCAAGGAGTATTAAAAGTCTATATTGTCTGTCTACTTGCAAATCAAAAGCATGTTTAGATATGCATAGGCAAATACATGTACTAAAGCTTTGATGTTAGTTTTTGTTCTATAAAGTAGAAAATAAAATATAAGCAGCCCAGAAGTTCCTTATAAGGAACCAGAATTTTTATATACAGCTGTGCTCTTATTTATGCTTTTAAAACTTTACAAAGAAGGTGCAGGTCTGTGAAGACTCTTATTCTTGGTCCCTATTTTTCAGCCTTGCTGAGCACATCCCCAAGTATAGCTGTGTTTATAAATGTTGAGTCAGGCCATCTCTGAGCCACAGCAGGCCAAGAATCTCCAAGGTTGTTTTTTCTTTCTCATCCGTGTAGAGAGTAATGATGATCAGACTCAAATTGCTACACATGGAATTCTGCTCGGTGTATCCACCAAAGGCAGTGCTGTCTCAGTGTATCATGTTATGGTCTCATTTTAGACCGCCAGCCTATACCAAGGAAACAGAATTTTGTAAAGTAAACTAGAAACTCTAGAAAGCCAAAAGTCAACAAATGTACCTTTGAGTGATTTGAATGAAGGCTCCTCAGTCTGCCTTCTCTCATGTGACCTGGGACGTCTGTGTTAGCCTTTTACTACCATTCTTCACCACAACAAAAATCACTAGGGTTCAGGTCCCAGGAGGCTGTCTAATTAAAGCCGGCTAGTTAAGTGAAATACAAGATTCTTTTCTTCTAGTTCAAATATAACACCGTGTGAGCCCTTTCAAAGCTCGAGAGGGGCAAAAATAGAATAGAATCACTGTATACTCGTGTGTAGAAAATATGTGTCCTTTCCCTTTTTGGAAGTCTCTGCCTGATACATCAATGTAGAGCTCTGATACTTTGTAAGCTGTAGCAATGTAAAACGCAGATGGATTCTGCCAAGATTATAGAAAACAACCAAATAGTGAATTGCTAGTAGTTAACTGTCCATTTAAAATAACCCTGAGGGACATATATGAAAGTAAACATCCGTAAATTTGAGTAGACTTCTATATACTTCATCTCCGCATTAGCCATAATATGTCTATGACGTCATTTATTAAAGAAACTTCAAATGCTTGGAGTGCCTCTTTTAGAAAGGGACAGAGAGTTTTAGTATTGCCTTATACCAGTTTCCTATTCTTTGCCAACCAGTTGGGCACTTCCTGGCATCTCTGTGCTCACCATATAAAGCTAGCAGATGGCAGAACCGAGCTCCTGCCTGATCCGTGCCCTCCAGCAAGTGAAGGAAAAAATTCCTGTCTGTCAAGATGCGTTGCCATATACAGTGATACAACTTACTTATTCGATTTCCTTGTTGCTCTTGCTTGTGTCCAGGTATGGCTGGGAAACGTGTGTCCACGAAGTGATATCTTATTATCTGGTGCTAAATGCCTAAAGGAAATAGAGCTTAATGAAAGAGAAATTGATCTTTTAGGAACATGTCCCTTAAAGATACATGTTTAGCTACTGCCAGCAAATATTAACTAGACACCTGATTCAACACTGCCCCCCTCCCACCAACTCCCACCACTCCAATATAAAGTCAATCAACAGTGTCCTCACTTTTCCCATTGTATAAAAGAGCCTTGGGACACGTGTGTGGCTCAGTTGGTTAAGCTGCTGCCTTCAGCTCAGGTCATGATCTGGTATCCTGGGATCGAGTCCCACAGCAGGCTCCTTGTCCAGCAGGGAGCCTGCTTCTCTGTCTGCCTCTGCCTGCCACTCTGTCTGCTTGTTCTCTCTCTGACAAATATATAAATACAAATCTTTAAAAAAAAAAAAAAAAAAAGAGCCTTGAATGAATAAGGGGGTGACTCCTAACAAAGTCAAGTAGCTCTTAATGTTAATCTATATTTATGGCGATTATCAGAACTATATATTCTTAGAGACGAAAATGAATGTAAATATGGCACCCCCTCAATTTCCAGATGAAAAATGCAATTAGCACATTTCTGAGAAAAAAATAGGATATAAAATCTATACCAAAGCTCAGTCTAAAAAACTACAAGAATATTTTTGTGGCAGTCCTAACAGAGTATTTTATATCAAGAGAATTGTCTTGGAAAATCTGGTTTTTTTATTACCATACACAGAGTGATAGAGTTTCTTGCTGGAGGATGTCTGGATATATTGAGATAAAGATCTTGCTAAGCAAAATCTTTAATTATGATTATAAAGGTAGAGCTCTACTTTCACAGGTGTATAATCAGGTAGGATTCCATCCAATAACCTGGATTCATTCTTTCTTTTATCCTTAAATATGTAATGTTCCTTGAGCACAGCCTATATTCTAGGCATTGTTCTAGGTCTTATTGTATACGTGGCTTCATTCTATTTCCATACAACCCTCTGATGTAGATATAATCTCATCTTAGAAGGGACAAAAATGAGGCCTAAAGCTTACCTGACTGGCCCAAATTCATATTGCTAAGAAGTATAAAACAATAATTAAAGGAAGCGAAATTTGAATCTAGGTTGAGCTGACACTAACTTCTTCTTTCCACTATAGCCCAGTTTCTATCATGCCCAAATCCTGGGCTGTGTAAGGAGCTTCTACTCTCAAGGAATTTACAATTTAGCTAGGCAAATGTTACATACATTCTATTATCATGTTTAAAAAATTTCAAGATAATATCTACATCTTTTTTAGATTTGCTGCAGAACTATAGCATATTTTTATTTCTCTAAGCTTAAGCTGATCAGAATACAGTTTGAAAGTCAAAAATATTCCCTAGTTAATTCTAAAAATAATGTTTTAAACAGAACACTCACTAAAAGGTTTTTAAGGATAATGATAATTATCACCAAAAGGAGTTAAGCAAACCATTACAACACCACAACTTTGATTCTGTGAATTTTATATAAATATGTGTGTGCAAATACCAACTATCTAGTGCTGTGCACAGTATGATTTGCAAAAAAAATAAAACCATAGCATATAATATGTCAATTCAGCCTCAATGCGAACAAGGGGTAACATATTTACAAGTCGCAGCCATAACTGGCTACATTACTGGTACTACCATCATGAAATAGATCTTTTATTTTTAATCCCAGAACAGAGATCTGCTACGAGAAAAGATACAGTATAGAAAGAAGAACATTGAGGAACACTGTAGATTTGGAATCCGTTTTTTAACTCCTGGACATTCTCTTTTACAGACAGTTGACAGACCAAAGGACTGGTACAAGACAATGTTTAAGCAAATCCACATGGTGCACAAGCCAGGTATGTACGTTACTGTTTTCTGATCCGATCCTCCTGGCTGAGGGAATTCTCCATCTACTCCTGTAGAGTTCTCGTCCGCATAGACTCTTAACAGCCTAGCAACACCACGGCCCTCCCTCTTTCCTCTGCTCCTTCTGTCACCCTCCAATCACAGACACCTGTGCTCCTGCCTCACTCCTGAGCTGCCAAGAAGCCTCTCATTAGGTGACCCTTGGAGGGCTGCCTGGTGCTCTGCTCCCTCGCTCCTTCCCTGTCCACCATCTGCAGCGAGTTGTGTGGCCCAGTGGGTGCATAAACAGACTCATTGCTCCTCTGTCCACACATGTCATCTTCTTTTAGAGAGAGTGAGCAGAGGTGCGCGATTCAGAAGAGAAAGCTGCCTAAAGAAAGGAGGAAAAGGCATTGACCTTGCATGCTGGGGAGAGGGCTGCCCGAGCAAATAGGTCACAGATAAGCCAGGGCAAACTTCAGAAGCCAGCAACAAAACAATATTAGAAACATTTTTATAATGGCATAATGAACTAGGCAAAAGACATTGATTTTCTTTCTTTCTTTCTTTCTTTTTAAGATTTATTTACTTATTTATTTGACCGAGAGAGAATGAGAGAGAGAGAGAGAGAGCTCCCAAGCAGGGGGGAGGAGCAGAGGGAGAGGGAAAAGCAGACTCCTCATCGAGCAGGGAGCGCGATGCGGGACTCGATCCCAGGACCCTGAGATCATGACCTGAGACGAAGGCAGAGTCCTTTTTTTTTTTTTTTTTTTTTTTTTTTAAGATTTATTTATAGTTTGACAGAGAGAGATCACAGGTAGACAGAGAGTCAGGCAGAGAGACAGGGGGTAGCAGGCTCCCTGCTCAGCAAAAAGCCTGACACTGGGCTGGATCCCAGGACCAAGAGACCATGACCTGAGCTGAAGGCAGAGGCTTAACCCACTATGCCACCCAGGCGCCCCTGAAGGCAGAGTCTGAACCGGTGGAGCCACCCAGGCACCAGGCACCCAATACACTGGTTTTTGACCAGATTTTTGTTTGTTTGTTTCGCTGAAGTTCTACTGTCTTGTTATGATATGGTGACCGAATCTGTATTACCATAATATTTATGTTTCATTTTCTAGATGATGACACAGACATGTATAATACTCCTTATACATATAACGCAGGTAGGACGGGTTTCCTTGCTGACGATGAATGCTATATGCTCGGCAATGCTTGGAAGCACTCACACTCACTTTTTCACCCGTTTGAGCCGCATGTTTTCAGTTTGTACAATTAAGAGGTTGCTGGTTTTCTTTTCTCAAGCATGCATGACCCGAGGATCGATCTTTTCTCATGGAAATGAGAACTAATACTGTTTTCTCTCATTCATTCTCACTGTCATTTTATCCTGGGCCTCAGGAATATTTAACCCAAGTCTGAAGGACAGCGTGAAAGAACACGCTGTCACTAGGGTATGAAGTCAGATAAAGATCTCCTTTTATCAGCAGCAAGCGTGGTCACGATTGCGTAAGATCGTTCAAACACACTTCACAAAAAACAAGTCCGGCAAAGTATTCTGTGACTTTGTCCCTGCGTGTGCTCCCAAAATGCAAACATTCATTGAAGGGTTTTTTTTTTTTTTTGAAATCCCACTCTGCGGGGCCACTTTCCTGATGCGGAGTTGCCAACCATCCTGATGATACCCCCCGCAATTCTGGGCGTTTCTCCTTGCGTTTGAGTGCATTGTTGTCGTGTGACTCGGTTGCAGGCTGGAGTGAAGGACCCCTCCAGAATATTTCCCTTTCTCCTAAATGTCACATTAGGGGACCCCATGGAGAGCCTCCTGTTGCCATTCACCCCCAGGCTAGAGACTGTCGCAGAGCCTGGTTTTCCTTTCCTGACATGGGGCTGTTCCCCTCTCCCTCAACGGCAGCAACCTCGCCTCCCTTAGGGGTCCCCTTGTCAGCTGCAGAACTGCACAAGACTCTCCTCTCCTTGATGCCGGAAGGCCAGCCCTCAAGCCCCTTAACTGTTAGGGATTCTGCTGACTGGTCTCCAAGGACAAACAGAGAAGAAAAACCGGGCAGAACCAGGTTAGCAAACTGTAAGACCTCTCAGGTTTGGGTCCTCCCTCTTCCCAGATGACAAGAGGAAGCCCAGGAAAATGTTTCCCTCAACTTGTATTCCTAGCCACGGTTTCTCCGGACTCACCTCCTGGGTTTGGTTTGTTAAAAACAAAACAAAACAAAACAAAAACTCGGCCAAGTAAATTTTAGGTATTAGTGGCTTTATTCAACGATTCACAAATCTGGCAGCATCCAATCTAGCAGATAGAAAGGAGCTCTGGGGAGCTGTACAAAAAGAAAGACTTTTATAGGGCAGAAGGGAGCCAAACAAGGAAGCTATACTAGGCCAAAAAACCAAACAACAACAAAAAAAGTGGGAAGGTGATTGCAAGATTAGTTTTCCTTTGGGGCACGGCAGGTGAGCTCCCTGGTGCTGGTCAGGCAATTCCTGATCATCTGGTTTAAGATTCCGTTTCTAGCAAAGCCAAAACTGTAATTAAGTGTCCATTTGGTGACATGGGGCTCAGCCTACAGAAGTGACTCCATTTGGGCCCTGTTTTATTTTTCGCAAGCTGTAAAGTTGAAGTCTGATTGTAGAATCTGAGCCAAACAGTAAGTGCAGACATTATCTTTTCTTCCTTCCTTCCTTCTTTTCTCTCTCTCTTTTTAAAGATTCATTTATTTATTTGGGGGGGGGGGGCACTAGCTGGAGGAGGGGCAAAGGGAGAGGGAGAGAGAGCAGCCTCAGGCAGACTCCCTGCTGAGCAGAGAGCCCAATGGAGGGTTCCATCCCATGACCCTGAGATCATGACCTGAGCCAAAACCAAGAGCTGCACGGGAGCCACCCAGGCATCCCCAGACATTGGCTTTTCATTTGTCACTGCAGCCGGGCGCGGTGGCGCGCGCCTGTAGTCCCAGCTACTCGGGAGGCTGAGGCAGGAGGATCGCTTGAGCCCAGGAGTTCTGGGCTGTAGTGCGCTATGCCGATCGGGTGTCCACACTAAGTTCGGCATCAATATGGTGACCTCCCGGGAGCGGGGGACCACCAGGTTGCCTAAGGAGGGGTGAACCGGCCCAGGTCGGAAACGGAGCAGGTCAAAACTCCCGTGCTGATCATTTGTCACTGCAGTGTGTATGGCCCCTCAGGAGAAGTCGATGAATGAAAATTGACCTGACTCCAAAGATTCAGGTGGCAGGAAATTCAGAATTTTTATACTGATTTTTACTACTGAAATTCTGTATCCTTCAGTAATTAGTAAATTGAACAGTAGTTACATATAACCTCGCAGAGCCCTTAGGGGTGGTTTTGCTATTTCTTTGGTAGACAAAACAATTGGAACGAGCCTCTTCGCTCTCTACGAACCCTGCGTCCCACTGTGCTCTGTCTCGTCCTTCCTGCCTGTTTTTGTGTTTTGTTTTGTTTTGTTTTCCCTAAGCCATCTCTGCTGCCCACTTCCCCCACGCACCCACCCAAACCAATCCTCCAAGGCTCACTCCAGTGCCATGGGTTCCGTAATATCTTCTCTGACCAATCCACCATCTTTTAAAATCTTTAATTTTTAATATGTATTTTCCTCATTTACCCTTTATCATGTTTCCAATTATTTTTTATTTCTTTCTTTCTTCCTTCCTTCCTTCCTTTCTTTCTTTCACAGAGGGAGAGAGAGAGAGAGAGAGCACAAGCAGGGGGAGCGACAGGCACAGGGAGAAGCAGGCTCCCTGCTGAGCAAGGAGCCTGATGCAGGACTCGATCCCAGGACCTTAGGATCATGACCTGAGCTGAAGGCAGATGCTTAAGCGGCTGAGCCACCCAGGCATCCCCCAATTATTTTCAATCACAGTTCTATCCGTGCCCCATTTCCCCAGATCCACTACAAGCTTAAAGGGGATTTTTGTGTCCTTAAGCCTTGCTTAAAGCTTATACACAGCACACGTACAACTTGCTCAATATTTTGTTCAATTACAATTAACATGTCAACGATCACATGTAAGTCAGAACTTTTAAAGTAATAGAAGATATTTGGAAATGGTTCTGGGAACTATTTTGTAAACTTAACTATGTTTTTAGTTTATATTACCCAGGAGAAAATTTTCCTTTGAGCACCTGTAAGTTGATTCCTAATACCAGTCTGAATTATTACTAATTTCAAAATGATTGTTGAAGATTTACCGTAATCAGTCATTGTGTACAGAATATATCAATAACAAATTAATATATTAATCATGCTTAATAAATTAATAATATTCATAAATCGATTAAGAAGTACCCCCCAATGCATGCATCATGGATATGCTTACTGATAACAATGTTGTTATTTTGTGGGGTGTAAGTAATTTAATGTGCTTTTAAAATGTTATCTGCTTCTTTTTGTTTTGTCGTGTTGTGTTTCACGACAGGCCTATACAACTCACCCTACAGTGCTCAGTCACATCCTGCGGCAAAGACCCAGACCTACAGACCCCTCTCCAAAAGTCACTCGGACAATGGCACTGATGTCTTTAAGGATGCCTCCTCCCCTGTCCCTCCCCCACATGTTCCTCCTCCTCCTCCTCCACTTCGGCCAAGAGATCGATCTTCAACAGAAAAGTAAGACATTTCCCCCCGAAGTAGCTTATCCTCAGTTTAGTATAGAAGTAAGACCATCCGGCAGGAGACTCTAGCAGGAGACTTGGTGCTTACGTTACGGAGATGCTAGGCACAGAACCTCCGAGAGCGCATGCGCCCTGTTGACCTCCTCTGGTGCGACTGTAGCAAACAGAATCTTGATTCATAATCTCATAATCCCCTAGGTTTGAAGTAACATGAGCACAGTCTTTTTGATCAATAAATGTATATAAGAAGACGAATAAGTAGAATTAATTGACACTTACTTCCTTTGACATTGCATGTCAGAGACTCTGGGGTTAATTTTCATTTTCCTCAGATTTGAAATGTTAGGTCTATTAATGATTTACAGTTTCCCCTCTGGTACACAACAGTCTCTTTTTGAAACCAGGCAAGGTTAGTCATAAATAATATATAAGGCAGTAGTTAGTGTCTATTTGTGACTCATTTCTACCAGCTTTTCAAGATGATACTAATTTTCATTGCTCCACTAAATTTTTATAGGAACTATTCACACAAAAATAAAAATTTATAAACACACTTTCACTGTGTAATTTTTATTAAGATGATGACTAATCTACTTATAGATTACTCTCTACCTTTGTTGAGAGCTCACTATGCTAAGTACTTTCCCTCTATTATGTCATTTAATTCTGAGAATGACCCAATATGTTCTATTTTAAACCCATTTTAGAGAGAAGAAACTGTGGTTTAGGAATTAAAGTAAATTTCTCAGCTCCCACAGCTCATATGTCCAAGCCAGGATTCAAACTCAGCTCTTTCTAAAGCCCATGCGATTCTGGCAATTAAGGACAATTTAAGAATCATTCAACATTAATACTAATTCTTAAGCATCCACCTATCCTATTCATCCCATAAATACTATATTTATCTCACTGTACCATTAAGAGTAACTGATGAGTATAGAGGATACAAGATACCATGAAACAGACACACATCACGTGTGAAGAGGTCCTCACTTTAATCTCCTCATGATAAACTGTATGTTTATAAGTGTGACACCCTAAATTTGAGAAATAATTGTCTATACACAAAACAGCATCCCTGCTATTAAAAATGAACCCAAATTAACTCAAATTTAAATGTATTATTTGTCCTATGCTTAGTAGAAATAAATTTCTCATTAAGAAATATGATCATCACTTAAGATTTTGTAGCTGCTTCCGTATACATTGTTTTAATAGAAGCCTTCTTTCGTCCTGGCTACCTAGAAAAGCTTTACTTCCAAAGTTCTTTGTTGACCTCCTTTTGAAGGATATTAGTTCAGGAAAAAGAGCTGCTTCCAAGGTCTCTTATGCAAGAGGGTGGCTGTCTGAATCCGGTTTTTCAAGGGTAACACCAAAGGAGGCTCTCTGCAGCCACACAGCTTGCTTCTGTGGACGGCAGCCCAAGTGACACTTTTGTACTTTTCCCAAACTGTGACGCCACTTGCAGGATAAATAAGATCAAGCATGGCGTGTACATTACTCCTTGTCACTTTGGATCAAGGATGCCTGGTCACAGAGCGGTGAGCTAAACTCACATAACTCAATGGACCATAACCGCCATTTACTCTGACATGAATATACACAGCTGTGATTTGTACACCATCCCCAGGGTTTCCAAGGAGAGTCCTGGCTGCGTGCATTTCTGTATACCCCTGTGTGAGTTACTGAGCCAGCAAGATCATGCATTAAAAAAAAAAAAAAGAGGAAAATATAATATGAAATAAAAGAATGGCTTTCCTTAAATCGTTTATATAAAACAACATATACATGTAGTGTTTTTTGCAGATTAACTTTCTATACTGAGATACTTTTTAAAAACCTATGCTAACCTCTGTAAACAGATAGCAAGTGGTTTTCTAGTACCGCTTGAAGCATTCAGAATTATTTTTATGTAATTGTTGTTTATTTCTAGGCATGACTGGGATCCTCCAGATAGAAAAGTGGACACAAGAAAATTTCGTTCTGAGCCAAGGAGTATTTTTGAATATGAACCCGGGAAGTCATCCATTCTCCAGCATGAAAGACCAGTAAGCACTTGCCCTAAACAGAATGCCGGCTCTCTAGGTTTCTGGGTTCCCAAGCAGACTTGAAGTTTGTATGCTTTAGCAATGTTTGTCGCAAAAGTAATTTATGGATTTGGCGGTGTTTAGAAATCAAGTTGATTTTGTATCATGATTCGTGCCTCTTGTCTGAGAATTAGAGATTTGCTCTCTAATATATTATCCCTACCAACCAAACAGGGGACCCATTTTCATAGAACTATAGCTGTGCCTCATCACAGCCCTGAGCTTAATGTTTTTTAAATTCATAAATGCAATACTTAATTGCTAGTCTATATTGCTAATGAGAAAAATCATGCATTAGTCTCTCTGATACAAATGGGCCCACAAAGTCCATCCCTTCCACATCGGTTGCTTAATGTTTCTTTGAATTAAGGGGAAATTTCCCAAATGCCTTTCTTTTAAAAAAACAAGTTGTTTTAATTGATTCTTATTAAATCTCTCTCAGGTTACCAAGCCTCAAGCTTCCTGATTGTCCATCTAATGGATCAAGATTCTATTTAACTTGGCAGAGGTTTTTCCTAGTTATTTCATCCATGCAAACAAAAAGATACATTAACTTGAAAATAACCACTTGGTTCTTCCAAGTGCAATATAACAAATAGGGTTATTCTCTGGCCCTCTTGGCTTTTATTTTCCCAGTCCCCCTTTCTGAGTCCTCTGCTTTCCCTCCTCGACCGTGCCCTCTGGATCTCTTTGAAACTATAATTCCTTGGCATCTCTATCAAAACCTGCATCTAGAGGTCCATCTATAATTTACACTCCTCATTGTCTTAAAAGAATTTTGGGTGCTGTCAGTGAAGAGGAAAAAGTTTTCTTTGTTCACTCCTTTAAGAGTATCCAAGAAAGCACATTATTACATAGAATGCAAGCCCAGCCCTGAAATTTGATTGGAAACCCTTGCCTTACGACACCCAACATGAGCGCCCTTGATTTCATTTTTGAAACCCTGTATTTATGGTTATGTTCTTCAGAAATATGTTCAAAAACCTTATAATCACACAATTCAAACATACCGTGTATGTAAGCTTTCTTTGCCTTTCTTCAAATAACTCTTATCTTTTAGAGTAACAGAACTTCACCAGAAAAACTGAAAGAAAAAAAAAAAAAAGGAACATCACTAGTTTGAAGGCTTAGTGCAAACTCTGAATTCGTTTACCGGCTTGTACAATTGCATATCATCCTTTGAAATTTCTAGTCTGAGAATTGAGTGAACCATGACGTTACCATTGCAAAAAACTGAAAGTAGCAAATAATTCTGCAACATAATGAGCCTCAGATTTAAATGTAAATAATTAAATGATCATTGGTGATCTTCCTGACAATTTATAAGAACGCTGTGATTGTACTGAATGCTTTAGTAGCTGTGGTCTCAGGAAATAGGATGGGTTTTAGAAGCTCCCTCACCAGGATATTTCCATTATTGAGTCATTCAGTAACATTTACTGAGCACCAACTATGTGCCTGATGTTGTATTCGGTGCTGGGACACAGTAGTGACCAAGACACAGTCTCCACCCTGAGGAGCTCTGACTCTTTCATTCGATGAGTATGCGAAGCTAGACTTGTATTCTAAGGAGAGAAAGCTCTGGGATCATGGCATTGCTGGAGATTTGGGTATGGACAGGGCTCTGCAGCCACAGGCAAAAAGAAGTGGAAGGAACCACGAAACCCGGAAAGAAATGAGAATGGGTGTCATATGGAGAAACTGAAAGAACCAACATTTTTATTCCTCCTGAGCAATTTTGCAGGGGGCCAGCGCTATGCAAAAGGATTTGGGCTAGTCATCTATGCCATTTTGGCGTGGCCTTTTTTTATTCTAGGAACAGGCTATCCTCTTTTTTTCTTGTCACCCTGAATTCATTATCATTGCCTCCCTAAAGCAGAAAAAAAAAAAAGACAAAAGTCTAACTGCACAGTGATATCGCAGAGACTGCTGTGGTTTCCTTAGGATCCGGGAGCATCTTTAACCCACAAGGTGTAGGAGATGAAGAGCAGATTTGCTAAATGATCGTGGTATAGTAGCAAATGAACAAAACTTGAGGATTTCAAAGGAATGCGCTCTCCTGTCTTTTTACTCCCAAACGGTTTGTGAGCATTCCTTTGCTCTTTTCCTATTTAGTTTTTGTAAATGATACAAAACGCTCGGTAATTTTCTGTTGCTCTTTTGAATTCTTAGATGACCCCATCATCTGCCCAGTCTCTCCAGGCGTCACCCTGGCCTCCCCGCGCTCTCTCTCAAAGTTCTCAAAGTCCTCCCCTGGCCCCTCCTCTCTGCTGGTCACAGTGTGTCCATTGCCGCATGAGAGGGACAGCTACCCAGTTACGCTCCCTAATGCTCCTCAAGTGCCCTGAGAGCAAAACCCAAATTTCTTCATGTAATTGCCAAAAAACCTTGTGGTCTGGCCCCTGCGGACCTGTCCGGCCTCGTGTCTCTTCCTGCTCTTCCTGCCAACTCGCCGTGAGCCAGCTAGACAGACAGCCTTCAATGCCTGCCTTCTGGACTTTTGTACAGGCCCGTCCTCTGCCAGGAAAGCTCTCTCTCCGTCCCATCTCACCTGTGGCCTTGTCTCTTTTTCCCCAGGGCACCATGGCTGACACCTGGGGACGGGGATGGGAAGTAAAACTCCCTTACTGTGTGCCTATAGCAATGGGCATTTCCTCCTGACACCCTGAATTCTAACGGCCCGTTGACTTGTCTGTGTCCCTCATTAGATGTTAAGCACCTTGAAGGCAGGGACCGTGTCTAGTGCACGCGTTGTATCCCCAGCATCCAGCACAATGCCTGGCACATGGTAGGTGTTCAGTGAATAGCCATCGGACTAATAACTGAATGAATGAATATAGGTTTTACCCTTGTGTTTAGTGGGTAAAACCGGTGAGGGTTGATCCCTGTTCTGTGGCTCATCTATAAAGTCTATACTTTCCTAGCAACAAACGGCAACGTGGGTGTCCATCAAAGTACACAAAGGGGATCTGACACACGGCTATTAGTAACTATGGTTCCCTAATCCCCTGATTCCCTGAAATACACAGTGGGCAGAGGGGGCCAAACCGCTTGAATAAAAGTCCTCCCCCAGACTCTGGCCAAAGGGATGCCCTTCTTCCTTAGGAATCAATGGTAGAAGTGTTTCTGGTTTTAGCAGGAAAGTAAAGGTCAGTGCAGTTTCTTGAAAGCTGTAGATGTTCATTTGACTGTAAGTTTGAAAACATTGATTAAAGGGGCCTAATCTTTGATCTACAAAAGTACTTCACAATTACCAGGAATTTACCATTAATGGACTTGAACCACATGTAGTCCGTGAAGCAATCACACAAACTCTCTGCTGAGATTATATTAATAGAAACTTTACATCCCATCTGGATTGGATATATTTATAGGTGAGCCAAAATTAAATTACATTAAATTAAATCAAATCAAAGTAAGCACATATTCAGGATCTCTCTGCATGTGGTAAAATGAAAACAATAGGAAGACATTACCTTTCTTTACAGTAACTAAGCCAGTACATAATGATAAAAGCAGAAAGAAATAATCACCGAAAACAGAGCTGAAATGCAATTTAAACCCGCAGTGAATTTATACTTCCTTATCCATGATGATCGTCAAAGCTTAATGTATAAAAATTTGGGGAGTTTCATCTGGTGGTTTTGAATCCAACTCTCAATACATATATCATTTACTGCGGAACCAGAATAAATATAAAACACAGTGGTGAATACCATTAAAGCTTTAAAATCTAATGAGCATAAATTTTTAAGAACTAAGTTATGTGAACACTTCTTTTTGTTTGGAACCACATACAGAAATTACATGTCTATAATGAGAATATGGAGAAAAGTAGAATTTCTGTAACCTCAAAAGCAACTATATGCTTTGAAATTGTAGAAAACATAAAAACTTTAAGAACGGCTCACCCTTGATTGTCTTTAAAAAAGAATCCGTCCGATTTATAGTTTTAGATTTTCTTAAATGCTTCCTCTTGCACTGAAACACATTTGTTTTCAGCACAGATTTGCTAGGTTTTTCAAAGTAATAAGAGAACAAAAAAGATCAGAAAAATGTGCAACAATGTATCTGCTTTTTTTGGTTGTTTTTATGAGCAATTAGAGTAACACATGATCAGGCTTCCTAAGTTTCCCAGTGTTCACATCGGTGTCAAACAACTCAAAGGAATTTTCAAGTTTTGCATGGAAAGTGTTGATTTAGTGAGATTCTGAGTGTGTATATATGACTGTTGGCGGACCATGTGTCTATCTACCACTGACTTTTGTGAGGTTTCTGTATACCTTAGCAGGGATCTAGATTGCTACATAATACATATCATTGTTGCATAACTAAGGCGATTCAATAGGTCAACCACAGTGAAAAGAAAATTCTAGTTCTGCCACTTGCATCTCTCTACCATAAAAGCTATACTCAAAAGTATGCCTCTCATTAAGTTCCAACATTATAGATAATTATCAATGATCATTGTTTGGGTCATTCTCTCTACTGGATGGATTCTAGATGACACTAGAATCTGAGACTCTACATTAAATTTTTAACCTAAAAAATCATAATTAAAAACTGTCATTCAAAGCTATGGTGCAAGATGGTAGATAGTCTTCCTTTTCCACATTCTATCATAGAAATATACTTCTATACATCAGGATTTCGTGTATCTGTTTGTTATGTATTTTCTTAAGGTGAAAGTTAAAATGAAGTTGTAACCACTGGTAAATATACTTATTTTTTTAGTAAATTTGCTGCCCTCTGCTGTTCAAAATGTTTTTTAAACAAATTTGTTTACTCCAAGAGAAATTTCTATCTCCCTTTAGCAAAACAAAATGCTAAATGTGAAACCAGAATCATAAAATCAAGAATTGGTAATATTATTAAGTTTATAATATTAAAAGCAAGGAGATTTGAAAGAATCAAAGATTCGTTTTCTTGTGGAAGAAGTACTAGGCCTCTATAGACAGAACAAAAACTACTAGAAAATTCTTTCCAATGTCAGGGTGCTTGGGTGGCTCAGTCCGTTAAGTGGCTGCCTTTGGCTTGGTCACGTTCTCAGGGTCCTGGGATTGAGTCTAACTTCAGCGGTGAGTCTGCGCCCTCTACCCCTCCCCCCAGCTTGCACGTGCTTTCTGTAATAAGTAAACAAAAATCTTTGAAAAAAATTTTAAAAAGAAAAAAAAAGAAAATTCCCTCTAATGTCAATTACCCTAAAAATTCAGCTCCAGTAGAGCTACTCCATAAAATATTCGTATTCTATAGCCATTATCTAAATAACAGGAGGAAAACTGCATTTTAGCTAAGATCAAAATCTCAATTAGTACTTTGCACTATAGAATCAATTATAAATTGAATCAGGTTTTCTGCAATCTTTACCATAGTAATTACAGGATATTCTCCACAACATTATGATAGTAAAGCAAAGTAAGATTTCATTTTTTATTAACAGAATATATTATTAACCCCAGGGGTACAGGTCTGTGAATCGCCAGGTTTATACTCTTCACAGCACTCAACGTAGCACATACCCTCCCCAATGTCCATAACCCCACTGCCCTCTCCCTACCCCTCTCCCCCCAGCAACCCTCAGTTTGTTTTGTGAGATTAAGAGTCTCTTATGGTTTGTCTCCCTCCCAATCCCATCTTGTTTCAGTTTTTCCTTCCCTACCCCCCCAATCCCCCACATTGCCTCTCAAATTCTTCATACCGGGGAGATCATATGATAATGTCTTTCTCTGACTGACTTATTTGCTCAGCCTAATACCCTCTAGTTCCATCTACGTCGTTGCAAAAGGCAAGATTTCATTTCTTTTGATGGCTGCATAGTACTCCATTATATATGCAAAATAAGATTTTAAAAGAAGGAAAAGAACCATCTCAATACCAGAATGCCATTGTGAGTTGTTTTTGTTGTTGCTGTTTTGTTTTTTTGTTTTGTTTTGTTTTGTTTTTGGTAAATTGTGTTTTCTTCCTGTGTTCATCCAAACACAGGCTTCACGATATCATTACAAATACTGTAGAAACACATGACTGAATTCGGCTTTTATCACTCACCATTCCACATAAACATCCCCCAGAATTACTCAAGGTCTTTATCATTATGATCATCACATCTTTTGGATAACTTAGCCCCTTTCACTATTTTGTTATGATGCCTCAAATTTTCCTATTGCTGTCTGTAGCTACCATGATAATCTCCTATTATAAAATATTGAAATAAAAAGCTCATCTCTAAAATACTCTGGATATAATTGATTCTTGCATACAGACTCTATCCTATTAACAAAATGATTGGGAATTCAAAAAGGCAATAAAACACTTGGACAAGCTAATGTCAAAATAATGGGTTTTGTTTGAATAGGAACTGCTATCTCAAAACCCTCGATAGTATGAAGATTATGTCCTCTTCTGGCCAAGGTAAATGGCTTTTAGGGAACTGAGATATATATATTTTTTTTTTCCTGACTTAAAATATCACTGTCCAGCTACACCATGTTTAATTAGTGCCATGCAAATAATGGTTAAAGAAGTAATAACCCACATGTGGTACTTTAAGCATCTTCACTTAATATTAAGTCAATAGTATGAATCAGTCTGATCAGGCGTATATTATGTAAAAGCATTCAGGATATTGTGGATAAAGTAAATGTTCCATGTCTGAATTTTCCACTACTAAAGCAATTGTATGTACTTTCTCAAGCTGTTTATATTAACACTCCTAGTTTTCACAATACTCAGAAACACCACCAGAGGGGAGCAAGTCAACTATGAAAATTGGCTTCTTCCCTGAATCACAGTGTCAACCAAACCAGAGTGCGATTCTCCCCACACTTAGCCAGCTACAGTAGTGTGGAAACCCAACCACCTCCAGATCCATTTCTCCAGCTGAAGGTAGACAGGAGAAGGAGATTCTTGGGGTGGTAGCTCATAAAAATGTCATCATGCCTCACTTTCTAGGAGGCTCCTTGTCTTCACATCTTTTCAGGGCTCCAGACCATTCTCTAAGTTATCTGGGTCTCCCCAGGGGCACCTTAACTTTTCTGAAACATTTCCTCCTGCTCACTGGTGTCCTCTTCGTCCCATCAAGAAGCTCCATCTAACGAATCAGTGTTTCCTTCACCCCTTTCTTACAGCCCCCTCTCCCAACAACTCTGACACCTGTTCCAAAAGAACCCGGCCGGAAGCCTCTTTCTGTTTCAAGAGACGGAGAAGTAACGGGTAGCCCCTCCCCTCCGCCCAGGACTGGCCTCCCCATACCAAGCCCGTGCACCCCGACTCTTTCCCCCACCTTGGTGAGCTCCTTCCTTCATTACCTTTTCTAATGCCCTTCGGGAAAATCAGGGGTAGCCCTTGCTTTCCAGAGGCTAAGGGGACAGCCTGGCCCTAGCTGACTCCACCTTGCTGCCCCTTACTTTCTCAACTAGACCCCAGGTTCTTCATGCCAGTCGACCCCTAACAGCCCCCCAGCACCTTTCACCCCTCCCCCCACTTCTGTTCCCACCTTCTCCCTCCCCCTCTCCGCCACGCTCTCCACATACCTGCACCCAAGCCAGCTGCCTGCGGAACGCAGCCTTACATGCTGGGATCAGTGAGGACAGGGGCGGTGGAGCGACTCCCCCAGATCAACTACTTGGTGACTAAGTTGAGTCTATTTTAACTTGAATCGGCTAACATTAGCCTAGTTCTGGGATGCTATCCATGTTCCTTCTGGCCATCACAGTGTTTTTCGTATTTCTGCAAATTCAAAAAAAAAAAGGCCAGAGATGGACAGAGGAATTGACTAGGGGCCTAGGTAATGCCATCTAAGCTCATCTTCATATCCTAATTTTACTCATTTTACTTTACATCCTTTGTTCTCTCCTGCTAAGATTTGTGGGATGAGAGTTGGTGCATGTTTGCGTGCAAATGCGCGTGCGTGTTTTTCATACCACACGGCGTTTCCCTCACTCAGCTCAGTGTGCCTCTTCCTTCCCTTTTTCCTTCACATCTGCTCCAGACTGATCGCATAAATCCAGATGACATAGATTTAGAAAATGAGCCCTGGTATAAATTCTTTTCAGAACTGGAGTTTGGACGCCCGGTAAGTGAGGCTAGACTATTAATATAAGAAAATTAGGAGAATGTTGTTTGATTGATGAAAAATACCATTACCAGAAGAGATAGGTGTCATTTACAAAACAAAAGTCAAATGTATTGTTTAGACAAATTGGGTGCGGCTGAGCCCTCATCCGCTTCTGTACCAAATGGTTAACCCTGCTCAGACCCTTCCTATGTGCTTTGTCTCTACCGTGCCTCATGCATTAGGAAGATCGTATCTAAACAAATTCATAACGCTGAGATAGTTTCTGTCCTAGAATATTCAGGCAATTGTTAGAGGTTTATAGAAGATTTATATTTGCTTAGAGTCCATTTTGGTCTAGTTCAATCAGAAGAAATAGAGTGACATCTATGAAAATAATTACTATTATTATAGCTCCCATTTGCTGAAGAACTACCAAGCACTGGCGAGTGCTGGGTTCTGAGCTCTTTATCTCAGTTCTCTGGAGGCTTTTCCAATAAGAAGAAACCAGAGACCAGAGAGGACAAGTACTTTGCACAGGCTAGCAAGTGGTAGAGTCAGAAGTTAAAACCCCAGGCTTATTGAACACACCAAAAATCTCTGGCCAATTCCTTCAGTACTATACTGTCAGTATTAGAAATACCTCTATAAAATATCTCCTTTACTCTTAGGGATATAAGGAAAGAGAAAAAATAAAGAAATCCTATGAACCTTGATTTCTAGTTTCATGTTAGTGAAACATCTTGGCCCCAGACCCCCACCAAAGGTGGGCCTAACGAGAATTGCTTAGTGTACTTGGGAAAAAGAGTCAACACCAGCCCTAAATGACAGTTTCCTTTATTAAAAGTTTCATTGGGGATCTCTATCTACCAATAGCTATACTTTTGATAGGCGTCATTTAGGTATTTTTTTTTAGTCTTACTGATGTTCCTGAATTTTAAAATTTTTAAAGAACAGAACAATTCCATTGCACAGAACTTTATTGAAGATCAGAGAGTGTGATCTTTCTTTTACCGTATCAGATACTGATTTATAGACTCCTAAACTGACCGTATATTTATTGGTTACTGAGTGGTTATAGTTGTCCCTGTCATCCATTAAAATGCAAAGGACACTTGGTTAGGTTTCCTCTTATTGAACTGGATCAAAAGTGACTGTAAAGGAATATAAACCAAAGAATTTTTCCTAGACTTTTTATACCTAATAGGAAAAGTGTTTTCTCTCATTTTCCCCCTTATTTCTATAAGTATTCATATAAATGCATTTTATTTTAGAGAAAAAAATCCTCTGGCTTTATTTTGTATGTATTGATATTACTGATTACCTGGTTTGTAGGGACTAGATGAATTTCTGTTCTGAGCCTAAACTATCAGCATTTGTCTATAATCATGTTCGGCCCCACATGGAAACTTACCAGCATGCTCTCTACCTGTGCCTTTAATGTCTCTTTAATGTAACTTGGCTTCCTTTGTGGCTAGAGACCACGAGTGCTCATGTTGATGTGACCAAATGAGTTTATAAATATACTAATCCCATCGCTAGTGATTTTACCCAGTGCTTGAGAATATTTACGAACACTGCACTCTTCCTCCTAGGCCACCCCCGTTTGGCTCCATTCGTGCGCTCTTTATGTGTGTCTGACGCTGTCAGCACTCAGTTTCTAACTGTTGTCACCTTTTCCACATGTCCATTCCTTGCTGCCATTGACTCTCCTCCATTCCATCTCTACACCTTCTGCTTCTGTGGTGCATCTACACCCAGCCCCCTAAAAAGGCTCTGGACTATGTTCGAGATCATTCTTCTGGTGTTTCCAATGAGGTAAAAACAAATTATTCTCTTTTTCAGATGTCTCTCTTAGGAGCTGATACTGTGATTCTGAACCGTCTGTGTTGTAACAACTCACCACAGTGTCTAAGCTGTTTTGGAAAAATCTGTCTTTGCATCATTGTGTCGTATCCAGCATCATTGCTTAGACATTAATCATTCCAAAGTTGTGGTTGGCTCTCTCTGAAACGTGGTGAAGAATCATTCCAGCCGTCAATTTCCGTTGAACTATTCAACACAGTCCTGGTGTCCAGGAGTGTGACAATTAAAAAAAAAATCAAAAGTGCACGCTTAGTGCTTGTATCAAGCATCTGTTTTGATTAGACGGTCAAAGACTACACAGAGCCATTTTGCCATCACGCTTGGAGGTGCAGAATGACAGTTAGGTTCTTAATTACATGTTTATGGCCCACATATTCTTAAAATTTATGTAATTCTTTCATTTTCCTAAATACGATTTGTGGATTTTAGCACCAGCTAGGATCAAGAATAGAGTTGACAAACAACTGGGATGTATGTCCCAATTTCCCAGTTCCACATCCTTGACAGGCATTACTAATCCTTCTCAATGCTATCATCCAAGCAGCCACTGTAATAGGTTATAACTGGCAGATGAGATGAAATGCATTTGCTGTCTCTGTTTTAGAATCCTCACGGCAATCCGCTAGGTAAAAAAAATATGTGCCAGGCAGTGCTACATTTTATTTGATTGCGTCAAAGAGAGTCTGAAAAAGGAAGAGAAACTCCAGCGTCAAAGCTTTTTATCCTGATTTCTGCAAAGAAAAAAATGAAATGATTTTGGAAGGCAGATTTAAGACTTACTGGTTGACCTAAGCAAAAGTGACAATTTTGCTAAACATTAGCCTCCCTGTGGTAACTCTTAGAAGCAGCTAGAATGGGAGCAGAGTATATAAACTGGTTTTACACAGTGGTTTCTCTGTGGTCCTCAGTATATACAAAAACACTTAATAAATAACTTATCGTCATCAAAAAGTCTTAACTGGGTTAAATATGTGCAACTAGAAAATAAAAGTAGGAAGACACCAATGCCTCAGAGAGTACTTCGGACACGTAGTGGTTATGGGCACAGTCTCAGCAGGAAATCTCCACCCCCCGAAGCTTCAATCTGTGATTCTGAACTAGGCATCAGAGCGCATGCTCAGACAGAAGTAATCAAAATATTTATATATTCAATAAAAAGCAAAATAGAATACTCAAGAACATTCTAGACTGCAGTCATTCCTAAGGCTTATAACCCTAAAGACCATCAAATATAAGAAGCAATTCTGTGTTGTATGTTATGTTACCTTCACAACTGAGGAAAGGCTTTTCGACCTACGAAGAGAATGAGAATTTACTTTGGAATTCAGTCTGGTCAGGTGTTTTTCTGATATGTTGGTCAGATAGTTCTAGGATGTTTTTAAGGTGGATCATTAGAATGGGCAGAAAATTTTGAGATTACCAAGTCCAACTCACTCATTTTTAAGTCAAGAAAAGTAGAGCCCAACGATTTTTTTAAAATTATGTCCAAGATCACAAGGTCAGATGACAGCAAGTTAAAAATAAAATACAAATCTCATAGCCTTCACTTCCACGCCATTCCCTTTCTACCACACTTCTTAGCACGTCCAAGAGATGTTTGTAGAACTCAAGACTTTAAGAAACAAGTTATTTACTTAATACTATTCCGTGTTAACTATTTTTGTGAAAAAAGTTCCCATAATTAACATTACATGATAACTCTTGGGCTAAAGATAGCAGAAACTTAACTCTGCATTCTACATGTGATGGTACTGGCAAAAAAAGTCACATAAAAAAGCACTTTGCTGGTGGTTAAACTAATTTGCCATTATGTCTTTGGAACTGAGAAGGACTATTGTATGATTCTGTAGTATATTAATTTCCCATTATGGTGTTTCAATGTATACAAAAATATTCTGATAAGGTACTGGATTCTATCTTCAATATCCTTACATAAAACATTTCTGGTAAAATCTGTAATTGATTAACTTACATTACCTTAACTACCATTTATTAAGTGCCTAGCATATGCCATGAATAACATACTTTCTAACCCATAAAACTGAGAAACTGGCATTAAGGGAGAACAATTAAGGACTTTTAAGCAAAGTTTAATCATACGATCACTTAGTAGAGTGAGTCAGTGTCCATACTATATTAAAATGAACTTCATTTAGGTATGTGAAAATATGGTAATATATAAACTCAGTAGATCACAATAGGTAAAAGAGGTTACCTCTTTTCTGGAGACGATTTCCATTTCAGAATGAATATCATTCACATAATTATCATTAAGTTTCTCTCTTAGCCATCTATCTAGACATTTCACTATTTCCTTATAATTTTTTAAAGATTTAATTTATTTATTTGACAGAGAGAGAGAGAGGTCACAAGCAGGCAGAGAGGCAGGCAGAGAAAGAGGGGGAAGCAGGCTCCCTGCCGAGCAGAGAGCCTCATGTGGGGCTCAATCCCAGGACTCTGGGATCATGACCTGAGCCAAAGGCAGAGGCTTAACCCACTGAGCCACCCAGGCGCCCCTCCTTATAATTTTATATTGGACTTTTTCCTTTGACCTTTCAGAAAAATCACAAAATTGGTTTCAGTTTATTTTGGATTGTGGAAACCAGCACAAGGAGACATAATTGTAGTTTCTTTGCCTAAATCTAAAACACCATTGATTTATCAATGAGAGCTGTCACTGCCTAGGCTGTGTTATATCCCACATTACAATTTTGTTCAGGCTCATTCCAAGCTGGCCATTCAAAGTCACTGATCACTCTGGGGTGATTACGGACGTTCTGCAATCGACACTTCTTGACAACCAGCTACGGTTTGTCATTGGGTTGTCCACAAAGGTCATGATCCACACAAGCCACAAGGCTCTGAGGCTGTTTGGTGTTGCTCTTCCACAAACGTATAGAATTAATATTTCTACACCAGAATATAATATGTTTACTTGTTTGCTTTCCTTCTTATTTAGTATTCATTTTTTTCACCTTTCCAGGGTCTAATCCAGAGTTCAGCAAGCTAAGTCATCATATACATTCATCAGATTAGTGGACCAAATTTTTTTCTTCTAATTTTATATTAGTTGAGAACCTAGGAATCTAAATGTTTTCTAAGAATTACAAATATTAAAATATGCTTTTTCTGTCTAGAAGGAAGGGAGGATGATCTCTAGCAGAAAGGTGCTTTTGTTTGCTTCTGGGCAAGGTTCCATTCTCACTCAGTAAGATGGAATTAAATGAAAATATTAATTAACAGAACCAATTTTAGAGTTACACATAAGAGGGCTTGTCAGACTTATTTCCATAAAGAATCTACATAAAGAATGTTAATATTCTAATTGGTTAATTGGTGCTAATTTATAAGTAGAAAATAAGGTTATGGAAATCGTTTTTAAAGTGTGGTTTAATTTCCACCAAGTGGGTTTGTAATAATCTGGTAAAATATTTCTATGTGATGGGAACTTTACATCAAATCTGTCAAATCCTGCTCTTTTGGGCTGACATTTTCAAACTTCCATAGGGAAGCACATTTTCAAGCTACAATTTCAGTTCTTCATCAAACCAAAGTTTGGGATAAATAATTAACCATCAAATATGCCCCAAAGCAAGACAATATATATATAATATATATATAATATAATATTATTAATATATAATAATATTATATATATAATATCACATATATACTTGTATATACATTTCCCTGTATACTCTAGACATCACCCCACAACTACTTTCACTCATCTTGCATTGTCATTTCAAATACTCAAGAGCTCAATACAGATCTCTCTTGCCTTAGATATTTCAATGTTTATTCTGGTAGATGGTCGTGTGGAGTGAAAAAGTCCTATCTAATATTTCTGTCTAATATCTATTTCACTGTACTGTTCAGTGCAGTACAATTGAGTATGAAAATGGTGTGTACAATAAGCATTTGGAATTATGTATCAATTTGTATTTTCTGTTTTTCTTTATTCCTACAGCCATGGACAGCTGAGAGTTGATGTTCTCATGAAAATTTTAAAAATCTACTTCTTTTTTAAAAAAGGTTCCATTTTGGTTTATCAATCATTTATTTTAAATCGACTCTGAACTTAGCTATTTTGAAAGATGCCACTCTGCCCCTGACTTAAATACCAGGCAGTTTAGTTTAATTTCAAACCAAATTCTGTGGTATTATTAAGATGCCATGCCTGTGTTGACAGAGGAAAGATGTCTCAAGTTCTGCTTAAATGTTATATTCTAAAGAGAATACCAGGCAACACAACAGAAAAATTATAAAGACGGTTTATGTTGTATAAGGGCTGAATGATGATTACAAATATTTTTTTAAACATCAAACCATTCCTTGATGCAGAAAATTTCTATTTACAGTCTATTTCCTATATGAAGAAGTGCTTAATGACTTTTCTTTTCTCCCCCAGGCAATGTTTGGGCTGTGGATAATTTGAGTTAGGCAGAAAAATACACTGTGGTATATCAAAAGAGAAAGTAGATAGAAAGAAAGTAGAAATCAGGTTACATGTTTTCTCTTTGAAAGACATTTTATGACCAAGATAAATGGGATTTTTCATCTCAGCTTTTATAATACTCTTTTTTAGGATACCTAGTTTAATGTCCAAGGACAAATGAAATATTGCCCTGGAAAAATTTTCATGGAACTATTTTTCTATCTTAACAGGCCTCCCTGTATCAATCCTCTATAGACAGAAGCCTGGAAAGACCTACTAGGTAAGAACATCATTGCAGCATGCGACCAGAATATTATATACCAGTGATCTCTCTTTTAATAGGAATGCTACTCAGCAAAATAATAATGAGGGTTATGTTATCACTCATTATTATTTGGGGCACCTACTTTATGAAGTTGTTTCATTTTGTTTTTACATCATTTCATATGATCATATTCAAAACTTTATAAAAATTAAATGAAATAATTCTGGATTTCTTTACTGAGAAATTCTTCCCTTCCCTGTCTCCTCTAAGCTCAGTTTTCTTTTCTTTGAATGGGAATTATAAAATCTAATTTTCAATATCATTAGGTGACTCTTACGATAGTATATTTGAAAAATGTATAAATTACTAGAAAATTTCTAAATTATGTTCTACATATTACATGCTCACCACATAAATCAGAAACATTGTTATTACAATAAATGGGGTCTTACTATATACTAGACATTCTAAGTACATAAACATAATCGATCCTTAAGATACCACGATAAGCTAAGTGCTATCCTCCCCACTTTATCTCTGAATAAACTAAAATTAGGCCTTATAACTTACCAAGTTCACACCATTGGCAAGGAGCAGAGACAAACTAGAATTGAACCAGAATAATCTGGAACCACTAGTCCTAACTGTTCTAGAAGTCTGCCAAGATAAGTTCTGATGGTTGGCTTTAAATATCACACTTACTTCATAGCACTGCAGAAATTCATACACAGTTCAATAGCAATGGTTATTAATACAAACTCTCAGCCACATTGTACCATCAACAACAAGCCATAGGGAAACCGTGAGGTAAGAGAAATTTGTCTCACCAGATGTCTTCCTTTTCAGTCTTTTCCTCCCCTGTGGCATGTTATGGGAACTCCTTCTTTAGAGAGAAAAGATACATGGCACAAATCACAACACTGAATTGTCAGTCACAACATATTGCACTAAACGGAGTTTTTTTTATTTCAAAACATGATTTATATTCCAAGAAACAAGGCAGAGGATCATAGGGGAAGAGAGGAAAAAACGAAACAAAAGGAAACCACAGAGGCAGACAAACCATAAGAGACTCTTCATCTCAGGAAACAAACTGAGGGTTGCCGAGTGGAGGGCTCGGGGGGGGATGGGGTGACTGGATGATGGACTCTGTTTCATATTGTATAAGACTGATGAATCACAGACGTGTACTCCTGAAACAAATCATACCTTATGTATTAATAATAAAAAAAATGCAAAAAAAATTAAACATACTTAAGGTCAGTACTTTCAAAGAATTAAAAATAAAATAAAAATAAAACATGATTATAAACACATAGCCACACACACCCCCAAAAAACCAGCACATGGATGTTTATAACAGCTTTACTCATAACTGCCAAAACTTGACACGTCCGGTAGGTGTGTTGAGATAGAAATTTGTGCGTCCATATGAAGGAACAGTTTTCAGCCATAAAGAGAAATCTTAAAATCAGGAACTTTGGTGGGAAACAGCCTTAACATAAACTATGGACTTTAATGACATTTAGTAATTATGAGTCAGGATGGTTCATCAGCTGTCACAAACACATCACACACAGGAACAGACAATGTCAAGATGGGAGAAAGTGCGTGCGCAAGGAAAGGGCGCTTAGGAGAACTCTCTGTAGTTTCCAATCGATTTTTCTGTAACCCTAACACTTCTCTAAAAAAAAGAAAATACAGTCTATAAATTTTTTTAAAGAGAGGATTATAAAGAAATAGTGTTTAGTCGCAAGGAATGCATTCTTAAAACTGCTGTTGGGGGGAAGTGAGTGAAGAGACGTTGTGTCGCTAACGCTTCCCATCAGTCCTTCTGAGTCACAGGGGAACCTCCTCCAACACCAGCCTAAACCAAGCCGATTCCTTCTTTTAGTTCTGCGAGCATGGCCAGTGACTTTAGGAAAAGGAGGAAGAGCGAACCTGCGGTGGGGCCACCCAGGGGCTTGGATCCAAGTGCGAGCAGGACCAGCCCAGGGCGAGCGGACCTCCCGGGACCAGGCGGCCCCGTGACAAAGTCTTTCATCAGTTCTTCTCCTCCTTCCCCCTCAAGAGCAAAAGGTGAGTGACCACAGATTGACAAGTAAGCAATTTACTAGCTTAACTTTAATCGAGGGTACCGTGTGAGGGCTGGTCCAAGATAACCATTCAGAGAGAGTTAACACTTAAATACAGCATCTTGAATACAATTTGGTTTCAAAACAGTAATTTATCTTTTTCACACAGACTAGGTCAAGTTGGTGGGCTGTTTGATGGCTCCATCTAGCCTAAAGATGCTTTCTTCCTCCAAATAATCCATTTGTGAGTTTTTCTTGAACAAATTCGAAGGATCTAACTTACTGTCAGGCTATTAAAAGATTACATGTATAAATATTTGCACATTGTCAAAAGTGTTCTAGTGTTACTACAGCCAGCAAAGTTAATCGCGTTTCTAGAATAGGAATTAGAAGTAGCAACCAAGAATGTTGTTGCCTAAAACACTTTGATTTGAGTGTTGTTGTTGTTTTTTTATTTAGTTCTAGATAAAAATGTGTCTGACCAATTAAAGTTATTTCTTTAGTAATTTGTTTTATATTTTGGTGAACATTTATATAGATAGTAGAATATCTGTGTTCTGCATGGAACATTGTGTTTGGTTCAGAACATTCCACCAGTAAGACCTAACTGGTTTCAAGCCATACTTAGAAAATTTGAGATAACACCAAGTCATTTTTCCACATGGCCTGTCTCCTCTCTGGAAATTAGATGAGCTGTGTTGAGAGAGGGCGAGTCTCTCCTCCAGGTCTCTGAAAGACCGTTCAGTGCATTATTGCTGGGCTAACCAGAACATTCCCAAGATGGAGACTGAGGCTTGACCTGGCATCTACAAGTATCTAAGGCCATACCATATTTGGGGTCCCATAATCTCTGCCAGTCTCCTAGGCTTGAAACAAAATACCGAAGGAATTTAAAGTGTGTGATGAACCTGAGCTCTAACAGAGGTTTCCATAATACAGCACAGACTCAGCTACACTTATCAAACGTAAGCGCTTCAAGTGTTGCCATGTGGTGATTAAAGCTAAGCAGTAGCTGGTCTATGGGCAGAAGACAGGCAGGTCTGGACGACTGGACTTTGGGTGGGTGAGAGGCACTAGCCATCTTCCCAGTAAAACCGTGCATGTTATCCGGAATGTTCAGAAGGAGTGAGCCTCTCTCATGATACCCTTCATCAAATTCACTAAGATGCTTGGATCAGATTCTACTCATTTATGCAAATGAATGCCTACAGAAAATAAATAATTCATGAAATACCACTGATTCATTATACTTGGATAGCACCCAAAAGTTTAAAGGATTCTGATTAATTTAGGTAATTGTTTTTATCCCAGGGAGTGTTAAGTTAACTTCCTTTCCCAGATATTACATATCTACTCAATGTGCTAATCTGCTTTTGAAAAATGTGGGTAAGATTGTAAGGCAGGAATCAATACAGATATTTTCCTTCATGAGGTTCTCTTCTAAGAAGGAAATTTCCCATTAGATGTACTTTGGTCATTTGTTTATTAGTGAACTCAGCACAGCAAAAGAGTCTTTCCAAACATCTTCTAAATTGAGGTCAGTTTTAGCTCTCTATTACCAAGTTGCAAATTATTAAAAAAAAAAAAAAACAAACAAAAAAACCTCCCTGAAAAAAAGCAAGATGTCTTTACCTCTGAAGGAAGTTTTATATTATATCCCCCTACCTTATAAGAACCTGCCTCATAAGAGGTTAAAAGTAGAGCAATTAAAGGGGTAAATTCATTTATTTAAAGAGGTTCCACTTGTGTTTTTTCCCTTGGAAACATATTAGCAGCAACAGTGCACAACATCTTGGTTTTGCAAATTTAGAAAATATGCATCACCCTTTTTGCATCTAATGCCCATGAAAAATTATTTGGTACAGTTATGGGACTGGTATTTAAAAGCAAATTTATAAATCACTCTTATTCTCTGTCATTATGAATCAAATGAGACTCAAACCTGACCCTATTAAGTTGATTAAATAGGTAGCACTTTTGGTCTTAATTGTTTAAACTTGAAATGACGACCAGGGCATGCTATAGATTAGCTTTTGAGGTTTGCCATGTTTGCCGGAAGATGTGTGAACACCATAAAAATAGGTAGATTTGCTACATTACCTTTTATACAGGGTTTTGTTGACTCTCATATCTGCAAAGCTACCTTCATTGAGAAAGTATTACCTTGCTTTAGAATCTGGCTTTTTTCTCTAGAGTTGAAGCTACATGTTTAACAGTCGGTGTCTAGATCAAACCATGCTAACTTCTTTCTCTTTGCTGCTGTCTGTTGCTAAGTGACACTCTCTCCTCTTTGTGAACCTTTTAACTTCTCCAAATGTCTCTCTTCCACCACGCTGCCCTGGATTAAAAGGTGGGGATGATATATGTCCATCCCTTTACAGTTACTCAGGGCTCAACGGCAACCCCTCCAATGAGTTAGATTACTGTAACGCTTACAGACAGCATTTGGATGTCCCTCGTGACTCACAGAGGGCCATTACTTTCAAGAACGGCTGGCAGATGGCCCGACAGAATGCAGAGGTCTGGAGCAGCACTGAGGAGACGGTGTCCCCGAAAATCAAATCCCGCAGCTGTGACGATCTTCTAAACGACGACTGTGATAGCTTCCCCGACCCCAAAACCAAGTCAGAGAGTATGGGTTCTCTGTTATGTGAAGAGGACTCCAAGGACAGCTGCCCTATAGCGTGGGCCTCCCCCTACATCCAGGAGGGTCGGAGTAACGGCAGGTCAAGGCTCCGCCACAGGTCAGCCCACAACGCCCCGGGGTTCCTCAAAATGTACAGGAAAATGCATCGCATTAACCGCAAGGATTTGATGGCGTCGGAGGTGATCTGCTCCGTCAAGTCGAGGATAATGCAGTACGAGAAGGAGCAGCAGCACAAGAGCTTGCTGCACGGATGGAGCCAGTCCTCCACCGAGGAGGTGCCCAGGGACATGGTCCCCACCCGCATTTCTGAATTCGAAAAGCTGATTCAAAAGTCCAAGTCCATGCCCAATTTAGGAGACGAAATGTTATCTCCCATCAGCCTAGAAGCTCAACAAAATGGTTTATGTCCCAAGAGGCGATTTTCCATTGAGTCTTTGCTGGAGGAAGAAGGTCAGAGCAGACACGCTTCGCATATGCAGCGGAGCTACGAGCCCCAAGCCCTGGTACCGATTCATATCGAAGTCACCAGTGATGAGCAGCCCAGAGCGCACGTAGAGTTCTCAGATAGCGACCAGGACGGCGTCGTGTCTGACCACAGCGATTACATTCACGTCGAAGGATCGTCCTTCTGCAGCGAGAGCGACTTCGATCACTTTTCTTTCACGTCCTCTGAAAGCTTCTACGGGTCCAGCCACCATCACCACCATCACCACCATCACCACCACCGACACCTGATCAGCTCCTGCAAAGGCAGATGCCCGGCCTCCTACACCCGGTTCACCACGATGCTGAAACACGAAAGAGCCAAACACGAGAACACCGAAGAGCCCAGAAGACAAGAAATGGACCCTGGGCTCTCTAAGCTTGCATTTCTGGTCAGTCCCGTGCCTTTCCGGAGGAAAAAAAATTCGACACCCAAAAAACAGACTGAAAAGGCAAAATGTAAAGCTTCTGTATTTGAGGCTCTGGACTCTGCCCTTAAAGACATCTGTGACCAGATTAAAGCCGAAAAGAGAAGGGGAAGTCTGCCGGACAACAGCATCCTGCACCGTCTCATCAGTGAGCTTCTGCCGGATATCCCCGAGAGGAACTCGTCGCTTAGAGCTCTGAGAAGGAGCCCCATGCACCAGCCTTTCCACCCACTGCCTCAGGACGGTGCTATGCATCGTCCGTTGTACCAGAACGATTGTGGGAGAATGCCTCACAGTGCCTCTTTCCAAGACGCGGACACCACCACCGCCAGCTACCGTCACCAAGATTATGACAGTGCACGGAGTCTCCAAGGTGGATGAGCTTTTCTTTCTTTTTCCTTGTGGTTCAGACATCCGCCATCCAGCTCTCTCACACCTTCCATTCCTACATCTCATCATTCCTAAGCCACGAGACCACCTGGCATCGTTATGTGTTTTTTGAAGCAAATGCTTGTTGTGCAAACGGTTCTTACTACATCATCTCATTTGCCCATGTGCTCTCCGGGCTCCGTGTGTGGCTTAAAGTGATCGCTAATTCACAAAAATTTACTCATTCAAAATCAAAAGGGAAAACCATCTCGTAGCTTAATGTTAGGGCTGCAACCACTTGCATCAAAACACCGAATTAAACTTATTTTACCAATTTAAGAGGGTTCCAAGACAGAGACCATGATTGAGTATCAGTATCCTTAAGAGACTGACAACTCTTTTTTTGTGGTGAAGTGAATCAAAACCAGTAACTTAACAAATAGCTTTTTCCTTTTTACGTTAACTTTATAAAGTTATAGTCACTCAGTAAATAATGTGCTTACATGCAATGTAAAGGTACTACATCAAAACACTCTGGAAGCAAAATTGTAGTATGTCATGTAGTAATCGATGATCAATGAGAAAAGAATAGGATTTGTTTAATGACTTTCTTCATTTAAAGGACATAATGGGATAAAATTTTTGTGAATGCATCTTTAAGCTATATATACAGAAATCTCGTCTCCATTTCATTTTCTCTGCCTTTCCATATCTTAATTTATTTGTTTTCTATTTCCTCTAACAGAATCTTATATTGACATTTGAATTAGACATGGAGGTAAAAAGACACCCCCAAGTCCATTGTCATAGATGGATTATCACCTTGAAGTAGCAACACAAGGACAAATAACAGTTCAAATGCAGAGGACTTTTTTGAGATTTTGGGGGGTGTATTGGCATTTTTGATACAATCTTTATACAATTCTTTTGGTTAATTCTTAAAGTACATCTGTTTACTATGTAAATTTTAAGAAGCTGGAAAGAATATTCCATGCTGAAATTTAGATTATCAATAGTCTTCTATGCATGGAACACTGCAAAGTGCTTTACAAACATTATCTAATTAACACCAGCCTGAACCTAGGTGATAGGTATCATTATAAGCTTTGTTTTATAGTTCAGACCCAGGGAAGGTGAGATTTGACCAAAGTCATTTAGGGAGAGGTAGGAGAAAAGAGATTCAAACTCCTAGTAATTCAGATTTTATAGTCTAGAATATAATCTCTATAGTTAAAAAACATCAAATTTCATATTAATGTAGTATGTTAACTGCCATTGTACACATTTGCTTATTTTATTAGTGTTTATCTTTGCTTTCATTTATAGTATACAACATGCTTCAAAAATAATAAACTAGAATTTTTTAAATCAATGCCTACAGTTTGAAATTTTCACCTATTGAGATTGAGATGTCATAGTTTAAGTTTTTAATTAATTAACTACCTTTTCCCAATATTGGACAATTCCAGTTATTCGGTTAGGTAGATGAATAATAATCATCCCTTCTAAATTTTATGCACAGGTAGAGTACATTATTGAAACATGATTTGAGGGAGCTTTGAGAAGCATTTAATGAAATAAAATACTTACTTTCCAACTTTGTTTAGCCCAGTTGAAAAGAGTTTATATTCCAAGGATTAGCAAAAGTAATTTACAATTTAATGATCGGTATGAGAGCCCTATGATCGTAAAAGAATATGATTTAAAACGGAAAATAAATGGCACATAATCCTCTCTCACTCTTGAAAATAACCGATTAAGTTTTACTTGAATATTTGTGGCCATGCTACCTTATTAAGCCTAAAAACTTTGGAATTCACAACTAATAGAGAGTAGACCTTTATCCTTATGTTGTCACATAACTGATAACCCACCTGCTTTTAAGCAGACAATTCTTCCTTACAGTCAAAGCTGTCAAAATCTTTAAACAATGCTTTCCTTTTATGAATTGGCATTTTAAATTCCTTTATGGCTGTATTTATTTTACTTAATGTTTCTTGTTAACCAATACAACTAAATTTATTAAAGGCTAAGAGAAAGAATTTACTAATTTCGACCCAGGTATATTGGTAGAATTCTTTAACAGAGATTACTGGGGTACTTTTAGCCTCTAGTTACATTTCCACGTATCAATGTGTAAAGTATGAGACCATTAAGAGATACTTGTAATCACAATTTTGTAATATAGCTATTTATACTTTGTTTTAAGGTGAACAGAAACAATTCAGGATTTCATAAGCAGTTTGGCAACCAATACGATACTAGGTGTTTAGAGAATTTTTATCCCTTTGTTTCTTGGAATAAAAAATACTTTCTGATGAGGTACTTGCGCAAAAGGGGAGGCAAAAGATACAAAGTTTTTAACCCTTTAAATGACATCTTAGATTTAACACCTTAGATTTAATGAGAGGGGCTGGCAAGAAGGGCTGGGGGAGGGACACATCCAAGTTCTGCCATCACCGTACTTTCTTTTTTTCTTTTTTCTTTTTCATTACTGCATTCTTAAATTGTTCCACAAAATGTTTTAGTTTTTGTAAACTGTTGCTATTTTCAAATGGTCCATCTTCTATCAGTCCCATAGAGCAAAAGGAAAAGAAAGTATTAAGTCTTGGAGATGGGAAATCCCCAGGACTATGAATTGTCTACAAGGAGCGCTGCAGCATGAATTCATCAACAATGTAACAATTATATGTGTGCTTAGAACACTTCTGCCACCTCGGATATTTGTCTCTTTTGAAATGTGCTGGTTTTGTGTCTTTTTTCGCAACTTTGTAATGACCTATGAGTTTTATACCCATGTCTTCCATTGTGGTGTGTCTCAGAATCTGAAGGAGAAAATAGTTGCCACCAGGAAAATGGCAAAAAGGGTCAGCTTTTAATTAAGTGGATACTCACTCCGGCCCTGTCCTCTTCCACAGACCACGAGTCCCCTAGAAGTTATGCATCCACCATGACTGACCTGGGGAGAAGCGCACCTCGGGAAAGAAGAGGAACTCCGGAAAAAGAGGTGGTGTGTTTAGTGCTACTTGAGTCTTTTTTTCCGCAGTGTATTTGGCAAAGCACTTGTCAGCCGCAAGGCTTCTCTGAATCTTGAATTACACCCATGCATGAACAACAGAGCTCTGCAAGAGTCTTGAGCTGGGTTGCCCCACAGAGGAAGGAGATTTCCTTATACAAATGTCCCCACTCTCCCCTAGGGGGAGAGCCCTAGATCATCTGTGCTGCAAAGCCATACCAATTGGACATAATGATTTTTGCTGGCCTGCTTTTATTTGAGAACATCTCTGAAAAATCAAGGCTCCTAGGAACGGCCTAGCTCTTTGTCCGTGGCCCTGGCTCAGGGCCAGAGCTCTGGTGCGTGCTATCTCGGAGCTGTTTGATGGCAGCTGAAAGCAGGTCTCAGACTGGCAGTCAATCCAGGAGAATCGCTAGGCTGTGTCTCCTATAGTCTAGAGCCTGTGGGACCCCAGAGAAGTCAAGAATGTTCCAGGTTGGGACGCCTGGGTGGCTCAGTTGGTTAAACAGCTGCCTTCGGCTCAGGTCATGATCCCAGCGTCCTGGGATCGAGTCCCACATCGGGCTCCTTGCTCAGCAGGGAGCCTGCTTCTCCCTCTGGCTCTGTCTGCCATTCTGTCTGCCTGTGCTTGCTCTCTCCCTCTCTCTCTGATAAATAAATAAAATCTTTAAAAAAATATATTTAAAAAATTTAAAAAAAAAAAAAAGAATGTTCCAGGTTGCCTGAAGTTCACAGAATCATGAGGAAAGAGAGTGGGGAGGGGGGATTACTGGGAAGTGGAGAAGGAAGATCTGGAGTGGCTAGCTGTGGGGACCAGGGTGATGGAAGGAGAGTGTGTATCACGTCTTATCATGACCAAAAGGCTGGTTTACCGTGTGCTCAAGATGACCTAGCCTGTGCTTTGGGCCACTAACTAGCTTCCCAGTGATAACTGGGCTAAGATTTCTTTGCTACTATGTTGATAATTGTTTAGTAAAAGGGATTGATGGTCTCCTTCATGACTCTTCCCAGTCTTTTGATTATGATTCTGAAGGAGTTATGTCGATACAAAGAACCTAGAGCAACTAGCCCTCGGCATTATCCCGGGAAAAGCCAGATTCATCCCTGGGACAGAACCCTTGGCAGAGCCCTATTCCAGCATTCATCTTACTTAGTTTCTAAGATGAAATATGATATTCAGTGGTTATGATGAAAAAGTCATCTACTATGTTCTGTTATCACTTAAATACCTAAATGAAGGACTAATTGGTTGATTGATAAATTGCATAAAGGATTTACATATGTTTCATCATTCTTTGTGATTTAATTTCCCTTTGATTCACATGAAATTATTTTCTTGAAAAAAAAATCCAAATTGTAAATGAGTGCTAATTATTTACCTTCCCTTTCAGAAATTGCCTGCAAAAGCTGTTTATGATTTTAAAGCTCAGACATCTAAGTAAGTAAGATAAGTGTTGCATTATACAACTTAGGGTGGCTTAAATACTTCAGTAATATTTAAGAGGCAAATATTGCAATGAGATGTATCACAAATAAGTTCTAAGTCCCAACTGAGCAGTCGGCTGTAATTAGTGTTTCCTTCACAATTAACTGGGATGGGGTTGATTTTATTTTCCTCTGAAGTTTAATTGACAAACATTGAGTTTTAAATGACACTAAACATGTTAGAGCACCATGAGTTCAAAGGGATAGGAAAACAAAAGTGATATTAAGAATCTTTGTTTCTAGAATTTTTGTGTCAAGAATGAAATAAAAGTGAAATGTTGGCGAGTAAACACTACCTGAGAGAATTTGATAACATTTATTTATCCAACCATATCCAGGACAGTTTGCAGGGTAGAGGAGTAGAACAGTGAACAAAGATTCCATAGTCAAACCTCCATGTCCTAACACTTTAACACTGAGATTCTGAGCAAAATTTTCACCTCTGGTCTTTTGATGTTGGTATTTTCATACTCCTGTGGGGCAGTATTTTTTTTTTTTTCTTTTTGCCTTTTGTACTTAGGAACTTGTTAATCAGATGGGCATGTGTTAGTACTAAGCACATAAAGAGGCTTAAACAGGAGGGAACCTTCCAGATCTGTTGTGGCCCATGTATACAGACCTGATTTCAGAAACTCTGATCTCCATTAGAATTCAAGATATTGAAACAGTTGAATATTGGCATTAAATTATCTTGTGTTGTTCAGACAGAATATTTATAATAATAAAATATTGTATTCATAAAAATGTATAATATTATATTAATCAATTAATAGTTCTAGAAACTGTCTCTGCCATATGACATACAAAAAATAAAATCACTCAGATGTGGGTAATACTGCTGAGATGGTGAGTGAACTAAATAGGAAAATGCTGTCTAGAAATTAAGATGGCTTCAAACTAGTGTTTAAAAAAATCCTGAAGAAAAGCTTACCTACTTTTTTTTTTTTTTGATGACATAAGTAACATCTGCTTTGTTTGTACTACACTCTAGTAGCTATGACCCTGCTCTTTGGATACAGTGTGACAATTTGTATGATACGTGTCACTTTTACAAAATAATGACTTAGAACATGTAAATTTCATTTCTTCCTTGTGACAAGAAATCAGAATGTATGAAACCCCGAGGAATGACGGGGCACATAACACAGGAAAGGTATCCACCCAGGGCCCTCAGCTTTTTAAGAAAGCTTAATAAAAAACAGGCTTTGGGAGAAAGATGATGTACAGTGCTGAGGGAAGTGTTTGGGGTGTTAATTGTGTTGCTGGATTTTGTTTGCTCCAAGTGCCAAGCCTTTCGCCATCCTCCAAGGCCCTGTCCTCATTGCAGAAGCTCTGAGTTAGCAGAGGTTCAAGCTGGCAAATGGCACAGCCTTTCTGAATGGTGTCTGCGCCACCCCCCACCTTCCACGAAAATCTTTCGACACCTACAAAATCGAATTGTGTAAGACTTCAGAGAAGTCGATCCAATAACCACCCATGGAAGCCAACCCATATTTTTTGTAAAAAAAACAAAAACAGAAACAAAAATTGTTTCCCACATACCATAAGTAAGCTGGTCTGATGGCTGCTTAACCGTCTTCCTCTGGTTCCTTCTTGGGAAATGTAAAAAGCAGTCAGTCCTCAGTGTAGTCACCCTATTTGACACAAAAATCGAGCGTATGGATGACTTGTGCAGCTTTAAAAGGCTCGCACCCCCAGAAGCACTGAATGTCCTGGAAATACTCTTAATTAATAGCTAGATGTGAGTGCTTTTCATGCCTAACATCTTATAAACAAGAGACCGGTAGATGTATCTGTTTTAAATAAATAGGTTTTAAAAGCTATTTTTCCTTTCCCTAATGCAAAATGTTTAATTTACAAAAACACAGCTCAGTAACTCACCCAATGTAATCTCTCAATTGTAAAATAGGAAAAAGAGATAAAATGTCATTTCCAAAGGTTGTCAATGGCCTCAATTCAAAAGGTTTAGGGGAGGGAGGGAGCAACCTTTACCATAATGGGGCTCAGAAAATCTAGGTCTGAGATGAGAGAGACACAGTTTTGAAAACTGTTAAGTGAGATTTCTGTCCTTTAGCTAGAAGCCTTCAAAATTTTAAACACAAACCTTTAAAAATAGATTTGATTTCTTTTCACATTGAAAAGAAAAAGTTAGTTTTCTCTAATTGACATTTAGCTAAGCTTCCTAGTCTCCTTTCCAGAAACAAAACACACCTGCTGCTAAGAAAGCTGTTGGACTGTAAACATTAAATATTATGCTTTTTGTTTCCTACATCAGGCACTTCATAAAACAGGGAAATACTACAGTGAGGCTCTGTGAGTCTCCTTTGTCTTTAGGGTTACTGAAAATTTAATGCACTTTTTTTTTTAAAGATTTTATTTATTTATTTGACAGACAGAGATCACAAGCAGGCAGAGAGGCAGGCAGAGAGAGAGGGAGGGAAGCAGGCTCCCTGCTGAGCAGAGAGCCTGATGCAGGGTTTGATCCCAGGACCCTGAGATCATGACCCAAGCTGAAGGTAGAGGCTTAACCCACTGAGCCACCCAAATGCCCCTGCACTTTCAGTGTGAATATTTTAGCACTTCTAATTGCTCAATCATTCTTTTAATATGCAACATCTTTTTTCCAATTAATTCTTTTACTAAATAAGAAATATTCTACATCTGACATCTACCTGTCTCTTCTTTATCTATTCGGCATCAATAAACCACCCAACTCCACGTTCTGAATGAAACAATGCAGAAGACCCAAGAGTGGGAAGGCCAGTGTCTAGGAAAGTGAGGCTCTTGGGAAAAGATGGGAAATAAGTGTCCTCAAACAAACATAATTATGGAGACAAAACGACAAACAGACATAATTCCCTGGGTAACGAAGCCGTGAAAAACAGACGCAGTGAGGGTGAGCAGACGGGCGTGAATTCTCCAAAATAATGAATGTCTTTAGAACTGTCTTTAGAACTTAAAATTACATTATCCACATTTACCGGCTTAGGAAAAAGCAGGTAAATAAGCTTCTTCTTTGAAAGAGCCCAGCTGGAAAACTATAGTTACCATCTTGAAAATATTTTTCTTTTTTAAAAACAAGGGGCACCATGTGTGGCTCAGTCAGTTAAGCGTCTGCCTTCAGCTCAGGTCATGGTCCCAGGGTCCTGGGATCGAACCCTGCATCAGGCTTCTTGCTCAGCGGGAAGCCTGTTTCTCCCTCTCTTTCTGCCAGCCACTCCCCCTGCTTGTGCTCTCTCTATAGATATCAAATAAATAAAATCTTTAAAAGAAAAAGATCTAGGGGTGCCTGCGTGGCTCAGTCTATTGATTATCTCAGGGTGCTGGGACTGAGCCCCACATCCAGGCTCTGGCTCAATGGGGAAGTCTGCTTCTCTGCCTCTCTCCCCGCAACCCATGTGCACTCTCTTTCTCCAGAAAATAAATAAATCTTTTTAAAAAAGGGACAAAGTAGGCAACAAGCAATCTGTTTATGTCTTTACACTCCAAACATGTTTCTTTCCATGCTCCACGAAAGAACAAAGATCTTTCTCTTTACGCAGAATACATTCCTCATCAAAACATTCCACTTCAATGCCTGACAACCAGCTTCAAGGACCCATAAATAACAATTTTCTGGTGATGGTCCTTCTGTGCTACAGCTAAATATTGATTTTCCTTATTGTAAGCGTTAGCACATCAAAAGGAGACAGGAAGAGAGAGACGTCAGTTACCCCGCTAACTAGCTGACCGGCTTCAGGACAAATGAAATCAGTGCAGACCTCATGTACCATTATACCAAACGCCACTGCTCCTCCACGAGAAACTCCTGATAACACAGCAGTCGCCTGTCCCTGCCTTTAAATCTCATAGGCATCTGCCCGTGATTTATATCCAGTGTGATGTTTACACTTGTTCTCTTCTGAAATCACTTCTGACATTGTAATGTGATCAGTGAATTCTAAGAGTTTGCAAGGAAAATCCTTATGTAACTGGGCTCGGCAGATTATTTAATATATATTAAATATATATTTTTTAATTTAAATATATTTTAAATTATATTTAAATTTAATTTATTTTAATTTAATATATAATTTAATTCATTGATGTATTATTTATTTATATTATTATTTATTATTATTAATTTAATTTAATGTATAATATATTAATATATATTTTAAATATATAGGGACAGTATATTTCTCAGCCAAATGCCGACCGAGTGAGAGTATTGATCTCACCAGTCATTGCTCTACTTCGGGGGGAAACCCACTGAAACCTGTCTCTTCCAGGGAGCTGTCGTTTAAGAAAGGAGATACTGTCTACATCCTCAGGAAAATAGATCAAAACTGGTATGAGGGAGAGCACCACGGCAGAGTGGGCATCTTCCCAATCTCCTACGTCGAGGTAGGTCCTTTCCTTTCCTTCTTCCGTGGTCCCAGCTTCCAGACTCCCCACAGATCAAGACTAAGTCCCTGTTGTCCTTCGCAGAAACTCATACCTCCCGAAAAAGCACAGCCCGCAAGACCCCCTCCGCCAGCGCAGCCTGGAGAAATCGGAGAAGCTTTGGCCAAATATAATTTCAGCGCTGACACAAATGTGGAGCTATCGCTGAGAAAGGTACCCCGGCTGTTTTCTCCAACAGCGCCTTTTGAAAGGCTCTTATTTTCAAAACTAAAATAGGTTACCTTTTTCTTAGACATTTTTGTGCTTCCCCCACGTGCTACAAAGGACTCTATAAGACCACCCCCAGGCGCCCTTACCCAGGTTCCTGTGTCCTTCCAGATGAGGTCCCCTGCAGGACACAAAGCTTCTCGCAGGACCTTCCCTCCCGGGCTTAGCAGGGCAGGCTCCGACTCCTCTCCGAGGGGCGCCTGGGGCTGAATCTCCCGGACCTCTTTCTATGGAAACATCAAAAGGAAAAGAACACTTTCATGCACCTCGAAATATTGTTGCCCTGCTGCTTTATTATTCAAATTTTTTTTCAAAAATACTGTTCCAACATTTAATTTTAACTTGGCATCAAGGAACAGTCCTCACATAATGCAGGTACTTTTCGCGCCGGAGCCTTTCAGAGGAGTCATTTGCGCAGTGCTCCTGCTTTGATCAGCACCCTCTGGGCCTCAGGACCGACCCGAATTCCACTAGCAACTTACCCAGTTCTAGGAGCTCTTCTGAAGCATGTCAGAAAGAGCCCCTTGACTTGAAGCAACTTAACGCAGTGATGAAAGAGCAAATGAAAGAGCAAATGAACGTCATGTTCATGTGCTGGCAGCAAGCACAGGTCTGCACAGAGGACAGGCTGGAGAGTCACTGCACGGTGGTTCTAGAACCTCATTGTCCATCAGGGCAGTCCTTAGCCAGGAGCAAGGAAGGGAAGCCCCACCGTTCTTATCCGGCAGAGCCTCCTCCCGTTCTCCCCTCTCTGCCCTGGTGCAGTCGATTCTTGCCCCCCAACTCCAGCCTGCAACACAGTTTCTCACAAACCCAACCAGCTTCTATTTCCTAGTAAAAGAGAAGCTTCTACTGGTGCGATTTATAGCTCCAGCAGCAGCGGGAAAAATCAGTACAGATTTTACGAGTAGAAAGATTTGCTTTTCTTCAGCGTGTCCCACCCAGTGCCAGTGTGGGACAGGCTCTAGGAAGACTTGCACCTTGAGCGTCCCCTGAAGGAGGTCTCCCTACAGCGCTGAAGCTTTGACTCTGTCCTCCTCAAGGCCTCAGCAGCCCAGACTTCCGTACTACCTGCTGGACATGGCTGCGAAGTTACTGCCATTTAACCACAATTTGCCTATTTATTTCAGGGCCACATGTGGCTTCAAGTTGAAATTGCAGCTGAGTTTTATGGCATTGGCACGATCGCTGCCAGTAGCAGCAATGGTAACCATAGAAAGTTCTGTTATTGCTAAAGCCGGGGGCTCTGTGAAAATGTCTAATGACCACCTTGGTGTTGTCCCCAACCAGCGAGAATGGACAGCATTGCTTCACCATCTTAATGCAAAACAGGTGGAGGTCAGCCCTGGCTGTGGAGGGGACTATCTTTGCCCCGTCCTGCTAGCCATACCCTTTGCTGCTATTTCCCAGGTGTAGATCAAGGAAGAATGACAGTGTGCCCTTCAACGTCATCCCTGCCAGAGGCTGATTTCCGCAGTCCATTTCAGACACACTAGCAGAGCGCGCGGAGCTGCACTTCCTGCAGAAGGAGGTCATTCCCTTGAATCCGTCAGTGATAGGATAACGCTACTGTCAGTGAGATTTTCCCTGTTAAACCATAGTGCTTTTTAAGGAAACGGATTCGGGTCCTTCCACATGGTACCAGTGTAAGAACATGTGTAAGCCCATTCCCATTAACCAGGCATCCCTAGGGGAGATTGTCATGTCATGAACGAATGGTGAAATTGCCTATATGTGGATGACCTGTAATTTGGGAATGAAGTCAGTTTATTTGTGTTCTCCTTACACAAACAAACAAACAACAACAATAACTAGGGGTATCAGACTTTTCCCAAATGGAAAACTACTGTCTATCAGACAACCATGACAATTACACTTTTTTGTTGTCGTTATCACGTCTCTATTTATAACGCACTTTCCTAATATTCATTACAGGGAGATAGAGTTATTCTTCTTAAAAGAGTTGATCAAAACTGGTATGAAGGTAAAATCCCAGGAACCAGCAGACAAGGCATCTTCCCTGTTTCCTATGTAGAAGTTGTCAAGAAGAATCCAACCACAGGTGCTGACGATTACCCCGACCCTCCAATCCCCCACAGCTACTCTAGTGATAGAATCCACAGCTTAAGTTCCAATAAGGTAAGAAGACATTCTAGCATATTGGTATAATACTTGGGAGCCTGAAGTAAGATTGTCAATATGTGACGTTACGCATTAGACTAGAACATCAAATCTATTGCAAAGCACAGAATGTATAAGTTATATTTCTAAGTGTGCGAGCCATGTCAAGTCAATATAGTTTCTTCTTCTGAGGGGCACTAGCACAAAGGTTTAATGCTGGATTTTTATAATTTTATTTTTCGAATTAAAATACTGATGGAAAAAACATTAGTATCACAGTTATCTCATACGATATATACATGTGTACATACACATGTATCTGCTTTTTGAAAATTTTTCTGAAGCTTGATTTTTTTCCTAAAGCTTGATTTTATTTTTATGGGTGCATCTTTTACATGGATCTGTATAGGTATAATTCATATATATAAGTATGTGTAGATAGATCTCAAAATGGTCTCAAGGCATGGTAATTAAGTTGACAAAATTCTATAAGAGTCTTGTTTTTTTTTAATATAGAAAAAGAGAGAAGACAAAAATTTAATTAAGGTTTGTAAGTCAGTTTGCTTATTAGTTTGAATGAAAATGTCATTGGTTATTAAGTTTAGGGTGATTTTGTGCCGGAACTACTATCTATCTTGAGCTGTTAGCTGAAGATCATTATCTTTCTCAATATGTACTCTAAAAGGCACTTTGCTTCCTGAACTGGTTAATTAGAAAAGGCTATTTTCCTACTTTTCTTACTCACAGTGTGAAGTTTTCCTTCATTTTCTATGGAATTATAATATGTTGTATTCTTCTCATGGATGGTATTTAGGGATTTCTTTCTCCTTCTCATTAACTTTCAAGTGTAAAACTTAAAATTACCAAGGAACTGTTCCACTTTCCAACATTTTAAACATTTTATTTTGCACAATTTATTAACTAGTTTGGCTGGGACCTAGAAAATAAACCATTTAGAGCTAACAAAATAACATCAGCGTATCAAACATTATTCAAGTGTGAAGTCATCATGTCCCAGTGCAAAAAAGCATCCCAGGGGACCCAAAGTACTCCTTGACAAGGAGCCTAGAAGGACTTTACATATGTAAATGATCGAAGAGTCTCCCCTCTCAAGAAAAGCATTCTCTTTTAAAAGGGCATTTTATGTATTCTACTCCTCTTTGAAGACTGGCTTTCAGCTGCTGGGTAATTGCTCTCAATCCTTTATCACTGGATAATATCATTGGGTAATAAAACAGTTTGGTACCCTCTGATTTTGTCTGATTGATTAGAAAGTTTTTTAGAAGCTCCTTCAGTATATGTATTTCACTACCAGAGCTTAGTTCTAGAGATCAATGTCCTTCCTTCACAGTTCCTACTGATAAAAAGAAAAGATCAGAATCTTCATCCTTATATCTATCTTAATTACCCTTCAGTCATCTCAAAAGAACTACTAGCTAAATTTCGAAGAGGCCGTACCTTCAAAGAAAATTTTATAAGAAAGAATAAGCATGCATCTACAAAGCCTTATTTAACATGTAAGAAATTCTTCCATAACGTCCTAACTAATACTGGCAATGCAATATTATAGATCACAGCATTTTAATCTTGATTGTGAATGATTTAAATGTATTTTCAGTTTCCTAGGTTTTTTTTTCTTAGAACACCAGATTTTACATTTTATAAATAGAGAAATTCACTAATAACTAATTAGTGTTTATTCTCAACTGCTGGGAAGAAAACATGTTGAAAAGCTCATGTCTATAATTTGAAAAAAAAAAAATACTTAATGGTTTCATCCCATCTGGTAATCTATGCTATGATATCACTAGCTTAATGAAGGAAACTTCTCAGGAGTGTTGAACTGAATCATTTTCAGAAAAGGAACTATAGTATTATATATCCTAGTTTCTAACTGATATTTGCAAATGGAGAAGGAACTCATTGACTCTTGAATCACTCTTTGACACACTCAAATCACATTTCTCAACATACTATCTTTTTTTTTTTTAAGATTTTGTTTATTTATTTGACAGATCACAAGTAGGCAGAGAGACAGGCAGAGAGAGAGGGGGAAGCAGGATCCCCGCTGAGCAGAGAGCCAGATGTGGGGCTCGATCCCAGGACCCCAAGATCATGACCTGAACTGAAGGCAGAGGCTTTAACCCATTGAGCCACACAGGTGCCCCTCAACATACTATCTTTATGCGAGGGGAGATTCAAATGTTGACACTATTTCTGCATTGCATGTAGTGGAGTCCAACTCTAAGGAGAAAAGATAATTTCTTGATTTTCGTATTATAGGTATATTTATGTTATATAGGCAACTCAGATACTTGGTTTCACTGTTGGCAGAATCAAGTCCATTGTCAAGCTAAGCACTTTGAACCTGTTAGCATACGTATTGCCCACCATGGTCCGATAAAAGGAGCAGGTAGTCACTATGATGGTGGCAGTCATGACAAGAGTGGGATTTAAATGTCTTTCTTCCTCATTCACATAATATTCCTGAGCATGAGAAAAAAGGGAAAGTGAAAAGTCATAATCCTGAATTTTTACATATTTCACAGATTTTCAAAATCTTTTATGGCATTATATAACAAAGAGCATAAAATAGAACACTGGCTAGTAAGAGAACTCCTCTAAGCTATCAAAGGAGACTTAGGTAATTTCTGTCTTATTAAAAATTGAACACAGACAGGACTTGCTAAAAGTGGCTGTCTATCTACTAACAGACCACAGTGTAGTATCACTTTCTATCAGGCGCTCGGCAGCCTTTAGTCCCAAATCTTCTGGTAGAACATTCACATGAGCTTTGTGACTCTCTGCCTCATTTATCCCACCCCCTGCTGACAGGAAATCATATTTCCTTTAAAAAAAATAGCTAAATAAATTCTATTAGTGCCCCATTCCTCTTAGAGCACACAGAAGTCAAAATTACGTGGCCCTAGGACCAAGAGTACTGAGTACCTGAGTAAAGTCTCATCCTAAACAACCAACTAGAAAATGCATCTCAAAATCTTCCTTGAAGATTTTTTTTCTTTCCAAACCCAAACCGTCTACCTAGAGAGAATGAAAGTAAAATGTCATCCATGTCTAGCATTCTTTCTAGTTCAGCAACAATAGATAAATGTCTTAGAATGTTCCTAGGCGGAGCTTCTAGAACTATTTTTCAGGAATATCCACTAAAATTCTGTTTTGTTCAATATGTCCGAAATATAGTGATAATATTAAGATACACAGTAGTATATTTTTGCCTCAGGAGGTTAAGTTTCATAAATTATATTTCACAGGTTAACATAAAGGAATGGGAGTCCTAGCAGAAGTTTACTCCCATTAAAATCATATGTCCCCTTTCTATGTAAACTTACTTTGGATTTTTTAAACTTTGAAGTAGAAGTTACCATAAGTCAAGTTGTATTCTGATGATGAGTTTCTGTTCTTGAAAAATATTTTTCAGAATTTATTCATTTGGAAACGTGTTCATGCGTAATGATGTAAAAATATCTTATGCCATATGTTATAATTACCTTGCAAACATAAGTGAGAAAACTATGGAAGTTCCGAAGTTTTGGCACCATTACAGGAAGAAAGAATACTAAACAAATTCAAAGGATAAGAAAAGGTTTCATTATTGAAAACTTCATTTAACAGTAACATTATTGAAACCTTCATTTAACAGTAGCATTATTGAAAACTTCGTTTAACAGTAACATTATTGAAACCTTTCATTTTACAGTGACATTATATCAGAGACCACTAAGTCAGTATCTGAATCCTAGTTTAAAAGAGCTAATCTATAAAATAAAATCACTTACGGTTTCATGGTCTGACCTTGTGATCTCTTCAATAGCTTTATCGTATCCTGACACCTAAGATCTCTTACCAAATACTAGGAGAGTTTCCGTGTTCAGATAACCTTCTAGTTAACATGCTAATGATTTCATTTAAAGTCAGCAAAACATCTTTGAGTAGAAACTGTCGCATAAAATATTTTTATATGTATGACCATACCTTTCCTGCATTTCTCTGTCTCTGTGTTTTAATGTATTATTATTATTATGACTTTCTTCGTTTCTTTTTAATGCCATAATCCCTGCTCATTTCTAAGTTGGCTTCCAGGGAACCAGCCCCTGCTCCCATGCACAAAGCTTCACCTGGCTCAGATAAAACAGCCCCTGGGTGGCTGTCCCTGACAGCCACGTGTCCACCGGCAAATCCTTTGACCCCAGCACTGCCTCCTTTTCTGGACAGCTTCTTGGATGAATTAGAGAAGCTTGGTGCTTTCACCTTATCAGCTGACCAAGCCAAACCAAGTATCCTAGAGGAGATCCTTGAAATCAAGGAGGAGCCCTCAGTACTCCTCCCGCTGCCTCCAGCTTCTGGACCTGCCAAGCCAGCTTCCTCTCTGCTACCTGTCCCCGGCTCAGGGGTGACCTCGGCTGCACGCCAGCCTTATGAGGCCAAACCACTGCAGGATTCCAGAAAGACAACTCAGAACAAGTTTGACGATCTGACAAAAATGGGAAAGGGCTTTGGAGGCCCCGAGAAAGTACCCGAAGTTCTAGGTGATAAGTTTGTGGCCTCTGCACACACGAATTTGGGTCCCTTGCCCCAATGTCTCCCTGTCATTGGAGAGGAAGATGAGGATATCTGTGAGGGGTTTATGTCAGGCATCCAAGGAGGGCCAGAATCTCAGGAACCAGGGGCCCTGTGGTGTGCCCATGATGGCCCAGAGACCACACCAAGCCTGCACATTGAAGAGGAGGAAGAGGAGAGGAAACCCGCCTGCTTAAAATATCCTGTAGCCACCCCCACAGATCCTAGGACCCCTAAGGAAGACAGCAATGCAGCGAAGACCAGTAATGAGGTATTTTAATCTTGCCTAATTACTGAAGAACTAACCAGTCTTACTATATTTAGATAGTACAGTTAATCACATTAATAAACATTAATTTTAGCATTGCCCTACAAGACATCCTCTTAAGAAACACAAGCACTGCCTAAGCTGGGGGTGGAGGAATGGATGGAAACACACCAGATTTTAGTAAGATGGTATAAATATATGATATAATTCCAGTATTTATTGGTAACTACAAATTCATATTTAAACAGTCTATAATGTATAGTCTTCCTGATTTTTGTTACTAACCGTGATAGCTACAGAGTTGAGCTCTTACTCTCAAACACTGTTCTAAGAACTCTTCATCTTTACTTTTCATAACTCAATGAGGTGGGTCATATTATTAGCCCCACTGTAGAGATGAGGACATCAATACACGGAGATGAGCCCAATTCCAAAGGCGATTTGCAAAAAAGGAGAGAGAGAGAGAGAGAGAGAGAGAAAGAGAGAAGGAGGAAACAAAAAAGTACTCCTGTGCCCTTTTAACTCCCTGAAGAAATAATTTCTTCAAGTTGGTGGCCACATAAGACTACTGATGGATTTCCATCTTACAAACAAAGAATCTTGGGCAATGATTTTAATTAGTAAAGAAGGAAAACACCTTAAATAATCTTTAGCCTGTAAATTTTTCTCTTACAACAAAAGCAAAAGCAAAACTTGATCTCACAAATATATCACCTGTAAATTAAAAAGAAAATTTGATTACTGGCAAAGACTGAAATTATGAAACAAAAAGAATGTTTTATATCATGTTACTATGCAAGTCATTTCCCCCCATGGATCCTTTATTTAAACATCTTAGAAAATGAAAATAATTTTCCAAAAATCCCATAGTTTTCTATGAAGACCTTACCAGGAACACACATATAGAGGCACAAGTGACCTATACTACAGGGTGTTCTTGGGCTTAAATAAAGATCAATGCCCACGAGGACCCTCAACACCCACAGAACCGTGAGGCTTGGCTAAGTTCCTCACTCAGAAGAGAAAAGTTCACCTGAACAAAGAACCCAGCCCCACCTACTCTTGTATAAAATAAACACACTACTGAATACAAGAGATCATTCATTACAGGAATTCAAACATGTTTCTAGGTCAGTTATTAAAAATAACTCATTTTCCCTCCAACGTAATCAATAGTACGAGGCAATTAGATAGGTGGCTCTGTTCCCAGGAGCCTGTGGCCGGCAGGGAGGGGGAGGTTTCACAGTGGTTCCCACCAGGCACCCACAGGTGCACGCCCCACAGGCACACGTCATCGCTCCCACTCCCCTAGCTGTGCAGCAAACTCTCTAGAAATCGCGATCTACTTTACCAGCAAGTTACAAAGAGCCATCACTTTTCATTGTTTCTCCTTCATGTTTAGAAGGAGCCATCCTGTAAATAGAAAGTTGTAGAATCTGGGGGTTCCTGTCTCCAGGTACCCACCTCAGAAAAATGATGCCACCCACTGGGAATTCTGAATCAAATTCAATAGAAAAAGTTAGTGCTTTTCAAGCAAGAACTTGTGATAAATGTCAGTTGCCAGGGTATTTGGTAACATTAACATTATTTGAGGTTGGGGGATAATCTCCAGAGACCAGGTAACCTTGTTCTGGACACAAGCCGTAATCACATCTTGTCTTTCCTCAATCTTTAAGCGGCCTTCACTTTCTCCGGGAGATGGAAAGTCCACACCGTTTCCCAGCTGTCTCCTTCCCGCCCTTCCTTTTCATTCTCCCTCCACCTCTGTCTCTGACCTGAACTCCACACTTTCTCAGACTCCCCAGCCCTACTCTCCCCCACTCCTCCCCAAATACCCTTATCAACAGGAGATAAATTCACCAGAACTAAAGGTAACTGCATCCTGAGTGTGGTTTTTTGCATGTCTTTAAATGAATTTTGTTCATTAGCTGTATTTAGATTTGTGCCATCTTACAAGTTCTAAAACGCCATGGAAATATTGGTTGCTAACTGTTAACAGCATTGGCATGGCCTCTGTCCAAACCTTTAAAAGACACACTTACAAAGCAGCTACACCCAGATTGAGGAGTAAAACAAACAAAAATGTATATATAAGAATAAAAAGTCATCACTAGATTTTTTTTTTTTTTTTTTTGAGAAGCATCCCATTCAAAGACATCGACTCTGTCCCTCCTCAGCGGGCTCATTGCCTCCCACGTGTCCTGCCCATCAGCGGGTTCAGCAGAGCCCAGGGGTAGGAAGATCCTGGCACTGTCTTGAGTGCCAAGACACTTTTCTTCCACAAAATGGAAGTAGGTTAATGAGGATGGCGGGAATGACACTCTCGTGTTAACAGTTCACAAATCACCCAACTCTGAGTAGTGCAGCTGGCAGCCCTGCTGGGTCTTCAACTCCCTGGAAGGATACCGTGAAAAAAGATGTCCAACAAAATTAGTGGCTGACCCTGGAAAGGGATTTAACCACAGCAGGAATGAACTCATCACAGGAGAGTTCTGGTTCTACAATCAGAATGATCTTGAAATCTCTTCCTTTACGCAAGAGGTGATAGACGTCAGATAATAACCCATCCTCACCTCCAGTCTTTGGAAATGGAAATGGGAGCCTCTGCCCTTAAGTGAAAGCACAAAGGTTGTGGTAGAGTCGAGTTTCTCTGCTAGGAAGCACCAACACCCAACTCCGGAGAAATGCCGTCTGCACAGTTTTCCAAACTCCCATCACCGCCTCCATCCACCCCAATAGTCCAGTAATGTGAATTCATCTTACCGATGAAGGGAATTTTTTGAAAAAGTGAAATAGTTTAAAGACTAGCTGCTCTCTACCCCTCATGGTTTCATTTTGGCTGGTGTGAAATAATTAGGAAATTTTAATAATAATAATAATAATACCTCAGATAATATCTAAGACTAAGAATTTGCCTTTCCCCCACTCTTTCTGTGGTTTTCATTTTAAGGCCAAAGTATTTCTTCCTTGCCTTTCCCTTACTTGTTCTTTAGCCCTTAAACTTCGTCCATACATGGCATAGTAACTTTAGAATTGGATCTCTCTAATTTATTCCTCTTTGAAGAATTTACTTATTTGAGAGAGAGAGAGAGAATAGGCAGGCAAAGCAGCAGGCAGAGGGAGAGGGAGAAGCAGGCTCCTCCCCTGAGCAGGGAGCCTGACTGGGGGCTCGATCCCAGGACCCTGGGATCATGACCTGAGCTGAACGCAGACGCTTAACTGACTGAGCCACCCAGGCACCCCGTGAACTTCTCTAACAGAGAGATGATGATCTCGCCATTGTAGTCTCAAGGACAAAACCAGGATTTACACAGGTTTATTCTGCTGCAAGAACCATGCTCAATCTCATACACACGTTAGGTTTCAGTTTGCAGAATGCTATGAGAGAATGGAGGTATTCACAACAATCATGTTTTCCAAGGATACTTTCATAACTACATCAAATAACTAACTCCAGAAAAATGGAGCATTTTCCCCTCTATTTTATCTTACTTGAGAGCAAATGAGCATTATAAATCCCTCACTGAGCTTTTCGAAAACATTATAAATCTATTTTTTCCATTCATGGGAAGAATATAAGTTGACTGAAGTTATCCGTGCTTGTAAATATAGAAGCAAACTGAATCAGCAGCAACGCTCAGGCCATCATTATAGTTTAACCCCACGTCCGGCACCGATAAACTGGGCTGGCTTGAGTCTTCTAAGAAGGCTGCCTGTTTCTTCCATGTCAAGAATGTTACAAGTTACACTCATTACAAAGCCACCCTGCACTAAAAGCAAAGACAAAATCAATTTTTAATAATGTTTTAGTAGATATGGCATAGTATGCATGAAGTCATTAAAATACTTTTATCAACCCCCACCCACCATTGTTTTACTTAGTGCATGCTAACTTAATGCAGTTTCAGTCTTTTATTTTCTGAGACAGTGTAGGTCTTTCACATACAATCTAAAATCCTTCCTAAAAGTAAAATTCACCAACACTTTGTAGATGACAGAAGATTGAAATGTACATATACATGATGAGTGATATATAAATCAGAATTCAATATTTTCTCTAGTCTTTTGAGCATCCTTTTTGTAAATAGTGGTTTTTCATACTAGAAATGATCATAATTCTCTATTCCTTTATAAGCTGAACTTCCCCTTCCAGCTAAGAGACTTATGGCGTGTGGACTCAAATTGCAGTGTAAGCTCTTTATGATATTTGTCTTTGGGTGTCTTTCAAGAAACATTGTATGCCCCTAAGGAAGACTGCTCACTCTAACACCATCCCACCAGAAAGTAATCCCCTTGAGCACAGTTCCGACATGGAATTAAGCACTAATTCTTCCTAATATGTCCAGATGATCTTTCTGGCTGTTTATCCACATCAAGCCAACAGCTAAATGTTTTTTCTCTATGAGCCTTAATGTTCATAGAATCCCTGTATTAGTTGAGATTGGGGCAGCTTCTGCACAAGAAAATAATTATAACTTAAACAATGTACAAGTATATTTCTTTTATGCATGAACATAGGGCCTCTAGGGCTGGTAGGTGACTCCATAGTCATCAGGAAATGCCATTTTATTTTAGCACATCATCTTCCTCAATGAGAAGTTTCCGCTGCATGGCCCAAAGTGGCTGCACCAGCTCCAGCAGTCCCTTCCTACTGCATATATCCCATCTGACAGAACTTATCACATGAGCACATCTTGACACAAGAAAGGCTGAGAAATAGACTTTATTCAGAATGTCCAAGTCCCTGTTAGGATTCTGTTACAGAGGATGGACAAAGAAGAGAATGAATACTGGAGAACATCAAGCATTCTCTGCCATAACCCCTAATGAAAAATACCTAATGCATTTCTTATCTAGAGACTGCAGATGTGAGGTCAATTATTACTAATTATTATAAAAAAACATTCCTCAGTGAGAGTTAACAAAACCACACACTTTTCTTTAAAAAAAGTCTTTTAGTCCTACTGAAATTCCTGTAAGCATATCAAATACTTGCCTAACAGTGTGGACAAGTGGTAGATCTTGTCTACTCCTGGAAAGAAAATAAAGCATACTCACACAAAAAAGCTTAGTTGGTTCACTGTCATATTAAAAATCTTCCTTTGAAAGAATGCCAAGATAGTCACAAGATGAAGTCAGGACAATATTCGTGACATTTTATTTCGTGATATTTTACCATTTTTTCCCAAAAAGCCATGTTTTTTCCCGATGTGTTTTGTTAGAAAATGTGCCCCTGAACAATGATTGAGACTTTTTATGAAACTCGGTGGGTATTAAGAGATATTTCCCTCTATCTTACCTTGCATCTGGTAGAATAAGCACAAAGGAAATAGGTCAGTTCTGAGGCTGTCTTGAACCCCATTGTTAAACATTCTTGTATGTGTTCTTAGCCGTCAGCATTGCACTCAAACATCTTCTTGATGCCAGCTTCTCTCCGTAAGTCTCTTTCTGCTCTGCCTGTTGAGTTCCTTCTGAAAGCAGCACTTGCCGCCTGTGGTATGAAAACTGTGGGCAGCCGGGAGAGCTGTCTGTGGGCTAACTGGTAAACCCTCCCCGCTCTGCAACCGTTCAAGTTTGGCATGCTGCGTGTGCATGAAAAAGCAAAAGAGGAAAGCTCCTCCTGAAGGCTGTAGAATGAGGACAAGAACTAATTAACTTCTTATGGATTTTCCAGGCTGACTTAAAAAGCGAGATATTTGTCTTGGGTAAGCCTCCGCGTAGCCCAGTGATGTCTAGGAGATCCTGCGGCTCGCCTGTCAGAGGGCTCAGCAGTTCCCACAGGGTAGGGTCAGAACACCCCCCCTGAGGCCGGGCACGCTGGCCACCCGTCCTCAGTAGGCTGGCTCTTCCTTCCTTGTCATTGCTGTGCTTTGCCCCTAAAGTAGAGCTAGAGATATCCCTGAGAATGATGATGGGCTGTGAAATCAGATCAACTCGAAAATCCTATCTTGTCTTTGGGCAACGTGTTTCCCTTTTACGCCTGTATGTGTCAGCTTTCTAAACACCAAAAAGACAGGATGACAATGCTCATCAGACAAGTAAGGGTGTAGTTAGTATATGTTGTCTTCTCCAGCCATCTTAGGCTTCCATGTTCTCTGTCGGTCGCTGCTTTCCTTCCAGTCACCATTTTTAGTGCAAAGAATAAAGCAGTTGCTAATCGTATATAGGACTCACACATTTCCAGTAATGTTTGCTTCTGTGGCTTTCAGTTTATTTTGATTTTTTTTTTCTTGAATCCATGATCCTTGTTGCAAAAATATCTGGTTGCTCTGGCAATGTGTGCTACATTTGCTCCATGATCCTTTTTAAGCCTAAACCAGAGATTGGAGGGTATTTCAGTACTCTTTTGACAGCTCTGATTGAACTTAAAGGTGAAATTACCTTTCCCTGTAACTCTTTAGCTCTGTTCATATAAATGGGTTCCAAATGGGATGATCAGTTCTGAAGAAGGCAGCCAAGGCATTTGGGGATTTCTGTCTCTGCAAAAGTCTGTCTTTTCACCATTTTTATTTGATAAACGCGGGTTTCACCTTACCTGGTCTGCTACGGGACTATGGTTTCCAAATTGCTAAAGATGTGGTTGGTTGTAAAGAGGATTTCCTTTTCCGCTTTCAAAAAATGTAGCTCTCTCTGTTTCTGCCATGTTTGTGCTTTTAGCTGGCATCATGAGCCGTCACTTTGTTTCTGAGGCAGAGATTTGGGTTGCCGTAGAGAAAGAGGAATGTTGATTTGAAGATACTCTTAGTTTCACTCACAGAAGAGCCTTCCAGAGCCAAAACTAAAAGGAGGATTTTTTCCACAATTCATATGGCCCGGCCATAAATTTCCCGTGGGTCAGTGAGATGCTATGTTTTAGGTTACCTCAAGGTTTTTTTCTTTGCCAGATTTTTACATTATGTACTTATAAGTTCTATATGTTCATGGGAAACATAAATATTCTGTATTCCTTAGATTCATGCAAAGTTGTGTGTCATAACTTGAGAAGGAAAAATAAGGCTATCAACATAAACATGGGATTGTTGTTAGGAGAATTCTATCGAATTCTGGTGGGCAAGTACTACCACTAACATTTTATGGAAAAAAATTTGACTGAAGAACTCTAGAAGTGCTTATAACTCTTTCAAATACTCTTCCACATTAGTACTTAATAACAGTCAATTCTTATTAAGAATTACCAAATATTAAATATAGCTAATCCCCAGAAATGCCTCTGCAGAAGCATGGTAGACAGAAGGGTTCTGAAACAACTGTGTCTCTCTGTCTGAGCGAGGGAAGTATATGGTTTACTATAATCAGAGATTCTAGGATATTCCAGACTGGTTCCCTTAGGAGCAGTGGGCTGGTTCTGGCTTCGAATATTAGCATGTGTTTAAACTTGTCTCATTTGTATCCACTTTTGATAACCTTAAAAAAAAAGCTAAAGGGCGGGGAGGAGGGAGAGAATTGTTACATTGTCAAGGGAAAAAAGTTAAACTATTTAGGATTCCGTGAAAACAACATGGTGCTTCACTGGGTTTTCTCATTTTTATTGTATTCTTCAGACACATGTAAGTCTCTCTGAATGTCACAAATGTATATGCTATATTGATCACAAAACTGTTAAGAAATTATGAGTAATGAGCAGAGTTAAAATAGAAGCACGGACCCAAAAAGCGATCCTTTCTCAAAAATTTAAAATGTGGGAAGGGAAGTACATAGTCAGAAAAACAGATGGCTATCAACACTCCGTGGTCTTTAAAATACCCTTTCAAAATGAATGCAGGCTGAAGAGACTTTGTAGAGCGATCCCGAGGTATATTAGTGTGTTGCTGCCACTCCTCACCACTTGGGGGCAATAGAATGCAGATTCAGGACAGATCTCTTCTCCAGATTTGTGCCCTTGGAGTTCTAACAGCGGAGAGCGGGGAAGGCAAAAGATAGTCTCCTAAGATAATTTCCTTGAGTATCCTTAGAGACCATAAACACTCGCCTAAAGGACAAAATGAGGGTGCTGATTTTAACCAACTTAGGCCATCTATTCCATCAGAGTAATTCAAGAAAGTGCCAGTCAAAATTGCAATTGTTTCTTCTTTTTACTTATTTGTGATATTAAGAAATGATCTTTGAGTTTGGGTTTCCTGATCTGAAAAATGAAGCTGAACAGTTATTAGGATTGTTTTTACATGACTGGAACACTTGAGAATTAATCGATCCGTGTGAGCTATCTCGGCTCTCTGACAAGAGAGGGGTAAGGTTGATGATGGCACCTATACGTAACAGAAGAAATATATCTGTGGAAATGTGGTTTCCTCCATGGATTTCCCGAGAGGGACAAGATTTTAATCTCCGTCTTGGCCAACTCTGATTTTAGAGATAATGAAGCTGAGGTGCATATCCAAAGTTACACTGTCAACACCCACACCAGAAAGACACAAAGGTGCCCTCATGAACAGCGATGAGTGCTACTTTTTCATCTATTAACCAAATACGCTTAAAATAAATGAATTCAAATACTGTAACTAGTCATCTTTCCTCAACACTGGTTCCTCACTCTCCAGATTCACATGGAGATGATTCCTGTTAAGATAGCCTTAGAAAGATTCTAGAAGTCACCATCATCTTAATAAAGGCTATGATAAATCTTGGCCTGAGCATGTGAACAGTATAGAGACCCAGGAAATCAGAGAAGTGGGTGAGGAGTGTGGTTCTCTTAAAGGCTGTAGAGGGGAAAAAAAGACATATTGGGAGGGGTTGATAAAAACAAGAACATTGCTGGCTGGCACACCCAGGAAGACGACTCCTTGAGACGGAAACACCTGTGGCATTAATGGAGCCACATAATTCTAGCAACAGCCCGATGTGCATAATTGTCAAAGGGGCGATTCACTTAAATTACTTATGATGTGAGTCAAATTAAAGGACTTAAAAGTAGTAGAATTATAATGATGACAAGGAAAAGGTTCTATATGGACTTTCAAAGTAGATTGTTTGGTATCAAAGAACAATCTGATTTTTAAAGTCGTAGTCACATTTTTAAAGTCGTAGTCACATTTTAACATAAGAGATCAATGAAATTAGACCAGCCAGTTGTACCAAGCCTTTGATGCCATGATGGAAAAGTCAAACTTTGACTCAACTTAAACATACTAGAATGATTCAAACATGTAGAAAGAGCACAATGGAATATATTTTACAAGATATTTTTCTTTGAAGATAAGAACAGGTAATCAGATAATATTTTCTTATTTATAACTACACTATGCACTGTAAAGCGTGCTATGATGTTTTGTGAGACCAGAGCATCTGTCCTGGTATATGCTTTGAAATACAGCATTTTCCATTTTTTTAAATTACATTTTTATAATTTTTTGAGTGACTAATAGGAGCATTTTCACTATCATGTGGCTTGAACATATAATCTTTGGCAAGAAATTTTACTCCTGGAAATGTGCTTTAAATGATCCAAAGCAAGGAAATAACTCTTTGTATAAAAATATTTATAGCACTTTTGCTCAAGATAGTGAAAAAATGCTAGACCAACCTCTACTTCTAAAGCAAAAAAGAGGAATCTCTAAGAAATCTAAAAAATATTTCCACACTTTTGTGAAGGAACATTATTCTGCAGTGATTTAAAATGCAAAAGAAGACTGGAAAAATATTATAAAATATTAATAGCAGTCAATATACATATATCTTATTCCTGCATGAAGGTTATTTATGCGTGATTGGACAAGAATTTTTAAAAAATTAATAGGATATAAGCTTATGGTTGACTTGTATTTATTTTACATATATTTATTTTTATTCATTTCTTACTTATATATAACATAGAATTATTCAATATATTTCCACTGAATTAAATGGACAACAAAGCTAGAAAATAGTTTAGTCTTCATAATTCTTAAAATCGTGTATCTTATTTCAATAATAGATACATTGTCAGTAACTTTATATTGACTTAAAGAAGTATTGTACTCTTAAGTCATGCATGTGTTCAATAATTCTTATCCACTCTTTAAAGTTTATATATTCCATGCACAGACTGTTGAGTGAAGTTTCTAAGAACAGTGTGAGTAAACTTCCAATAGATTGACGGCTTCAAGTTTTAGTAACATAAATATTTAGTCTTATGCTAGACAGTTTGGATAGGAAGGGAGTAAATAAAGAATTTAGGAAGGAGAGCAGCTTATAGACTCAGACTGAAAGAAACCCCAGATTTCCTCATGCATTCTTGGACCAGGGGGAGTTCTATGGACAATTTGCAGAGGAAAATACCCAGTCTGTCAGAAATCCATTCAGAATTCTGGGACCCAGGAATTGGCCCTGGTATCTACGGACATGGACTTACTAACTAATTCAATAGTCCTCAAGAAGAAGATGATTTTGAAATGTGTTATGAAATAATTGTAATGCTTTTCTTTTCCTGAAATAGTAACATTTAGGTAGTTGGTATGAACAATGTCGAGTTTACATATTCAGCGAACATATTAACTTTCATTCGTTGCAATATTTATGTGGATATATGGGATGCTAAGGTTTGTCATTTCCAATATTATAAGTATCTATTACAGATACTGGTCTTGATGCTTAGTTTAAAAAGAAAGGAAACTCTTTTGAGAGTTCAGTGCACTGGAAATTTCTACCAATATTTCTCTTCTAAGGTAAAATGTTACATGTTACCTGGATATTGTTTGTTACATTCTATTTAAAGTTCTCTGTTTTCTCTTTTTAAAAATGCATGTGTTCTCTCCACATGGAGAACAGAGAGTGTTAATTCCAATGTAGCATGGGATGTCTGCCTATTTATATTTTCATCCGTACTGTACGTGAAAATGTTGTCTGTGAAGGAAAAGCAGAATGAATGTGGATACTTTGCTGTTAGACTAAATGTGGCCTATTTTCTGCTTGTTTGAGAAAACGCTGAGGAATAAGGTTGTATGAAGGTGTCCACACTTCCCATTCTGGTGGTTTGATGTCTATGTTCTTGCCATATTCCTGGCCTTTGAAAAATCAATGGGACTAAACCCTGACTTTTCCTTAATGCTTGAGCAGACTAGACTCTACATATATTCAAAACATTTGAACCTTGGTTATTTTGATTTAATGCAAAGCATCCTTCAAAATATTTGAATTATTAATCCTGCAGAACCCCGTTATTTGGTTTTTTTTTCCTTCCTCTTGGTTTTTTACAACAGGAAATATTAAATGTCAAGAAAAGTACCATGCCATTATCCAAATTATTTTTTACTTAGTACCAGTTTAAACACTGATTACATTGAAAATCATTTCATTTCAGCCACAGCGTCCTGTGTTTACTCATGAAAACATTCAAGGTGGGGGGGAACCGTAAGTATTCTTCTTATCTTCTAAGTTCGAGACTGACTTTGACCTACAAAATAGACAATCGATGTACTAAAACAGAGTCCTGTTCAGCTTTGCAAATGAGAGAGAACAACCTAACACGAGGCTCTTTGATGAAGAGAAATTACAACATCTTTCATAACAGAGAGCAGAAGTTCATTTTGAAAAGAAACCTGTGATTTTGGGTAGAAGACTGATTTACACACCCAGGAAAACCTTCCAATGTTCCAGTGATGCCCAAGATTTCTCAATCTGACTCCCTTTCTGTTCCACTCAGCATGTGAATTCTAGTTACCACAGCTTGAAAGACACAGAAATGTCCTAACATTGTCTGTACACATATTCGAAGACTAGAAGAATGTCAAAGTAGACCAGAAGTGATAAGTTAGTAATGCAATTCCAGAGTTCCATTCTTACCCGGGTCTTTGGAAATGGCAGTGTATTAAGACCTTCGATGCCATTCAACTCAATGCCTTTCCACACTTTCTAACTCCCTCTCCTTTCTGACCTACAAGTCAATTTAAATTGAAGGTGTCACACATTGTCTTTAAGATTCTCTTTCTGTGTGTGTCTCTTTCCATTCCGTTTTGCCCATCACAGATGTTCAGAGGCTATCTAGTTCCTACTGCCTACTGCCTAGTCTGTAAGTCAGGAGTTAGACCCCTGGGAAGGAGCAAAGAGGGAACTAAACCTCGTCAGGCAGACCCAAGCCCCAGCAGAACCTCCCTCTGGCTCACTGCCCATGCTCTGCTCAGCCAGGACCTAACTAGTCAACAAGGCCAGCTGTGGGGCCTGGTGCCTTCTCACCACAGACTCCCTCCTCCTCGGAGACCTGGCCCTGAGCTAACAGCATGCTCTCAGAAATCATCTCTCATCTCTTATCAAGTGCATCCAGAAAGCTCTCCTCCTTAGGGAAAAGCTTAGGCAAAGAACAAGCTGGAAGTAAGAATCCCTTCAAGTTTCATTTAACTGGGGAAAAAAAATATCCAATAAGACTTGTAATTCTGAAGTTTGACTTTGTTTCCTTATTCAAGCAGATGATAGGAACACATCACAAAAAAATAAATTCCAAGCCTGTCCAGGTCTGTTGCATTACCAACACATTGTATTAAGCAGCTTTAAGGAGTTTATGAATTGATAGGTATATTGTGTTTTACCGTTTCATGTCCTATAAAGTTAATACTTCCATGTGTGGCCATTTGGGTATTTATCAAACCACAGAGCTCACAGGTGGGAAAAGGCATGTCTAAGGCCCTGCTATGGACATTAGAAAACATTCTGTACTAAATTTCTATCTGCTGAGTGGATTATGGGGTGTCACTAAATACCTTTCATGTAAAAACTAGATTGGAGTACAAATAGGAACTTCATGTTATAAGGTTGCCGCAATTCAGAATTAGGATGAAATACGTTCTTGGAAAAGCTGCAGGTTTATAGAGAGAGCTTTGAGCTTGAATGAGCATTTCTTATTTAAAAGACAAATTTCTTTTTGAAGCACCTTGATGCCACCACCATCATTCATCTCACCAACACATCCTTCAAAACATTTTAATTGTAATTTAGCTCCATTTCCTGTCATGCAACACTGATTTTGAAAGCCAAAAGAGGCAGGGGGATTTCAGGAAGGTTTGTTTATGTTTCCATGAAACTCCGTTTTTTTGTTGTTGTTTTTTTTTTTTTGGTGGCCTAATTAAACCCGAATGGTAAGTAAATTTTGACAAGCACACTGGTTTTTGTCATACCAAAGTGAAGTAGGAGTTTGTGCCAATTTGGGGATTTTTTTTTTTAAGCTCTTGGAACCTTGAGGGTTCGATGGCCTTAAAGAGGCTTTTCTCCATATGAGGTTGGACAAGCAAGCGCCTGAGCGAGGGAAGGCCTGGAAAGCCCAGTCAGAGAATCGGTGTTTCCCAAAGTGAGAGCTTTAATGTACATCCACTGAATTAACAGCCCAGGAAGGACTGTCTCCCTCATTGGAAAAGGGACTGAGTTGAAATCAACTTCCCCATATGAATATACAAAAGCTACCCGCCCCCTTCACCTAAGCAGCCTCAAAATCAAATCCTTAAAGCAAACAACAAAAAAATTTGTCTACTCCAACCCTGGCTGGCCCTATTGCAAACATCCAAATTAAGCAGTATTGGTATTTAACCTCTCCCTGTCTTTTTATTTTATTTTTTCCTTTAACCACGGCCCTGGGAATCTGGCTACTTTTCTCTGTCCTTCGCCACAGTCAGAATCCTTTCCCAACAGAAGACATCAGATGCCCAATTTCGAAAGAGTATAAAAGGCGGAAAAGATTTTCTAGGAAGACAAATATTAACGGAAAGAAATCTCTAATGTTGTGATTTCCGGGTTTGGTGCCAGCCAGGGTAGATGATGTATTCTAGGAGATGATGTTCTCTCCCAGACATCTACCCGCACACTCAACCCCTGCCAGAAGCCAACTTTATCTGGGTCCCCCAATCTGAAAAAGTTCATGGACAGAGAGGGAAGCACATGCAGCCATGTCCCAGATTTATGACATGCTTGAGTTCAAATGATCGGAAAATTTTGTTCCACCAAAATGTGATTTTCTGACTGAATGAAGTAATTAGAAATAAATCATTCTTGTCCCAGCAGTATTCAACATTATCTACTTTCTAAAGTTGACTTTAAAAAAAAAAAAAATTCAGAATACCCTGAAATGCGGTTCTTATTACCATATATTGGCAGAATTACATAACTGTTAGAAGAAACAGCAAAAACAAATTCACTGATTTTTTTTTTTAAATCCCCCTCATGATACTGGTAATATTTTAGTGGTAATATGAAGTTTTCATGTACCTGCATATCCATTGCTTCCTGAGATGCACAGCTGCTAGAATTTGTGTTTTTACTTTCCAAAATGTCAGTTTCCATTAATATGCATTAAAATACATACTATTTTGTTACCACAAATTCCATTTTACTGATCAGTGTCCCCAAAATAAAGGCTCTCGACGAATTCACGCAGAGAAACGAAAGTGGTAGCATTCTATCAGTAATTCCTTTTCATGTAAAATTATTTCCAGGGAGAGTTTCCACATCAAACACAATTTCTCCAGGACCCATTTAAAAAAGAAACTTATATACATAATCTACTGTTTGCTATTGACTCAGTCATCACTGAGCGTAGAATTCATCTGCTTGACTTCACAGGTGAATTACATCAGATTTTCAAATTGTAAATCCTCACAAACACTGATTCAAACTATGAAACTAAACTGCTTTAAGGAATTCCTATTGGTGAAAAAAAAAAAAAAAAAAACCTTTCTCTTTTACAGGGATCCCCACATAGCGATTTAGAAGACATGTCTGAAATAGTTTGTACGTCTCCATTTAGAACCATTGAAAATTCAACTTGGAAGTTGCAATTATTTGCTTTTGATTATGGCCAACTAAAACAATAATCCCTTCTCGTTACATCCCTGATAATGTACACATCGCTTCTTTTATATTCTGTGCTATTATTTAATGCCCTCATGGTTTCTATCACAGGCAACTGGAATGCAGGTCTGATTTATAAGTGTCAAAATGTTTTAATCCAACTTGTGGGTATTACGACCTTCCACAGTTATTCCTCCTTGTAGTTTTAAAATGCTATCAGAGTGATCTAAACCCCATGAAAGCCCAAATATTTCTATTTACATTACATGCTTACCAAAGACTTACACTATCAAGTTTCACGTATTAGTAAGGATAGAGATGTTAAAAGTAAAATGACTATGTACAATCTTCTGTAGTTTCCCAAAGGTGTAAAGATTTGTCTTTAAACACATCCATTTGTCCTGTTTAAGGTTTCAGGCTCTGTATAACTATACTCCTAGGAATGAAGATGAGCTGGAGCTCAGAGAAAGTGACGTCATTGATGTGATGGAGAAGTGTGACGATGGATGGTTTGTGGGTAGGTGGACACTGCCTTTCAGATGCCTTGGGCCATTTTATAATTTGCTTGTGTTTGTCATTTGTGATAGTCAACCTTCCTTTGCTTTCGTGATGCCTCTGACCCTTCACGCATTACATATGCACCGTATAATCCCAAGGCAACACTGCATTGCATTTTTTGAAGTAGGTTCCACACCCAGCATGGATCCCAATGTGAGGCTTAAACTCACAACCCCGAGATCAAGACCTGAGCTGAGATCAAGAATCAGACGCTTAGCCAATTGCCCTGCATTGCATTTGTAATACGGTTTTCTGGTATATGTGATTTTCTGCTAGTTTTACTTTCAGTTCAACTGAGAGAAGAAAGTCGCTTTGGATAGCACCAACCAGGAAAGCCTGAGATCTCAGAACCATAACAACAGTGTTTCCTAGATGAGAAATACTAACACCCTCTTTGGTGGACAATGTTAGGTGTCAGCAGTGGGGATCTAATTGGAGAAAACAAGATGAAGTCCGCAATTCGTCTACTTACTAAGTCTGGTGTTAAATAACCCTGAAAGTTCAATGATTCATCTTCATTTTAATTTTTGGTCGAAGTTGAGAGACGTTCTTACCTTCCTAAAAGAAGAATAGGGGGTACTGGGTGGCTCAGTTGGTTGAGTGGCTGACTTGATTTCGGCTCAGATCATGATGTCAGGGTCATGAGATCAAGACCCACATCAGGCTCCCTGCTCAGCGGGAGTCTGCTTGTGGAGTCTCTCTCTCCCTCTCTCGGCCCCTCCCCCTCTAATGCACACACACTCTCTCTTTCTCTCTCTCAAAAAAATAAAGCTTAAAAAAAAATAAGAGTAGAGCTCTTCTGAGAAACTATTTGTAGACAAGATCATATAATGGGGTGCACAGGAAAGAGGGAACAATGAAATATAGGCACAGGAGGACAAGAGAAGACAAGATGAAGGAAAGAGAGCTTTCCATAGACAGGCCAGCCGTGGGGAAAATGATGAAAGTACGGAGGTCACATCCACAGCCACAAGCCTCTGCTTCTATTCATAGAACTCTCCCGTCCCGCGTGATCTCCCATGACCTAATAAAACTGGAGGGTGACAGTGTCCCCCGTAATGCCATTAATGTTACACCCTGTTGAAGAGGGTGTCAGACTCCCAGCTCCCCCTACACAGCCTTGCTGCTGGGCCATCCTGTCACACGGCCAGCCTCGACGTCCTCCCGCGAGTGTGCCACTCCTCCCTCTTGTCTGGCGTCCTTGGCCTTGGAGCATCAGTCTCACTTAATGGCATGACATTAAAACCCACCTCCTCGCAGCGTGGTCTTCCGCTTCCGGCTGAGAGGCTGAGCATCTCTGTCTAACCTGGGTGTGGGTGGGAGGGCCGCCTTCCAGCTGGAGAAACCATGAAGGCATCAGGCAGTTCAGATGAAACTGCTCCCTTTGTCTTTCTACCGTGTTCGAGGGAGCGCCTTCTTTTCCAAAGCCTGCAAGGCTGGCTTGCTTCATGACAGCTTGTAAGGGAAGAGTGTTCTAGCCCACATCTATAAACCAATATTTCATCGTTATTCATTCCATGTATTGCTTCTATTTTCAGGAACCTCAAGAAGAACCAAATTCTTTGGTACTTTTCCCGGAAACTATGTCAAGAGGCTGTGAATCGCTGTCTCCCTACATTGCAAGTCCCACTTCAGCACCACATCTGCAGACCCTTGCCTGAAAGAGCCCCCTCACCCCCTGCCCCCACTGTCCTGCCTTCTGGTCTCCTCTAGAAGTCCCCCAGCCCTCCCCACCTCTACCTGCCACCAAACCACCAGCAAAGGGACTGCCGCTGCCCAGCCCTGAGGAGGCTGGGGGCTTGCTTCTGCGTGAACGTGCGTAGTCCTGATTTCTGCTCTAAACTTGGAAAAGTCGCTATGCGAGATCAGAGAGAAGATGGTTAGAGTTAGAAAGGGAGAAGTATTTGAGGCAAAAAAAAAAAAAAAAAAAAAAAAAAAAGGAAATAATATCTGAAGAATCTCTCTAGTCCACTTTGAAAGGCTTTCTCCCCTCAGGCAACCAGAGATTGTTTATTCCTAAATGCTGTGGTTTGTGTTTTCACATTCTTAGCTTGGCAGTGTATTTTCCTTTCACGAGTTTGCCTAGTGTCCTGGTTTACACGACATGAAAAACTGTCCTTCGGCTATTGTTTGCCTGCACTTACATATTGTAATACGCACAGTGATTACAAAACCTAAAGCAAGCGTAGGAAAGTTAATTCGGATGAGTGTGATTTTATTGATTGAATGTGAGTTTTCAAATAGGAGTCTTTTCCTGCAGTTTTTTTTCTGTACTTTTTAGAAGTGCAAACCGTTAAGTGAATAAGAGCCTTTGGTAATAATCATGAGACTATATAAGAGGTTTAGCTAGACTACAAAAAAAAAAAAAAAAACCAACAAAAAACAAAAACCTATTGTGTTGTAAAGTTGCATTGCTATTTTATATTAAAATGTAATAATCAGCATCATGAACAATGAGCTCTTAGTGTTTTATTTATCTGGTAAAATTTTAATAAAAGCAGTGTTAGTGAGAGGTGCAAAGAATTATTCTAACGTAGACACTTGAAAGTATCTGTAAGCAATATTCATAGGTAAGTTTTCACTGTGTGCACACATATACATTTGAGATTTACGAGAACAGACAATCCATATGGTGTGTTGTACATTTTATGGAAATGTAAAGGAATCCCACACGTTATTTTATAGAAATAGAGTACTTCAGAAGCATCACAAGTATTATGGCTGGTTTTAGCAAGGATTATGATCAATACAATTATTTTTACTACGATAGTTATTTTTCTTCTACGGAACTCAGAATCCTGGCAACATTTGAGGACAGGAATATGTTGAGCCTGATTTTCCTGGTGTGTGTGAAATATTTCCTCAGAATCCATGAGGCACTTTCGGAAGCAATGTTAAATCCTTCAGGTTATGTTTTCTGCCCTGAAGTAGAAATTCACAAATTGGCTCTGGGACCTGAAAGATTTAACGTGGCTAACAGTGCCTGAACTACACATACCTTGAGAACTAGCTTTGTATTTCTTATGACTTTGCATAAGAACTATTCATATCTGGATCTTGAGCACCTTATAGATTAAACTTTTTATGGCATTTCTTCTGTGGACAGTGATTGATCTTTTCACAATGTACGTAGACTCCAGAATTTTGTACATACGTTTGCTCCTTTTTTGTACAGACTATTTAGTTGTCGAGAAAAACGGAAATTTCCTAATTTGGTCTTTATCTTTCACTTTAAACTAAGCTAAAAGACTTTCCAACAGATTATCCTTTACATATCCCACAGATCACAAGCACGCCTTGATTGTGCAATTCTGTAAGATAGAATTTATGCAAACGTTTATGAACTTAAAAGATCTTAGCAGCCAAACTGAAATGTACTGATTACAGAGGAGTTTCATTCGTTAGAAGGTAAAGAAACATCTTCGAGTAGCCTACCTTGATAACTGTCAAGTTTGCAATCAGCTTTATATCTTAAAGGCTTTGGGTTTGAAATTAAGTCAAGTGCATGCAGCTTTGCTGATAAATGAGTAATTATCCTTGATGCCATTTATGAGAAAAGATTTCAATATCTGTTGCCTGTCATATTTAAGAAAAATTACTGTTTCTACTCTCTGTATCTGATTTTAAAAGAAAAAAAAAATGTTCATACCTGGCTTTCAGGTAATTGACTTTGAATTCTTACAAGCGAAGGTCATTGTGTTTTTCTTGAATAGACACCTAATAAATTTTGCTTGGAAGTATACTTCAGTTTTTCTTTTCGACATTTATCCTTAAGAAAATTGTGTAGTTTACCTCAATTTCTTTGACACACCAAGAGAAAATGCATTTGTTCTATGTTCTCTAGATACACAAATGGAAAAAAGAGGTATATGCATCATCTCAGAGAAGAAATGTTCTTTAAACATGCCACTAAGACTTGTTTGCTGAATACTCTCGGACTGAAAATTACTACTCAGCTAAAACAACACATAATATTTATGCCTCAAAAACAGCTATGGGGTATGTGTTTTGGTGAGTGCTGTGAAGTGTGTAAACCTGGTGATTCACAGACCTGTACCCCTGGGGATGAAAATATATGTTTATAAAAAATAAAAAATTATATTAAAAAAAAATAATAAAAAATAAAAAATAATAAAAAAAAACAGCTATGTTTTCTAAGAAGAAGTTACTTGCAAGAAGTTATAAGCACTGTCTCAATTCAATCACCTTAAATTTTTAAAAATTCCTGCCCTAAAAACCTTTATCACCACTGGCATGGCAGTCTCTCGTAAGACCCATAAGCTTTCAGGGAATTTTAAATTATGTGCTTTACTCTCACACAAATAGCAAATAACTAGCTTTCCTACTTGGATCCTTTTTTCTTTTAAAAAAAAAATTTTATTTAAATTTAATTTAGTTAACATATGGTACATAATTAGTTTCAGGGGTAGAATTTAGTTATTCATCATTTGCCTGTAACACCCCGTGCCCTCCTTAATATCCATCACCCAGGCACCCCATACCCCCACCACCCCTCCCCTCCATCAACCCTCAGTTTATTGACTAGAGTTAAGAGTCTCTTATGGCTTGCCTCCCTCTCTGTTTTTGTCATATTTTATTTTTCCTTCCCTTCCCCTGTGTTCATCTGTTTTCTTTCTTAAACTCCACATGAGTGAAACATATGTTATTTGTCTTTCTCTGGCTGACTTTTTTCACTTAGCTTATTACCCTCTAGTTCCATCCATGTCATTGCAAGTGGCTAGATTTCATCCTTTTGATGGCTGAGTAATATTCCATTATATATATATATATATATATTTGTCAGAGAGGAGCGAGAGCGAGCACAGGCAGACAGAGTGGCAGGCAGAGGCAGAGGGAGAAGCAGGCTCCCTGCCAAGCAAGGAGCCCCACGTGGGACTCAATCCCAGGACGCTGGGATCATGACCTGAGCTGAAGGCAGCTGCTTAACCAACTGAGCCACCCAGGCGCCCCTCCATTATATATTTTTTATATTCTACTACATACTTACATAAATATATTCCATTCCATTATATATAATTCCATTATATTGTTCTGTAAATATGTCATATAGATAGATATCTATCTATATATAAATATATAGATAGATAGATAAATTATATATATATATATCTATAAATAGATTATATATAAATATATAGATAGATTGTGTATACACACACACACACATACACATACACACACACACACACACACACACACACACACCCTCACATCTTCTTTATCATACTTGGATCCTTTGTAACAGACCTTGGACGCTTGTGGCTCCATGTGTTCGCCTCCCCCCCACATCTTTGTCTCACATATTCAGAAACCCGTACATTTCTCTGTTGGCAATTCAGTTCTCAGAAGTGTTTTTGTCACATTGCTTCTCCTTGATGCCCACCTTGATCTCTTCTATTTCAATGGAAAATTTCCACTGTATATTAGCTTTTCACTAAAATGTGTTCCCTTTGTGTGAAGAATATGCTCCAGAATATTCTTTTGCTCATGTTTCCATCAGAGCATTTGTGGGTCATTTAACTAGGTGAATCAGAATCCGATAAGATCAGGATGCTTGTCTGTGTGTACTCAGGTACCCTGTTGCTCTCCTCCAGTGCATCTCTTGCCAAATGATCAGCATTCTAAAAATATAAATCTGGAATTTTAAAGGCACATGCATCAAAATCTAGATTTCCTCTTTTACTTGAGAATTTATACTTTGTGCTTCTCTATAAAATCTGCTGAGATACCACAGCATCTTTACCAAAGCCCTGAGGTCAGAAACCCCTCTCCACCTTTGCGGTTCGCCGAGACTTCTGTCACAGCCATGCAAGTACTGCTGTGAGGTCCGGAGCAGCAGCAGCCACTGTGTGACCCTCCTGCCAGGCTTTCTCATTGTGGATGTCAGCATTCTGGATGGAATATTGAACTATTGTTTGCTTTAGAGTCATTTGATCCTCAGTAACATATCTTACTCGATTTTATGCCAATACACACTCATCAACATACACCACAAATTACTTCTGGCATCTCATTTAGGCTACAGAAGTCCCCCCAGTAGGTGAAGGTGGATCTCTTGTTGTGAACCCCACATGGCCAGGCCATGGAACACTGTCTGCTTCTCTGCCTTTATCTGCTGTGGCTCACATCTGAGCATTAACTGGCCTAGGTCAGTGGAAGAGTAGCAGCAAGGGACCCTCCCGTATGATAGGCCAAATTTTAATCCATCCGGTAACTACACTCTCAGTAAGAGCTAGCATATATATGTCCATTTCTTATTTGACAGCGAAAAGAACCTGTTTGAGTAACTGTTTCCATGAACTTTCTCTGCTTGATCTCTCTGTGTAGGTGGTCACTTTGTGTGGTCTGAGCATTTCTTCCTACTGTTTTCCAGATTTTAGCCACAAAAGGAGATATTCTTTAAAGAATCACTCAATCAAAAAGACTAAGTACTCTGTCAGCTTCCAAAAGCCTGTTTATTTAAAGATTTAATCATTTCATTCTCCTTTCTGGACTGTAGCCTTCTAACCATTGTTTATGTATCAGTTATGGTTTCAAATTATTTCCTCATCATGAATGACTAGGTCAGAGTACAAGCAGAGACTGGTATTATGAATGAATGGTCTACACCAGGGATTGGCAACCTAAGTCCTGTGGACCAAATTCAGCTTGCTACCTCTTTTTTTATGGCTTGCAAATTAGGAATAACCATGGTTATTCCCATTGTTTGTACAGATATACATTGGCTATCTATTTGGGGTAGGGAACACTAATTTTGAACCCCAATTAAGTGAGATGTTGTCTCCCCAGAAAAAGAATTCCTTTCTCTTTTTCACTGGTAGATCTATATTATAAAAATTTTATTCTGATACTGTTATATTTTGAATCTCATCAATTAATTGGTAAAAATTTGCTCTTTTTTGTTATGTGAGTATGTGCATAATATCTTCCATTCTGCCTCGTGCCCCACAAAACCTAAATATATGCTATCTCTGTACAGAAAAACCCTGTGAACCCCTGGTCTATGCCAATTGCCAGCAACAAACATGAAAACTGACCAGAGGGAAAGGAGTGTTGAACATGGGCTGTATTACCAAGTGGTAACTTACATGTGTTCTACTTCTCCTCAGACAAATCTAAAAGGACATCTGCTTTGGGCCCATTTTATAGGTGAGGAAGTTGAGGCTCCAAAAAGTTGATACAAAATACGGGATGGACATTAAATTCAGAATCTGGTTTATCTATCTCCCGAGCCTGTGCTCTTTCTTCTAGATCATCCAAGCATGGGGCTAAATATCCTGTTGATCAAACCGTGCACCCATAGTTAAACAGCTACATCCTTCGTCCTCACCATTCTCACCAACTCTTCCATCACGAGCAGCCAGTGATCCATAACAGGCCCTCGTGGTGCACAGGACGACAAGGGACAGGTATGTGCTCGGTCTAGTGTGCCAGTGTTTCCCGGAGGAAAGCTAACTTTGGTTTCTAAAAGCACACAGTGACCAGAGAGGATGTAACTTTGATTACCAACGTGCTTTAATTGAGCACAAGCCTGTCCATGCCTTGTGATTCATTACGGCCCTAGAGGCGACTGCTTGGAAGCTGGCTGCACGGCAGGTGGGGTTCTGGGAAGGGCTTGGTATTGTTGAGCCGCTTGGAGACAGATAAACCCGGCATGCTCTAGGAACACAGTGTGCTTACTGGACGTCTTTTCAATAGCCCAAGTCCCAGGGTACACTAGCCATTCTCCACTGGATGACTTGCTAAGCCTTAGCTCACTGCTAAATTCAGCCACTCGGCTCAGGAAAATTCCATCTGAGCTCATCCACATACATATATCTTGACCCAAAAAACTTGCAGTACAAGACAGAAATCTGCCTAGCAAATCTTCACCTGTTCTTTTGGGGTGTCTTATTTCATCCTTTCCCCTAAAATACGATGGGTGACTCAGTTGGAGTCCCTGTGTCTTCTAAAAATAAGTGCCATTTCAAACAAAACTCCTGCTGCCATGACCACCACCAGTAGACAAGTGTCAAATCTTGCACTGATTCTACAAGAAGCTTGAGAATGACTTCTTAAAGCACTATTTCCTTTAGGCAACAGACAAACTATAGAAAAAACTAGAAAATACAAATAAAAAGAAGAAACAAAGAATTACTAACAGGTCCATTTAGGGTAAAGATTATACTTTGGGGGGATCAGTCAGTTAAGCATCTGCCTTTGGCTCGGGTCATGAGCCCAGGGTCTTGGGATCGAGCACCGCATCGGACTCCATGCTCAGGAGGGAACCTGCTTCTCCCTCTGCCCCTCCCTTTCTTGTGCTTTCTCTCTCTCTCACACACACACAAATAAATAAATTAAAATCTTTAAAATCATTTTTTAAAAAAGATTATGTTTGAAATATATCCCTCCAGATCGTTTTCTGCACATGTGTATTGGTGTGTTTGTAGTATCTAGTATGTAGGCAGAAGTGGGATCATATTTGAATGTAAATACTATTTTATAACCTGCACTTAATGTTAATATTTGAAAAAAAAAATAGAAATCAGGTTTTCAAGTCAATTGGACATGACCAAAGTTTATAAAAAGAGTAAGGAAAAGTCAAAGTCAATCCCCAGGATTTATGAACATGCAATTAATTCGAAACCAAGAGGCAAGGATTACAGAACTACCACTGAGCTTGAAAACTGGTCACAATCTGAGAAATTACTACAAAAAGGAAAGAAAAGAGGAAGAGGGAAAGGAAAATAATATTTATTATCTCCCTACCATAAGCCATCACATGCTTTATGCATTTTTATAGCTAAGGAGTGGCTATAGGAAGAGAGATATTACATTCAGATATATGTGAACTTCAGATCACTGGGATACAGCCTCCAAACCATCCTGGGGGTTAGCAAAGTGCACATGTATTTGAATTGTCTCTGTATTTTCCCTACATCTGGCAATATCAGATCCTTTGGGAGAAAGCAGTCCCTCCTCCCAAATTTTGGAAGTAAGAACAAAATACATATGAAAGTATATATGGGGGGGGGGGCTGGGTGGCTCAGTCGGTTAAGTGGCTGCCTTCGGCTCAGGTCCTGATTCCACCGTCCTCGAATCGAGTCCCACATTGGGATCCTTGCTCAGCGGGGAGTCAGGTTCTCCCTCTGCCCCTCCCCCTGCTTGTGCTCTCCCTCATGCTCTCTCTCTGACAAATTGATAAATAAAATCTTTAAAAATTTTTTTTTAAAAAAGAAAGTACATATGGAGTAAGACAACAGGTGAGATTTGATGAGGTGCAAATCAAAGAAATGCTGACAGAAACATTCATCGGTGAGAGCATTTGCTCTGCCGCTTGAGCCCATTGGGAACAGAGGACGTCCTCTCCTACAGGGGATCCCACAGACAGTGTAGTTTTGTCAAGAGGTGAGAGAAGTTCAGTTATTAATAAGCTGTTCATAGGTCTCCTGGTTGGGGAAGAGAGACTCCACCTCCTTCCAGAAGACGTGCAGACCACAGGGAGCTCATGACAAGGCTAGCCTGGGCTCTGAGTGGGAACCTGGACGCACCATCTCTGGAGGCTTCACTTGGGGCCTCCAGTTGTGCTGCTCTGCTCATTCTCACCATCTGCAGTGAGAGTCCCATCTATGTTGCTAGTAAATAAAAGAGTGGGACTATTCTCATCTCTGGTCGGCATCTACAGTGATAGGGACTGTTTGACTAGAAAACGAGGAGCTCAGTCTTTGGTATGGCTGCATTATGTTCCCCAATCCATACGCTGAAGCCCTCTCCACCAGGACATCAGGACGTGACTGTATTTGGAGGTAGGACCTTTAAAGAGGTAATTAAGGTAAAATGAGATTATGTGGGTGATCCCTAATCCAGTATGACTGGTGCTCTTACCTTAAGGGGAGATTCAGACACAAAGGAGCACAGAAAGTAGACCATGTAAAGACCCAGAGAGAGGACAGCTACCTACAAGCCAAGGAGAGAGGCTTCCTGAAGACTCGAAACCTACTGACACCTTGATCTTGGACCTGTAGCCCCCAGAAGTGCTGTTTAAGCCACTTGGTCTGTGGTACCCGGGTATAGCAGTGCTACAAAAATAATCCAGGCCTTCTCTCAGAGGGCCTCTCCTTCTGTGCTCCTCAGTTCTCAGTGGGCAATAAACACAGAACACACATCTCGGTCCAGAGGTAATGACTGCAATTCCCCCTCCTGCTAACCCTGTCCTCAATTTGGAATGTGCATATAAAAACAAGATATAACAAAGGATAACTATTGAGTAGTTCTGGCCTAGGCCTTCACAGAAAGAAGAGACCCCCTTCCTCTGGCAAGCACTCGTGTGCACACACACAGACACACCCAGAGCCACCTTAACAAAAAATAGCCAGTGGTATAATGCAGGAAGAAAATACTAGGTCCCCAGGAGGTAAAATTTAGCAATACCTTCTTACTCCTTGTTAATGACACATGAACTTGCATTGACAAGAAAACCCACCATCCACTCACCCTCCAGCAGAGGGCTCTGTCTGAGTCAGGGGCAGTATCCCTCACAGGAAAGGGGTCCCTGTCTCTGATATGAACTTGCTCCATTGTCTTTTTCATGGCTGCACATCACGCAGAACTTGAGTACCTCCAGGGAGTTCAGAAGGTTCAGTAGGAACATACTTTATGGAGTCACAGATCACTGAAAAGCATTTTGCAGTATCTTGAGAATGTAAGACCAGGAACTGAAGCACCACCTCATTTCAACAAACTTGTGGAAGTCGTCTTGGTGGCTAGAACTGTCCGCACGGGGTCTGTTGAGAAGCTACCCAAAGCCTTTTATGTCTCCGCAAGCTCCAGGGACTTCTGGTTTATTCTGGTTAGCCTTTCGGAACCCTGGGTCCCTAGGTTTTACGAAGGTGCTGCCATGACGGCCACCCCCTAAGCGGGGCACACCGCATTTCTAATGATAACTGGACAACTCGGAAAGGGTGAGCTGATGAGGCAAAAAATAGCAACAACAACTAAAACAATAAATGGGTGCCCAGATCGTTTCAGATGATACCCCAAGCCCTCAGACTCTTTTGAGGTTTCTGGCTTGCAGTTAATTCCACAAGACCCGGCTATTTAACTTATATCGTGGCATCAGATGTTCTTGATACGATGCTTCATCAAGAAATCATCTCAAATACATACTCAGAAGAGCCTTTAAAGAAAGTGTCAGCAGTCTGCTAGTCTCCCTTCCACAAGGAATGGAGGATGACATTGAAATAGTTCATCAACTCCTATTTGCCGCTGAGTGTATAAAATATACATAGGAATATGTAAACATTTATAAAATGTGTAAATGCATATATTTTAAAATATATATGTATATATCTTTATGGACAGGGTTAAAATACAAAAAAGATAGGAACTGACAGCTATTAATATCAGAAGTTAACTGCATAATCATGAAATGTCAGTGTTCTTCCTTAGGGTACAAGTATTAAAGCCATGATGAGTTAGAAGCTCAAGAATTTGTAGATAATACTATTCCAGAAAAATTCCCTTGGGCAAAATGGCAAAGAATCAGTATGCCTTTTCTAATGACTTAATCATATCAAGTAAAATTGGCCTCAAATTTACAGTGGCATAAATATTGATGTTATTGGGTCCGTAATGTAATACCAACCAATAGCACATTTTTATTGTCATTGTTCAAAGACATTAGACTATATTTGAGCCAATGCCACTGTTTTTTTCTGCAGATGAGCTTTGATACAGGGAATAGGATTTCAAGACCAAAATTCCACACAAAGTTGGCACGCAAGGCATTCCAGCCTGAAGATTCCTGACTGAATGCCACCAACATTTCAACTAAGGGCCCCGGGGGGGTTGACACTCAAAGCTGTTGACACAGCAAGTAATGACTCTTTCAGATAATGCCACTGGACTCCTCTTGGTGACTCGATGTCAATAAAATATGTCTGATTCAAAAACAGAAGAAAGTGCACACACAGACATCAAGATATTCACAACCTGTGTATGTCATCTTGGATCAGACCAGAAATCTAAGATTTTCTCACTTACAGCATGGCTGATAGCATAGGCTTCTCCCTAGAATTATTGGCATTTTCCCCTGCTAAGCCTTTAGCAAAGAAACATAGTTACTGGCAGACGGATATGAGTTGGAACTAGCAAGTTTATCTTTTATCTTTGATCTACTCCTTAGAAAAAAGAGTGATACTATTCACTGGAAGTACCTACAACAAGGCCTCTAAAATCCTCTCTTCTTCTTCTTCTGTCTCCTACTGGAAAAATCTTAAAACGCTCATGAACTCTAAGCTCGTGTTATCTAGACCTCCCACTCATCCAATATCCCTCAACACACACAGTTATGCCTTTGGTCAGCTGTCAGATGATATGAAAACAAACTCAGCAGACATCTGCCCATGGATTAATGGGCATGGTATCTCTTTCAGTATCAAAGATAAATTGCTAGACAGCTGTATTGAAAACCACAACATACTTCTCAACACTGATGCTGCACACATGAGATGACCTATATCCTAAATGGGGTCATGAGTAATCTTCCTACCTCGGGAGACATTTTTCCCTATATGAAAAGATTTAAAGCAACAACAAGGGCCACACTGTAAACTTCCAATCCAAACGTGTCTAAGCTTCCTCCTTGACTGTGTATGGGTGTTATTTGTGGATCATTCTGGAATCCAGTTTACAAAGAGAATAAGCATCAAAGAGTGAATGCCTTGCTTTCCTGTCACCAATCCTACAAAACAGAAAAGCATATTTTTCAAATGCAGACTCACTTGAGTTTCTAAGGAAGTGGCCCTACACTGGCGATAACTTCACTTAGCTTGTAAAATGGGTACAATTTTTAAAAATCACATAGCATTTATCTGAGAAGGAAATGAGACAAAATATAAAAACAGAATCTAGCATGTAGCTGGCACTAAATAAAGGTGATTTCCATAACCTTTTCTCCTGTTGAAGCTACCATTTTGTCTGCTGCTAATTGGCATCAAACATTTGGATTTACTGTTCTATACTCCTCTTGGCTATACTCCCGAGTTGTATAAGTGGGGTGTTTCAAGAGGACAATCAGAATATTTATCTGAGAGAGAGAAAGAGAGAGCAGAGGGAGGTATAGATGGAGAGAGAACCCCAAAAAGACTTCCCGCTAAGGGCAGAGCCCAACTCAGGGCTCCATCTCATGACCCCGAGCCAAGATCAAGACCTGAACCAAAATCAAGAGTCAGACACTTAACAAACTGAGCCACACAGATGCCCCTAAAAATACATTTGAAGCCAATAAGATTTTCAAAGAAAATGTCGTGTTGTATAAATCAGGTGTTGTCATTTTTCATCCTAATCTAATCAGTTCTAAAGAAGGAAGTGACATCAAAATGGAGATAAAACTAGAAATAGAGAGGGAACAGAGCAGAAAAATTAGATGAAGTCCTACCAGCCATTGGTTCTTTTGATGGTTCCAACATGAAGATCTAGTCTATGGTAGAGGCAGCAGAAAGCCTGATAGGACTGAGGGGTGATAAGATACGCAACCAGACCAGAAGGCTGGAGCCTGGCATTATAGAGCTCCAAATTCTGTCCTCATATGATCTGTGACATGTAGAAGTTACTGGAATATCAAAAATGCCTATATCCTCATTGGTAACATGGAGAAAATCAACCAAATCATCAAGATTCTTTCATTTCTACACTACCCATGAAATCTTTATGGAAAATATTTTAGAAAAAAGACCAGAAGACTCTGTGGCAACTGGATATGGATTTCAAAGGAGTGGAAATTCATTAACACTGGTTCTGAGGCTGGCAATCCTGCTCTGGAGTGGGAGTGGGAACTGGGGACGAGAGGTCAGACTGTGAGCTCAGCCTCTACCCACATAGGTCCAGTGAAGAGTACAGCACAAAACAAAGGACATGAAGAGACTCTTTTTTTTAACAGATAAAGACAAAAAAAAACATGAAAGTACTAAGCATATGAATAACTAAACAACCTTAGAAACAAAAAATAAAATAGGTAAAATAAATAAAATAAATGACCATTTGTCAACTAGCAAATTGGCAACTATGCAAAAGTTTATCTCCATATAGTGTCGGTGGGAATGAATATTCGATAACCTTTTGGACAACAATCTGACAATTCATAACAAAAACTTCAAAATACTATAAATCTATTACCAGCAATGTCATTTCTTTTTTTTTTTTAAGATTTTATTTATTTGACAGACAGAGATCACAAGTAGGCAGAGAGTGGGGGGCAGGAGCAGACTCCCCCGCTGAGCAGAGAGCCTGATGGATCCCAGGACCCTGGGATCATGATCTGCGCTGAAGGCAGATGCTTAACGACTAAGCCACCAGGTGCCCCAGCAATGTCATTTCTATATATTTATTCTGTGTAATTCAATATATGCTTATATGTTATTTCTATATATTCCATATATATATGTATTTACCAGAAATAATTATGAATGTGTTCAAATATTTAGCTGCAAGCGTGCATTGTCATGTCATTTCTTGAAATCAATCAATTTTTAAAAGCTTAAATTCTAACAATAAGAATTGTTAAGTAAATTGTGGCACTTCTTACTATGAAATGCCATGTAATCATTTTAAAAGAGTTCATGGAACAATATTTAATGATCCATAAACATATTTGCAATACATTGTTAAGTGAAAAAAATGTTACAAAACAATACAATCCTGTTTTTCTAAAAACAATATATATTTTTACATATGTGTCCATGTACCTAGAAAATAGAAGGGTGTATGTGTATGCGTGTGTATAACAAGGATAAATGCATTAAGTTGGCCCTATGAAATTGCCAAACAGTCAAATAACCATCGCTTCATAGGGTTCAACCTAACACACAAATACATAGATGCTGAAATGAGACTAGAAAAATATTCATAAAAATATTAACTATGACCATATCTTAGTGATTATGGTTACCTTTATTTTTCAATGACACACAAGTTAAATAAGCCTAAAATATGTCATGTCTTAGCTTCCAGATTCCCATCTTCCGGTTAATAGAAATACATATTATAGATAATTTATGTAATATTTACTTATATTTATGTGTTATGTACATATATATAACTAACCCAATATATATATATAATTATACAGTGTATATATAATAGACCTAATGTGTAATCCTGTTTCAATGTAAGCAAGTCCAAGGATTTAAGCCTCATATTAGGAAAGAATCACTCATCAGGATAAAAATACTTGATCTTTCAGAACAGCCTCCTCACCCATGCTTCCTTCCCAAGATAGATCCCAAGTGAATGGGAAGAAAGAGAACTTAACATTCTCATGGTGGTGGGAAAGATCTGGGGGATTTGGCACAATGTTCTCTACCTCTTCTGGTCTCCAGGGCTGTGTCCTTTATCCCCTGGGTATCTCCTGGCCTTCAGGGCTGAAATCTGAGGATGGTGTAACGGGTGATCTGATCTCCCTTGGTTTGGTCAGGAATGATCACTTCCTGGCTGACTCAGCCTCACGTTAACCCCTGCAGGCTCCAGACTCCTGACCATCTGCCATGCCCTTCCTGCAGCCTCTGGCCCGGCGAGCACACACACCCAGGCTCTGCTGTGGGGACACCTCACCTTGCCATCGTGTGCACCATCATGGATTCTTCATTTCTCAAATCTACATCCCCATGAGGTAAAGAATGAAGGCAGTCTGGAAAAGCTAAATCCCAGAGCTCCCTTTCTGCCTGACCCTGCTGCATTGTCCGGCTTATTTGGATGTGGCTAAGTAAGCTACATCGGTCTACATTGCTCTTGAAGTTAATTAGCCTTAAAGCAGAGGCCTCCACTAGGAAATCAAGAGACACCCCACTCTTTTCATTCTTTCTCTCCTTCTCCATCTTTCCATCATTTCCCATACAGAATATGGCCCTGCTTTTCTTTTACGTCCACGATACCCCATGTCCTCCTACCCCCAATCCAGCTATGTGTACAGGGGTCTCTTCTGTGCACTGTGGAAAACACTCTGAATGGTGCCCTCAATGCTCAGTTATTATTTTGATAAAGGGAAGCAGGAAGCCTTTTTCAAGAAATAGCTTGCAAGGTAACAGCTTACATCATTCTCATTTTAAATCACATAATATTAATATTGAATATTACCTTCATCTTTATCCCAGCACATCTATGAAAATTTACACTTAAATAAATACTCAGGGAAGAGGAAGTAAAGGTTGCTGACTCAATAAAGCAAATAAGAAAATATTTTATAACTTTATCTCCATTATAAAGTTATTTGAAAAAAAGAGATATACCTCGATAAAACAGGGACACCCTAGGAGAGGGAGAAAAAGGCTTAAACAGACACTTGGAAGCTAAAATATAAGGAAGGAATTCAGAAAAACCAATGTAAAATACAGAGAAGGTTTGGACGATAAAAATGAAAATGTCCTGTATATTTTTATTTGTAATATTTACCGTTTCACTATACCCTCGAATTGCCTCAAAAAGACCTAATTATGGTACACACAATCTTCCAGCCTTGGGCATTAAACCTTTAGGAGAACAAGATAAATAATCAAGACCAAGTCCATAGTTCATTTCTCTATCGTGTTGTTTCAGAAAGGATTTCAGGAAACTAACAGGGATAACTCTCAATACTACAGGAAAAATGATTAGGGAGCTTCAAAAAAAGGAATGATTCTTCTTCAGTTAAAGATGTAAAGTTTCTCCTTCACGCAGACAAAATAGAATTTGAAGAGAAAGAAATGTTGGAAATGAAATGGTGAGAAAGATACACCAGGTGTGGAAAGAAATGAGGGCTCAAGGGAGCCACGGTGAGAGTGTGTGGGGGAAGGGGCCTGGGTGGCTTGAAGCTTTAGGGAGATGACCCTGGAGGCTTTAGGAGAAGCAAGACAGAAGCTGAGAAGCCAGCAGCCATCTTGATCCAGGTTGGGACATAATTGAGAGAAGGATTACAAAAATACAATAAGCAAAACTTGACCACTGATTGGATGTAGGGGTTGAAGGAGAGGGTTGGAATCCATGAGGACTATGAGGCTTCAAACAAGACAACCAGAGGAATGATAAAAACATGACAAGCAAAGGCCCACTTTCAGTCTTGCTCTTAAAATAGAAGGGCAGCAATTTATTTTCCACATATGTGTTTTCTGTTTAGCAATAAGTAGACCAAAATTAAAGAGGGGAAATTTTAAAGACTCAAAAATTTGTACTGAGTAATAGGTATGTTTAATGGCAGTAAGAAGTTCAAAGCATATGTTTTCAACCAGTATTCTGATATAGAATATACATCTATCGTATCTTCAAAGGGTGAACAAAATCAAAAAACAAAAACACTTACACAAAAGTATCTGAACTTAACACGTCATCTCAATTGAGTTCATATATGTTGTAGATCACTTTATTTTTGCATTGTTATCTAAGAAGAACTTTTTGCTTCAAGTGATAGTTGAGTTGCATTCTGACCCCCAGTTAAGTTTTTTATGAAGTTTATTATTTTGGCAAAACAATAAAGAGGATGTTGGGAAGACCAGTGTTTGGTTGACAGTTCCCGTATGGAAGGGACGTTACTCATACCACTGCTTAGATGTGTGAGGAAAACTCACAGCTTCCTTATTTTCTTTTATTAACCATCTTTTCCATGTATTTTTTGTTGAGATAAAATTCACATACCATATCCCTTGAAAGTGTACAATCGAGTGCTTTTTTAGTATATTCACAAAGTCGTACAACCATCAGCACTATCTAATTCCTGGACGTTGTTGTCACTCCAGAAAGACACGCCACACCACTTAGCCATTGCTTCCCACGCTCCATTCCCCTAGGTCCCCAGCGAACTCTAATCCCCTTTCTGTCTCTCTGCGCATGCCCGTTTTAGATATTTTGTATCAGCTGAATCATGTCTATATGATCAACCAAACCTCCCCTATGAATTCCAACCCCAATCGGGGGCAGTAAAAATTTACTTTAGCTCAAATTTCACAATCGGTAGTATCTCAGGTGTTTCTAGTTTAAGGCAATTTAATTTTGGTGAAGACTGAGGAAGCTTCTGGTACACTCGCTAACAGATTTTTTTTTTCTCCCCTTTCTTTCTCCTTCCCAAGTTGATCTGGGCACAGGGGAAACTTTACGAGTCCTCCAAGCCATGGTGAGGGGGTGGGCTGCCCTCCTGAGCTGGTCTCATGCTGGGCTCTGGATCAGTGCCCCCTCAAGACAACTGGTCCCAACAGGACTTGTGGCAGATGACGGCTTCTCTCGCAGCTGACACCTGAGTCCTACATCGCCTCTTGTCAATCCAGACCACTGCCAGGACAGCCTCCTCTTGCCAAGCTCCGGGCTTCTGGCAGCTCACAGTCCTCTGAGCCCCGCTGCGTCCACTCTGAGGGTGAACCTGGGCCTTTTTCCCCCACGGTCCACCCTGCATCTCTCATAGAATCTAACATATAGTAAATATTCAACAATACTTTTTGAATGGGTGAACAAATCCTCTATCAAAATTTAGCCAAAATATCTCCTCTGTAAACCTTTCCTCACTACACCGACACTTCCCCAAACCCAACTCCTTGCTCTACGCTCTCACAACAAGTGAATCTTGCTGCCGGTCACGCATTTAAAGCTACGTGATAACCCACTGTACACGTGTCATCTCTCATACGGGAGAAGTCCCAGCTCCCCCTCACTGTCCGGGTGAGGAGCTGCTCAAGGCCTCCCTCAGACCTCTCTCACATGAACAATATGATTAATCAATCAATTGGTAAATATTAATTAATGAGTGTTAATCAGCATTCCCCCATTAATTAGTAAACATTAAAAGTCATTTAAACTTTGTTATTTCCAATTAGCTAGATTTCATTTTTAAAATAATAATGTGTGGGGACCTGTGTGGCTCAGTGGGTTAAGCCTCTGCCTTTGACTCGGGTCATGATCCCAGGATCCTCGGATCGAGCCCCACATCGGGCTCTCTGCTCAGCGGGGAGCCTGCTTCCTCCCTCTCTCTCTGCCAGCCTCTCTGCCTGCTTGTGATCTCTGTCTGTCAAATAAATAAGTAAAATCTTTTTAAAAATAAATAAAAATATAAATAAAAATAATAATGTGTAAATTTTACCAATAACATAATACAAGTGAGTATAAACAGGAAGCAAGGTCTCCCTTTCCCCTTTTAAGTAGGTTCCTGTTTATAGAAATTTACTGTTTTGAGCATTTTGCTCTTCAGATTTGTTTCATTTTTAAATTTTTCCTCCTCAAGTTTGTTTTTATTTTTATTTTTTGTTTGTCTTTTTGGAAGAGAAAGAATGCATGCATGCACATGTAAGGGCAAACACAGGAAGTGGGGAGTAAGGAGAGAGAGCGAGAGAGAGAGAGAGAGGGAGAATCTTAAGCAGGCTCCTCACTCAACACGAAGCCCAACTCGGGACTTGAACTCACAACGCTGAGATCATGACCCGAGCCAAAATCGAGTTGGCGGCTTGACCAACTGAGCCACCCAGGCACCCCTCAAGTTTGTTCTTAAATAGGTGGATATTGTGCAATCACCGGAGTTAGTAGAAAAGAAAAGAAAATTTACAATAGAAGTTTCTAGTAAATGGCAGAGCTGTGGTCTGACTCCAGGCAACTTGGTTCATTCCGAACCAGTGCTAACAACTCTCCGCAAAAGGAATTAAAGGCAGAGAGAAGCACCTTTGCAGAATCCCCTGTGGGATGGACGGGTGGCTAGAGGCTTGTGGGCGGGCAGTCTGAATTTCACCCTGAAAGCCAGGACAAGCCCTGCTTCCTCAGTTTTATGTTGACCTATAGGCATCTCAGCTCTTCAACGGGATTGAAATCTCTCCCACAGGAACTTAAATTTTTCTTCACTGATGACAGGTTGATGCCCTGACGCCATGTACTTACAGATCATTTCTGACATGTTCTGGACACCAGATTAAATAAATCCAGTTAAAACAGAACATGTGGAGTAGTGGTACTCAATGGAAAAGTTCAGATTTTTACTGTGTATTGAATAGGAAAAAAAAAAAATAACCTTAAACCTTTGCCATTCTTTTCACATCAAAGTTCCATATGTTTCTTTCGAAGTCATTTCCGGATTCTACACATATGATGCTCCCTTAGAGGAAGCAAGCAAGAAAGGAAGAGAAGCAAGCCAGGCATTCTCCCTACTAACTCAATGAGAAAGCTTTCTCGGGGCAGTCTCCCCAGAGACAGCTGTGGATCAGCTGTTGAGGGATGCAGAATGAAGTCCGAGACTTTGAGAACCACTGGCAACCGGATAGAGACAATACCGTGCAGCGGTTGTGAACCCTGGTTCCGAATGGCGCTTTCTGGATTCATACCCAAGTTCCACCACTTACTACATATTTTAGACAAGTTATTCATGCCCTCTTTCCTCCTAAATTGAGATTATAATAGTATCTGCCTGCTGGGGCTGTGCTGAGAACGAAATGAGTTGATACAGAGTAGAGAACATTACAAGAGTGCCCCACCGTTGTCGCCGGCATCAGCCATTGCTAACTCTAACCTCTCAACATCATCCCTGAGTAAAGACTAAATGCCCATCCTATTCCCACTAGACCTTTTCAATGAGCATCTTGTCACGGCCTCTACCGCATCCCAGACAACTGTTTCTTTGATGCCAGAATTATGAAATGAAGGATTCAAATACCCAATAATATATTAGTGTTAGACAGAAATCCACCTTTGTCTTCTCTTTGCATAATGTTTTTCTAATTTCTAGCCCAACTGACATCATCCTGCTCTAGGACAACACTACCAGAATGGAGTAAATCCCCTCAAAGAGTCAAGGAAGGTGAAAGTGAATGCAGATCCTCCTGGCTTCCCTTTGTCGGTGTGTGATACCTCCAGCCTCTGACCCAAAGCTAAAAGAATCCTGTTCTGAAAATGGATACAAGTCCTACAGAGAGTTGGCTCCTGCTAAGCAAAAGCTTCTTTAAGAAAGAAAAGACTATGCCATTTTACAATCTTCTCAAGTTACACAACGCTGATTTCTGGAAATGCTTTTGTCATTGAAAGCATGAGGCAAACACCTTTTTAAAGGATTTCAAGCAATCTGGGGAAGCATGATGCCAGCCAACGCTCTCAAAGACCTCATTGTGAGCGCTTATGCTCGGAGGCTGCTAATTGCTGGCCTTCTTCCATCCACCTCCTGCAAACACAACACCATATTTGTCTCTCAGCTGTCACTATTTGTCAGGGGCCTATAAACAGAGAAGATGCTTTCTTAGCAACCACTGTGAGCAAGTAGAACCCTGCCTTCCCCTCCCCCCTCAGAAAACCGAGCCTGAAATGAAGGAAGAAAGCAAAAAGAACCTTCCAAAGTGATTCGTGAAAGTCAGAATGACAAACCGACGTGGAAAGTTTCCAATCTGCTGGTTGCCTTTGGCCTGGGGGAGAAAAAGGAACTATGGAGAAGCTTTCAGAAGCCAGCAGCCAGCAGATTAAAAGGCGACTAGAAATGATCTCACCACCATTTGCAGACGTCTGGTCACACGGCTATCTGCAAGATAACCGAGAATAAGCCAGTTACGTTGCTCGATTTCATTTCCTCAGAGAATGCTGTGGGCCTCATCTTGCTATTTTTAGTCTTCGGGGTCAGACGCCCTGGGAAGCCATCGCCAAGGCAGCCCAAGCATTACATGTTCATCTAGAACAGGTAAAAGTTCGGGAAACCAACATCAACAACAACAACAAAAAAGCAGCTGGAGATCAAAGCATTCTAGAGAGTCTGGAAAGAAGGGGCAGTGGGAAGACAGACTTTTTTAGATGACAGCTGTAGCAGCCTCTGATGGCTGTTTGGGTTCGGACAACTACAGAAAATCGTATGGTTAAAGAAAGCATGAACCTTGACCCTATAAGTGAACGCTGCAGGGTATCTATGGGAGCACTCCTGGCCATTGAAGCTTTCAGGGAAGTTTAAAATGTTTCTGGAGTTAAATCAGTTCACTCTTGCGTGAGAACAGCCAGTTTGGAAAACAGGACTTGTAGGCATGGAAACAGCAGGCATCTTGTTAATGAAACTCATCACAGGGTTTACTGAAGAAAAACTGTGGAAGATCCTCAAGAGGGAAAGACAGATTTGGTCCAGTTGTGGGAGGCCGGACAGTATGAAATCTACACAGAAGATAAGTAGAATAAGCTTCAGTGATTAAGTGGAAAGAATTAAACTTTCGTAAGACCTGATCTTTCAAGGGCTGCTAATCTGCAAGTGGTAGTACTAATTTTGCTGAAAATGTTGCTAAAACTATCTAATTTTGATAAAAATGAAAAGAGTTAAAGTAAAAGACATTCAGAAGAACCTTTCTTCAATTCTATATTCCCATCATGCTATTGAAGACATGTGACAAGAGATTGCTCAGAACTGAGCTCTCACAAATATTGTTTTCATAACTGGGAAACATGAGGGGCGCCTGGGTGGCTCAGTTGGTTAAGCATCCGACTCTTGGTCTGGGTTCTGGTGTGACCTCAGGGTCCTAGGATCGAACCCCACATGGGGCTCAAGCACATAGTCTGCTTGAGATTCTCTCTCTCCTTCTACACCGTCCCCCCAAACTCACACATGCTCTCTCTCTCTCTAAAATAAATAAATAAAATCTTTTAGAAAAACCTGGGAAACGTGAAAGTACTACAACTCAGTATTCGCTGAATGCCAGTTTTCACACCATCTTTTTGATCTTCACAATAACCCTTTAGTAAAATTGTTAATTGCTGTGTGACAGATGAGGAAACTGAAGCCGAGGTTGGTTAGACCCAGAGCCAGGCTTCTGATCTCATGCCAGGACTCATCCGTCCGGTCCCCGTCTCCTCGGTCCTGCGCAGGCTGTGATTTAGGTAAGAATGCTGTGACGCATCCAGGCAAAGCAGCTCCCATCAGTGGTACTGTTGTTCCCCCACCAAAGGCCAAGGCAGGATTAGGCAGAGGTTATAGTGGGTATTTTTCGTGTAAAAATGGGAAACTTTATTGCATACTGTTTTCATATTTTTAAAAAGTTCTTAAAAACACAAATAAAAAAATAAAAGTAAAAAGCTCTTTTCCTTGGTCACAAGTGTTTGTTTTCCGTCTCTTTCCTCTTCCTGTCCTCCTCCTTCTTTTCTCCTCTCTCTCCACTTTTACCCACTCACCTTACCTTAGAGCCCCACACATGCTTAGACACCATCACCAGGTCTGGGGGAGTTCTCGAGAATGGAAGACGCCCCCCCAAAGTAGACACCACGGCAGATGGCACTTCACCCTGCCCATGTCCTCCTACCCACCTGGGACTTCGACCCCTTCCCGCCACTCCAGCTGCTCTATAGGCTGCTAACTGAATAGTAAGGCAGAAAAAAAATGAGTCAAGGCTACTTCCAGCTTCTTATGATCTTGGTCTCTTAGGAGGCCCTGTTAACATGGCTGGAGGAACAGTAGAAAGTGGACAACAGAGAAGAAAGCACACTAGAGGTTAGCGGGTGTGGTGAGGCCCAATTTGGCTACCCAGCCTTTGAAATCTAGAGGTGGAGCTATGGTTTGGACATCAATATGACTACATATAATTGGAACTAACTACTGTGGAAATCACCATACTCCAACCTATTTCCCCCTTTCCCACATTCAGTTTTTAATCACTTTTTTTCCTTCTCTATTCCCAATCGTAATTTAGAGAGTTAAGAAACAAAAAATTCTTCCTGTCAGAAAACCAAAAGTGATGCATTTTGTAAACATCAACTACAGTGGGTTCAAAGGTCCCCTGGTGACTAAAAGAATATGGATTTTCTTTTCTAAGTATCCAATTTAACGTAACATAAGAAAATAAAAGAAAGAGAGAGGTCTCGAAACTTTTGGTCACTAAAAAACAAAAATTCTCTAGGATTATTTGTAATGCACATAACTGTACACATATGCAACTGCTAATTTACATGAAACTACACGTTAAGAAAATGCACATATACTGATGATCCCAAATGTTGAAAGGACGTGGAGGAACCGGAACTTTCATACACTGCTCGTAGGAATGCAAAATGGTACAACCACTGAGAAAAAACCATATGACCGTCTCTTAAAAGGTTAAATATACACCTTCATAGGATCCAATCTAAACCTAGGTATTCACCCAAAAGGAGTGAAAAACGTAAGTTCACACAAAGAATTATACAGAAATGTTTACAGCAGGTGGATTCATCATAACCTAAAACTGTAATAACCCAAATATTCATCAACAGATATGGATAAACAACCTGCGGGATATCATAGGATAGACTACTGCTGAGCATGAAAAATTAAAAGTTAGGGGAGGAATTTGAGTAGACAACTGTCTGGTCACTCCGTCATAGTGTATGTGCTAAAAGACAAATGGCGTTACATGGTAACGGAAAGAGATGTGTCACCAAGAACTATAGGTTTGGGATCCAGGAGTTTTGCATGGGATGTTCTTGACTGAACATGAGCATGAGGGGCCCCCAAGAATAGAAAGTCTATTCAGTGCCCTTGGTGACCCATGAGGAGGCAGAGATGCTGGTGACCAGGAGACCTGAAGGTGCAAAGCCAGGCTTATAGGGTCAGAAGTGCTCACATCTGGCTCCGAGGCTCCTTCTTCCCAGAATTCCTATGGGCCTACCTGATGTGCAAATATACCACCTAAGTACCACTGTCCTTCCAGGAGGAAAACAGAAGCAGATGTGCTCTTGTCACCTGTATCTGGACTGCCTGCAGGCTGAAGAAACCACAAAAGAGCAAACTGGGCAGATTGGTCCTATGGTGCTGAGATTCAGCATCTGAGGGAAAGAGACCCAAACCCACTGCAACATCAACAACACTGGAAAACTTGGAGCCTATCCTGCTCCACGTTCTCCCTAATGCCAGAGGCCTGTTGGCATTTCCATCTGGTTGACTCCTTCCTGCAGCACATTAATGGCCAACAGGGAAGAAGGGTCCCAAGGAGACCCGAACCAGGGAACAGAGCCACAGTCACTTCCCTGCCTAGCATCGCTACTGACTTCCCAGGGAATCTTACCTAAGTGCAAAGTCACATATATCAATTGACTTTTTAATATTGCATACTTGGAGTTTATGACTTTGTTTTTGACTTAATCACAAGTACAGTCTGTGCTCAGCTAGCCAACTAGGGGAGAAAAGGAATGTATGTACTTTCCAGTTTGGAAAGGAATGTGTACTTTGTGCACTTTAGTCTTATTAATCATGTCTGATCAGTTTTAAGCTTTTTGAACCATAAGATGGGTTTAAATCAAGTAAAAAGGAAATTGGATTCCATCAGTCAATACACTACAACACAACCAAAATTAGATGTCATAAGGTTATAGCGTTTCATCACTTGTAAGTAGTATTGTCTGTGGGGGCCTCTTCTGAGAAAATATGTATATAATGCTTCATTTCCTACCAAGAACTTCATTGTCTGGCTTCCCCACAAATTGAAAAATTACATAGTGAGTGAGGAAAAAGAGAAAACTATTGTAATCTTATTAACTAATGTTAAGGAGAAATTTATTATAGAAAAATATTCTTCCATCTAATACTAGTCAGAAAATGAATTGATTTTGAAACCTTCTATTTTTCTTAAGGAAAAAAGTCTGACTTTAGGGTAGCTATAGTTTTTAGGCCATGTAATCATGCTTTTACTCAAATCAAAATTCAGTGCTAATATATTTATCAGGAATAACTAAAAGAAAATGTCTGAAACATGGTTTTTTTTTCTTTTTCACTAGAAATTTTTCACTTCTCAGATCAAAAAAGATAGTTTTTCTCATCTTTCCCTGTCAATGTGCATTAAATAGAGTTTTTTGATCCATTCGAGGAATTACAGCATCTAGCAATGAGGGAGCTAGGAACTGGACAAAGAGCCCAGGAAGCTAGAATAGAGCTCAAGAACTAGAAGATTCAGGTGCCTGTGTGTGTCGGGCAGAATTCTAAGATGGTTCCCAAGATTAAAACCACTGGCATACACACCTTGTATAACCCCTCCCCTTGAATGTGGAGAGACTGTGAGTCTGGTAGGGTAGTCGCTCCTTGATAACATTGTTCTAGAAGACACCACAGTAGAAAAGTGTAATGAGATCCCCTCCGCTGGCCTTGAGCAGAGGACCAAGTTAAGTCATGCCTGGACTTCTGACCTACAGAAACTGTGAAATAATAGATTTGTTTGTCTTAAGCCACTAAGTTTGTGGTCATTGTAATTCAGCAATAAGAAAGTAATACCCTGGATTACCTTCTTGCCCCTCAGGGATAAAAAGGTGGCAATTCCCACCATTCTGGTAATAAATAGCCCACACCTTTTCTTCTCAGCCTTTTGGCTCCTCTTACTCATGGCTCCCTTTTGGTTTCTTCAGGAGTCTCCCGCTTCATGTCTATGTATTGTTTCTATTTACGTTCCCACCAGTAAGTAAATGCCTCTCTCTGTCTCATAGAAGCTGGGCAGAAAAATAGATAGTTGCTTATAAGCAACTTAACTTAGTGAAGTACCATCCAAATGTCATCTTCCCAACAATGCTTTGAGGTGAGTGTCATTATTATTCTTAGTTTTGTAATAAACCAAGGAGTTAGGTGACGTGAGTGGGGAAGCCAGCCTCAAACCCAAGACATCCTGCACTGGGCCTTTTGCTTTTTTTCTCCTCCTCTGCACTGCGGCTAGCTTGAAATAACATGAGGTTCTCCTGAATGCCACACAGGTAGTGAAGCCTCTACCCTGAGAAGCACTGATCATACACATTCGATTCTTTCCTCTTGAGACAAACCAAGGACAAACCATTCTGAAGCCATCACCAACTTCTCTAATTATGCTGCTCTTGTTTCCCCAAGTAAAAACTGAATTGGGAAGGCCTTAGTGCAAACATGCTGGCTTTATGACCTTGGGAAGATTAGTTACATCTATGAGCTTCAGTTTTCAGCCACAAAATGGAGCTATAGCAGTAAGCTGTAGCTTACTCCTAGGGCTGCCAGATTGAAGCTCACAAAATGGCATTTGTGTGGTGAGGGCAGTAGTTATTCACCAAGGGGCAACTCCCATGTCTTATAACTCTACAGCTTGACATCTAAGTAGGGTTCAGACGAATATGTTACTTAATTACCTCACAGACTAATTTGAATGGATGTCCATACCAGTGGAGGAGTTTCCACCAAAAAAAAAGAACTAGCTCTTCCTTCTAATGGGAACTAATTTCTGAAGAATTTAAAAGTATTCAAAGTCTCTGCAGAAGTATACTAGAAATGGATTTACTCAAGACATATGGCAACCCTGCTGTTTGGAGCTCTCTATGGGCCAGATCATCACCAGCAGAGAATTGCCAGAAGGTTCCATATCATATGTTAACTACATGGAATCAATGAGTAGAAAAAAGGTTAAGGCAAGAGCATGGATTCCATATACTCAGGGATACCCTGAGTTAGTATTTACCTTATTGTGTCCTGGCCTCCTCATAAGTAAAATGAGGATATTAATGATGTTTTTGTGGTGTTATGGAGAGTACTAAATGAGTTCATATACATCCACAGTACTTATAACCGTGTGGGGAATGTGATATGCACTCAGTAAATTTTAAAGTCTGCATATTCAACCACAGTTATTGAGTTCCTAGGATGTGCCCAGCACGATGCTAAGCATTGCGAATATGAACGATGAGAATGGAGGAAGGAAAAGATGAATGTTTATTGAGTCTTTATGAACAAATCACTCTGACAGATGTTTTACATACATTATCTTGGTTTTTTTTAACTAGTCACCTTATTAGATAGATATTATTTGCCCTATTTTATAAATGAAGAACATGGGTAAAGAGAAATTAACCATGTTCACAGAGCTAGTAAGTAGTAAAGCAGGGATTTAAAGGCAAGACTAGGGGGTGCCTGGGGAGCTCAGTGGGTTAAGCCTCTGCCTTTGGCTCAGGTCATGATCTCAGGGTTCTGGGATCAAGGCCTGCATCGGGCTCTCTGCTCAGCAGAGATCCTGTTTCCCGCCCCCACCCCCATCCCCCGCTGCCTACTATTGATATTTCTCTCTCTGTCAAATAAATAAATAAAATTTAAAAAAAATAATAAATAAAGCCAAGACTAGGCTCAATCCTGCTTTTGCTATAAATAAGACACAATCCCTGTCCTTAAGGAATGGACAATTTATAGAGGAAATCTGCATGTAAATGAGGAAATATGAGAAGATAAGGGCCAAAGCTGAGTTACATACGAAGTGGAGGTATTTACCTACAGGAGTAACTCCTCAGGGTACAGAAGGGTGTGAAGGATGAATAAGGTTTCTCCAGGAGAATAAGGGCACTCAGGGGTGGAAGAGGATGGGAGGGAGATAGTCATAGATTGAGAAGCACAAAAAAAGTGCGTGAGGTATTACTGGACCAGCAAAGAGAGTGACCAAGAATACTGTCCCATAAAAGGGAACGTAGGTGGGAGTCCAGCCATCTTCTCACACAGTGTGGTGCTCCTCGCAAGGACTCGGACGTCGGCCAGCAGCTCTCGTGGTAAGCACCAAGCTGCTCTGCATCGTGGCCTTTCTTCCAGCAGCCCAAACCTCGGTCGACTACACACCCAAGCTTCGTTCCATCTTTAAAGGGCTTCTGCTTCCCTCCTTGGTGCACATTGCAGTTTTTGTTACTGCACAGACGCTCTTCTCACTGTGTCTGGATTGCTCCGCAAGAGCAACCTAGAGGCCACTCTGTCAGTTTCATCGGCTTCGGATTTTTTTCCATCAGTTCCACCTGCTTAAGAACATACACTTCCCCAAAGTATTTTTTAGCCTTGCCTCCATTCCAGGCAAAATTAATCCTTCTGGGGCGCCTGGGTGGCTCGGTGGGTTGAGCCGCTGCCTTCAGCTCAGGTCATGATCTCAGGGTCCTGGGATCGAGTCCCGCATCGGGCTCTCTGCTCGGCAGGGAGCCTGCTTCCTTCTCTCTCTCTCTGCCTGCCTCTCAGTGTACTTGTCATTTCTCTCTGTCAAATGAATAAATTTTAAAAATCTTAAAAAAAAAAAATTAATCCTTCTGCTCTGTTACCAGGCTACTTTCTACAGACCTCTTTAGAAGCATTATGTTGTACGGCTGTTCACGTGTGTCTTTTCCCTAATGGGAATTCCTTCAGGCATCAGTCTTGTTCATCCCCAATGTCTAGTCCAGTGCCAAACACATAAACATTTGATAAATAAATGAATAAGCAAATGAGGGAATGACAACCCAAAGGCCCTTGCCAGATGTTTAAGAGCTTCCATCAGATGGAGCCATCCAATCTAGTCAACGTTTCCTTCCAACAACCTTAACAAGAACACGTAAGGCCAATCTTTACTCAGTCTTTCCCCTACTTCCCCCTACTACTACAACCGTTATCCAAGCTTCTCATTGCCTCTTCCTTTACCTGCTTTTCTCTACCTACACGGTTTTTCTAATGTTTACCAGCCTCTAAAGCTAAATCCTCTTTTCCAACTAAGATGAAGCATTTCCTTCATTTTGTGCAGGACATTCAAGTATCCTGCCCTATTTCTCACGCTTGCAATTTTTTTTTCAGAATTGTCTTTAACTTTTGAAACTGCTAACCCTCATTCTACATGTGTGTTCCCCACAGGTTATTTTATATAAGCACATCTTGTCTTCTCAAGGTCAGAGAATGTCACTTCTTACTTCATTTTTATCTGCCATTACACAATGTTAGACAGACCAAAGTTTATTAAACACATAAGCGAGAAGCTGGTAGATTCATAATGGCTACTTAAGGACTAATCCAATACAATATTATCCAGAATGTTTCTACTATTTCTATGACACATGGACAGGGAATTTTATGAGGGACCAGGCTAATATATCCTCTGGTAGAAGAACTGAGACATAAATGACCTTTACCACATGTAAGGATTTTCAGGGGATATGATGGGACATAGCTAGATCCAAGGCTGTGCAATTTTGCTAGTTTGATCCTTTAGCACATAGGTTCTGAGTCTATAGGTTTCATCTGCACTCCTAGGTCCAGGTCACAAGGTACATGTTCTGCAGCCTTCTTTCCAATCCCCGCAGCTTTGACAGATAGCCACACCACTTCTATCTAAACTTTCTCATCTGAAGTGAGTAGATCCATCTTTGCCAGAACAGGCTTTCAACCTAAACCAAATAGGGCAGCTGTTTGCCAAACTCGGAGATGACGTTTGATCATAATGACCAACATGGAGCTGAGCCACTGAGGAGTAAATGACAGGATGGAAAATAGTGATGCTCAATTTCCAGAGTTACCAGCTTCCGTGGATTTGTAAGGGATCCATCCATTCATCCTTGGCCCCGGCCAGTAGGGCTTCAGTAAAACTCATCCTCACTTACATTCTTTTTACATTTGTGGGAGGAATGTAAACAGAATGATTACTTTTACAAAAGCTTCTCTTCATGCAAAATTAAGCTGGAAATCTTGAAATTAAGGGAACTTAAAAAAAATCTTAATATGACTAGAAGAAAAATGGAAAGAAAACAGAAAAGAAAGGAGTGCTTTATAATTTTCCTTTCTTGGTTACTCATTGGTTTCCTCTAAACAACTAACATTTCAACACATCAAAATTTAAGCAGAATACCTGGCCCAAAGTAATGAAATCTCGTTCCCAGGTCGTTCTAAACTAGGATAAAAAGCAGGTCACAATTAAAGGCTGCAATCTACAAAACTGGCTCTTCCCTGACAATTCTATAGGCCCTCCAACTTCCCTTGAATTCCCCAATTCTCCTCTACCTCTCCAGGAGTATCTCTCATGCGCTCCACCGTACTTTTACGCGGTCCAGCTCCAACAACTGTTTACTCCGAAAGTGGTGGTGTATGCCCATGAAACATGATGCAGTCACAATCACCAGCGCTCAGAGAAGTTGCCATCGCTCTGCCTATGCCCACTGAAGTCACTGATCCCAAGAGAACAGTTCCCAAGGGGGTGGGCAGTGGGACTACACCTATGTGCTCCCTCTCAGAGGCAATGTTACTGTGACTAATGCCTACAGTCTCCAGCAGACCGTAGGATGCTATTGAGTAAGGAAGTGGCCCTCTTAAAATACCAGTTGCTGGCCCCAGGGTAACTAGCAGTCTGTGTGCTTTAATTGCATAGATAGCTTCATGAAATCACTCCTCGCTTTAGGGCTTAGAAATACATTGATATGGTCAATCTGGAATGATAACGACTGGATATACTCCTCCACTGTTAAAGCATCCATTGAACTCTTGCCTTAGGATCAATTTCTTCAAAAGCTTGGTAGGCTCACAAGTCCTTCACTCATGCCCAGATAATGTTGAATTCCAAGGCGTACCGTCTGCAAATACCTGCTTTCTTTTATTGAGAGTATTTATTTCAAACACAATGAGAACTGGTCTTATCTTTATTCAAGCCAAGTGGTAAAGAAACCTAGAAATTCAATACCTGAATGCAAAAAGCATAGGTTATCTACTCTATTTGAACAACTTGATTGCTTTGTTTTTCTTTGTTTGTGTCCCTAGAAGTAACCCCATGATCTTCTTTAAATAAATTAAAACCTCTGTCCTAATCCTGAGATACAGCCCATTAAAACCATAATAGAGGGGTACCTGGGTGGCTCAGTGGGTTGGGCCTCTGCCTTCGGCTCAGGTCATGATCTCAGGGCCCTGGGATCGAGCCCCGCATGGGGCTCTCTGCTCAGCAGGGAGCCTGCTTCCCCCTCTCTCTCTGCCTGCCTCTCTGCCTACTTGTGATCTTTCTCTGTCTATCAAATAAATAAATAAAAATCTTTAAAAAAAAAAAAAAAACATAATAGAAGGGGCACCTGGGTGGCTCAGTGGGTTAAAGCCTCTGCCTCCACCTCAGGTCATGATCCCAGGGTCCTGGGATTGAGCTCCGCATGGGGCTCTCCACTCAGCAGGGAGCCTGCCTCCCTCTCTTTCTCCCTCTCTCTCTCTGCCTGCCTCTGCCTACTTGTGATCTCTGTCTGTCAAATAAATAAATAAAATCTTAAATAATAATAATAATAATAGAAGATGGTAAGAAACCTAATATCAATAAAAGAAGTTCCCCTGTTCCTGATAATTTGTTTAAAACTGCAGTAATCTATTGAACTTGAATTTCCTAACTGGGTATAACAATGTAAATATCTTCAGACTCTCTAGAATCTTCTGTCAAAAACACAGCTTCTCTAATTTGAGGGCCTCAGCAAAAGACTCATAAGAAGACCTACCCCTGAGGATTCTAAATGTAGACACGTCTCTGGCTTCTACATCACAGCTGGACGACCAGGCAATATGAAAGCTCCTAGACAGACTAATTCTGTGTCTTCTATTTTAAACTGTTCTGTAAAATGAAGTTGGACATGCCTGCAATTCTAGGAATGCCTGCGAGACCTCCCACCAACCTCTTGAGTCAATCACCATCTCATCCACCTTTAAAAAATATTTAGCTGAAAAGATATCTTGCTTCCAAGGAGGCCCTGTATTATTCAAAGGACATTGTCAGTTGGGCAGGGGGCTAAATTTAACCCATGAGAGGAAGAGATAACAGAGCATTTTCCTAGGACAAAGGAGCGTATCTCCACTAGATAGAGTCACACATGGCCCATGAATGACAGGCGTCTTTATTTCATTTCTCCATGATACCCATAGATACAAATTTTTCTTTCCAGTCTTGGCGTCTTTTAAATATCATGCTGCCAAATAAATGTACAATTTATTATTTATGTTTTACTTGCCAACTAGCATAACGTTCAAACTATTTTGCTTATATTTTTAGGCAGCATACTATCTTGAGAAATACGTCACTAACATTTTTCAAGATATCTGAGACATCTCAAAATAGGTTTTAAATCCTTTCACAGTCTAATTTTTAGGAAGTTTGTAACCTGTAGCTGGTCAATTTTCTACCTGAAGAATGGAAATTTTAATAATGCAAATCAAAGAATTCAACTGTTATATTAAGAAGCAGCTTCAACTGATTTTATGCTCTCAGACGACAGCCCTGAGACTAGCCGAACACCAAAAGGATGCAGGTCCCTAGTCATAGGGAAACTAGATGAGAACATATGCACACAACAGCAAAACCCATAACCATTGGTAGAAAACTCCCCAAGGTCCATAACCTCTTGATGGGCATTCATTTTTGCATCTGAAGAAATGTATAATTTATATCTACCTTTTCCAATTTGCCAAGGAGAGAGATGACCCCCAAGAACATTGCTACCTTTCACTATCCCAAGAACTGAAAATACGCACCAGCTTTCTTTCCCCAGATGATTTTCAGGCAATCAGTGCCAAGAAGCTATCACTCCATGACTGCAGGAATTTAGAAAACCTTCAGAGAAGAATACAAATTCCAACTGAGTCTCATAGTCATGAATTTATCAAAACATGAAACAGCTCTAGTTGCCTCACTGGACATATTCTTTAGGCTGAATACTTATATGTGAATTCTGGATCCAATCTCTTCCATGATTTAAGTTTACTTTTTTTTTTTTTTTAATTGTGGCAAGAACACTTAGAATGAGACCCCCCCCCTTAACCAGTTTTTAAGCCAACATCATTGTTAAATCACATGTTGAATTGCAGATCCCTAGAACTTATCCATCTTGTAAAACTAAAGTTTTATATCCATTGAAGGACAGTACCTCATTTCCTCCTCCCCACAGCCCCTGGCAATAACCATTCTACTCTGTTTCTATGAGTTTTATTATTTTCAATACCTCATAGAAATGAAATTATGCAGTATTTGTCCTTCTATTACTGGTTTAGTTCACTTAGCATCATGTCCTCCAGGTTCATCCAAGTTGTCACATATGGCAGGATTTCCTTCGTTTTAAAAGCTAAATAATGTTTTGTTGCATGTATATACCACATTTTCTTCATCCATTCAGCTGCCAATGGATATTCAGATTGTTTCCGTAACTAGGCTATTACAAATAACCCTGCAGTGAACATGGAAGTGCATGTAGCTCCTTGAGATCCTGATTTTATTGATTTTAGACATATATTCAGAAGGTAGATTGTTGGATCAAATAATAGTTCTATTTTTAATTTTTGGAGGAACTACCATACTACTTTCCATAAAGGCTGCACCATCTTACCTTCTCACCAATAGTGCACAATGGTTCCAGTTTCTCCAGATTTTCTCCAACATTCATATATATATATATATATATATATATATATATGTATATATATATATTCATATATTACATATTATATATATTAATATTCATATTTATATATATAATTCATATATGTTTTATATATATATATAATGTCAACTATTTGATAGTCAACCTTTGATGGCAAGGAAGATCTGGAGATCCTCTTATACTCTATGACTCTCTTATAAAGAAAGGTGAAGAAGGAACATTAAATTTCTGCTGAAGCTGTGTATTCAACATTTATTAGCTCCTACTATGCGTCAAACATTGCATCAGACATGGGAAATGTAAAGCGATTAAGATGGGCCTCACCTTTAAGAAGCGTAATGTCTTTAGAAGCTGTGAATGCAGTAGTATGATATACAATGTGTATTTGGAATACACTGGCATTGTCTCTCCCAGAAAGGACACTCCATAAGTGATTGCAGTAATGTTATGGACTGAACAGTGGTCCACCCCGCCACTGCCCTGCCCCATACTTATATGCTGAAGTGTGAACCCCTAATGTGATTGTATTTGAGGTAAGGAAGTAATTAAGGTTAAATGAGGTTATAAAGGTGGGATCCTGATCTGATAGGATTAGTGTCCTTATAAGTGAATACATCAGAAAGCCCATTCACTCTCCAAGGCAACTGAGGAAAAGCGACCTGAGCACATTGAAGAAGGGCAGCTGTCTCCAACCCAAGGGGATAGCATCAGACATCAACCCTGTTGGAACCTTGATTTTAGGTTTCCCAGTCTCCAGGATTGTGAGAAAATAAATTTCTGTTGTTTAAGACACCCGGTCTATGGTATTGTGTTATCTAAAATCATTCTGTTACAGTAGTCCAAACTAATACACATGGCATAACACATACCACTTTAACCATTTTCAAATATACAATTCAGTGGCATTGAATGCATTCAACATGTTGCGCAACCACCACCACTGTCTAGGTTCAGGATCTTTTCATGACCTCCAAAGGAAATCCCATTAAATAATCTCTCCCCAGCTCCCACACCCTAAGCCCCTAGCAGCAACTAATCCCTTTTATGTCTCTGTGGATTTGCCTATTCTGGACTTACATATAAATGAAATCATACAATATGTGACCTTTTGTGTCTCGCTTTCTTTACTCAGCATATTTTCAAGGTTCATCGATATTGTAGTATTTATCAGTGCTGTCTTCCTTTATAAGACTGAATAATATTCCATTGTATGGGTATATCATATTTTGTTTATTCATCCATTAGTTGGTGGACATCTGGGTTGTTTCTATCTTTTGGCTATTTAAATATAAATAGCTATAAATATTATTTTATATAAATATTATATTTATTAATATTATAATACATAGTATATAATATAATAAATAGTATATTAAATTATTTATATATTATTGATATATTATATTAAATTATATAACTATATAATATATAATATAATATATATTACATTAAATATAAATGACTATAAATATTCATGTACAAGTTTTTGTTTGAACACCAATTTTCAATTATCTGGGGTATAGTTAGGAGTGAAAGTGCTGCATCATATGGTAAGTCTGTGAAGTAACTTACTGAGGAACTGCCAAGCTATTTTCCACAGTGGCTGCACCATTTTATGTTCCCACCAGCAGTATATGAGGTTTCCAATTTTTCTACATCCAGCCAACACTGTTATTTTAGAATAACCTTTTTAAAATATGAACCTGATCAGATCACTCCTCTGTTTAAAATAAAAACTAGGGGTGCCTGGGTGACTCAGATGCTTAAGTGTGTGTGCCTTCAGCTCAGGTCATGATCTCCAGGTCCTAGGATCGAGCCCCACATCAGGCTCCCAGCTCAGTGGGGAGTCTGCTTCTCCCTCTCTCTCTGCCTCTTCCCCTGCTTGTGCTTTCTCTCCTCTCTCAAATGAATAAATAAAAATCTTTAAAAATTTTTTAAATAAAATGAAATAAAAACTTCAACCCTCTCCCTCAACGTCTGAACTATAGCCACATTGGGCTTCTTACTATCCCTTGAAAATGCCCAGGGCATTCCTGACTCAGGTCCTTTACACATGCTGTCCCCAGACCTGATGACTGTTCCTGCCCAGCAGAGATCTTTTTTCAAATAGCCCTCCTCAGGAGAGCCTTCCCAGAGAACCCCATCTTAAGAAGTCCCACACGTTCATATACACCTTCTAGTATTTGCTATCTCATTACTTTGGTTCCTTGTCTTCATAGCCTCCAAAACCATCTGCAATTCATTGTCTGCTTTACACTATCTTTTCCAAGGAGAATGTGAGTTTCATTAGAGCAGGACCTTTGTCTGTCGTGTTCATGTTCATCACTGCTGTGTCACGGTGTCACGGTGTCTGATATAGAATAAATACTTGACAAATATTTGTTGAATAAATTACTTAGTACATGAATGAAGAGATGAATTCTATGCCAAAGAAACAACTGTCATCAACACTAAGACTCATCAACACTAAGCCGTTCAGTGAGTTCCGTTGGCCACAAGAAGTGTTACTTGGCTGGAAAAATGGTGTCTGGTCAGGAATATGGAAGCTGAGGCCAGAGATCTGGTTTAAGGCAGAGTAGCTAAGCCCTGTGGCTAAGCTAAGGAGTTGACATTTATTCTGGAAGCTACTGGAGAGTCCTTGAAGAATTTTAAACAGCTAAATAAGGCATATGATTACTCTTAGATTTTAGAAAAGATCACTTCAGCAGCAGTCTGCAGAGTGAATTGGAGGTCATGAAACCAAGGACAAGGAAAGAAGGGAGGAGAGTTTGCGAGTCATCCCAGGAAGAATGTGAGATGCCTGAACTAAAGGAACAGACCTAGGGACAGGGGTTTTGATACCAGAGCTAGCAATGTGCTGAAGCAATCCATGAGACTGGTGAGCAGTCGTGGATTAGGGGGGTAGCTGAGGGCAGGAGTGGAAGACAATGCTCAGATCTGAGCCTCAAGTAACTCTCCTGGGGACAGTGCTCCTCTTCATCACAGCAGAGGAGAGAGGAAGGGAGAGGAGCAAAAGATTTGAATTTTGGACAAGTTGAATTTGAGTTGCTCTGAGAGAAAGAGTTGAACAGACTCTTTGATATCTGGATCTCACGTCCAGAAAAATGAAAATGGTAGTGATCGGATATAAATTTGATTGGGGGAGGTAGGCCTTAATTTTTAAGCAGAAAAAGCTATGGGTTTTAATGAAAACACGTAATGAGATTCCAAAACATTGCATGAGCCTAAGAACCACTGACATTTAAGAGGCAGTTTTGAAAGAACTAAAAAGGAGCATCCAGTGATACGTGTCAGAGAAAATCCAGAATATTGTGGTATGACAGGATCCAAAGAGATGAATGATTTTAACAAAAACCTAGGTTCAGAAACTTCATTGAGTTTTATTTTACTTTGTACAATGAACATCCAAGTGCATGTCTTAAACTTAGTGATTTCATTATTCTAGGGGAACAGCAAGTGTATTTTCCTCACAGATAGCTTTGCTGTAGAGTGAAGACTTTCCCTCCATTATCACCATTATCACTTGGGCCAGGACTCAGAACCTACAATGTCCATTTCCTTCCTGGTGTCACCAGAAAACTGGGGAAAATAGGACAGAAGTACTAATTTTCCTCCACTCTACAACGTGTCTTCCACCTAAAGGAGGCTAAGCTCATTACTTTAGATTGGGATAATATTCTCCACATAATTTAAATATGCACTATCTAAATTACTCCTTAGTTATTTAGCCCTATTTCTCATCTTAAGTTCAAGAATTAAAAAAAAAAAACAAAAAACAAAAAACAAAAAACCCAGACACCATTAAGATGACTACATACGGGACCCAGTTCTCCCCTGACTTAATTGACATGTTGAGTACAGAACACACACGTTTTATTTGTTAGGAGACCAGCCATGACTCCCAGTGGTGAAACAGGTGGGAATGCTCAAGGAGATGGCCAAGGCGTCTGTGATAGATTACATTCTAGCATTAAGGCTTCACTTCAAACCTCCTGAGTGACTAAACCCAGGCCAGGCATTCAGCCATCTCAATCTAGAGCTCCCTGTACAGTCCCCAGGGTTTCCACTGACTCCATTCCCATCCGAAATGTTTTTATAGTGATGATAAACTGACTCCAAATAGAAAAGCCCCAAAACACATGTGCTCTGTTACTCAAGAATGGGCTCAGATGTGTTTTTATTGTAACTATGCATCCCGGCCCTTCTGATTGCTCTCCAGTGTCATTAAACATGTGAAGGTACATCTACAGAGAAGCTGAGGGCAGTTAACCCTATCAAGTAAAATACCATTCAACTGAAAATGAAGAGTCTGATTTCCTGAGACACATTGAAGCAGGAATTTCTAGGATCCTGAAAGCAGCATTAACAGGCTGCAGGGAGTGAGACTGACTTCGGCTTTCTGGGGAGTCCATTTCCGCCATGTTTTGTGACGCTACCTAAGTCCCCACAGAAAACGAAACTTCAGTGTGAACAGAGCTGCTGGCCTTTCAGGGACCTCAGACAGTCTACAGAGGTTGTCAGAAGTGCTCCGGGGTCAACAAACCTCAGCAAATGTGCCTTAAAAGGCAACACAGAACAGCAGAAGAATCAAGGAGAGGCAGAAAGAGGGCAATCTAGGTTTGAATCCAGTTCTGCTGCTTACTGGATGTAAGATCTCAGACAAATTCCTTATCGTCTCACCTAGTTGACAGCCTAGGATAATAGTATCTATTTTGCAGGCTTGCTTTAAGAATTAGGAATAATTAGCATGTTAAATGTTCAGCACAGCACCTGACACATCAGGATCGATCTTCTGATTAAGTTTATTTTCCCAGAATCAGAAACAGGTAATTAGTGCACGAAGAAAGAAGCCTCTTACTCAGCCTGCCAGTGGCAGGAAGCAACATGCCCTCATTCAGTTTGAAGTCCATCCAGAAGGCAATCCAGTAAGGATGCAAATGCCCACGTTAAGCTGCTTCGATAGGAAAACATGTTAAGATCTCCCCTCTCTAACCAACACACTCTGTCTCCATGTAAACGTACGAGCACTAAAATGGCGGCCTCCAGCAGTCACGGGGCGGGTGCCCAGGAGAGGCCTTTATCTGATGCTCAGCCCACACTGCCTCGGTTCATGTTTCCAGCATACTAATGATTCCCTTGATTGTTATTCGTTAATTCAGTGCAAACAGTGGGAAAACTCGGTGACATTTCAAAGGGGAATACCAAATGAACTTGAGCTGAACCATCATCACGTCCCTAGGAGTGTGATGATGTGGGAACGAAACAATATAGCCTCCTGCCAACACTGGAGGCAGACACAAAGCATGGAATTCATGTGGCTAATTCCCCAGAAGAGATTTCACAAGGGCCCAAATCCTCCAAAGCATGAAAATCACACGGATTCCTACCAAAGAGGAAGACAGACACAATGCATGGAAGGGCTTGGGAGCCCTGGCTGACTGCCCAGGCCCTTGGATGGGCCGCTTTGCATAGCCAAACCAGCAAGTACAGGCAAATACAGCAACATCATGGTGAAGCTGGGGGAGAGGAAACTGGATACAATGGACATAATGGCAATTGTCAAGGAAGGTACTCCTGGGAGGACTACTTGGAGGAAAGAATTGACAAGGAAGAGCATGCTTCCCCAACCAGTAGATCTCAAGACCAAAACCTGTTTCTACCCACCAATAATTACTGATCACCTCCTCAGGGCCCAGCACTGGATGGCAGTTGTGGTAGATTCTAAATAGCCTGTGTCCTAGAGGAGCCCATCGTCAGGTTGGCCATGCAAAAATAGCTCCATGGGAACGTGATCCTTGTGAGATGACGTGCCTCTCAAAGTTCCGATCATGCCCTGCTGCTTTGTGTAATCCCAGCACCCGCCACACTGCCAGGTGTTCAGTTAAACTGGAGAATAGCTCAGTTTAAAATTGTGATATATGGACTAGAAAGAAGAATTAAATAAAAACAAACTTTGATGTAGAAGCAGGTGGTCAAGCATGTCTTTCCAGAAAATATGAAAAGGGAGTAGGGCGTGATAGAGAAGAGAGAACATTACAGAAAGGAAGAGCAGCACATATATAGTATTTAATTACTTTTTCTAAATGTGTGGTCCATAGACCACCCACAATGGATTTGACCCCAGAAACTGAATTCAAGTATCTCATTAGTGGAATCCAGAATTTGCATTTCTAATAAGCACTGAGTTCTTTTAATGATCATCAAAATGCAGAACCACTGGCTAAGGTGATCTCAGATGTAAACAAAGACGTGCTCTTCCTTTAAAGACAGGCAGAAAGGAAGAGAGGTAGGAAAGGAAGAGAAGAGAGAAGAAAGGAAGAAACAGAAAGGAAAAACATCGAAATGAAGGAACTTGAGATGGGAAGGGGAGTCAGAGTCTACTTGGCCAGGCTCTGCAGTGACTGTTGTATGATGAGGAAACCAAATTTGAATACAATCTCTCTCTCAAACACACACACACACACACACACATCACAGGACAAAAGGTTCTCCAAGCCCTTCATCAGCAGAATTGGCCTCTAAGCTGGAGATAAAAAGTGCTGTTGTAGGTTCCCAACCAAGAGAGAGACAGTATTTCTTTTTCACATGTTTATTTTTACGTACGCAATTTAAATTCATAACATCCTTTATTTGTTATGTTTTAACCCAGCTTCTCTTTTTATTGCTCCCATGTATAAAGATGTTTCTCTCATTGTGGTTTTATTTATTTTTTATTATTATTACGTTATGTCAGCCACCATACAGTACAGCATTTCAATCTGGCAGTAGTCTGTAAGGTAGAGAGAATGGGGGAGATTTTTGCCAAGGAGGCAAACTCAGAACACTTAAACCACCATCGAGACATGAAGGTACTGAGGGCCTGAAACACTCAGGCAGCATCTAAATTGAAGACAACTAGATCATCAGTTGGGCTGCTCACATGCCTCAGTTTATGGGAATGCCATCTCCTCTCAGAAGAAAAGGGGTCTGTCCTCTTTAAGACTTAGACCTCCACCTCTTGTGTCAATCCCCAGCTGCGCTTCATCTGCAACCCTCTCCCTCAGTTCTTCCAAATCTTCCCTCTGACTTCAGCAAACATCAGTAAGCTCCCCATTTAAAAAAAATAATAAAGTTCTTTCTCTCAGCGTGCATTCCCTGCAAAGACACCCTAGCTCTCCCCTTTCCTTTCATTTACCAATTCCTTGAAAAGATGGTCTATGTTCATACCCTCCTCCTATTTTCTTCAAACCATACATCTGCCTCCGTCTCACCATTTCTGGCCCTCCCCTGAGACCCAGAAAGTCACACTTACCAGATCTAACAGCACTGACTATAGCTCTGCTTTCCACCACCCTGAGATATTTGCCATCTCTCCTTGAACTTTTTCATGTGTCTCCCATGTCATCTTTAAGCGGTTTCTTTAAATGTTTTATAAGAGGAAAACCCTCTTCTTCAACTCCTGCCCTTGAACTGTTGCTGTTTCTGCTGTGCCTCTAAGTTTAATCATCAATCATCTTAGTGTTGCTTCACACCCCTAGCTTCCTTGGGTGATACCATCCCATATCAGTTAATATACCTGTGTAACAATAATCTGGAAGGTCAGAGGCTTAAAACAACCACTGTAATATAGTTATCACGGAATCTGTGGTCAACAATTTTGAAAGTATACAAGTGAGGATGACTCCTCTGTGCTCCACAATGTCCATAACCTGAGCCGGGAGGACTTGGAGGCTGGGGTGACATAAAGTCTAGAATCTTTTTTTATAAATCTGGAATCTTTTAAAAAACTGGAATCTTTTTTAAAAATCTTCTTCTAGGGGTGCCTGGGTGACTCAGTGGGTTAAGCCTCTGCCTTCGGCTCGGGTCATGATCTCAGGGTCCTAGGATTGAGCCTTGCATCGGGCTCTCTGCTCAGTGGGAAGCCTGCTTCCCCCTCTCTCTCTGCCTGCCTCTCTGCCTACTTGTGATCTCTCTGTCAAATAAATAAATAAAATCTTTTTAAAAAATTCTTCTAATTTGAGTATAGTTGACACACAATGTTACATTAGTTTCAGATGTACAACATAGTGTTTCAACTTCTTTATACATTCTGGTAGGCTCTCTACAAGTACAGCTACCATCTGTCCTAATTCATCATTTACAAAATCACTGGCTATATTCCTTATGCCATGCCTTTTATTCCTCTGGCTTATTCATTCCATAATGGAAGCCTGTATTTACTGCTTTCCTTCGGCTATTTTGTTCTTCCTCCTTCCCTCCAGCCTTCCTGGCAGTCATTACTTTATTTTCTATGTGTGTAGGTCTGATTCTACTTTTTGTTTGTTAACCTATTCATTTGGTTCTTTTAGATTCCACATAGGGAATTCATACAGTGTTCGTCTTACATAATCTGACTTTTTTCACTTAGAATGATATCTTTTAGGTCCATCCATGTTGGAAATGGCATGATTTCATCCTTGTTTATGGCTGCATAATACTCTGTTGTGTGTATATGCCTGTGTGTGTGTGTGTGTGTGTGTGTGTGTGTGTGTGCCTTGTGGAATGTATTTGGAAGCTTCCTTCCTCTTATATTTTTTGGAATAGTTTGAGGAGAATAGGTATTAGCTTTGTGAGTACATCTCATCCTGGATTTTTACTTTTTCGTAGTTTTTGTTTACTGATTCAATTTCATTACTAGTAATTGGTCTGTTCAGATATTCTATTTCTTCCTGGTTCAATTTTGGAAGATTGTGTGTTTCTAGGAATCCATTTTGGAAGAAGGTATCTTTTCTTGTATGGTGTCTAGTCTGGGGCTACCAGTAATAGTAACAACATCTAGGCCTTTCTCACAGCATGGCACCTCAGAGCCTTCACATGGCTGCTGAAGACTTCTGTCTAAATGTTAAAATCAATAAGGCAGCAATTACACCACCTAGCATCGGAGGGCACAATGTTTCTTCCACCATATTTTATTGGAAATATAAGTCAGACATTTACACAAGTTCAAGAGGATAGGATACAAACTCCACTTCTCAAAACGAAGAATGTCAAAAAAGAAAAAAAAAAAAAGTCTGGCACTCACGGCAACAGATTCTGTTATTGGTCCAAAATATTCATCTTCAAACCCGGATCTCTAGACTTTTATACCCAACTGCTCTTATTTATAAATCAAATTGCTTACTGTACTATTATTACTACTAATAATAGCAAATAAAGAAGTAAAGCTGTCATTATTTGCAGATAACATGATATTACATATAGAAAGCCCTAAACACTCCATCATAAAACTGTTATAACTAATAAGTAAATTTGGTGAAATTACAGGTTACAAACTCAATAAACAAAAATCTGTATTTCTTTATGTTAATAAGGAACTATCAGAAAGAGAAAGTAAAAAATGATCCCATTTAAAATTGCATAAAAAATAACTGGGAAAAATTCAACCAAGGAAGTAAGAGAACTGTGTATTGTGACAGAACAACAGTGAAAGAAATGGGAAGAGACACAAATAAATGGAAAGATATTCCAAGCTCATGGACAAGAAGAATCAATACCATTTAAATGCCCATACTACCCAAAACAATCCACAGATTCAATGAAATTCCCATCACAATTCTGATGGTATTTTTCACAACAATAGAACAATCTTTAAATTTGTATGGACCCACAGAAGACCCTGAATAGCCAAATCAGTCTTGAGAAAGGAGAACAAAGCAGGAAGCATCACACTCCTTGATTTCAAACTGTATTACAAAGCTATAGTAATCAAAACAGTATGGTGTTGGCATAAAAACAGACACAGATTACTGGAGCAGAATAGAGAGTCCAGAAATAAACCCACATATATATGGTTAATTAATTTATGACATAGGAACCAATAATATACAATGAGGAAAGGACATTCTCTTCAATAAACGGTGCTGAGAACACCAGGCAGTGACACACAAAAGAAAAAACTGGACTATTACCTTATACCATATAACAAAAAATAACTCGAAATGGATTAAAGATTTGAACATAAAACCTGAAACCATAAAACTCCTAGAAGAAAATATAAGCAGTAAGCTCCTTGACATGGATTGTGGGCAATGATTTTTAATCTGACATCAAAAGCTAATGCAACAAAAGGAAAAAAAAAAACAAGTGGGACTACATCAAACCAAAAATCTTCTGGATGACGAAGGAAGTCATCCACCAAATGAAAAGGCAAACTTCTGAATGGGAGAAAATAATGGCAAATGATATACCTGATAAGATGCTAATATCCAAAATATACAAGGAATTCATACAACTCAATAGCAAAAACAGACAAAACCCACAAGCAATCCAATTAAAAGTGGGCAGAAAATCTGACAAGACATTTTTTCAAAGAAGACATGTAGATGGTCAACAGCTCCATGAAAAAGATGCTCAATATCAATAATCATCAGGGAAATGCAGCTCAGAGCCACTGTGAAATATCACCTCACACCATTCAGAACAATTAGTATCAAAACAGCAAGAAATAAGTGTTGGTGAGAATGTGAAGAAAGGAAAGCTTTGTGTACTGTTGGTGGAATGTAAATCGATACAACTATTCAGTATGGAAATGCCTCAGAAAGTTGAAAATAAAACTACCTTATGATCCAGAAACTCCAATTCTGGTATTTATCCGAAGAAAACAGAAACACTAATTTGAAAAGGTATCTTCCCCCCCACCATATTCAGTGCAGCATTATTTACAATCACCAACTATGCAAACAACCCAAGTGTCCATCAGTGGATGAGTGAAAAAAGAAATTGCCATATGTGTGTGTGTACATATATACGTATGTGGAAGATTATTGAGCTATAAAAATAAAATCTTACCATTTGTGACAACATGGACCAACCTTAACAGCGTTAAGCTAAGTGAAGTAAGTCAGACAGAGAAAGACAAATACCATATGATCTCTCTTATATCTGAAGTCAAAAACAAAACAAAGAAAAACAAAACAAAAAGAAATGAAAACCAAGCTCAAGTGATTTCCAGAGGCAGAGAGTAGAGAGGTAAGGGAGAACAGATGAACTGGGTTGTTTTTTTGTTTTTCGTTTTTTTTTTTTTTTCTTAAGTTTAAAAATAATTAAATAAAACAAAAACAAGTGTTAGAGATGACATGTGCCTAACATGATGACATGTGCCCAACAATCAGGACAAAGAGATAAGAGGATAAATGCACAAGTCTCTTCACCCTGGGCTCCAAATAGTGAGGTTGGGGATTTAGCTGAGCAGGACATGCTGTGGATTTCCTACTGCACATGGCTACATCTTGTAACATGATGCACATCATACTTCTATGACATTATTTTTGGTTCTCATTATTCACATGAGTTATGGTCTATAAAGCTGCCACAAACACCAAATTAGCAAATACTGAGCCACTGCTCCTAGGGGAAATACAGGGTTAAGTTCCTATGAGTTTCTGGTCACATTTTCATCAACTGGTCAACACATACACTAGGAAAGACCTAATAACAGTAAATTCTAAATATTCTGTACTTATTAACTCATGTGAACCTCATAATAACTCCAGGGGACAAATACTATGTTAATCATCATTTTAATAAGATGTTAAATAATCTGCCCAATATCATGTAGCACGGATATCATTCAGGCAATGTGGCTCCAAATTTTAGATGTTTAACCAGTATACTAGACCCCCAGTAGGATAAAATCAAAGTGTCAGTGTAACAGATGACATCCTCTGATACCGTTGGTCTCTGACTACTACGACCCTTGTCTCCTTCCCTACCCAGAATGCTAAGATCTATCTATACCAATTTTTGTTTCTTAATTTTCCATCTGTTTCTTTCCTCCCTGCCACTGCCCATCCTATACAACTTTTTCTACCTTGAATATCCTCCTTCCTTTTCCTCTTTCAATTCCCAGTCATCTGGAGAATTCTTATTAACCCTACAAAACCCAGCTCGAACATCAATTCTTCTGGAAAGACTGCTTGACACCTTCCCCAAGAAGTGTTGATTACTTCACTCTTCATCAGTGTATAGAACACTGTCCCAACATTACCCCATAATGTGGTGATGTGGCTATGTCATTGCAAAACACGTTTGCAAATCATTGCAAATCTCTATCTCCCTTGTTTTGTCACTGGCTCCTAGAGGACAGAAAGTGGGCCTTATTCATCATTGCATCCCCAGTGCCTGACATGTCAGAGATGTCCAGTGAATGCTTGTTGAATGAACGAAAAAATGAATGAATAAACCACAATACATAGTGATATTTGACATACAGAAAATAAAGAAGAGGCAAATTTTTTAGTATCTATTCTACAAACCTGAAACAGTAGTAGAAAAAATGAACAGAAATGAGAAAATTAAAAGGCATGGGTACCAGGAAATTAGCTTGAAGTGAGTAAAGAAAATGATGGGTTTGGGTTTGAACAGGTTGGGTTATATATGTATCAGTAGGTAGTTAGGTAAAACAAGATCAGAAAATTGATGGGAGTTCAAGGTTAAAATTATAGATTTGAGAATTAAACTAAGAGACATGATTTGTTTTTTTACCAAGAGAAAAGTTTTCCAATTATATAAGAGTAGAATGAACAATTTTTACTGACCCTCCTCTAAAAAGAAAATGTTCAAGAACTTTCTAAACATGGTTCAAAACAATAATCACAAAAGTCATATTTAATAGAATCATAAATTGGCTATCGTAATCCCTTCTTTTTTTAGTCGGTCCTTGTGTTTTTATCTCTACTATCATAATTCTTTAAAAGGGGAGATATAAAAAGGAAAAATGGACGGGTCATCCAAAAAGTACTGCTTCTTAGAATACTACCGAAACCAGAGGCAGAAACCTCTGAGAGTTATTAGGGTCGGGCCACTGCTTCTTCCTTATAATGTTCCCTCACAGCTATTCCCACCCCCTACTCTGACAATCACTTCTGAACACTTTCTTGCTGACCTCAGGGAACAGTAGGATACAGGAAAACTGTCCATTTCTAGTCCCTGATTTCCGTTCCCTCTGCAAAGCCCAAAGAACACATCAGGTATTATATTGATGTTGTATAGATGCTGCTCATATCTAAATGGCATCAAAATGACATGTAAAAAGGCAGAAAACAAAAAGCATATTATCTGCTGATTATATAAACCAACTCATGAGGTGAGGTATTAAAGATTGATTATTGCAATTACACTATGCCAAATACCTTGCCTGATGTTTTCCTTCTGAATTGACCTGTATGTGTGTGTGTGTGTGTGTGTGTGTACCACACAGACACAGCCGGTGACCGACAGAGGAAACGTGATTTGCAATGATACAGCCAGCCCAAACAGACAAAGTCAACAAGAATGTATGATGCTTATTTCCCTGTTAACCCAACATAGGCGGGGCACTGGAAAATGCTTTTGAGACCAGAAAACAAGTATCCCCTGGGACTTTTTATATAATTTACAAGTCCAAGACCCCCACTGTTGTGTTTTTAAAGCATTTGTACTTCTCTACCCTCCTCCCTCTCCCCTGCCCGGTGAATCAGAACATCCTGGGGTACAATGTCAGAAACACTTGATTCCACCCTGAGGCATGGGACTATGAAAAGACCCTCCCCAGACTTTCCTGACCTTTATACCTACACCAGGCAGAGAGCCGTGTCCGTGAACGTGAGTTTGTGATCTCACACAAATTACTCAACTTCTAAGAAACTATTTCCTTACCATGGGGGAGAAATAGGAATGATAATAGCCTTCTAGTGGACTTGTCACAAGGATGAGGTCAAGTGACACCAGCACAACTATTACTGTAGCGCCTGGACCCCAGAGACGCTCAGTGAATGCCCGTCTCTCTGTTTCCTCCAGGCACTTTCATCTGGTCTGGGGGTCCTCTTGGACCACTGTACTCTACTCAGCACCCTCCCTCTGGTTGGAGCGCCCACACAGGACCCTCTCACCTCGTAGGTTTCTGTTACACTCACCTCCCATGGGTCAAAAACTCACTTTAGAGACTGAATTTGAGGGAGGTGACAATTGCTCCAATCAAAATTACACAACATTTTGAATATAGTGATGCATGGTTTTCTCATGTGTACTTTTAGATCGCTCATTGGATTGAGTATGTTTGTATGTTTTTCACTTTTACATGGCTTTGTTTTTAAAAAAATAAATTTTGAGTCTATTTGTATATGTATTAATGCATATTATATCTACCTATATAAATATATGTGACTGTGGGTACTTAATTGCAGAAACGCTTAGCAATTATTGCTTCTGTGCCAGGCACTGTGCCAAAGTAGCTCATGGAATTCTCCAGGTCACCCTACCAGAGAAGTACAATTAGTATTCCCGTTTTACAGATGAAGAAACTGAGACTTAAGGACATCAGGTAATTTCACCTGGGTCACACAGCTAATAAGCGCACTCAAAATTGCTAAATAACTCACTGCATTTATGAAGCTTTTATTTTAACTGGAAACATAGAAGCTGTGGTTTCACTACTTTTAACTTTGAATGGAGCGCGCTGCTGAGCTCCCAGCACAAGATAAACAGGAGGACAGGTGTCACTTTAAGAGACTCCTGGAGGCTGTAACCCGAAGCCTCCTCCAGGCCCGCGGAAAGGTCTGGGAGGCTGCACCCAGCCGGTGCTGGTCTGTAAACTCCCGTGGGTCTGGCGCGTCTCTTTCTTCCAAAGTTGGAGCTCTCCTTGGTGGGAGGGGGTGGGGAGGAGGGTAGGCCAGTGACGTCACTCAGGAGCGAGGATAAAGCTCCCGGGCCGCAATCTGGGCGAGGGCACTCTCTGGGCAGCGCAGTGTCTGTGCCGCTGGGAGACCCTTGCGGTGGGCAGGGCCACCCCTCGCTGTGCCCCAGTCGGTCCCCAGAAGCCAAGGCGCTCCGGCTGGAGGCCGCGCCGAAAGCACTATGCCCCAGAACGTGGTCCTCCCGGGCCCTGCGCCCTGGGGCTTCAGACTCTCAGGGGGCATAGACTTCAACCAGCCTTTGGTCATCACCAGGGTAGGTGTTTTCCGTTCTTTCGCTGCAGGTGGGGGGCTGGCGTGCGCTGGTGGCGGGGGGGGGGGGGGGGGGTCCTCCCCTTCGGGCCCACAGTTCGAGGGGCGGCAGCAACTTGGCAAACTGAAGCTGGGGGGATGCAGAGCAACTTAGAGGATTTGGAAAGTCGGCTGCAATGGTCTCTGGCTGCATCCTCTCCGTCCCCAGCAACTTTCCAGGAGAGGTGAACTGACAGCCTGATTCTTCTGGGCTTACAGGAGGCTGGACAGCGAGGGCTGGGGCGGGGCCGGGGGTGGGGGTGTTCTGCCCTCCAACCCCCCCCCCACCCTCGTTTCCTTTCAGGAACAAAAGAAATGAGGTCCCAGAAAGAAAGGAGAAATGACTGACAGTGGCGGTTGCTCCTCGGAGCTAGACGCACACCTGAGCGCTTTTCTCCTATGGATGAGAACTTCAGCGCAGTGCTGATCCCAGGGCACAATCTGGGTCGGCCAAGTTGGAAGCGCTCGTATCAGCCCAGACAGGGAAAATATTACTAATGTGTTTTCCTAGGTTTCCAGGCATTTTGAAAAAATATTTTCCAAAGCTGGGAGTTTGGCTTAGGAATCATCACCTATAACTCAACCTACAAAGAAAACGTGCCAGATAGTTTAGTTTACCTGATAGAAAGTCACCAGTCAGCGGAAAAACTCTGAAAAATAGTACTTTACTATCAGAGTCAACTTTCCCTTACTTAATATTCCCTAGAGTATTGTCTAATTAGAAAAAAAGAGAAGAAGAAAAAGGACATTTGGGGATTTCTGTCCTGTCAGTAAATTTCTAGTTGGTCTAGTTGATTTTTTTTTTCTAAATCAAGTGTTTGTCTTAATAGAAAGTTATTGTTATTTCAGTTATCAATAAAACATAATCTAAAAGCATAAACTTCCAGAATATTATACTTTTCTTGTGTTTTTTTTTCCTTACTGCTTATATTGTATTTTATAAATGTATGCTTTATAATCTGGTTTACTCATATAGATTTTTGAACAAGGTAATACCTTTTAAATTCTGTTCAACTCATATATCTAGGAGATTTGGGCACCAGTGTCTTTTTGAAATATCTCAAAACATGTACCGTACATACACATACCATGGAACATTTCAAGCTTTGTTTTGCATTTTTCAAAAACATATAAACACATCTGACATGTGTTTTTGTATGAGACATGAAAAGCTAACATACCCCCAGAATGTTCCTAAGTAAATTAAGCAGAAAATGGTTCAGTGATCTGAGCCAAGCAACGAATGCCTTTTATGGATTTACCAACCAAAACAGTTTCCATTATCTCTACTAAGAAATATTTTTAAAGTTTCTGAAGTATAGTTTTCATTTGTTTAGATTAAAGGAAAATGAGCTTTTGAAGCTCATTACAAAGGATAAAGGATAAATCATAGGATAAATCAAACAAAGGATAAATCATACTTATAGTAAATTCTAAAAAAAAAAAATTGTTACCAAAACCTTTTAAGTGATTTATAAAAGAAATGTCTTGCTATTAATATGTAACATCTCAATATGATTAATCCTAGGTTTGAAATATTGAATTGTTGACATTATAAACAATGTTTATTTTAAAGCAGTACTTATATATTGTGTTGGACCACAGGAGCTATTTTGGCAAATTTATTTGATATGACAATTATTATTTGGGAAGCCAATTCATATTTGAATGTCTAATTCATTACTAATTTATATCCCTCATTTTGACATGGTTCAATAATAATGCCTGACTATAAGTGCTGATTTCATTTGACTATGCCTTTTCTCTTCAATTAATTTAACTCAAGAATAGCAGATAAAATTCAGCTATTTTGTATTCCAAGAGTCCTCCAAACCACGCACATAACAGAGTCGTGTTGAATGAATGAAAGCATATTCTCTGGAATTTTTTTTGCCTTAGTGAACACCTAACTGAGAATGTCTCCACTGAAATTATAAGAACAGTTAAAATCACTTACAAAAAGTTTAACTAAAAGACTTTACACAAAGCTAATTATCAATGTTGTAATTAAATAGTAAAATTCCATTTTATAGTTGTTGTATATATTAAAAGGCAGTGAATAAGATTGTCTGTGTATTATTGTACTCCTTTGCTTGCCATGAATGTCTCATAGAACCTTTATATGGACTAACTCCCTTAAACCTCACAGTAATTCTGTAAGACAAGCAGTAATAATACCTCTTTTTGTGGATGAGAGAATGAGGCTTCAAGAATTTCACTAACCTGCTGATGGTCACAAGTGGTGGGACAGAATTTGACACTAGTTCTACTTGCCTCCAAAGCCTGAATTCTGAAGTCCACATGTGTAAGACAAAAAGCAAACAAACAAAATCTGTTTATTGTACAGATCTTTCCAAATACATGCATTGTGCCATCCACTTCATCATCCTCTGGTCCTACTGATTCTATATCTTTAGGATCTACCACTTCTCTTTGTTCCTATAACTGTCCCTATTCAAGCTTTCATGACTTCATGCCTAGCTCTGTCTCCCCTCTCCAATTCACTCTGCATATTTCTCACCAGCCATCTTTGGGAAATGCTAGGTGGCATCTATCCTGCCCGTTCTTAAAATTCCTTCAACAGCAACACCAACTAAAGGGAATAAAATGTGTGACCTCTGAGCAGTGTCATGGCCTTCATCCTCTTCCCAACTCATGTTTCCAACTTTGTTTCCTCCCTCTCTCTTCCCTCTCTCTCCCTTTCTTCTCGATGACAGTCGTGTCACTATCCCAGCCGATTTACAATTTCTCCATCTGTCTACACCCACTACCGTTTTTCTAGAAATTTCTCCTCCCCACCCAACCCCACTGTCCTCTGCCTAGGAAACTCAATCAAGTATCACTCCCTAGCCTTCTTCTCATAATAAGCATTTTACCATTTGTTACCATAACTCTTGCCCTACAACCTCTCCTTACATCATGCCTTGTACCACAGATGTTTGAGTACATCTGTATCCCACAAATTGCATGCTCCCTAAAGGCAGGAACTTTCAAATTTAGGGGATGGTTAGTGCTGTGCATCATCTATCTGACAGAAATATAGATACAATATGAATGGTTGATTAACTTGTTCACTTCTTATATAGCTATTATTATCATAATAGGTATAGATTATATCCTCAAAGATATTCCACAATAAAAAAAGAGAATTGCTTTATTGTTCATTGATCTATTTTAGTTAAGCTCTTAAGTATGCAAAGAATTGAGAAACGAATGCCTGAACTTAATACCACAAAAATTCCTATAAATGAGATACATTCTTCAAGCCAAACAATTTTGGTCTTCCTGCAAGCTATCACTTTCCCTCCCTGCCTCACACTTCGCAAATACAAGTGCTCCTAAACAGTGGGCCTCTACTCCACCAGAGCTGGGTGAGGGGTTTACAAATGTAACTCTCTCCAGCAATCGAAATTACAGTTCACAAAATTAGGACAAAGTGTCCTAATAAATGTCCGAAGTGTCCATCATAGAAATAATTTACAATCTAATTAATCAACCAGGTGAATCCGTATCATAAGAGACACCAGAACACCAGAAGTAAGGTAAACCAATCACCAGACATTCTAAAAAAAAAAAATTCAGCAATGGGTTGTGATACACACATTTGGTAGAAAAACAGTTTTGTAGGCAATAGGTATGTGACACATTGTGCAATAGAAATTTGAGTTGTGGATGTGGAAAGGTTGTTCCTGCAAACACCATATATAACTGGTCTCCGCATTTCACAGAATAAATCTGAGGTTCACATCACTAAGTAAGCAGCTTTTCTTTTTCTGCCACGAAGATTCTAAGAAGTCTCTTTCTTTTTTAAGTGTTTGGACCACCCAGAAGGTGGATCTACCATCACAGCCAAGTTACAGATGGTTTGTTTTCACAAATGGTCCAATTTGGAATCAAGTGCAAGTTTCTTTTGTGTATATGATGTAAGATTATTACATACATCTGATGCTGGTATGTCCTTTCTCACTCAGTGCCTCTTCTCCCCCACTACTTCTTTCCTCATTCCTTTTCAGGGCACACTTAGGGCCAAGATTATTGTAACTGGAAACACTCTATGGGCTTGGGTACCAATGTAGAAAATGTTACTGTATTCTCAAGTTTTGCAGGCTTGAACATAGAAAAGTACATGACTTTAATATAAATTATATTTGAAATTCAAGCTTTTTTTAGAAAGAAGTGTTTACACTGAATGCAATCCTTCAGCAAGATTCAAGTGTAGTAAGAAAGTTGATGGGAAAATCTATTTAATTTTATTATCCCAAAGATATGTCTGCATGGATATGCTGGTTCATATGTTTATAACTCTCCTACATCCCACAAATATCTATTAAGTGAAGACACTGTGGGGGATACAATTATAACTTAACAGGTTTCTACTCCCTGAGATGCTCAAATATGAGAAGAGAGGGACATACTTGTACGTAAACTACCAATACACAATGTGTCCAGGACTCCATGAGAAAAGCACAGCCAAAGAGATAGGAGGGGTCAGGACAGAGATTCCCTGCCTCAGTGGCGTGGAAGACAGTGGAAGATCTCGAGCTGCAGAGTTAGCCCTATGAGGAATTGCAGATTTTTACTGCATCTAGGCCCTAAGAAAGTTTCTTATACTCTGAGAACATCCATTTTCTCATCTTAAAAGAGAGTCTTGAGAATTCCATGAGATAGTAGTTCTCAGGAATACAGTGTCAATAATAATAACAATACCGCCACGGTTCTTGATGCTGGCTGCACGTTAGAGTCACCCAGAAAACATATGAAACTACGGATGCTCAGGTGCTACTTGCAGAGGTTCTGAAGTAACCCATATGAGGTATGGCCCTAGAAATGCAGATTAGAGCCAGGCTCTAGAAGGCTTTAGATGCAAGGTGGAGTTTACTTGTAGACAACAGAGGACAACTCAACATTGGGCTTTCTCCCTATTTCAATCCATGCCCTACAACATAGCCCTTCAGTGTATACTTGTCTTGTCCATAACTATTTCACTTTTATTCTTAACATAAATGTCTCACCAGGGTGTCTGGATGGCTCCCAGCCAACTCTTGATTTCAGCTCAGGTCATGATCTCAGGGTTGTGAGATGGAGCCCCACATAAGGCTCCACCATCAGCAGGGGTCTGCTTGAGATTCTGGTCTCTCCCTCTCCCTCTTGCCCTCCCCTGGCTCTCTCTTTCAAAACAATCAATTAATCGATTAATCTTAAAAAAGAAGTCTCATCAGGGCCATATCTTGTGCTTCCCTCATGTTTCCCATGGTAAATAGAATATTATAGATGCTTTATCTGTGATTTAGTTTTTTATTTTTCCAAATGGACCCAAATGATAGGTTGATGTGAATAACACAAATTGCCTAGTTCCTCTCCTAGAGCTTATGATTTGTGATTCCAGGCAACTGGAGTAGAGTGGGAGTCTTTATGTCCAGCAAGGACACCCACATGATTTCTCCAATTAGACAAATTTGAAAACATGTGCTAAGTGATATGGCAGTACCATTTTCAATGATATGTGAGACTCCAAGGAGCCTGATAATAAATAATCAATTGAAAAACTCTTTGCCTCACTGTAGCTCTCTCTTCTGATTTAGGGAAAAATGTTAATAACAAACTATGAACAATAACATAAACTGATTACATAATATAGTAACAATATAATGTAAATAATAATGGGAAATAACATATCTTTACGTCTAAACAGATAGTTTAACTTACTAAAACCAGACCAATTTAGTGGTCATTTTCTTATCATTAGCCTAGCCGAACTTAAGAACCAGAGGTAAAGAGACCATATGTTCTCCTTCTCCCTCATCCCTCTCTCTCCATCCTTTTTTTTTTCCCCCCTTATCCACTACCCCCTTAGAGATCTAAGGACATCAGTCACTAGGTTGAACACAAAGTCAGTGAGTTCTGGCATCACCATCAACCACCTTTTTTTTTTTTAAGATTTTATTTATTTGAGACAGAGAGAGAGCATAAGGAGAAGCAAACTCCCTGCCAAGCAGAGAGCCCGACTTGGGGCTCAATCCCAGGACCCCAGAACCACACCGGAGCCGAAAGCAGACACTTAACCAACTTAGACACTCAGGCTCCCCCAACCACCTTTTTATTTGACTTCTGAAACCATTGCTGACATAGCCAAACTGCTGTTCCCATGTTAATATGGAGCCAGAGGTTACTTGGACATTTACCCTCCTTTGAAAAAATAGTTTTCTTTGTCCAGGTTGTCTTAAAGTTGTTGCAGTGGTCAAAGTTATTAGGAAGAGCTTCACAAATATGATATTTGGAATAAATATAAGATAGTGTTAATACTTATATATGTTAGTAATACTTAGTAATGTTCAGAATTGAAGTTCAACATACACCAGATGTCTCAGTTTAAAACTCATAGACAGACACACACACAACCCTACCTTCCATTGATCCCAACCAGAGCTAAAAAAATGATGTTAGGCTTTTCTAAATCAAGATTGAGCATTATATAACAAATCTATTTAAGGTTATTAGAAAACCTAGGGGAGGTTTTAAAAGAAAACACATTGAGCCATTCTTTCCCATTTTTTAACTCAAAGAATAGACTTCTGGTCTCTGATGTTCAAAAATAGATGGTACTGATTTTGACAAACTATAGCTACAGAAAATTAAAAGTTTACGATTATTTTTATCCCTGCAAGTCACCCTGGGGATGGAAACTTTTATTCTCCTAACAGTTCTGGGCTTTCCATTTTCCAAATGGAAAACAGCTATGAAATGTCTCCCAAAGGCTGGGAAATAATAATCTCCATTGTCTTCATCAAGCTTCTACCAACTGTTCTTATTGGAAAAAAATCACTATCACTACAGTGAGATGATCACAGAAATGAAGTGAGTGCAATAAACATTTTAGCGATGAGACTGAAGGTCTCAGACACATGATAATTTATGACCTTTGCAATTTTATTCATTTAGATGAATCTTGGCTATCCCTTAGAGCCATGAAGTTAAATAGAATCGATAACTAGATTAATTAAGTAAATAGAGAAAAAAATGAATGAATGAATGATCCTCAAGTAAAATATTAGGAACAATCTTATTCCTGGAGCAGTTGGAGGTTTAAGTCAAGTTCTGTACATTCTTCTGCTCTGAACAGTAGGAACTTGCAAATGCAACAATGATGGGTTGACATTAATACCTATAATCTTTGGGTATATAGGTAATCCTTTGGGTAATAGTTATATACGGACTAGCTCTTTTCATTTCATGAGATCTACTTTAAATAACCCTTTCATTCATTTTCAATTATCCATTAATTCCAAATACTGGAACATATACCATGACACATTAGAAATATACATAATATTATACATATCCTCAAGAACTTCTAGTCAAATTGAGAAAACAAATAATGCACAATAAACAAACACTAAAGTACAACTTGTCTTCAGGAAGAAAATGAATAAAATATAATGGTGGAGAATGATGGAAGGTGTCTGGAGAAGCTGCTTCAGATGTTTGGGGAAGTCTCTTTGAGAATGTGACATTTAAGCCTAGACCTAAAGGATTAGGAGGAACAACTGGGTGATGAGTGGGGGAAACATTTCAGGCAAAAATAATAGTGCATGTAAAACCCTGAAGAGGGTACACACTTGGTCTATTTGAGGAACTGAAAGGAATCTGGAATAACTACAGCACAGTGGGTGGAGGGGAGCAGGAATGGTGTAAGATGATGTTAGAGAAGTAGGTGGGTAAGACCAGGTAAGGACTATTAGGCAGTTGTAAATAATTAGGATTTACAAAAAAAAAAAAATAGGAGTAGGAATAGCAATCAAAAACTGAATACTCAGTGTAGTAATTAATAATTTCAAATTTGGTATCTTTTAAACATTTAATAACCATATGTTTCCCGGATCCTTAAGTATTCTTTTCATCTCCCCACACACCCCCCACAAGAAATAAAGACAGAAAAAGAAAGAAAGAAAGAAAGAAAGAAAGAAAGAAAGAAAGAAAGAAAGAAAGAAAGAAAGAAAGAAAGAAAATGAAGTTCATGTGGGTTTCTTTCAGACAACATAAAAATGGATCTTGTTTTTTTACCTAGTTTGGCAATCTTTGTTAAAACACAGAGTATGATGTGGTTATACCACTTATATTTAATGTAATTTCTGATTAGGTTTAATGAAAATCTAGCATCTTGTTAGTTGCTTTTTATTTGTTCAATTTGTTTTTCATTCATGGAGAAGACACTGTGTCTGAATACAAACTTCTTTGGTGTCTGCAGTCCTCAGGAGTTCTAGACACTCAGTGTTAACTGATAGCTCATCATTTTAGCTGAATTCTCTATGACCAAAATGGTGCCCCCATCTTCCTCTGTGCTCTGACACAAGTTTTACAATTTGCTTACATCTTGACTTTCCTTGGAGGCACCTGTCTTTCCTTAGATTCCAGGTTTCGTTGGTTGCCCTGCAGCTTCAGCTCTCTGAATAGTTCAAGAAAAGTTATAATTTTGTATCTTATATGGTATCTTCTACCTACTACAAGAGTGATTCTCTTTCTAATTTTCTACATCCTAGATGCCCCTTCATGTGAATTTTAAAGATCACTACTTATAAGGATGCTACAGTAGCTTCAATTCAAATATAAAAGGTCCCTAAATGTGGTAAAGTTGTACTCCCAAATAGGGAATTATGGATTTAAAAAAACCCTAAAGAATAAATTATTTTATTTAAAACAAAGAAAATAAGATCAAACAGGTATTAAGGAAGATGCTTTAGATGAGAGTAAAAGATGTCATGATAGATGAAGCGTAAGTAAGAAAGAAGTGAAGTGTTAGTAAGAAACAAAATTATTTAGCATGGTGGAAAGATAGAGCTAACACAGTTTATCATTGAAGAGTTATTTCAAGTTAGATTTAAAATTCCCTGCCCACTGAAACTTTTAAAATGTTACTAAGCTGAAATATAAATGTCAGGCACAAAACTCAAGATATTGCAGAATGTTGATTTTTAAATGATGCCATGATTTCTTTCAGATTACTCCAGGAAGCAAGGCGGCAGCTGCCAACCTGTGTCCTGGAGATGTCATCTTGGCTATTGATGGCTTTGGTACAGAGTCCATGACTCATGCTGATGCGCAGGACAGGATTAAAGCAGCAGCACACCAGCTGTGTCTCAAAATTGACAGGTACTTTTTAATTAATGGTGTTAAAATGTGATCTGTTTTGCAGAAGATCCTGAACCAGAACTAAAAATGATTTCATCCTCCCTGTAAGAAAGAGTTTCACAGGACCCAGAATTCTGAATTTTGACCAGCTTTTTTTTTTAAGTATATCAGCCACTTTATTCTGTTCTTCACAGTCTAGTCACTGTTAAAAAACTATTTCTGAAAAGAATTTTCTGGAAGGTCAGAATAAGGGAAGAGTCTAAAAGAATTCTTTTTCTTGTGAATTGACTATGAAAATAGAACCACGAAAGGTACTGGCCACAGAAACCCTGCACAGAACAGCTACTTGTATTGCTGTTCTGAATGTGGTAGAGAATGGAATAGAATTTAAAGATTCTCCTAAAAGAATCTCTTGACTTGCAAAAATGTGAGCATATTGAAAACTGGTTGCTAATACTGTTTATGCCATTGGCTGTTTTGTACAGAATTCAACCCAGAAGAATCTGACAAAATGTAAAGAGTGCACATGAAGTGAGAATATTAGAAATGAGACATTAATAACAAATTTAAGAAACTGACCCTGATCTTTGGCCATCATAGGCCTGATCTGAAGTTGAATTGTGAAAATAATGTTTTGTTATAGTGGTTATTAGTGTGTGTTTATCCTGTTGCTATTTTATTCCCTACTTTCCCTGCCGTGGTTCAGAAGGCCCAATCAGCCCATCTGCCATTTCAGGGGTGAAATTGACTCTTTCCCTATTTATTTATAACTAGTGTTCCTGCCAAGCACACAGTCTCTTAGGAGCACATGGTCCCAAAGAGATACGTGAGAAGGACATGAGATTGGATAAAGCCCATTTCCTTCATGCCAGCAGCAAATCCCCCTGGCATACCATTCACTGTCTCCTATGGTGGCCTGGGTAGGATGGAAGGGAAGTAGAGGAAACCTAGGGAGTTTGCCCTGTGGTCATCTGCCTCCAGAATCTTCCACTCCTGTACTGTTCCTTGCAGGTACAGCAGACTTACTCTCTCTAGAAACTGTACGATGTCTTTGCCTTAGTCAGTTCGGGCTCCTACAATAAACATACCATAAACTGGGTGACTTAAACAAAAATTTATTTTTCACAGTTCTGGAGGCTGGAAGTCTGAGACCAGGATGCAGCATAATCAGGTTCCTAATTACTTCCTCACATGACATTTCTTGGCGTGTGGACACAGAGACCGAGATCTCGGGTCTCTTCCTCTTTATATAAGGACATTAATCCTATTATGACAGCTCTACCCTCATGACGTAATCTAATCCTAATTAACTCCCAGAGACCTCACCTCCAAATACCATCACATTGCGGGGTAGGGTTGCAACATAAGAACTTGGTTGGTGGGGGTGGGAGGGGGGACACACACTTCAGTCTATGGTAGTCCTCCATGCAATTTTTATCCACTCAAGTTTCCCCAAAAGTAAAAAAACTAATTAGATGAAAGAATACAGAATAATGAGCAAGGAGTATTCCTTTTGTTTAAATCATCAAGGCTCAATAGTATTTTCATACACAATAATGAGAGATTAAAGTATGCTAAAACAGGAAAGAATGTTAGAATTTGGAGTTTACAAAATTTCTTTTATTCACAGGGCAGAAACTCGCTTATGGTCTCCACAGGTGTCTGAAGATGGGAAGGCTCATCCTTTCAAAATCAACTTAGAATCAGAACCACAGGTATGAGTTGTAGAGTAAATGACATTCATGTTTTATTTCCTTTTAAATGATGCGGATGCCTTCCAAGAGGAATAAATGACAAATACAAAAAACTGGAATGAGCCACATGATGGAACGATTGTCTGTCTTTACCCTGTGAGAATAATTTATATTTTTCATGTCTTTTTATATCAAGAGAAAAGAGAAGTGTCCCTAGGCAAGTGCCTTGTTAAAAGACAAACGTGTTCTCAGGACAAATTTGGCTCTATCTACGTACAGTCCAGTTATTTTTTCATTCTTTATGATGGACTTCTGCCAAATGACCATGACCTAATCCAAGAAGTTTAACATATTAAAACAAAGCAAAATGAAATTAATGTCTACCATTTGAAACAGGTGTCTCCAATCTAATAATTATTGTAAACTTCAATTCTTTGAGGTCTTCGTCCAGATCTTATTTTACATCCTTTTTTAATTCTCAGTTCTAGTGTTCTATAATTAAGTTTATGCTACAAAAAGGGTTTTGCATTATGTAATCATGGTGATATTCTGCCCATGTAGTAAAATTACAAAAGATAGAGGATTTTCCCTTGAGGCAATTCTAATGAGCTAAATTAATCTAATAATCTGAAGCTTATCTGATGATGTCTACTTTCAAAAAGCTCAAAAAAAAAAAAAAATCCCTGTAATGAAAGCAACCCCCAGTTGTGCTGTGTGGGAAAATGTAATTAAGACAAGGATTTTAGAACCTCTCCTTCGCCAGATGTTTCCCAAGTTTAGATATATAAACTAGGCATCCCTTTTTAAACAAGTATTCATACTAAGTGTATTATATTTCAAATATTCCCAAATTTCCCATGTGTCTGTGGAAAATACATGAAAACGTATTTGCAACTTGAGCTTCAGCAGCATTTCCCTTTCCAGGATCACCAACGCCTGAATTTGTGCTTCCAGTTTTCTACTTTCTCCATGAATTTACCTCCACTTTCTCCTTGCTAAAATACACTTAGAGTACCACATAACTGTATCTCATAGGGCTTCTCAAAGATTTAAATAAAATACCATAGAAAAAGACCTTGGCACATCGAATTGCTCCTAGAGATATTCAATGTAGTGGGAGCTCTTGGTAATACCTGCCCCCTCCTACCAGGCTGTGATGCGCAGGTCTCTGGCCTTTCCTGACAGTGAGATGGGGGGCTGCCCATGTGATAGGACTTTCTGGAGACCAGGAATGCTTTCCACATTACTATGAGAAGGGTCATTAAAAATTGCTTTGGATTAAAACTTTATTTTCAGTTCAAATACAATCCCCCCAGGAGAAGAAACATCCTGAATAGCTTAACCTTTAGACAGCGTGAGTTTATTAGATCCTTGTCCTAGACTTTTGACTAAAGGAAAGGAAGAGCCTGAGCCTGAAAATCACTAAGAGCAGAGGAGAAGAAAACGGGCCCTCTAGGGAGTGAGCAGGTTATGGACTATCTGTGCAGGCGGGAACTGCTGGTCTCTTCTCTTTAAGTGGGAAGTCTCCCAGCATGGTACACAGCAAGCGCTCAATTAAACAGCTGATGAATGAAAAGAACAGAGGCTCTACTGATAAACTGCATTTTCTAACACTGCCCAGGACCACACCTGGGAACCAGTTCTCAGAATGGTGCTCAGCTGCCACCAGCCCCCACTGTTGTATGGCAAGAGTGGTCGTGCAGGTTGAATGGGAGTTAGGTCAGGTGAGAGCCCAGCTCTTCAGGAAGAGTGAGGGAAAGATGAAATAGACAAGACTGGTAATAACTGTGGCGAAAGGGTCTGAATGCTGATGGTGGCTTACCCCTGGCATCTGAGGTGGATTGGTGAATAATAATAATACCTCCAATCAACATTATCTTTTTTTTTTTAAGATTTTATTTATTTTATTTGACAGATCACAAGTAGGCAGAGAGGCAGGCAGAGAGAGAGGGGAGGAAGCAGGCTCCCTGCTGAGCAGAGAGCCCAATGCGGGGGCTCGATCCCAGAACCCTGGGATCACGACCTGAGCCGAAGGCAGAGGCTTTAACCCACTGAGCTGTCCAGGCGCCCCAACATTATCTTTGATAGAAGAAAAAATGGGAAGAAGAAAAAGCAAAGCTCTCCAGGCAGAGCTGTCACTTGGAGATTGTCCTTTACAGTAATGCCCAAGCCCACAGCTTCCTCCCAGCTTCACTGAGTCATCAGATAGAGGCAACCCGTGAGAGAAAGAGATCATGTGGTGTTTTAAGAAACAATGGAAAGAAGTGAAAGCTTAAGGCTTGTACATATGCATTCACTGACCACCCAATCTCTTATTATCACCAGGACAAAACGGATAAAATTCTGAAATTCCTTTCCATATATATATAGTACACAACCAAAATTATACTGCACCCTTTTGCAAATTAGTCATTCATTCATTTGTTCATTCAAAATTTCTCCTAATTTTTAAAATCCGGTTTCACCAATATGAGACGCTAAGGCATGGGGTCAATGAGACAGATCTGACCAAATTTTATTTGACAGACCAAAGTACCAGATCCCCAAGGATCGCTGGCCATGTCGCAGTGTCTGGCATGTGGGTGACTTACCAAGTATTTATTACTCACGGCTGAGCTTAGACCAAGATGGGAAGCCTGTGTTTTGTTAATATCTCTCCAGAACTGGAGTTTAAGGGCAATTATCTGACTTTCGTTCTAGTAGAAGCCCCTTTTATAAGTCTATAAGTACTAACTTATGACCATGATTGTCCCAAGAACTGGATTTTTAAAAAGACCCAATTTTAAGTACTCTGGCCTCTCATCCATCATATATTAGTCCACATGCCCTACCTTATGGGGTAGGGCACTATGGACATGTATGATAGTACAAACGGGGAAAAAATAAAGGATGAGATAGGTTTGAAAAAAAAAAAAATGGTGAAGATTGGGTTAAAGGCTCCAGAAGCCAGTCGGATGGAGCCTTTTTGAACATTCCTTTAGTTTGAGTCATGACTAATTCTTACTGGCACCTCCTCCAAGAGGCCAGTATTTGAATGTCTCCAAGATAAGAACCATTTCAATTCTTCCCCTAATGGGCCAAAGGATTCCCGTCCTTAGGATCCTCAGGCCAGATTTCTGCATGATGAGTTCACCTAACTTGGCACTTCAGATCGGACATTCCCTACAAACATAGTTAAACCCTTGCTAGCCGAAATGCCAAAGCATAAACTTAACAAAATGCCATGTTAAAAAAAAAAAAAATACAAGCAGTGAATTTAACTTGGAGCATGAGAGCAGAAAAGAGCTAAACTGAGGTTATATTTGTCTTATTTTATCTTTTTAGTTAACACAAGCCATGCAAAAAGAGGTGTTGCAAAGGAGGTCTTCCTCCACCCCCACTCCCACCCCAAAAATGGACACTCTGCAAATACAACAAAGATGTGTCCATCTGAGAAACACATGCCATTACTACATCAAGCTTTCAGATCCTACTGTAGATAAAGAGAAAGGGCCATTGAGCAATACAGTTATTTGAGTTCTTGTTTCTCAACCCGAGTGAAACTGTAACTGCAAGCTTTGTGACTTTTGCTACTATATATATAATTATATAATATATATTATATAATACTCTTTCATTGAAAAAATAATACATATCCTTTGGAGAAAAAAAAAACACATTATATCCTACCATCCAACCCCAGCCACAAATAACAACATGTTAGTGTATTTCTTTCCAGTCTTTTCCCTATGCTTAGATTTAGGCTTTGGAGACTTTTTTTTACATAGTTATAGTAATAACTGGCAAGAAATTTTAATACCTAGGTTTTTTTTTCATTTGTCCATCTTTTTATTAAATAAATTTTGTTTTTATCAGTTTAGACTTGGATTTTTAGCTTAAATAGAAGCTTAGAAAGTATTCTTCGCCTTTGAATAAATGTTACTTGTTTATTTATAAGAAGTTATATATGTACATATAAAAAGTTATTCCCAGGGATTGAATAAATGCCTTCTATACAATCCCGAACATGGCCTATGAGCAGACATATGCATTTTCCTATGCAAAGCATTCTTGCTCTAGGCTAAAGGTACGTTTTTAGAGCTCGGGGTCCTTCTCCAAGTCTGGCATTCTCAAATAAAACATTACCCTCCTCTTTGTTTAATGTTAGTTGAACGACTCGAAATTATAACATAGCTATCCCATATAGGAAAGATGCTTTTCAGAAACAAATATCATTCTTTCCTAAAAGAGAAGATAGCTGTGCCTATTTCCATAAAAAGACTGCATCCTTGCCACAGAAGATTGATGATAAAGATATATAGAAATAATACACAAACTCAAGTGAGATACAGGTTAAAGTTATTTATATATTCAAAAAGATACCTTTATCCTATAATTTGTTGATAACTGGAAGGTGAACTACACAAAACAAGGTTTTGTAAACCCCATTCCCCCCAAACTTTTCTCCTGTTATATATGGGGAATACTTGAAACAGATTGCTGGGGGCAGGTGGGGAGGATTTATAAGGGTGACTTTATTTTTCATTTAAGGTAGGGGTGGTGATTATTCATAAATTCCAAACATGATAAGATACCATCACTCAGTGTGGCTTGGTCAAGTATATGATTGCTTGATACAGTTTGTATACCTTATTATCCCACCACTGTTTTTTTTTTTTAATAAATAAATATATGCACATTATCAAACATGTTGTTTCTGTTGGAGCTGGTAATTGCGTCAGTTCTTGAACTGAATCTCTATCTCTGGACAACTTCTTCCAGTAAGAAGTTGAAAAAGTGGTCGTGTCTTTGAATGCTGTCGTTGGTGAGGTCATTCTAAGGGCTTAGGAGATGGTAGTCAAGACCTACATTCTCCCTGATCTCACCAAATCTCTACCCAGTTACCTAGCTCTGACTCTGGCAGCTCGAGTATTTTATGAATTCAGAATGTTATTCCTTAATATAAGGAATATAATTCAAGGAATGACATTTTAAAATACCATTGAAAATGCACTAATTAAGGGTAGTAAGTACTTCTTGAATTCCTAAGAAATGAGAGTCACTTGGATGCTGTTGTCTGGGAAAAATAAACACAAGAGCTGGACTACATTGACTGGTATATAATTTTTTTTACTGGTATTTTCTGAGACGACTGATTTTCCTGAAAAAGTAAAAAGGAATTAAAGTGGAATAGCAAACTTCTCATTGCTTTTGTCTCTTGATTCTGTTTGACCATCAACAATGATGTAAGATTTGGATAGAATGTTGCCTCTCCGTGCCATACTTAATTGTTTACCTTTGATGTATACACTTCATTGTGCTTTTTTTGGAATGACTAGCAGCCCATAAACTAATGCTTTGCAAAGCCTAAATACAAATGTTTGAAGGCTCTCTTAGAAACACTTCCTTTTATGATATTTTATGATTATATGCAAAAAATAGAAGGGCTTTTTTTATTAATTTTGACAAATTACACATTTGCAACTTTTGCAATATAAAACCAAAACTGAAAATAGCAAAGAAAAAGCTTGGAGCTCATTAACTCATATGCTGCTTTTTGGAAGCACTACTAGAGATTATTAGTGCATAAATATTTCCAGAGAAGTTGCCTCATTTATAGGACAGTCATCATCCATATTTATTTTTCATTTTAAGACAAAGAAGTAATAAGGCAGAGACATTTTCCCCACAAAACCACTATACATTAACTAATTTTTATATATTTAATTCTATTTACAGAAATCTTTAAGGCATACTTAAAAGAAAAAAAATTTTAATTCCATAAAGCTTGAGTCCTTCAGTTCTGCCCGACTGACTCATTTAATTAGCCTGAGAAATTTAAAATACACCGAAACTAAATGAGGCAATTAGCCTCCTGTCTTCTTTTATATCGAAAGGAGGAACAAAGGCTTAAATCATGGCCACTGTCATTACTTAACAATTATTTCCAGTTCACTTTTTTTTTCATGCTATAATAATAGCTAATCAGAATGGTTAATCACAAAAAGACAATCAAAGTTCATTATTAAATCAGCCAAAACAATCAGATGGTACCCCTGTATCAATGTTTGACTACACAACTTTTCACAGGTTGTGGGATTCAGCATTATTCTAAAGCTACATTTGGTTGTTTTGGTCATTCTGCTACCTAATAGCAGCAGCCATACTGCCACCCAACCAACTCAGAGGCAGTGAACCACTCTTCTGGAGGTAAAAATAATAAATCAGTAAGACATTAGTCAATCCAACCACACTATAGGATCACAGGCTATTGTATTCAACTCAGACCTTTCAAATCCAAGAGCTGCTATACTGTGCTGTCCAAGGTTGATGAGAGAAAAAGCTGCTGCTCTCTATCACCTCACAGATTTTCAAGTACCATGAGATTTGGGCAGCTGGAGTCAAAGACTCCACTAGTATTCAAAGCTGCACCTCACTTGTCTGTTATAATTTTCAAGTGAACTCTGCCAATAGACCTGGATGGGGGAACAGGGGCCATCTGTGATGACTCCCTGCTCAGAACCAGAACTAAGCATCTCGGAGCATGGGTCCCTCCAGAAGTTGTTGGTGTTCTCACTCACAAGAATCTCCCTGAAAACTCTGGTTCCACCCCCTAAGAAAGGAAGAGGGTGTCTTTTCCAAATAGAAAAGGACCGTCTCATCATCTATTCATTTATAATGACAAGGGGAGAAAAAATAAATGATATGAGCAAGAATATCACAAAACCTTTTTATTTCTTAATAAAAACAGCATCTTTTCAGTAACACTTCAAAGACACATAAATGTTTGTACTAGTTGAAATCTGTGTGAAAAACTGGTGGCACATTCACAAAAGTAAATGAAGTCAATGTGAGTGTGTGGGCGAAAATATTGGAAAGATTATTCTTACTGATCCTGCCAAATGAAAAGATTTGGAAGAAGAGTCAGCTTGTGTGTATTTTAGCCTTCGCTTTTGGTTTTCTTCGGCTACTTAGAAGAAAAACATATTTAATGACTTTAAAAATTTAAGTCTATATAAAAATTGGAAAACCTTCTCTCATAGGAAAAATAGTCTTCCAGTTCTTCTTATTTGTTCTAAATTTAAGGTTAGACCCTACTGCAAATTAAGAATTTTGTTTTTTACTAATGATGTACTATATGTTGGCTAATTGAATTTAAATTTAGAAAAAGAACAAAAAGAATTTTGTTCTTTGTGGTAGGTATTAAGAAAAAACCAAAACTTTTTTACTTGGATTAGTTAAAGTGATTCAGTATAGTGATTCACAAATGGTCCCTCTCATTCTGATTGTTTTGCTACTCCATTTCCTAAAATGGAGAAAGCTTTATCAAGATATTAATAGAAGAGAAAGCAAATGTAAGCTCTACTTGAGGAAATGTGAAGCATAATAATTATTCTAAATCCCAAATCTCATTTCTGACATGGAATTTCTGTCTTCAGATGCGTCTAATGAGAGTTTCTTAAAAGCTATAGATGTAAAAAATTGTAGGACCAGAGGAAAGGTATAAGATTCAAATTCTTTTATAATATAATATTTAAGTAAGATAGATTCCTTTGCACCATGCGGTGGCTGAGTACAGCACATGTGAAGTTCACGGAAAATGCAGACAGGTTTATACTCACCTCTTCCTTGAACATTGCCATGAATCTTGCTATAGGGGAAAGAAGCCTTGATTAACAATGGCGATGCTGTTGGTTTGCTCATTAACGGCTTTCTTGTGCATTCTGTGGCTCTGTGTATTTTGTCTGCCATTGTACAGGAGTTCAAACCTATTGGTACCGCGCACAACAGAAGGGCCCAGCCTTTTGTTGCAGCAGCAAACATTGATGACAAAAGACAGGTAGTGAGCGCTTCCTATAACTCACCAATTGGGCTCTATTCTACTAGCAATATACAAGACGCGCTTCACGGACAGCTGCGAGGTCTCATTCCTAGCTCGCCTCAACAGTAAGTATCTGACTCAGTTTCTGGCCACCATGCTCTTAACAGTGATAGTATGGTTTCTTCTCCTTTCCAAAGTCCAGCTCTTGCTGTTTTATTTTTACTTTCCTGAAGGCACAATCAGATTTTTAATTTAAAGACAAGCATCCAGAACATGGTTCCAATGTTCTGGAGTCCAATCCGCCAGTTCCTGAACATTTCTAGTGAACAGATGCTTAAAATGAAGAAATCGCTCTGGTTCCATTGTCACCCTTCTCAGTCATGTCAATAGGTGGTGGTAAATAATCCTCTGTACAGTGATCATTCATTTACTTTTATCTTAAGAGGAAAAAAAAAAGAAAAAAGGAAAAAAAAAAACTGTCTTCCACTGAGGAACTTTTTAACCCTTTGTTTTTACAGGATGTGAACTACTTTGAACACAAGCACAATATTCGGCCCAAACCTTTCATTATCCCAGGCCGAAGCAGGTCATAAGCTCTGAGATTTTGGTGTCTGTAGTGCATGTTTCTTTAGTAAATCCTTACTAATCACTAAGAAGAGTAACACATAGGTGTTTGGAGTGACTCTGCTCATCGTGAAGCTTATTTCAAAAGCAAGAAAAACAAACTCACTTCGCAGAGTATAGGAGGCCACTAATCTCCATTTCTCAAAGTAAATACTGACAGGATTATAGGGCTGTGAAAAGTTAGGCAATCACCACGTATATTTATAACTAATACCCTGCTGTTCTGAGGATCCCTTCCAGAACACATTGACCTTTGAGGCAAGCAGATGTACCCCATTCCCAGGTCAGGAAGGCCCAGCCAACAGAAGCAAACCGGGAAACCAGCCCCTGGTCAGGAGTAAGGGAAGCAGGTGGGCCCAGTGGGAGCCCTGGGGCAGCCCTTCCATGTTTGACATTCTCTGAGCAGCCCACCTCAACACCTGCTTCCCACTGCTCCACCAACCCGCTGGTAATCCCACTCTTTCTAGCTCTTACATAACAATAACTCTGCCTTCTTGCGGATACTTGCAAAGGAAGAGAAGTCACTTGAAAAGGAGCTTTTCTACATGGGGGAAAGTAAGTAGAAGGAAAGAGTTGGGAGAGAGGGAGATGTGTTGGTTACCCTCATGGATAACCGTGTACACACTGCAATAAGAATGAGGAAGCGCTTCATGGCTGTCAATCAGAGAAAAAGATCATGGTCAGATGATCCTTTTCAAATAAATTTATTCTCTAGAAATTGTACTCCAACCCAAGGGGGAGAAATTAATGCCCTGTGTTGGCACATTGGGAAAGAGTGACTTTGGGAAACCTCAAACCTACTCCTCTGACCTCAGCTCCATTAATCAGCCCTGAAGAAGGAAGTTGGTGGTTAGGATTATTGACTGATGATCTATATCCAGTGTCCCAAACTGTGGCCCATCCAATTTATAGACAGTGTTTTACATAATCCTCCTATTGTTTAAAAAATAAATAAATAAATAAATAAACTTAAGTAAATGCCTTAAGATAGAACATCTACTCTCCATCCTGTCAAAATGCCCACCATTCCTGATACTGGGCCCATTTTCATACATGTGTAGCCCTACTAGCCCCTGGGGGTATCCAAGTTTATGATACCTGCTTTGGATGGTCAGTCATCAATGGATATGTGATCTCCTTATGCAGACCTTCCCATAAACTGGAGTCGGGGCCAGAGGATTATCTCAAAATAAGCTGGACAATTTTGTGATATCAGACTCAGGCAGGAGAGACAGAGTGGAAGATGAGGAAACAAAGTTAAGAAGCCAGTGACTACCAAGTGTATCTCCCCTCCCCTCCCCCCCACTAGAATGGAGCAACTTCTATCTTCCCAGCACCTAGAAACAAGGCTGGGACAGACTAAATGCTCCATCGATGTTCATTAGATGAAGGAACAAAATCCTAAGAGTACCTGATAATATTTTCTGATGGCAAGAAGAAACAAGAGTTAACACCCCTCTCTCATTCATTCAACTCTGCACAAGCTTTCTTTACTTCTCTTTTTTATTCCTTGGCTTCCATTCTATTTTCCTCTGAATTTTCTCCCTACTTCTCCACATTCAACAGCTTCCCAGCCCCACCCCTGATATCATAACACTAGATTAAGAGGAAAAATGCTATGTTACCACTGAATAAATATATATACAACTTTCTAAAGGAGCATCGTAAAATTAATACTCTTGCATTCTTTTGAGGCTGGTTTAACTCTACGCTCACTAATCTGAATTATAGGACTTCAGGAGGCATTAGAGTAACACAGATCTTGCCTCTAAAAACCAGTAAGACATTTAATGTCATAAAAATTCAGGGAAAGTCAGAGAGATTTAGGTAGCTAATGGCCTTCTTTTATATTTGCATTTTAATTCAAAAATGGTGATCCTAACAAGCCCCTCATCCTTTTGTCATTGTAAGGTGCCTCTTCATACAGCTGAATTTGGGGAAGGAGAGAGGAGGAATGGGGGTAAAAAGGTTTGCTTTAAAGACAGGCACCAGCACTTAATCTTAAAGAAATGTAAAAATGCCTGTACTATTTTTCCTTTCTTCCTGTGTCCTCTCACTATTTACTCTAGCTTCTGAATTTCTTGTTCTTACCAAACGATTCTTTGTCAAGGTGGCATTTCAGGTGTCTACACACCAAGCTACACCTACACCATCAATGAACAACTTTTTAATCCAAAGTAAATGGGAGATGCTAAATTGTTCATACATTCATCTCCCTAGGGCCTTACTGCTAGTAGTTATGGTTCTTTTCATTATCTCATAATTGAATCATATTTAAAAGGCAGTATCTTCATAGGCAAATATGTAAATATAAAATTTTTATTTTATAGATCCAAATGACAGAATCTTGTGAGTGGTTTTTGGACAAGTCATTTCAAGAAGCTCATCCCAGAAAGTCTGTATAAGGCCAGGGAAGTTAGTTCTCAGTCTGATGATCTATGGAGGCAAGAAGTGATTGAGTGTATCATCAACCTGACAAGTGGTCCTGCCAAGTCACTAAGTCAAAGTCAAAAAATCTCATTACTCCCTATCTTTTCAGGTCACAGGAATAGGTCATGGTGACCCATGGCACTACCAAAGTGATTGGAGTCCATGAAAATTATTTAAATCATCAGTTCAAGAGATCTTGTGAAACTGTCCCAAAAATTTATAAGAGATCATTCTTGTTTGCTTAAGGTTTACTTCCTATCTCCTCAATAACTACAGGTCCCTAAATAGAATGATAAAGAAACCAAGCAATAGAAGACACCACTCTTGCTGAAATAAAACTGTGTATACAAACATGTTATATGCAAGATTACTTATTAATTACAACTACAAAATAAGGTCTGTCTGTAAGTTCTGACTGCTCATAGTTTAGCTATCTACCCCATGGCACACGTAGGGTCAGAGTAGCTATAAATGCTTACTGACAAGATTCACTATTTTAAGCCCAACTCTCCCAAGAGTCAACCCAGTGTTTCAAATCCCAAAATTACAGTTTACTATGCTTCATTGCACTTAGGTCAAATCAATATAACCCTGAGTAAACTGCACTATAACTGAAAATTGACTTTTTTTTTTTTTTTAAACCAACTGAGGTCGATTTCAGGAGCTAGTACAGTGTTGAGCCTACAAAAATGGTAAATAAGCCATTGGACATTTTGTATGTGATCAAACAACTTAAAGACTGGGTTTTAAATAGGCTCTTAACAGGCAGGAAGTGAAGGAGCACATCCCTATACACTCGCCTCATTTAGGCCATGCAGTTGGTTGAACTGGTAACACGAGACAAATACGTTTAAAATTCCATTTTGTGGCATGGGTTGTCCAGACGAGGCAGGCTACCACACTGATGAAGTCAACAAAATTGGGGTCTAATACCCACTTGGTTTTGCTGTCCATATGGGGCCAAGGTTAGCATTCGCAGCCCTAAAGAGTAAACGCAACAGCCATACTTGAGCCCCAGGAGAAAACGGACTTTGAGATAAACACATCATATAAATTGTTCTCTGTCTGGTGTTTATAGCAACACTAACCTGTAAGCATGATGAAAGTTTACAAATACTAACATTTCTTTTGGCTTAGTCTTAAATGACTGTGCTTAAAAACAAAATCTCAGTATATTCCATTTTCTCGTAAAATGCATTTCTCACGCTGCCCTTAAAATGCATGTAGAAAAATGACTTCAGTCATTGGCATGTCAGCTGCGACTAGCCTCTTATCCAGATTCGTAGAGAATATGAAATCTACCTAGTTGTTCTTGAAATTGCATGACTGGCTTTTCTCATATTTTAGTAATAAGTATAATAAGTCCCCTCAGTTGATCTTTAAAATGAAATAAGAAGTATGCATGGAAATACATGTGAGCCTCCAAAATTATTACAGGAAATAGCTATGTATGGCAGAAACAGAGCTTAGCCCTAGGTATATCCAAAGAGTCTAAGACCACCTTATCTACCCTCTAATCAATTAATTTCAAGGTGACAAGCATTTATTGGCTGTTTCTAGAGCCTGTATTAAATGACTGAACAGTTTATTAACATGTATTCTTCACAAAAGTAGAGAATGAAAGTAGAAAAAGTTAAAATCCCAACTATAAGGCATTTACAAAATAGCTTTAAAACATAATCTTTATCACAGAACCTTCAAGTTACTAGTTATTCTACAACGAAAGCATAACTGCATTTCTGAAACACATTTCGTATTTTGAAATGTTTAGCCTAAATATTTGATTGGATCTTCATGCTGCGTAGTCCCTTACTATCTGTGAAGAATCGCTCAGTAATATTTTGATTTTAAATACCGCAGCTCATAAATGTAAAAGAGCATCCCACCAGTGTCATTTCCCCACATCATCTGTTTGTGATGTGGGCAAGTTTTAAAATTGTTTGGCCTATTTTAAAAAAGTAAAGATAGTTGCATCTTTTCTACCTCGCGTACTACTCTGTGGGTAACCCTCAACATATTGCCTAGTAGAACAGAGCCAAAAAATGCAATATCACCTGTAATTTTTAATTTTCTTGCACTCTTTTCAATCATGAATCTTGAAATGTCTTCCCTTTGTAAAATACATCCTAGCCATTTGATTTTTCATTTGAATTTGATTTAATTCACTTCTTCCTTTCTGTCTTCAATTCCTTTTAACCTCTCTGTACTTGTTCTCTGTGTTGTGTCTGGATTTTTCTGATTCCTGTGTCACCTCTGTGTCACGTGGTCATTAACACAGTGGATGCAGCACTCCGTCCGGTATTGACGGTGGCAGTGGACGTAGCACCCCTTCTTCTGTCAGTACTCTTAGTACTATTTGCCCAGGTGACTTGAAAGTTGCTGCTAAGATGGCCCCTAACATTCCTTTGGAAATGGAGCTTCCCGGTGTGAAGATTGTACATGCTCAGTTTAATACACCTATGCAGTTGTACTCAGATGACAATATTATGGAAACACTTCAGGGTCAGGTTTCAACAGCTCTAGGGGAAGCACCCTCCATGAGGTAATGCGAGTCTTTCTGAACCATGGGCATATTAACTAAACACATGGGCAATGTCAACTTTACTGGTGTCTTTTAATAGTGTCGTAATTGAAAGAAGGCTGGGTGGAAAGCTTTAAAGCAAAAAGAATACTAGGGGTGTACTGCAAATATCTAGACCTAAAGATAAAAGTGATTTCAAGAATTAACTAAATAGAGCTTTATGTGACAGAGCACAAAAAAAAAAAAAAAAAAAAAAGAAGAAGAAGAAGAAGAAATCAGGGAAGGAAAAAATGTCTATGTCTTTTAGAAGCTATAATGTTCTTTACAAATGTCTGGTACAATACTTCTCAAAAGTGACTTATAATCTAGTATAGTCCTGCTGCTTCTTTGGGGGTCAAAACTTGGTAAGGAATGGGAGGCTCGGAGGAATTTTAAGGGATGACAACTCTTGTCTCTTTTAATGGTAGCTTGTGGAGAGGTAGTCATTTCTACATTTAGAATTTTTACCATGAAAAAGCTTTTATAAGCTCCAAGCTATTAATGTAAATACTTAATTTCCATTGGTCCCTATTTTGACTAATTTCATCTTTATTAGGAGTATTTGCTCAAAGTACTTTTGCCATCAAGTTTTTTCAAATAAAAGGACTTATTATAAGATAAAATCTTACTACTACTTTCAATATTATATAACCACTTTTTATAAATGAAAGTTTTATAATGTTTTAGAGTACTATGTAACTAAATCCCCAAATGTCTCTTGCGATGAATACAATGGGATAATAACCATGTAATGCATCTCAAAGCCTTTTTGCAAAGAATTTCAGATATATAAGATGATGATTTTAAAATGTGATACAGGAAGTAAAAATATGTGGAGATAGCAACTACCTATTCTAGATACTATAATTAAATGACATAAAATAATAAAGCATTTAGTGTCTGACGTAGTATTACTGTGGCAGTTCCTTATTGTTCATCATGAATTATATTTGTAGAATAGTAAAATAAAGCTACTATCACTGTTATCATAAGTGAATTATAATATGACTATTAAAAAACATAATGTAATCAATATAACTGACATATATATGAAAGTTTCTACATTATAGACTTTCACATACAAGCTAAATTTCTTCAGCTTATAGGCAAAATGATACCTTTGTTGTTTTCTGGAGTTCACAAATTAACCTTAAAGGCAAAATTAAACCATACTTTTCAGTTGAATATCAGAAATGAATCTGAATTTTATAGACAATTTTATGACTGAGAATAATCAAACTGGGCTCACTCCTGCATTTCTTCCCATGTGTATGTTGTCTGTTTTCTGAGAAAAGTTCATTTTTTTCACATTATAATGATATATCCATCAGACAAGGGTATTATTGTTTTTTAAATCACTATTCCCAAACAATCACATTGTACTTGTCCTCTGACGCATTCTGCTAGGTGAAGAAGTGCTGATGTGACTCCCAGGTTAATGAACGACATCATGAAGTTGACCCATGTGAACTCATACCGTATTTTTAACTGTATAGAGATTAACTGAATCTTGGCTCAGGAGTTACTGCAAATGCAGTGATTATCACTTAGTCATGTCTTGTGGTTTCGTGCACATGCCATGCCTCACACGGCTTCTGACACTGCTTCACATGCTGTCCTGTGTTTCAGTGAACCCACAGCCTCAGTGCCTCCCCAGTCTGACGTATACCGGATGCTCCACGACAATCGGAATGAGCCTACGCAGCCTCGCCAGTCGGGCTCCTTCAGAGTGCTCCAGGAATTAGTGAACGATGGTGAGCAGCCGTGAATGGAACAGTACAGACAGGGGGAGGAGAGCAAACATACTGCGGAATGAAAGACTCAGCATTGATTCAGTTCAGTGATCCCATGAATCTTCCCTGAGGAAGATCTGAACGGTGCTTGGTTTAGAAAAGGAGCTCCCAGAATGTATCCAAGTAGCCACCAACCCAGTGATAAAAGGACACCAGAGATAAATTCCATTCATAGTCGTCAAGGGGCTAGTTGGGCTCAAAAATCGTAAGTTGGAATTTTAAATGGATATCGCTAAATTTCTCAGCCTCCCTCCACTCCAGAGAGTCAGAATCATCAAAATTTTAAAATAACACTGAGATGAACCCTTACTGTGTTCCAAACCCTGTGCTAAGTATTTTGTGTGCTTGATCACTTAGTCCTCCCAATAACCTGTGAGATAGGGACTATTGATTTTCCCTTTCAACAAATGAGAAACTGCCGCAGAGAGAGATTTGTACAAGGAGACACAGCCAGTAAGAAATAAGGCTGAATCTCTAGCCCACTCCTGCTGTCCTCGGGGGTCATAATCTTATCAATGTTTTTCTATCCCACAAAGATACACATTGTCCTTTAAAAGTTGCACAAAAATGCAAAGTGCCCTATTAAGTTGGCTATTTAAAAAACAAAAAACTTACAAGTGTTGGAGAGCACGTGGGAAAACTGGGACTCTTGTTCATGGTTGAGGGAATGTAAAATGGTGCAGCCACTGTGAAAACCAGGATAGCGGTTCCTCAAAAAGTTAAACATAGAAATTACTGTATTATCCAACAACTGGACTCCTGGGTATGTACCCAAAGAATCGAAAGCAGGGACTCAAAGATATATTCATAACCAATATTCACAGATCTTTATCCACAATAGCCAGAAAGTGAAAACCACACATCTGTCTATCACCCGATCAACGGATAAACAAAATGTGGTCTGTCCATCCAACAGAGCATTATTCAGCCTCAAAAATGAATGAAATTCTGATGCATGCTCCAACAGGGATGAACCCTGAAAACATGCCGACGGAAATAGGCCAGACACAGGAAGATAAAAACTGCATGCGTCCACTCCTGGGAGGCACCCGGGATAGGAAAGTCCTAAAGACAGACAGTAGAATAGAAGTACCGCGATCTGGGAGGAAGAGGGAGTGGGAAGTTACTGTTTGATAGGTACAGACGGTTTTTGTTTTTTGTTTTTGGAGGATGAAAGAGTTCTGGAAAGAACTGTTGGTGATGGGTGCACAACATTGTCTAAGTACTTGCTGCTACTGAATTACTGAATTACGCCTTCAGAAGTGGTCAAGATGGTCCATTATATGTTCTGTATGTTTTACGGCAATAAGAAGAAGAAAAAAAATGCCAAATGTTTTCCACTCCTTTTGGCATTTTCTAACCACTCCCTCCAACAAGGACAACAACAAATTTTAATGACTTCTTTCTGGAAGGGCCCTCCTTCCGAACAAGTGATGCTTGAACCTGTCCTCCTCCTTTTGAAATGAGAGAGCTGGCGCAACTGGAGAATTCCTTGGGTTAAAGTGCACACCTTAAAATAGAAGCGAAGTACAAACTGTAGCCAGCTGTTCCCTTGCCATAAATGGAAACACTTTGTTTTTCAGACGACCGTCCTGCTGGAACCCGGAGTGTGCGAGCTCCCGTTACCAAAGCCCACGGCAGTGCTGGCAGCGCTCAGAAGATGCCGCTCTGTGACAAATGTGGGAGCGGCATCGTGTAAGTTTCATTTTTAACCCAGGCCTTCGCTATAAATCTTGGTACCCCTCTCCGTTTCTAGTCAGTGAACTGAACTGTGTCCAACATTCAGCACATTTTGACCAGAATCCCTTCAACGTACCCTAAAACTGGCATATGATGTGAGTCAGCCATCTGGACTTCGAATTTCAGATATATTCTCATTTAAAACAAACAAAGAAAACTGTCCTCCAGGCCTATTTTTAAAAAATTGCTTCCAAGAAGCATAGCTTCACTTCAAAAATGCCCTCCCTTGGTTAATGTATAGTTTTTCAGTACTTCCTCTTTGGTATAAACTGAGGAAACCAAACATGAGGGTCATCATGTGGTTCATGAAAACATATTATCTTTACTCAGTTTCTTAATTTGCACAAATATTGAAGTCTAGCTTTTAAAAATGCAGTCCACTTCCATTTCAAGGTCCCTTGTGTTTGCACAGTGACACTTGCTGGTTCAAATCTCCAGATCATTTCAGTCTCTCCCCTGCAGACGCCCCACGTGGTCACTTCTCCCGCCCCTCTATTCTGCGCCTCCACTGTTAGCTCACACACAGCGTTACTGTGTGTGCAGTGATCCCAGGAGTCATCCCAGGAGGGCAGTGGGAGAGAAACCTGGTTAGAACAAGGAGGGGAATGTGACACAGAAGGAAAGAAAGGCACAGGACCCGCAACTCAGGAGCAAAGAGGATCTCATGAAACACACGAGTTTAGGATGGTACCAAAAGCAATTATTGCTCCTAAGTTGGAGTAAACTGTTTTGACAGTAGACTTGAGTCTACAGAAATGGAAATTCCATCTCTGCCCTTTGCTGTTTCCTCTGTGCTCCACGGACAGGAGGCTGCAGTGGCAAGATAGGAAGCAATTAGAGGGACCTCTAGTTGTGTAGGCAAGCGTAGTCAAAATCCGAATCCTAGGCAGAGGTATTAGTCTTATCTAGATGATGTTTTCCTCTTTCAAGGAAAGAATCAGCATAGATCGTGAAGGAAGATCCCATAACGTGTATAGAAGCGACTTGTTTGAAAAATCGGGCAAATATTCACACGTCGACATCCGAGAGAACGCCGTGGTGTGTTACTACGGTTGTCTTGGTTCTCCCCGACCATGACCTCACTCGCACAGCTGTGCCGGCTTTCCCCGGGAGGCTACTGCCCACCCATGAAACAGATCACACCTGCCCTATCCGCCCTGTTATCGCCCTCGTAGCATGTTTTCCGTTTCTGTTTTTCACTTCCCCTCCTTTTCCTCAACAGTGGTGCTGTCGTGAAGGCACGGGATAAGTACCGGCATCCAGAGTGTTTCGTGTGCGCCGACTGTAACCTCAACCTCAAACAGAAGGGCTACTTCTTCGTGGAGGGGGAGCTGTACTGCGAAACTCATGCAAGGGCTCGCACAAGGCCCCCAGAGGGCTACGACACAGTTACTCTCTATCCCAAAGCTTAATGACGTCTTATACAGACCGGAGCACACACACTCAAGCACGCTTACACAGGAAGACATCCATGGCTTTGGGCAGAAGTATAGCAAACTGTTGGCTCCAAACCTAAAACCAAGGCTTTTAGACGTTTTTCTTATTGTTACTGAAGAAAAGGGAGCAGGAGATATGTGCCGGCTGTAAATGGATGTGGAAATGTACACTTAGCTATGTCTGCAGCTTTCTCCCTCTTGGGCTAGCAATAATTTAGTCACATTTAACTCATTAAATTTTTTGTATGTCATACTCCACAATTTATATTTATATTATGACATCAAGAGATTTGGGGGAGTCTGATTATCTTTCCTTAACAAGCTGATTTTGCAACTGTAGTAAATACCAACTGACAATCTTGTATTCTAACACAACCTGCAATTGTCTGTTACCTGTTTTAACTGTTATAGTGCATGTCAGAAAGAAATTCCCTAGATTTCTCTAGTTTCATATTCAAACAATTATACCACCAGATGCAACATACATAATAAATACATAAATATTTTTAAAATACCTGATGAAGTGGCATTCAATGAATTCAAATAAAATCAACATTCCAACAAAAGGGCCCAATCATATCTTGACATGTACACTAACAACTCAGATATTTTAAGAAAAATGTGACTTCTTCAGTTCTTACTCTTTCTTAGGAGCCCATAAATTTCTGCTGATGTGGAGGGGTATTTAAATTTGCTAAAGGTAATTCAGTCCCTTTCCCATAAAAACAATTTTTTGTGCATTGAAATGGTCTTTTATTTTATAAATGTTTCTTTCAAACGAAATAGTCAGTGCCTTCAAGGCTCAGACCTCCCTCAAGTCTGTTTCTTTATGCTCAAAAATTCATCACTGCTGCCTCTTCCTTCCCAAGATGGCATCTCCAAGAGGAGACAGGCTCAGGGCCCTTCTGAGTAAGGGGATCCTATTGGATCCACTGCTAAAATCCATGGTTTCACTTGTCTGTTTTCCCCACATGGTTGGGAGCAGACAATAAACCCACCTCCAGCATCATCTCCAGAAGTCTTAGCTCAGCTTTCCCTGGAGTAATGGGTCCTTTGCATCTCACTGAATTCTACCTGGCCCCTGGTTCTGTCTTGTCACCTTGCCTCTCACTATGGTAGCCACATAGCAACACCCCTAACTTGCATGTCTTACCTACTTCCCATGCTCCTCATTGGGGATACATTGGAAACTCTGAAAATGTCCCCTCCACATAAAACCATGGGGAACTGGCAGGATGTGGAGAAGGGGAGCTAGGGACGGTCTTGCACCCTTTGTCTCACCCCCGGTCACAAAGTCATCTCTACTCGATTATCCAACCCTCTATATCTATACCCTACCCTCTGGGTCTGGAGCAGGTAATCTCCTATTGTCCCAAAATGGAAGATGGAGCACATGTTGTATTGCTCTGGAATCCCCCCAGACTTCACTGGTTATTTCTAACTCTGACCTGACTAAGGTTTGGATCCAGTGAGAAGAACCACAACACCTACTTGGCCCGTTAGGCTTTGAGATTGCAACTGGAGCAACATTAAAATAAATAAGAAACATAGAGATCAAAGAAATGAATGTATCCAAAATAGACTATATTTTTTGTTCATATGTCATTTTAAAGTATTTTGTTCTGGGAAAGATTTACACTTAAAAGTTTGGAAGCTAGGGAAATAAATGGTAATTGACTTAGAAAACTCAAGAAAGCTGAAATCCAAAGCAGCAGTGGAGAATACGGAAAACCAACCCAATACACCCTCCAGGGTCTTGCAAAAGTGTTGAAATTAATAGCACCAGTATTTCTGGACTAGGGGATGAAGATGGAATGACTTTATCAGAAGGAGCAAATAGAATCTGTTTGAGAAATATTCAATCCCAGAGCTGTTCCCTCTCACACCTCATGGCTTTTTCCAGTGAAATTCTGCCAGATGTTATCTGTAGAGGATTAATCAACACCTCAGCTGGGGTCAGGAAGCACAGCTGAGGACCTGTGTACTATACTAAAAAGAGGTTAAATAATGAAAGATTCATGATAAAAGTGTGCATTAGACATTATATTGCATGTTAATGTATATCGTATAGTAGTATACAGTAGAATAATAATGAATGGCTTAGGTTCACATGTTTAATAATTAGTTTTTTAAAAAGGTAGTATAGGGGTGCGTGGGTGGTTCAGTCAGTTAAGGTCTGCCTATGGCTCAGGTCATGATCTGGTGGTTCTGGGATGGAGCCCCACATTGGGCTCCCGGCTCAGCAGGGAGTCTGTTTTTCCCTCTGCCCCTCCACCCTGCTCATGCTCTCAATCTCTCTCTCTCTCTCTCTTTCGCTTTCTCTCTTTCAAATAAATAAAATAAAATAATATAAAATTTGTTTTTTTATAATAGGACAGTTCTAATCTGAAATTCAAGAGAGATATGGCTGAAATCTGGTAATTCAGACTAAGCGACCAAGGCCTGTGAAGCATGCCCTGAAGTTTCATGTTCATTATATTTAATAAAAATTGTTCTTTCAACAATTAAATCTAGAAATTTCAACATGTAGAGAATTAATAACTAGGGATTAACGCATAAATAGAAAACCCTGAAGACTCCACCAAAAAACTGCTAGAACTGACAAATTAATGCAGTGAAGTCAACGGATACAAAATGAATACACAAATACAGCAAATCTGCTGCATTTCTATATACCAATAGTGAAGTAGCAGAAAAAGAAATTCAGGGTCAATCCCATTTAAAATTGCACCAAAGTTAGTAAGATACCTAGGAATAAACCTAACCAAAAAGGTGAAAAACATGTACTCTGAAACCTATAAAATGCTGATGAAACAAATTGAAGGTGACACAAAGAAATGGAAAGATATTCCATGCTCATGGATGGGAAAAACAAATATTGTTAAAATGTCTATACTACTCAAGGCAATCTATACATTGAAAGTAATTGCTATCAAAATACCAATAGCATTTTTCACAGAACTGAACAAACAATCCTAAAATTAGTATGGAACCACAAAGGACCCCAAATAGCCAAAGCAATCTTGAAAAAGAAAAGCAAAGCTGGAGGCATCGCAATTCCAGACTTCAAGTTATATTACAAAGTTGTAATAATCAAAAAAGTGTGGTACTAACACATAGAACAATGGAGCAGAATAGAAAACTGAGAAATAAACCCATAATTATATGGTCAATTTTTGACAAAACAGAAAACAGTATCAAGTGGGAAAAGGACAGTCTTTTCCACAAATGGTCTGGGAAACCTGGACACCAAATGCAAAAGAATGAAACTGAACCACCTTCTTACACCATACAAAATAACAAACTCAAAAAGGATGAAAGACCTGAAACCATCAAAATCCTAGAGGAGACCAAGGCAGTAACTTCTTTGACATTGTCCATAGCAACTTCTTACCAGATAGGTCTCCTGAAGCAAGGGAAACAAAAGCAAAAATAAACTATAGGAGGGGGAGGAGTCAAGATGGCGGAGAAGTAGCAGGCTGAGACTGCTTCAGCTAGCCGGAGATCGGCTAGATAGCTTATCTAAAGATTGCAAACACCTGAAAATCCATCGGCAGATCGAAGAGAAGAAGAACAGCAATTCTGGAAACAGAAAAACAACCACTTTCTGAAAGGTAGGACCGGCGGAGAAGTGAATCCAAAGCGACGGGAAGATAGACCCCAGGGGAAGGGGCCGGCTCCCGGCAAGCGGCGGAGCAACGCGCACAAAATCAGGACTTTTAAAAGTCTGTTCCGCTGAGGGACATCGCTCCAGAGGCTAAACCGGGGCGAAGCCCACGCGGGGTCAGCGTGGCCTCAGGTCCCGCAGGGTCACAGAAGGATCGGGGGTGTCTGAGTGTCGCAGAGCTTGCGGGTATTGGAACGGGAAAGCCGGCTGCAGAGACAGAGCCGACAGTGAGCTCGCAGCTCGGGGTTACCTTGAACCGGTCGCAGGCTCGGTGAGCTCGGAGCGCGGCCGGAGGTCAGGCAGACGGGAGTGACTGGGCGCTGTTCTCTGAGGGCGCACTGAGGAGTGGGGCCCTGGGCTCTCGGCTCCTCCGGGCGGAGACCAGGAGGCCGCCATTTGTATTCTCCATCCTCTGGAACTCTACGGAAAGCGCTCAGGGAACAAAAGCTCCTGAAAGCAAACCCGAGCGGATTACTCACCCAGGCCCCGGGTAAGGGCGGTGTAATTCCGCCTGGGGCAAAGAAACTTGAGAATCACTACAACAGGCCCCTCCCCCAGAAGATCAACAAGAAATCCAGCCGAGACCAAGTTCACCTACCAAGGAGTGCGGTTTCAATACCAAGGAGAGCAGCAGAATTCCAGAGGAGGAGAAAGCAAAGCACGGAACTCATGGCTTTTTTCCTGTGATTTTTTTTTAGTCTTGCAGTTAATTTAATTTTTTCTTTTTCATTTTTTGTTTTTTGTTTTTTTCTTCTCACCTTCGGGTAAATTTTTTTTTTTAACTGTTACCTTTTTCTTTTTTAACGATTTTTTACTAGTTTATCTAATATATATATTTTTTCTTTTTTACATTTTTCTTGGGTGTTTTCTTTTTTAAAATATTCTTTTCTTTTCTTTTTTTTTTTTCTTTTTTCTGTTTTTTTCTTTCTTCCTTTTTGAACCTCTTTTTATCCGCTTTCTCCCCACTCACGATTTTGGATCTCTTCTAATTTGGTTAAAGCATATTTTCCTGGGGTTGTTGCCACCCTTTTAGTATTTTACTTGCCCCTTCATTTACTCTTATCTGGACAAAATGACAAGACGGAAAAATTCAACACAAAAAAAGAACAAGAGGCAGTACCGAAGGCTAGGGACCTAATCAATACAGACATCGGTAATATGTCAGATCTAGAGTTCAGAATGACAATTCTCAAGGTTCTAGCCGGGCTCGAAAAAGGCATGGAAGATATTAGAGAAACCCTCTCGAGAGATATAAAAGCCCTTTCTGGAGAAATAAAAGAACTAAAATCTAACCAAGTTGAAATCAAAAAAGCTATTAATGAGGTGCAATCAAAAGTGGAGGCTCTAACTGCTAGGATAAATGAGGCAGAAGAAAGAATTAGTGATATAGAAGACCAAATGACAGAGAATAAAGAAGCTGAGCAAAAGAGGGACAAACAGCTACTGGACCACGAGGGGAGAATTCGAGAGATAAGTGACACCATAAGACGAAACAACATTAGAATAATTGGGATTCCAGAAGAAGAAGAAAGAGAGAGGGGAGCAGAAGGTATACTGGAGAGAATTATTGGGGAGAATTTCCCCAATATGGCAAAGGGAATGAGCATCAAAATTCAGGAGGTTCAGAGAACGCCCCTCAAAATCAATAAGAATAGGCCCACACCCCGTCACCTAATAGTAAAATTTACAAGTCTCAGTGACAAAGAGAAAATCCTGAAAGCAGCCTGGGAAAAAAAGTCTGTAACATACAATGGTAAAAATATTAGATTGGCAGCTGACTTATCCACAGAGACCTGGCAGGCCAGAAAGAGCTGGCATGATATTTTCAGAGCACTAAACAAGAAAAACATGCAGCCAAGAATACTATATCCAGCTAGGCTATCATTGAAAATAGAAGGAGAGATTAAAAGCTTCCAGGACAACCAAAAACTGAAAGAATTTGCAAATACCAAACCAGCTCTACAGGAAATATTGAAAGGGGTCCTCTAAGCAAAGAGAGAGCCTACAAATGGTAGATCAGAAAGGAACAGAGACCATATACAGTAACAGTCACCTTACAGGCAATACAATGGCACTAAATTCATATTTCTCAATAGTTACCCTGAATGTTAATGGGCTAAATGCCCCTGTCAAAAGACACAGGGTATCAGAATGGATAAAAAAACAAAACCCATCTATATGTTGCCTCCAAGAAACTCATTTTAAGCCCGAAGACACCTCCAGATTTAAAGTGAGGGGGTGGAAAAGAATTTACCATGCTAATGGACATCAGAAGAAAGCAGGAGTGGCAATCCTTATATCAGATCAATTAGATTTTAAGCCAAAGACTATAATAAGAGATGAGGAAGGACACTATATCATACTCAAAGGGTCTGTCCAACAAGAAGATTTAACAATTTTAAATATCTATGCCCCCAACGTGGGAGCAGCCAACTATATAAACCAATTAATAACAAAATCAAAGAAACACATCAACAATAATACAATAATAGTAGGGGATTTTAACACTCCCCTCACTGAAATGGACAGGTCATCCAAGCAAAAGATCAGCAAGGAAATAAAGGCCTTAAACGACACACTGGACCAGATGGACATCACGGATATATTCAGAATATTTCATCCCAAAGCAACAGAATACACATTCTTCTCTAGTGCACACGGAACATTCTCCAGAATAGATCACATCCTCGGTCCTAAATCAGGACTCAACCGGTATCAAAAGATTGGGATCATTCCCTGCATATTTTCAGACCACAATGCTCTAAAGCTAGAACTCAACCACAAAAGGAAGTTTGGAAAGAACCCAAATACATGGAGACTAAACAGTATCCTTCTAAAGAATGAATGGGTCAACCGGGAAATTAAAGAAGAATTGAAAAAAATCATGGAAACAAATGATAATGAAAATACAACAGTTCAAAATCTGTGGGACACAACAAAGGCAGTCCTGAGAGGAAAATATATAGCGGTACAAGCCTTTCTCAAGAAACAAGAAAGGTCTCAGGTACACAACCTAACCCTACACCTAAAGGAGCTGGAGAAAGAACAAGAAAGAAACCCTAAGCCCAGCAGGAGAAGAGAAATCATAAAGATCAGAGCAGAAATCAATGAAATAGAAACCAAAAAAACAATAGAACAAATCAACAAAACTAGGAGCTGGTTCTTTGAAAGAATTAATAAAATTGATAAACCCCTGGCCCAACTTATCAAAAAGAAAAGAGAAAGGACCCAAATAAATAAAATCATGAATGAAAGAGGAGAGATCACAACTAACACCAAAGAAATACAAACTATTATAAGAACATACTATGAGCAACTCTACGGCAATAAATTTGACAATCTGGAAGAAATGGATGCATTCCTAGAAACATATAAACTACCACAACTGAACCAGGAAGAAATAGAAAGCCTGAACAGACCCATAACCAGTAAGGAGATTGAAACAGTCATTAAAAATCTCCAAACAAACAAAAGCCCAGGGCCAGACGGCTTCCCGGGGAAATTCTACCAAACATTTAAAGAAGAAATAATTCCTATTCTCCTGAAACTGTTCCAAAAAATAGAAATGGAAGGAAAACTTCCAAACTCATTTTATGAGGCCAGCATCACCTTGATCCCAAAACCAGACAAGGATCCCACCAAAAAAGAGAGCTATAGACCAATATCCTTGATGAACACAGATGCGAAAATACTCAACAAAATACTAGCCAATAGGATTCAACAGTACATTAAAAAGATTATTCACCACGACCAAGTGGGATTTATTCCAGGGCTGCAAGGTTGGTTCAACATCCGCAAATCAGTCAATGTGATACAACACATCAATAAAAGAAAGAACAAGAACCATATGATACTCTCAGTAGATGCTGAAAAAGCATTTGACAAAGTACAGCATCCCTTCCTGATCAAAACTCTTCAAAGTGTAGGGATAGAGGGCACATACCTCAATATCATCAAAGCCATCTATGAAAAACCCACCGCAAATATCATTCTCAATGGAGAAAAACTGAAAGCTTTTCCGCTAAGGTCAGGAACACGGCAGGGATGTCCATTATCACCACTGCTATTCAACATAGTACTAGAGGTCCTAGCCTCAGCAATCAGACAACAAAAGGAAATTAAAGGCATCCAAATCGGCAAAGAAGAAGTCAAATTATCACTCTTCGCAGATGATATGATACTATATGTGGAAAACCCAAAAGACTCCACTCCAAAACTGCTAGAACTTATACAGGAATTCAGTAAAGTGTCAGGATATAAAATCAATGCACAGAAATCAGTTGCATTTCTCTACACCAACAGCAAGACAGAAGAAAGAGAAATTAAGGAGTCAATCCCATTTACAATTGCATCCAAAACCATAAGATACCTAGGAATAAACCTAACCAAAGAGACACAGAATCTATACTCAGAAAACTATAAAGTACTCATGAAAGAAATTGAGGAAGACACAAAGAAATGGAAAAATGTTCCATGCTCCTGGATTGGAAGAATAAATATTGTGAAAATGTCTATGCTACCTAAAGCAATCTACACATTTAATGCAATTCCTATCAAAGTGCCATCCATCTTTTTCAAAGAAATGGAACAAATAATGCTAAAATTTATATGGAACCAGAAAAGACCTCGAATAGCCAAAGGGATATTGAAAAAGAAAGCCAACGTTGGTGGCATCACAATTCCGGACTTCAAGCTCTATTACAAAGCTGTCATCATCAAGACAGCATGGTACTGGCACAAAACAGACACATAGATCAATGGAACAGAATAGAGAGCCCAGAAATAGACCCTCAAGTCTATGGTCAACTAATCTTCGACAAAGCAGGAAAGAATGTCCAATGGAAAAAAGGCAGCCTCTTCAATAAATGGTGCTGGGAAAATTGGACAGCCACATGCAGAAAAATGAAATTGGACCATTTCCTTACACCACACACAAAAATAGACTCAAAATGGATGAAGGACCTCAATGTGCAAAAGGAATCCATCAAAATCCTTGAGGAGAACACGGGCAGCAACCTCTTCGACCTCTGCCGCAGCAACATCTTCCTTGGAACAACGCAAAAGGCAAGGGAAGCAAGGGCAAAAATGAACTATTGGGATTTCATCAAGATCAAAAGCTTTTGCACAGCAAAGGAAACAGTTAACAAAATCAAAAGACAACTGACAGAATGGGAGAAGATATTTGCAAACGACATATCAGATAAAGGACTAGTGTCCAGAATCTATAAAGAACTTAGCAAATTCAACACCCAAAGAACACATAATCCAATCAAGAAATGGGCAGAGGACATGAACAGACATTTCTGCAAAGAAGACATCCAGATGGCCAACAGACACATGAAAAAGTGCTCCATATCACTCGGCATCAGGGAAATACAAATCAAAACCACAATGAGATATCACCTCACACCAGTCAGAATGGCTAAAACCAACAAGTCAGGAAATGACAGATGCTGGCGAGGATGCGGAGAAAGGGGAACCCTCCTACACTGTTGGTGGGAATGCAAGCTGGTGCAGCCACTCTGGAAAACAGCATGGAGGTTCCTCAAAATGTTGAAAATAGAACTGCCCTATGACCCAGCAATTGCACTATTGGGTATTTACCCTAAAGATACAAATGTAGTGATCCAAAGGGGCACGTGCACCCGAATGTTTATAGCAGCAATGTCCACAATAGCCAAACTATGGAAAGAACCTAGATGTCCATCAACAGATGAATGGATCAAGAAGATGTGGTATATATAGACAATGGAATACTATGCAGCCATCAAAAGAAATGAAATCTTGCCATTTGTGACAACATGGATGGAACTAGAGCGTATCATGCTTAGCGAAATAAGTCAAGCAGAGAAAGACAACTATCATATGATCTCCCTGATATGAGGAAGTGGTGATGCAACATGGGGGCTTAAGTGGGTAGGAGAAGAATAAATGAAACAAGATGGGATTGGAAGGGAGACAAACCATAAATGACTCTTAATCTCACAAAACAAACTGAGGGTTGCTGTGGGGAGGGGGGTTGGGAAAAGGGGGTGGGATTATGGACATTGGGGAGGGTATGTGCTTTGGTGAGTGCTGTGAAGTGTGTAAACCTGGTGATTCACAGACCTGTACCCCTGGGGATAAAAATATATGTTTATAAAAAATAAAAAATAAAAAAAAAATAAAATAAACTATAGGGACCACATTAAGATATAAATAAATGGCAGCCTACTGTATGGGACAAGATATTTACAATGACATATTTGATTAAAAAAAAAAAAGCTAGTATCCAAAATGTATAAAGAACTTATAAAACTCAGCACCCCCCAAAATAAATAAACCAGTTAATGTTGGGGTCCATTATCAAAGGAACAAGACTGAGACAAAGTGAAAGTTATGCAAAGCCTATTCTATGCCAAGCATTAGAAGTTAGACTGATTGGCCAGGGGAACGAGACTGAGACAAAGTGAAAGTTATGTGAAGTTTTATTCTGTGCCAAGCATTAGAAGTCAGACTGACCGGCCAGGGCCACCTCTGAAGAGAGCGACCCCGTCCTGATCTGACAGGCTGGTTTTATAGGGCATAACCGCAGACCCAAGGTATGTGGCTTCTATTGTTAAGGCGTTTACTCCCGGAACCAATACCCGGAACCATACCAGCAACTACGGGGTGTTTGTTTATTCCCGGAATGAAGTCTGTGGATGTAAACAACAATATGGCTACCTAGGCAATATAGAGTTGCTCTGGCTAAGCAGGCCCTAATAGTTAAACAGGTTTTAACATTAAATTGTCCCTAACAGTTAAGAAATGGGCAGAAGATGTGAATAGACAGTTTTTCAAAGAAGACATATAGAGAGTTAACAGACACATTAAAAATATTCAACCTCACTCGGCATCAGGGAAATACAAATCAATATTACAATGAGATCCCACCTCACACCAGTCAGAATGGCTAAAATCAACAACAGATGTTGGCAAAGATGCAGAGGAAGGGGAACCCACTTACACTGCCAGTGGGAATGCAAACTGGTGCAGCCACTGTGGAAAACACTCTGGTAGTTCCACAAAAAGTTAAAAATATATTTGTATTTCCCTGATGCTGATAATTTTTTTAAAAAGTTAAAAATGGAACAACCCTACAACCCAGCAATTACACTTTGTATAAACAGGTATTTACCCAAAGGATACAAAAATACTGATGTGAAGAGACACATGCCCTCCAAGGTTTATAGCAACATTATCAACAATAGCCAAATTATGGAAAGAATTTGTCCATCAACTGATGAATGGATAAAGAAGATGTGTGTGTGTGTGTGTGTGTGTGTGTGAGAGAGAGAGAGAGAGAGACAGAGACAGAGAAAGAGAGAGAGTGAGAGAGAATGGAATACTATTCAGCCATAAAAAATAATAAAATCTTGCCATTTGCAATGACATGGATAGAACTAGAGAGTATAATGCTAGGCAAAATGAATTAGTCAGAGAAATACAAATACCGTATGATTTCACACATATGTGGAACTAAAGAAACAAAATAAATAAGCAAAGGGAAAAAAGAGAGAGAGAGAGAGTAAAAAACAGACTCTTAATTATAGAGAACAATCTGTGGGGAGGGAGTGGGTGATGGATGAAATAGGTGACGGAATTAAGGAGGGCACTTGCTGTGATGAGTTCTGTGTGTTAACTAACTGAAATCAAAATAAAAACCTAATTTAAAAAGAATGAATGCAATATGAAAATTGTTTTTAATATATGAAGTACAAAATAAAATAAAAATAGCACTGTTGAAATGAAAAGGAATTAAAACTTAAAAAAAATGAGAACACATTTTATCGCCATATACTAATATTTTGTCTCTCAATAAGTTCATACCAGACCCTACATAGGAATTCATGCCATGAACAAAGAATGCCAACCAATTTTGATTTAGCTCACAGAATAACACATTTTCTTAGTAAAGAGACTAGTCACTGTGTTTACATTTATATGCTTATTAAAGCTAACAATGATCAATGAAACCATCCATTAAGGTTGAGATCTGGGCTTCTATGAACTTTGGACTCATGATTAACTAAATTACAGGTTTTTTCAGAGTAAACACGGGATTCAAACATTCACCCCGGTAGAGTGCTACACTCTCTACCGGGATCAATGTTTGAATAAAAAACAGTTCTAGTTATCACAGGTGTTTGCACCTGTGTAAGCAGAGTAAAAACATATTCGTTAATATGACACACAGACAATTTATGCACCTCTTCGAAAGATAATCTCCAGTGTGTCCAACGTGGGAACATTCCAAGATAAACAGAATGCAAATCTCAGTCTCTTCTATTAACAACTGGAGTTGCAAAAGTTTGTCAAATTGACCTTTGAACAGATTTTATTTCCACCCTAGAAAAATGCTACTTATAGCCATTACTCTCTATTATCTGTCATCAGAATTTGATGTTCTTGTACTACGTATACTGTGCCATCTGAATCATAAGCATAAAAAAGGTGATTCAAAAAAAAAAAAGAGTGAGATGTTTAGATAATTCAAGTAAATAAACCACTTATCTCCTTTAAAGGACCATTTCAAGACCATCCTCTCAAGTCTGTTCATTTTGGAGAGCACTCAATAAATATTTATTTGAAAACCTACCGAGTAAGAGGTGTTAAATATGAGGTATAACAATATGGACTTTTGAATACTTTGTGCACATTTACAAATGGACATTTGTAAGCTAATTAGAATGCTTCACTGGACTTAATTTTAAAACAAAGCACCTTTATAAGAAGTGGTTGCTTATCAACAGTTCCTTTTGAATGTTCTAGTAATATTACCAAACATTCATTTCAGAGGAACATAAAATCAGCTATCAACATTACCTTTTTAATTACCTGAAAACTTTGTCTAAATATACAGAGAATGTCCAACAACATGTTTTTCTTTCTCTAGGAACAAAGCATGTCAGCATGTTTTAATTTATGAACACCCAAAGCACAATTCCATTGTCCATTATTCAAAGACTAATACCATATCTGCTCTTAAGTCCTAATTGCTACCCTTATCATAAGCAGCAAGCATAAATGGATTTTAAGTTAAGATTATATGAAAAGCTAAATATTGGGGGATGAAAATTATTCCATTTGTTTATTTATTCAGTTTTTCACCTGGTGAAGGAGTATACACATGTTATTATTTCTGTACCAAAAGCAAAACTATGTTGTAAGTTTGAGAACTACCTCTCATGAGGCCAAATTCCCATTGCCTCCTTGTGTGAAGTATGAGGGTTGAAAAACACAGGCATGTGGATTAGTCACCACAGGTACATGTACCCATGTGTGCGCATGTCTCCGGTTTATAAAAGCACCAAGGTCAGGCAGCCAATGTCACATGGATGAAGAGCCTGCTTTAGGCTTAGTCATGACCATAAGTAACACACATTGCTCAGCCTGCCCTTTCATGCATCTGGGCTCCAGCTGCTGCTATCTGAGCTCCCCAAACTCCCAACGATGACCCTTTCAGAACACTACTTCATGTTACAAAGCTTTTCATTCCTCAAAGTACGTGACCCCCTTCTTCCTGATGCTAAACTGCTTCCTGGTTTTGGACACTAAAGAAGCTGCACTGGTCACGCTTTAAAAATAGTGTTTCCTTTGCTGTATGAAGATACCATTAATATGTACTTCCAACAGAGCAAATGGATTTGCAATAAAACACCCATATTCCTTGCTTGATTTCAGCTGTGAGCTGTGACGTGAGTCAGAGGTGGTGTCCATGACCACTGGAATAGAATGAAACTTCTAATTTGAACCAAGAACCTAGCCACACTGATATTACGCTGTCACTGAATGGATCGGCCAGCCAGTTAACACTGATAAACACAGTGTCAAGTGCAGGTCTGGACTGTATGGGCTGGTAGAGTCTCAGAAATCATCTCAGAGATCATCCAATCTTCAGAACTCCCTAGTTCTGAAGATTAAGGAGTTAAAGCCCAGGGGCAGAGCTACAGTTAGAATCAAGATCCTTCTTCAGAGCTCTTTCCATGACAACCTTCTTACTTACTCATTACTTAATAAAATCCCTTACTATTATTATTATTACTAATTATTACTAATATTATTATTATTATTAAATACTTACTATTTTTATTATTCCATACTACTTTTCCTATCACTTATAGAAGAGGTTATTTTTTATTATAAAGAAAACAAACATTGACTATAAGTTAATACTGACATAAATAAATAAAGCCACAGAGAGAAAGAAATATAATAGTGTTTAGAATTCATAGATTTAAAGATTTCCCAAACATATTACTTATGACTAGGGAACATTGATGATTTGAAACGGGATTTTTTCTAATTGTGTAGCCTTGTACAAAAATTAAGCTCTCTGATATTTTCCTCATTTGTAAAATGTTTATTTGGCTAAGTCATAAGGATTAGAAACAATGCATAAATATAACTGGTATTATGTCATGAATTTTGTAAACATTCTATTAAAAATCTACACACTCAAATAAAATACATATAGTCAACAAAGGGAACTTAGTCCTCTTTATAGCTACAAGATTATAACCTACAGTTTTAGTTGCTGTTGTCATTCTTTGCCTTTGCTTGAATTTTCACTTGGGATCAACTTTAATTCCATTAGTCTTCTAAATCCTTAGAGTATATAAGAACTGCTTTGAACTCAGCATTGGGTATAACAGAATATTGCCAGTGAGTCTTTGGTGCAATTACTTTGCATGAACTCAAGCTTTTAAAATTACTCTCCTCAAATGAAAAGAAGTTCTAGTGAACTTCATGAATCTGATCTGTCTCAGTGTGAAACACTGGCTCTCCTATTCTCAGGAATAGTTATCTAATTCATGAATCTTCTGGCTTGATGTAGTTGTGCTCATTTAATTGGCTTTTGATTTTTGACAAAACGGCCAGACCTTCACATGGTCAAAGAGACTGTTGGTCCTCTATCATCTTCTTGGTCCAAATCATGCCCATTAATTTATTCCTCAAGTTCTCTTCCCAACTTATTTTTCCAATTCTGTCTCTCTCTCTCTGTCACTGACTCTTTCCAGCCTGCAAGTATGCTCAAGTATCATATACCATCCTGAAAGTACCTCTCTCCCTAACAACTATTCCTTCTCAAGCTACCTTGATAGTGACCTACATCTATCCCTTTAGCACACAAATGTCTCAGAGTTAGACCAAACCCACTTTCTCAGCAACCCCACCTTCCCGCTATTAGTAAGTCCTCTTAAAACGGCAAACAACTTCCTAAGGGCCAAAGCTATTGGCCATCCTTAGTGAATTGTGGGATTCATTCTATACAGATGATACTAGGTTAAAATCAACTAAAGGAAACTTAGAGAAGGCAGAGTGGAAATGTTTGCATTGGGAGCAAGCGTTGAGCTGTCAAAGGCCTGCTACGCAAGGTTGACTTCCGAAGTCACCAGCACGTCGGTCTGCCTCTCTGGCCAAAGCACTTGCCTTAGGAAAAATTATCCAAATTTATTATATCCTAAGAGAAGTTTGATCACTTTTTCACACTACTGTAGATCTCATCTATGACTGATAGATCTTCTGAGGCTAAAAAATTTAAAAAAAACAAGAAGTATTTTAGTCCAGTAATAGATTGCTAAGAAAAGCTTTGGCTAGCTTGTGTTTATGCCGTGCTCTTGAATTTGTTCCAGATTCTTGAATCTGCAGCTGTTAGTCAACAGGTGAAAGCGGATTCTCTAGGAGGAGTTACCATTTGAAGATTTTGAAATACTGTGACTCACAGATTTTTCTCATTGTCAGCACAGATTCTAATTCTGTCCATTAGCAATGAATTCCACAATCAAAAAAAAAAAAAATCAGACATTTTCAGGGAAGTTGTTGAATCAACTGACATGTGTGACCAGAGAAAGCATATCTCCTGACCGAATATGCTCCGCTGTCTATCTAAAAGAAGGCCAAACAAAACAGAAACAGTCTTAGGGTGCTTGGGTGGCTCAGTGGGTTTAGCCTCTGCCTACAGCTCAGGTCATGGTCTCAAGGTCCTGGGATCAAGCCCCACATCAGGCTCTCTGCTCAGCAGGGAGCCTGTTTCCCCCTTTCTCTCTGCCTGCCTCTCTGCCTACTTGTGATCTCTCTGTCTCTGTCAAAGAAATAAATAAAATCTTAAAAAAAAAAGAAAAGAAAAGAAACAGTCTCATCCCACCGAGAAAGTGCAGGTGAACTGTGATATCACAGCAGGAAACAGAAACTTTTAGCTCTAGTATTAATTATATTTATACTTCGCCTATACTTATGTAAAATGTAAATGACATGTTGTCCCATCTCATAAAACTATAATTTGTTATAGGGAAAATAAAACATTAAAATAAGCTGATTTGGGTAAACCGGTGTGTCAGAATCAGGAAGTCTGTCAATGATCAGTTACAGAGTTTTTAAAAAGTTCCTGAACCTTCCCATGTTTCAGTTTTCTCCTATACCCATCTAGAAGATGTTTCTTCATAAAATTCCACAATTCTCAATGCCATTTAGTATAAGTAGGAATATTTCACCAAGAGCTTAATTATTGGGGAAACAAATACATTAGGGAGGGAGGAAATTGAACATCCCTCATTAAGTGTTCCGAGTATAAGCTTTGTTTACCAATTTCAGATGGGATAGTGAGCCATTCAGTGTCACAGGAGCAGGAACAGAGACAGGTAGGCTCCGCAAACATAATGCATAATTTACAGATTTTTCTGTACATCATGACACTTCATTTCTATATATTGAAAATCTGAGTGTTGTAGAAGACACTGAGTACTCAACAGCAGCCAATGGCTCATGAGAGCCTCAGAGGACCAGGTCGTCCTGGTCTCACTCAGAAGAATGAGGTTTTCCCCATTTGAGAAATCTAAAGGAAATTTCAATATACTCTCCCTTTTATCGAATTCTAATCTATATTCTGGGCAAGCAAATAATCATCTTACTTGACTTTACAACTTGGCAATGAGGAACTTTAGGGTCAAGATGGTAGAGTGAGAGCACATATAAGAAAAATACTTATGGGGCGCCTTGGTGGCTCAATGGGTTAAGCCTCTGTCTTCAGCTCAGGTCATGATCCCAGGGTCCTGGGATCGAGCCCCGCATTGGGCTCTCTGCTCAGCAGGAGCTCCCTGCTTCCCTTCCCCTCTCTCTGTCTGCCTCTCTGCCTACTTGTGATCTCTGTCTATCAAAAACATAAATAAAAATCTTTAAAAAAGAAAAGAAAAAACTTATGTTCTTTACAATAAATGGTGGGTCAATCAGATAGCCATAATTTTTAAAATGGATATTGACACATACCTCGTACTCTATAAAAAGATCAATTCCAGATGAATTAGCAAATCTAAATATGAAAGGTAAAACAATCCAGCTTTTAGGGGGAAAAAAAAAAAAAGAATGAATCATTTCACAACCTTGCAAAAGCAGACACAGGGTGTCCATTCCCAAAGAGGGAAAGGGGAGCACCCATGTGTGGGGGAGCACTGGCAGCAGTGAGCAGCAGAGCCTGAGCCGAGTAAGGAGGGACTGGCTAGTGTGGGACTGGCTAGCGCATGGTGTCAAAGTTCAGGGGGACGTGGAAGTCTTCTACACAGATAGGAGGCCCAGCATAGTGTGCACAGAGCCCAAGAAGGGGAGGAGGGTATCTAAGTGGAGAACAGGCCCAATACAGGGTTCAAAGTCAAAGGCAAAGTTAGGAGGGAAGAAGAGGCAGTGCAGGGTATTAGAACCCAAGTGGATGGCAAGGACATCTCCATGGGACCTGCTGAGAGACTGGCATTGAGAGAATGGATATCTACAAAGGTATTACTCACATAAATAAATATAGGAAAGATAACAAGAGTCAACTTTCTCACTGTTGGTTAAGGGAAATTACAATATGGAGAGAGACCCAGAAACAGCACTACGGTGTTGGACTGGAACTGGAGGTATCATGAACTCAGTATATGGAGATAGATACAGAACTAAATACGGATGCGAATGCCCGTGTGTTCGGATGTAGCATGGGTATAGATGTCAGTATGTGTGTGTGCATGTGCATCCAGACGCTTTCCAGCTCTATCCACTAAGATGGCCTGGGAGCAGCTATACCAGATAGCAACACTCACACCTAACACTCACTTCCTGGTTTCTAAATACAAGACCATTCTCTTCTAAAACAAACCAAGGTTCCTCAAGGGAAGGGCTGATTTCAAGGCTAGGGCAGGGAAAGTATGGGATGAGACAGGAACATCTGGTTGTCCAGGCAAAAAAATGAAGAAATGTTCCAGTAATAAAGGGGACATGTCAAATGTACATAGAAGCCAGATAAAGAAACTCTCACTGACCCCTCTAGGAAAATTTAAGCAACAACATCAATCATGTTAGCAACAGAAGGTAATTCATTCCCACCGAATGAAATGGGAAACTCTGAGTTTACGAGACTCTGATTAAAGGCAAGACAACTACGTGCAGTGCGAGAGTTTGAACTGGACCCTTTTGTCTAACAGACAATATTGGGAGAATCAGTGAAACTTGAGTGGGGTCTGAAGGTTAGATAGTAGTAATGTATCAGTGCTAATTTCTGGATTTTAATAGCCATATTGTGCTCTTAATGAAGAATGTCCTTATAAGTACATATCAAAGCATTCAGGAGTGATGGGACACCATGTCAGCAACTCCCTCTTAAAGGTTCAAGAAAAAATGAAACATGTAGCTCCAACTTTACTTTAAGTGGATGATAATTTCAAAAATTAAAAAAAAAAAAAGAAAAAAAAAGACCGGGGCGCCTGGGTGGCTCAGTCAGTTAAGTGTCTGCCTTTGGCTCAGGTCATGATCCTGGGGTTCTGGGATTGAGCCCCTGGGACCAGGCTCTAGGGAGCAGAGCCTCCTTTTCCCTCTCCCTCTGCCTATCACCTTCATTCTCTCTTTTCCTCACTCTCTTTCTCTCTCACTTCTCTCAAAAATAAACAAAATATTTTTTTAAAAATCAAAACAAGTATATAAATAAATAAATAGGAAACCAAAAAAGTCAAAAACAACAGCAGAACTAAGATATTTAAGCCCATTTTCACAACTCAATTACAGACCTATTTTTTTAATACAGAAAGACCTAAAAATATATATAATTTTGAGTAAAAGGAGCAAGCTGCAGAATAAAACAAAATTATGTTATCATTCATGAAAATTTTTAAAACAAACAAGAGCAACCATCTACATTACTCAAGAACACACATGTAATTACTATAAAGATGTAAGAATGGACTGTAAGGCAATACTCTAAATTCATTATAGTGGTTTCTTGTGGGAAGAACATGGAGACGGGGGAACAGGATAGGCAGTGGTAGGGAGTTCACGTCTATGTAACGTTTTAATTTGTCTAAATAAATATAAGCCAAATACATCAATAGAATTATAACTGTTAATTCTGGGAGATAGAAGCAAAGGGTTATTACATCATTCTTTGCACTTTCCATAATTATTAAATTTATCAAAAAATAATTTAATAAATAAAACATAATGAGGACTTCACATTTTACAGGCCATCTAAATGTGCATTTACTTAGCAACCATGTAAAATTTTTAGAAGTTGGACAAATGCATCAAGAAAGTTGATATACAATACAAATTAGAGAGTACACTTCCCTACTTTTTAAAATATAGATTTTTTCTGATATTTGGGCTAGAATCGTTGAATCTTTTTCAACTGAAGTATAAAATCTTTTTAAATAAGGAAAAGTTAACAACACTATTTATGAACTCTCACCTTAGACTCTGAGGTCTAGAGCTGCGATTATGGTTGTCCTCCGACACAGCTATCGTCCGTACCTGCTGTAGTGGGACCCTCACACAAGATCCCAGTAATCCTCAGAACAATGTTGTTGGCTCCCAGTTGTACAGAGAAGTAAACTCGTGCTCATATCGGGGAAGTCACTGAATCACATTCAGAATGGAGTTTCAAGTACTGGCTGTGATAGATGACAATGGTTTTAAGTGATCCTGAGTATTCAAATAAGATTTCCTCAACATACATTCAAAAATGCAGTGAAGGCCCCCAGAGAAATGTCTACCATCCACCCTCATTTTTTAGGAAGGTGTTCTCTCTCTCTCTCTCTCTTTTTTAAGATTTTATTTATTTGACAGACAGAGATCACGAGTAGGCAGAGAGGCAGGCAGAGAGAGAGGGAAGCATGCTCCCTGCTGAGCAGAGAACCCAATGTGGGGCTCAATTCCAGGACCCTGGGACCATGACCTGAGCCAAAAGCAGAGGCTTTAACCCACTGAGCCACCCAGGCGCCCCACAGATGTGTTCTCTTATTAGAATTTCCAGGTTCTCTCTCACCAGAGAGGGTCTCCATGTGTAATTGTTGGTGGGAGGTCCTACACAAGAGGCCTCTTCTGAGGGGATGCCACTTACATCATAGACATCTTTATTATTTAAAAGATTTTTCTTAATGTATTAATTTTTATAACTTTGTAGGCTCCAAAGATAGGCTTTTTAATGTTAATTACAATAAGTTTTTGACACATTATTTTTTTCTTCTGAGAATATAGATACGATTTAGTTTACAAAAGAAAAATGTTTGAAATCCAAAGGTCTTGTTGATTTAACTTCCTAAGAACTGCTTTCTGACTGGGAAGTATCTTAAAGTATGAGATTATGGCACCTCGTAAATTTGAGTTTGACATTGCAAGTTACCATCTTCTTTTCATATTCTATACTAAATAGTGTCGCAAAATCCTCCCATTTAAATCCCCAAGAAATTTCTGTATAGTAACAAATATTCACTTGCCATCATAATCTACATATATCACATAGACAAATTAGAGTTATGAGAGAACATTACATTATATTAACATATTATTGGTTTTGATAGTTACATGAAACATGGCATTTGTTATGGAAATTTCATTAGTATTGAAATTAACTTATTAAATTGTGGTGGTGTTTTATCTACATCCTCACTTCAAAATACTGTAAATTATTTAGAATATATAGTGACAAAATTAACCCCCCCATCTACAAAAATTTTCAGCAATGTGTCTGTTAAACTACACATTGCTGAAAATTTTTGTAGATGGGGGGTTAATTTTGTCACTATATTCATCAATGCAGAACATAAATTCTCAAAAACGCAATTTACTCAAATTGTCTACAATGCCACAAGAAAGACTCTCAAATCTTCTAGAAAACGAGAAAGCACAGCAAGTAAACATTGAGACTACCATAATGAGTTTCATTTCCATGAAAGCAAAACATATAATTATTATAAATTACTGTATCATGACTTTAAATTCCTTACTGTGACTTAAGTTTTGAACTTTCAATTATTTTATATTCTATCCGTAATGGTTGCCTTTGCAAAATAAGTACTACATATTCATCAAAACTTTTACTTAAAGAGCGCCATTTTCTGTTCTACACAAAGTTATCGCCTGCAGCTACGCCAGTCCTTAGTTGAATGAGCCCTTAGTTGAACGAGTTCCAGATTCCAACACAACATCCATCTTTTGCAAGTGGTTCGCCCAGGTGCACAGGAAATAAGCGAGCTTTGACATATGGAGATCAGTGGAGACAGCTTTAATGTGCACATTTTCATACATTTCATTATTATTTTAAGATCATTATTGGCAATCGGGGTCTTCTTTTAAGAAAACAAAAGTCCTTTCACAATATTGATTTTGGACTGTTCAAATCCCCAAACGCTGAAACTACTCCGGCGGATAGGCTGAAAAACGAGGAATGAAGCAAAATAAACAATGAAATAAAAAACGGAGAAAGTTCCTAGGTGTTTGCCTGTCTCCAAGCATTGGAGCCTTTGTCCCCACAGCTCTGGTCCAACAGGTGCTGCCTTAAGAGTCCAGCTACGATCAAGATCAAGTTCTGGTCACGAAAGCGGCGGCAGGAGTAACTGCCCAGGGAGACCGGCCCCGGGTTTGGGAGGGCACAGCAAACCGCCCCTGTCCGGGGACCGGGACCCCAGCGCGCACCTCCGCCTCCCACCACCCCGACCCCGCACGTGCCCTGCAGCGGCTCGAAGGGGCCTGCCCCCAGGTTACCAGGCCACGCGCTGCCCCGGCGCGGAGCTACTGGGCGGAATGCGTGGGGGAAGGCAGTTGGGAGGAGACCTTCAGCAGCAGAAATGGGCCCTGGTGAGAGACGGGCTGGGGAGCTGTCTCTTGAGGGGGAGCCCTGGGAAGTGGACGGGTAGGGGAGGACGCCGTCCCCTTGCGCCCCGGCCCTTTCAGCACCAAGGCGGGTCCCTTCTGGAGAGCCGATCTTCCCGACCAGCCGAGCACCCAGCTCTCCCCGGGGAGAAAACCGCCGCCTACATCCCCACGCCCGGCCTTTGCTTCCAGCCCCGGAGGCTCCCGGTCCCGCCGCGCTTCGTGGCCCCAGCGCGCCCTCCCGTGGCCGCTTCGGGCGCCCGCGTCCCGAATCACACGCCTCGCCTCCCTTCTCCCAAAGAAGCTGAAAGCCACCTATGGTTCCGTTGCAGAGAAGCATCACGAGGAAGAGGACGAAGTTGACTGCGTTCTCCTTTCAGCGTCCAAGATCCTAAATTCCTCTGACGGGGTAAAGGAAAGTGGTGGCAGTGAAACAGGTAATATCTCCACTGCAGTGATGTTTCTGCCCCTTGACTATAGACAAGGGGTCCCCTGCCTAAATCCACGGGCCTGACAGGTGCACTTCCAGTCCACAGGTACTTCGGGGAACTTTTATTATAGGACTAAAAAGAGCTAACACAGCACACTTACATTGTGCCAGATGTGGTTCCAAGCATTTAAGTGTATCAATTCATTTAATCCTCTCAAAACCCTATGAAGTAGGTACTACCATCATCCACATTTTATGAGGACATTGAGGCACAGAGTGACTAACTCCCTCCCCAGGTCTCACAGGTGGCAAGTGACAAAGCCAGTATTCAGCAGGGCGCCTCCAGAGTCCAGCCTTACCTATCGTGCTACACTGTACTGCTTCTCTGAATACCAAAGAAGACTATTTTAGCAGATGATAAAAAGATACACACTTTTCCCAAAAGAAACTACTTTTTACAGGAAATATTTGTAGACTACAAGATATTGTATAGAGAGGCTGTTTGAAATAAGCAAAGAGCTATAATTTCAAGCTCCCCATGAACCACAAATAAGATATGTAAGATATGTGTAAATCCCCAGTTAGGGGTATCATATTGAGAATCCGGCATTCTTACTTCCTTGAGAGAAGCTCTAGGAGGTTACACACCTCTTGGAAGAGCCTGGTGGTCAGTGTGACAAGCCAGGGAAGGAACAGAGCGCTCTGGGTAGAAGGCGGTATCTAAAGAGATGTGCTAAGTTAGGACCCCCCGTTGCCCAAAACCGACACGTGGCAAATGGGGAATCCAGACACAGAGACACTGAAGGAAGTGACCTGAGATCAGGGCAGGATTTCTGCACCTTCCTAAACTCAGGATCTTCACAAATGCCTTATCGAGGGGCCCTGAAAGAAGAGCTAAAGCAGCCACATCTGAGTAGACCAAAGACAGCTGGAAGCCCAGGAGCCATCAGTATAAGCAGCATCCCAGGGGAGGCGAGCAGGACAGTGCAGTGACCTGCCAGAACTCTTCTGTGCCCCACCATCCACAAAGACATGCAGGCATCCTTGTGCATAGGAAACCAACAGGGAGTAAGAGTCTTCACAGGGAATAGAGAGGCTGCGACAGCTCCATCTTTACCTCGAAGAGAGTATTTAAGGTGAGAAGAAATTGATGTACTTTAATTTGGCAAGATCTTGTGTTCCCTAACACGAGTGAGATTCAGGGCTCTGGGGAAAGATGCCAACATCACAGAACATGAAGCTGCGTGCAAAATAGCACATACATTTATTTAAGAGCCACAGTCCATCTGGCTAAAGCAGATGGGTTACAAGTGCAAGGTCTAGCAAGGGCAGGTTTTTAGGAGCATAGATTCGAACTCAGGTGCTGCCTTAGATGGCAAAACTAGGAGGTATGGCTTTGTTCTGTCCTCTTTTTCTGTTCTATCTATACCTCATTGTCACCATGTGATCCATTCCCTGAGTACTAACCAACAGAATATTAACCCCACTTGTATAAATAATGCCAAGTTTAAAGAAACTCTATAGTATTTCTGAGGTCTCTTTAATTATAAAAGAGCAAGTGGTTAGCCTATGTAATCCTTGATTGGTTGGAATGAAGATGTGAAGGATGCTTTGAAACTTCAGTACTCACAGTGTGCGGCTTTTAGCGCCCATTCTACCCAAGTCTTCATTCATTCATCCAACCATCCATCCATTCATTCGTCTAACAAATATTTTTGAACAAGCACTGTCCTAAGTGCTGGGGATCCAACAGCAAACAAAATGTGCAGAATCCCTGCTTACACGAAGCTTACCTTCTCCTGGAAGGAACAAATGAGATTGTGTGTAAGATGGAGCTTGTAAATCCCATGGAGCAAAGTAATGCACAGAGAGAGAGCGGGAGGATTGGAGGTGGGTGAGGAGTGTGCGATTTTATTTTAAGTAGGGTGGTAGGAGACTTCACTGGGCAGATCACTTCTGAGCAAAGACCTGAAGGAGGTAAAGGAGTAATCAGTGCAGATTTCCAAGGAAAGAGCATCTGAGCAGAGAGAACAGCAACCGTGAGGGCCCTGAGGTAGGAGAATGCCTGGCACATTTGAGGAACAGTTGGGGTGAAATGGGAAAGGGAAGGGAGAGGATCAGCAAGGAAATCGGGGGGGGGGGGGGGGAGCACTGTAGTTCTGCGTCAGGATCTGCGGCATTATTCAGCACAAAATGGGAAACATTGAAGAGTTTCAAGCAGCCATCCCTCCCCTCCATTGCAACTGGAAATTTGAAATTTCCTGACTTATTATCATATCCATAATACCCTTGTCTCAAAAAATATTTTTTGAGCATTTAGTTGGTACCATGCATTCTATTCTGCAAAGGGCTTTACCTACAAACTAGATAACTACTTGTGTTGTCCCTCATAGCAAGTGTATGGCAAAGCCAGGATTCAAGCACAGGCAGCCTGACTCTGTAGCTTCCCTGACAAAGCCCCAAGCAGATGGTGTCACACCTCATTAGGCTCTGTAAAACAGTTCCTTCTAGGAATGAATTTATATTGTCAGAGCAAAACTCTGCATTTGAATCTGAGAATGACAAAGCTTTGGCTACAGAGTACTTAACATTTTATATTGAGTAATTACTATGTTGCATTTTAAAAACTCATTTGTTCTCCTTCATCTATTAGCTACAGGTATGCACTTAACACAGACATATCTCAGAGATATTGTGGCTTTGGTTCCAGACCATTTTAATAAAGAGAATGTCACAATAAAGCGAGTTATATTTTTTGGTTTCCCAGTGTCTATAAAAGTTATGTTTATATTATTGTGGTCTACTAAGCGTGCAATAGCATTGTCTATTTTTTAAATGTACATAAAAATGTATGAAGTATAAAAAATACTTTTTTATTTTTTTGAAGGTTTCATTTATTTATTTGAGAGAGAGACAGTAAGAGAGAGCATGAGAGCGGAGGAGGTCAGAGGGAGAAACAGACTCCCCGTGGAGCTGGGAGCCCCATGTGGGACTCATCCAGGGACTCTGGAATCATGACCTGAGCCAAAGGCAGTTGTTTAACCAACTGAGCCACCCAGGCGCCCTAAAAAATACTTTTTGCTAAAAAATTTTGACCATCTCTAAGCTTTCAGCAAGTTATTGGCACTGACTACAGATCACTATAACAAATATAATAATGAAAATTTTTGAAATTTTGTGAGAATTACCAAAATGTGACAGGAGACACAAAATAAGTAGATGCTATTGGAAAAAAATGGCACCAATAGACTTGTTTGACACAGGGTTGCCACAAACCTTCAATTTGTAAAAAAATCACAGTATTTGCCAAACGTAATAAAATGAGGTGTGCCTGTAGGTTGACTATGACATAATCCTCTGCAGGTTTCAGAATAAATTCCCCATATCTTTAATTACTTCGAAAGCCATCCCACTGATAAACTATCTTGTTTTTCACTCCTCACATTTAAATATGAGACAGCTAGACAATTTAATTCAATATAATATGAATACTATTTCTTGCATTCCCAGTAGAGTATCAGCTTCCGGGGCTGGGACCATATCTTTCACTTTGTCTACACACCTCTCAATATTGCATGTTTATCAAAGACTTAATAAGTGATGACCTGTGATTGTGTTCCCCCTCCTGTGCCTCTTTGGTAATTTCCCTTCCAATTCTAGAATCATATAATTCTATGTGGTTATTTAAGTATTACTGAATTTTAAGATTAGCTTTCCTTTGGGAATAAGTGGTAGCCAATGTCTCCAAAACTCATAAAAAAACAAAAAGTTTTTCTGATAGCCTTTAGAAAGCAATAAATCAAAACTACTCCAAATAACTATTTCACTCTTATTGTTTCCTCAATCTCTAAAACCCTTCACCACTACCTCTAAACTCATTATATAATCTCACACTGTGTGAAAAACAAACAAACAAACAAGCAGCAATCAGATCCAAACTCCATGACCCTCAAACTTAAAATTTGCTGACCTACCTGCTTCTGTACCCATATTATCTGCTGTCATCCATTTCTTGTTTTTCAAGTTTTTATTTAAATTCCAGTTAGTTACCATACAGTATAATATTAATTTCAGGTGTACAATACAGCGATTCAACACTTCCAAACTTCACTTGGTGCTGGTCCCACAAGTGCCCTCCTTAATCCCCATCACCTATGTAACCCACCCTCTCTCCCCTCCCCCTTCCCCTCTGGTAACCATCAGTTTGTTCTCTAGAGTTCAGAGTCCGCTTCTAGGTTTGCCTCTCTTTTTTCCCCCTTTGTTCCTTTGTTTTGTTTCTTAAATTTCACATGAGTGAAATCATATGGTATCTGTCTTTCTCTGACTTATTTCCCTTAGCATAATACTACCTCCACTATGTCACTGCAAATAGCAAGATTTCGTTCTTTTTTTATAGCTGAAGAGTATCCCATATATATGTATACACACCACTTCTTTATCCATTTATCAGTCGATGGACACCTGGGCTATTTCCATAATTTGGCTCTTGTAGATAATGCTACTACAAATATCAAGGTGCATGTATTCCTTTGACTTAGTATTTTTTTTTTTTTTATTCTTTGGGTAAATACCTAGTAGTACAATTGCTGGTTCATAGGGTAGATCTATTTTTAATCTTTTGTGGACCCTCCACACTGTTTTCCATAGTGAATGCACCAGTTTGCATCCCCACTAACTGTGCAAGAAGGTTCCCCTTTCTCCACATCCTCACCAGCATCTGTTGTTTCTTATGTTGATTTTAGCCATTCTGACAGGTGAGGTGATGTCTCATTGTAGTTTTGACCTGCATTTCCCTAATGATAAGTGATGTTGAGCATCTTTTCATGTGTCTGTTGGTCATCGGTGTGTTTTCTTTGGAAAAAATGTCTATTTGTGTTAACTGATCATTTTTAAATTAGATTATTTATTTGGGGGTATTGATTTGTATAAGTTTTTAAAATATATTTTGGATACTAGCCCTTTATCAGATATGACATTTGCAAATATCTTCTCCCATTCTGTAGATTGCTTTTTAGTTTTGTTAATGGTTTCCTTTGCTGTGCAGAAGCTTTTTTATTTTGATGTAGTCTTAATAGTCTATTTTTGCATTTATTATTTTTATTATTTTATTATTTTATTATTTTTCTGGCCTCAGGAGACATACCTAAAAAGAATTTGCCATGGCCAATGTCAAAAAAGTTACTGCCTGTATTCCCTTCTAGGATTCTTATGATTTCAGGTCTCACATTTAGGCCTTTAATCCATTTTGAATTTATTTATGTTGAAGTATAAGAAAGTGGCCCAGTTTCATTCATTTGCATGTAGCTGTCCAGTTTGCCCTACACCATTTTTTGAAGAGACTCTCCTTTTCCCACTGGATATTCTTTCTTGGTTTATTAAGGATTAATTGACCATATAATTATGGGTTTATTTATCAATTTCCTATTCCGTTCCATTGATCTATGTGTGTTTTTGTGCCAGTACCATACTGTTTTGATGACTACAGTTTTGTAATAAAACTTGAAGTCTGGAATTGTGATGTCTCCTGGCTTGCTTTTCTAGTTCAAGATCACTTTGGCTATTCAGGGTCTTTTGTGGTTCCATACAAATTTTAGGATTGTTTGTTCCAGTTCTGTGAAAAATGTTATTGGCATTTTGATAAAGATTGCATTAAATATGGAAATTGCTTTGGATAGTATAGACATTTAACAATATTTGTTCTTCCAATCCATGAGGATGGAATGTCTTTCCATTCCTTTGTGTCATCTTTAATTTCTTTCATCAGTGTTTTAGAGTTTTTAGAGTACAGGTCTTTCACCACTTTGGTTCAGTTTATTCCCAGGTGTCTCATTGTTTGGGGTGCAATTGTAAACTGGATTGGTTCCTGGCTTTCTCTTTTCTGCTGCTTTATTATTGATGTAATGCAACAGATTCCTGTGTGTTGATTTTGTATCTTAAATTTACTGAACTGGTTTATCAGTTCTAACAGTTTTTTGGTGGATTTGTTAGGGTTTTCTCTACACAGAGTATTGTGTCATCTGCAAATAGTCAAAGTTTCATTTCTTCCTTGCCTATCTGGATTTTCTTTTGTTGTGTGATTGCTGTGGCTAGGACTTCCAATACGATGTTGAATAAAGGTGGTTTGAGTGGACATCCTTGTCTTGTTCCTGACCATAGAGGAAAAGCTCTGTTTTTCCCCATTTAGCTTGATATTAGCTGTGGATTTTTCATATATGGACTTTACTATGTTAAGGTGTGTTCCCTCTAAACCTACATTGTTGACAGTTTTTACCATGAATGGATGTTGTACTTTGTCAGATGCTTTCTCTGCACCTACTGAAATGATCACACTTATCCTTTCTTTTATGAATGTGATGTATCATGTTGATTGATTTGAAAATATTGAACTGCCTTTGCAATCGAGGAAGAAATTCCACTTGATCTTGGTGAGTGATCTGTCTAATGTATTGTTGGATTTGGTTTGTTAGCATTTGAGAATTTTTGTAACTATGCTCATCAGAGATATTGGCCTGTAGTTCTCTTTTTAGTGTTGTCTTTATCTTGTTTTGGTATCAGAGTAATGTTGGCCTCAGAATGGATTTGGAATTTTCTTTCCTTTTCTGTTTTTTGGAAAAGTTTGAGAAGAATAGGTGTTAAGGACTTTTGTCTTGCTGGTTTTAATATTTTTGTCTTTATCACTATATGTTGCAAAATTTAATTACCATATGTCTTGGTGTGTGACTGCTTTTGCTGATTTTGATGGGCGATCTCTGTGCCTCCTGGATCTGGATGTTGTTTTCGTCCCCAGATTAGGCAATTTTTCAGCTATTACATCAAATAAATTTTTTGTCCCCTTTTCTCTTTTCTTCTGGGACTCCCATAATATGAATATTATTACATTTGGCAGAGTCACTGATTTCCCTAAATCTATTCTCATTTTGTACAATTCTTTTTTCTCCTTTTTTCTAGTTGTGTTCATGGGACAAAGTGAGCCTGGGATCCTCCTATTCCACCACCACCTTCCCACCACCATCCTCCTGCTCCTGTTCCCACTGTCCCCAGTTTCAATGGAAGAATTGTCCCTGCTCAGCCAAAGCTCATTCCCTTTATCCTAGCTCTCCTGGAATTCTCAAGTACTTGGCTTCAGCAATTAATCTCCCTCATTCTCCAGAGTTATTCTTCCCTTTTTCTACTACATGATTCCAGCAGGAAGCAGGCATGTCCTGACCTTCACATCTCTTCTAACATGCACTCTATTCCACTAGCCACCCTCTTTCTTTCCACAGTAAAACTCAAAGGAGTTGCCTATACTCAATGCCCACAAATTTTCACATTTCATTCTCTCTAGCCACTTCTTTCAGACTTTTGTGCCGGTCACTGCACAGAAACTGCCCTTGTCTAGGCCAGCAGTGACATCTATATTTTCCAATATAGTGTTCATATCCATTCTTTTGAACAAGAGACAGGAATATCCACTGCCTTTTGATGTCCACTTTGACAACTAATAGAAAACCAAACTTTAACATATCTAGAAGTTTTCCCTAAAACATCTTCCTACTCTATTCTCTTCCATTTTAGTAAATAACATCAGCACTCATCATCCATATGATTTCACCAAAAAAAACCAGGAGTCATCCTTCCTTCATCTCTTCTGGCCACATTTAATCCCCTAGGAATGTTTTATCTTCAAAACCTATCCTAAATCCACCTACATTTCTGCATCTTCCCCTCTGCCATTCTAGTCCAAGACAACTTTGTCTCTCACTTGGATTACCGCAGTACCTCTGCCATTGCCACTTTATAACCCATTATCATGCTGTAGAGTGACCTATATATGTTTGTTTTCAGAGCAAATCATTCTCATGAATGAAACACTCTAAAGCTTCCCATTTCACTTAAAATAAATGCCAAACCCCTCAGGTTGGCCCACAAGGGCCTACATAATCTAGCCCTTGTCTCCCCCTCTGACCTCTAATCATAATGGGCTTCCGTCTGCTCATTAAGCCACAGCCATACTGACTTTCCTTCCTGCAAACACAGATAAGCATGTTATACTTCAGGACCCTGCCATGTCCTCTGCTCCAAATCTCTTCCTACAGATGTTCACATGGCTGGCCTCTTCTCATCATATGGTAATCTTGGCTGAAGCCAGCAGAACTGCCTTTCTCAAACATGCTTGCCTCAGCCCCAGCATAGAAGGTCCCACCCCTAGAATATCAGCGCATACCCCTGCCCACACCATGTCTCCTGACCAGAGAGTTTTGAAGGGCCTCAGTTCCAGTGGAGGTGGTGACAGGTTTCATTTCACAAGCAGTTCAGAGCACCCCTAGCTAAAACTCACCACATTCAGGCCTGGGACCAGGCCAGATAGGCCTCTGCCAACCACCTCTCCAGGGCTGTCCCCATCCTCCCTGTCACATTAGCCTATCCTCTTTGTGTTATTTACCACTATTTGAAAGTATCTTGTTTATTTCTATTTGCTTTTTATTTTCTGTTCATTCTCCAGAAAGTAGGTTCCATAGGAGTCTTGGTTGTCTTATTTATTGCTGTGTCTCTAGTACCTAAAATTGGCCATACCACACACTAGACAGTCAATATTTGAATGAATGATGTTGAAGGAATGAATCACTAAATATGAAACAAACAAAAACTAAATCATTAACTTTTAAAAATTATTCTAGACTTTCAGATAGAGATTTTAGAGTCAAGGAAGACCCTAGATCTTCCCCCTCCAGTACCAAAAGAAATGGACAAAAGAAAAAAAAATTAGAAAACTAGCAAAAACTTCACCAGCAGCACCTGAAGGACATAAAATTGGAAAATTGAGGCCAAAGATAAAAACAGAAGATTCTGGGGCACCTGGGTGGCTCAATGGGTTAAGCCTCTGCCTTCAGCTCAGGTCATGATCCCAGGCCCCGTGTCGTGCTCTCTGCTCAGCAGGGAGCCTGCTTCCTCCTCTCTCTCTCTGCCTGCCTCTCTGCCTACTTGTGACCTCTGTCTAATCAATAAATAAATAAATAACCAGAAGATTCTGACAAGGCAAACTACAGACTGGCTTCTGACTTTCAGAAGCAATAAAACAAGTCAAAATTCTGAAAATACTCATTTATGCCCCTCCCACTGTGAATACAAAAAGAAGAAATACCTGTGTCTTCCTTTCTGCTGACTGGTCTTTAGGTTGGTTAGAGAGGAACAGCTAGGAGAATAGATGAGTAAATCTGGACACTGATCAAGAGGGGCTTACTTTGCTCTGCAGAAAGAAGTTCTGAGTAGGGCTGCCACTAGCTCATGGGGTGCCTCTGCATGGATTAGAGAAAGGTATATCCAACTCTGGGTACATGCAAACCCACATAGGATACCAGTTAGCTGAGTGTAGTAGAGCATGGCACACATCTCAGCCCACATGTATCTTTTGGCCAGGAGCGCCTGTGTAGTGAATAACCTTTACAGTCTTACGTGGCAGTCCTAGTTCCAGGACTCCATCTTGAATTGAGGGAGTGATCCCAATCAGGAGACTATCTCCCTACAGTAATAAGATATATCTCCTCTAGATTTCTACCCAGTTTCAGGGAACAGCAAAATGCCAGAGATCACATCCTCCAACGGAGGCTTTCACAGCTCCAAATGATATCTTTTCCACCAGACCCCTTCACCTAATTTTTAAGCTATAGAAAACAGATCGGAAAACACAATGGCTCTGCAACTCTATCTCAGAGGAACAGACCAATAGACTCCAAGAAGAATGTCTAGAGAAAATATCTACAATATGTCAAAGAAAATAGAAATTCTGAGCAGAGTTGCTCAGGTTTCACTGAGCCATACGAAAAGAAGCATCATGGTAACTGCAATCATACTATAGTCAGAAAAGAAGGACGAGATAGAGAGAAGGAAATATATGTAGTAGCAGTATGTAAATCTCATGCTCTGTCTTTAAAATCTTGTATTTGCTATATCCCTTTACTGAGTCTTTAAATTTCTTTTGACTCATATGTCATACTCAGTTTTAGAAAGAAATACTGTGTTTAGCCTTCAACTTCTAAGTCCTCCTAACAAGACAAAGGAAATCTGTGTGGAAAGGGGAAACTGATGCTGCAGAGGTAGAAAGGAGATGGAATTTTGAACAGTAAATCCATTAAGAATAAAGTTGAAGGCTGAAAATATTTACAATAATAATGTCCCATCTTTGTGTTTAAATAGCTTTGTGGAAATTAAGGTCACATAACAAAATGTAAAACATCATAAAACATCACAGTGTGAAAATAATTTAATAAGCAAATATCATGAAATGTGGGAAGTAAATGTGAGAGCAAGTATAATTACAGCTAATTTTCTCATCATTTATTCCCCCTTCTTTGCAGGGAAAAAACAACATTAAATACAAAGGAAGTGTGTGTTATTAAAAAAATATAAAAATTCCTGTCTGTTAGTCCTTTTCATGACATGTTTTCATTAGCTTAAAGGAATCTTATAGGAAATAATCTTTCATGTAGTGAAAAAAATCTGAGTAATAGTGATAACTTCAACTAATTACAGTTTTCTTTGTTCTATTAAAAAGAAACATAAATTTAATACTACTTATCAAAAGTAACATGTATAATATGATCCCACTGTTCTAAAATAATTTCTTTTTTTCTGCATATATGCATAGAGAGCTGACTGAAAGGAGAGTACCTAAAATCCATAATGGTTGATTCTGGGTGGTAGGCTTCTAGGTAATATATTGGTTTGGATTTGCAATTTGAGTTCATTTAGAAGTTCTTAGAGTCTGAAAAACTTTGGGATGACTTGTTGCATTTTTCCAGATCTCACTTGAGGTTTTTTTTTTTTTTTAATCTCTCTAAGATGAACATTTCAGACTACTGTTTTATTCCTAGTAAGATACAAAGCTGAGCAACATCCAAACAGACTTACTGTCCCTCCCTGCCCTCTGATGAAAGTGGGATTCTTCAATTAAGCAAATAGCTCCAGGCTCTGAACCTCTCAGGGATGATGCCAGTTGCCAGATGGGGGTGGGAGGGGTCCTATACTCTGCAAACCAGCTCCTATCACATCTGGCAGACTGTCATTCCAAAGGAGAGATGTGCTGATCTCTTTTGAAAACTTCTCTCAGGGCAGAAATTGTCAGCCTAGGGGAACTTTCCAACATAACTCTCATTTCATTTGGGACACTGAATGTTTTTTTTTAATTATTTAATAAAAATTTACAAAGCAAGCAAAAAACCTATTTGGACAAAGAGAGGTGTATGTCAGGAAATTTGCAAACAGTTTATAGTCTCTCCCCTGTTAGAGGTCCATAACCTATTTTCTAGGAAGGAACACATGGATCTTTATAGTACTTTGCTTAGGAGCATGACAAAAATTGTGCTGGTAAGTCCAATTTGTTTTCCATGATGAGGAAAAACATCACATGGCCATTTCATAGACACTGAGACCTACACAGTACTTTGTCAAAGGTCTCCCATTACAGGATTATTAGTTTTAGTTTTTTTTTAATGCAGTTTATATTGCAGAAACAAAGATAATTGAGTTTTTGAGAGTTCCAAGTTTGGCATTACAAATTAATAGTTTATTATAAAAGTAAAACCATTATTAGAACCTCAAGTAGGTATTTTAAGCCAAGTGAAAATTATTTCTTGACCTTATTATGTGACTAGCATTGGGTTCTTTGATGTCCTAATATGGACATCAAATTCTCATATCTCTGTCTCACTATCCAAGAAAGTTAGGAGACTACTTTCTATTACAGTTGTTTAAAAATAAAACTTAAGAATTAGATCATAATGGTTTTTCAATTTTCTTTTTAGAATATGGCTGCATATCAGAATCGGAAAATCAAATACAACCACAATCAGCACTGAAAGTAAGTTCATTTTCATTTTGTTTTTTTCCCCCAAATACCTGTATAAAGGCTGATCTCTTTCAGAATAAATACTTCCAAAATGCATGTGGATTTTTCACAAAAATCTTCATGAAAATACACTGGAGAATTAGCAAGAATGACTAAGAATGTGAGTCCTTTGACCCTCATGTGATCATTTCTGTTAATAGGCAACTTTGGGGAACATATATAAGAAATAATAGCAATTTCAAAATGGTTCAATTTCGTGCTTGCTTCTGCAGCACATATACCAAAATGGTTCAATTTCATACCATGTTTCATTTTATTACAGGCCCTTCAGCATCAGCTGGAATCATTTCAGGCTCTCCGAATTCAGACTTTGCAGAATGTTAGCATGGTATGTTTCTTTTAATCTCTGTTGGGAAATATCCAAACTTAAGATATCACCCCACATTTCCAAGCTAATGACCACTAGCCAACTGATTCGTTCATGTAGAATGTAATAAAATAAGGCCACAACATATTCCAGGCTCAAAATTTGAGGGAAACTACATTCTATTATAGTTGAATTTGGATACTACCAATATATAGCCTACAAAAGGGAACTCTCATTATAAGTGATCTGAAATCTAACTCAAATTGACCCAGGTAAAAAGTATATTTTATTAGCACAGGTAACTGAAAATCCTAGGGACAGTTCACTTGGCAGTGGCTTAATCCATATGATCAGGCCTTTGGTCATCAGAAACCATCTCACTCTTTATTTTGGTTCTACTTTCCACTGTACTGGATTCTCAGATTCCATGTGGTACCAAAAGGGCTTCTAGAAGCTCTAGGCTTTTATCCTTCCAGATTCCAGTCGGCAAAGAGACCATGTTTTTTTCTCCCTTATACTGAATTCTTGGCCTGATTCTGACTGCCTGAGATTGTGTCATATGCAGTGCTTGAATAAATAAATTGCGTTGAAAGGAAGGCAGTGTTCTGACTGGTTAGCTCTCAGTCATAAGCAGCTGAAAGTGGGATCACCAAAGGCGCATGGACTTCATCCAGAACAAATGGGGGATAGTACTAACAGAAGGATAGAGTATGGATACTGGCAGTGCATAACACAACACATACTCACTGAAGATCCAATATAAACTTCATCGTAATATTCTTATACTAAAAGCAGCTGCAGGGAAATGGCAAGAGAAGACAGACTCCTCCTTGGGGGGACAGAAGATTCAATTCTGATGAGAGAGATCAAAAGTCTCTGCTTTATTCAACAATATAAAAAATCAAAATCCAAAATTACTTGAATGTAGTTCATAAAATTTTATCATTTTACTAAAGTAAGTTTTTCTTATAAAGCCATATAATAATATATCATATATATAATATATATATGATATAATAAAGCCATAATTTTCTTTAAAATTTTTAATTTTCTTTAAAAATTCCTTTAATGATAGAGATTATTATAAATTAAATACATTTGTTTTATATTCTATATGATGGGAAAGAATTTTTAGGTCCAGGAAATTTAAAGGTATCTTTTAATTATAGTATCTATTATCCCTATACATTCATATGTTTCTTATGTTTAGAAGTTTATAAACTATAAGTTTATAAGTGTATAAATCTGAAATCAAATTATAACATCAATTTATCTTTTAAAGGTACAGTCTGAAATCAGTGAAATCTTGAACAAAAGTATTATTGAAGTAGAAAACCCACAATATAGCTCAGAAAAAAATCTAGTATTCGGCACATGCATTGAAAAAGCTTTGGTATGTTATTCTGTACAAAACTATTTCTATATTCAGTCACTTCAAAAACGTTACTACAATCAGATTATCTTCACCTTTACATTTTTAACCTTCTTCAAGGGTCAAATGGACTGTCAGAGGAATACCTAAAATATTCCCAAGTAAATTGAAATATAAGGCAGGTTTTTTTAGCCTGTCTATCCACTTAAGAATTTTTCTACTTTTAGGATTGACCAAGACCTGAGGTGAATTCTTTAGAAACAGGCTGGAACCAGAGTCACTCTGTCTACAGTGATTAGAACTCACATTTCTAGAATAGACACAGCCCGAGTCATCTGAAATAGGAATGCAAGCTAAGGTTGACAAATAGCCCAGAGTGGAAATACTCGTCTTCCTTAAATTTCCTATTGCATTTGACCTATTGCTTCTATCTTCCCCATCTATCTACAATGGTCTCTTAATGGGTTCTAAATTTCTATTTCTGATATTGAAGGGTTGGCCCATGTATGTCAGCCTCTGAGGAAATAAATATAATTTCTAAGCAAACTGTGAAGACCAGAGTTACAGATCTCAAAATAACTGCTGTTAGATTTTTCTGGAGAAAATGAGTCATATTCATTAGGCTTCTTTGCCTATAGAAATGGATAAAATGTTCATCTGGGCAATAAAAATAAATCCCCCACAAAATATTTTCTTGATTTTCTTATCATGTGGCAAATGATAGTACATTTATACTATGCTTTTTTATTGTCACTAGCCTATAGAGAATCAAGAAGAAGTCCGTTCTATGGAGAAAATTCATCCTTTTGAGGAGTCCAACACTATTCATTCAACAGAAGAAAAATTCAGCAGTGATACTGTTAACAATCTCTGTCAAGGTATAGATATTCCATCCCAAATACATTTCAAGAACCTATTAACTTGGAGAACTTCAACAAATAATTCAGCTTCAAACATAATTATGAACCCCTCAGAAAATTCTGACATATTAAAGAATTATAATAACCTTTATAGTTTTCTACCTCATGCACCTCAAAATGTGATGTCTCAAGCTGATACAGTAATTCTGGATAAATCCAAAATTACTGAGCCTTTCCTCAAGCATGGATTTTGTGAAAATTTAGATGATATCTGCCATTCTATCAAACAAATGAAGGAAGAACTACAGAAGTCACATGATAGAGAACTGGCACTTACAAATGAACTTCAGACTTTAAAAACTGACACAAATGTTCCAAGAAATGGTAAATATGACCTATCCCACAGTCACAAAGAAGAAACTAACTTTATTAAGGAAGAAAATATAGAAAGTAACTTAAATGAAGATATAAAATCAAAGAGAATTTCAGAATTAGAGGCATTAGTAAACAAATTACTCCCATTCAGGGAAACCGTATCAAAATTCCATGTGAATTTTTGCAGGAAATGTAAAAGGTTATCCAAGAGTGAAATGCACAGGGGAAAGAGAAATGAGAAAAACAGTAAAGAAATTCCTATCACTGGCAAGAATATTACAGATTTAAAATTCCATTCCAGAGTTCCAAGGCATACACTGTCATTTTTTGACCCAACAAAATATGAAATGAAAGACAAAGAGACACGACCACTATCAAAACAAGGACCAATAATGTTTGAAAATGAGAAAACATCCAAAGTCAATTCTGTTACTGAGCAGTGTGTTGCAAAAATTCAGTACTTACAGAATTACCTAAAAGAATCTATGCAGATACAGAAAAAAGTAACAGAACTGGAGAATAAAAATCTAACCCTTAAGAACAAAATAAAACCTCTTGTCTTTACTACACAATCTCTGATACAGAAAATCGAAGCGTATGAAAAGGAACTTAAGAATCTCGTTGAAGAAAAGAACGCTATTCAGTCCAAGTTAATTAAAACAGAAGAAGATGGTAAAGAATGTCTTAAAGAATTGAAAAAATTAATTAGTAAATATAATGTTCTTGTAGGACAAAACAAAACTCTAGAGGAAAAAAATAGTCAACTTTGTTTGGAGAAGCAACAAATGATAGAAACATTAGATCAACTAAAAAGTAAAGAACACAAAACCCAAAATGATATGGCCATTGTCAATAATGAAAATAATCGAATCAGTATGGAAATGGAATCACTGAAAACAAATATTCTATTGATACAAGATGAAAAGGAAATGCTAGAGAAAAAAACATACCAGCTTCTAAAGGAAAGAAGCTCAGTTGAAAATGAACTGAAGGAAAATCAACTAGAGATAATGCAGCTAAAAGAGAAAGAAAGGTTGGCAAAAACTGAACAAGAGACGCTTCTTCAAATAATAGAAACAGTTAAAAATGAAAAACTTAATCTTGAAACAACATTACAAGAATCTATTGCTGCTAGACAAATGATGGAAAGAGAAATTGAGAATATTCAAACCTACCAATCTACTGCAGAGGAGAATTTTCTGAAAGAAATAAAAAATGCAAAATCAGAAGCAAGTATTTATAAGAATAGTTTGTCAGAAATGGGCACTGAATGTGAAATGTTATCAAAAATGGTAATGGAAATTAAAACAGATAATCAGATTCTAAAAGAAGAACTAAAAAAACATAGTAAAGAAAATATAAAATTTGAAAATAGCATCAGTAGACTTGCAGAAGATAAAATACTTTTAGAAAACTATGTAAGAAGTATAGAAAATGAAAGGGATACCTTAGAATTTGAAATGCGGAATCTTCAAAGAGAGTATTTAAATTTAAGTGAAAAAATCTGTAGTCCACAGAAGGACCCATCAAAAAAGGGTTATATTTCAAGAAGAGAGAAATTCCATTTGGACAACTATGATACTTATGAAGACACCTCCAGTCCTAGGAGTAGGCCTTTGGCTCCTGATTTGAAAGGTATGTAATATTGTGGTGAATTAGTAGAGATGTATTTAAGATTTTTTTCACCCACTGAGCACTAGCCAGAGTACAGTAATAAGAAGGAAACTTTTAAGATGAATACAATTTAGTCTTATAAGATTTGTATCCAATTTATTATATACTGGAATTATTTAGGACCTTTGCTCTTTGGGGGCACCTGAGTGGCTCATTTGGTTAAGTGTCTGTCTCTTGATCTCAAGTCTTATCTCACGGTCACAAGTTCAAGCCCCGCATTAGGGGCTTGGAGCCTACTTTAAAAAAAAAAAAGAGAGAGAGAAAGGATTTTTTCTCTTTTGATAAGACTCATGTTGTTACTTATATCACTTCTCTACATTGTATATGCACACAGCAACTTTGACAGAGAGCAGAGATTTTGTTTCTGTTTTATCAAGTATACTTGGCACTCCCATGTTAAAAAAAAAAATCTTTTTTTTCCAGGAATTCCAAGTCAACTATATCAATTGCTTCCATCCAAGATATGTAAATAAATTTCTAAAATCAATGTTTCAAAATCCTTTGTCCAGTACTTTTTTCTCCACAAAATTATTTTTTAATTTATTTATTTGAGAGAGAGAACATCTGGGGGGTGGGGAGAGATAGAGGAAGAGGGAGAGAGAGAATCTCGAGCAGTTTAAAAGAGCAATTAACATATAAAAGGTAGTTCTAGAACTTTGCCAAAACATGGAGGAGCTGGGCGAATGCTTTCCAAGTCATAGGGACTGAAGAATGACACCTTAAAAGCACAGATGAGAACAGGGTCTGGTTGCCCTGACTGGCTGCCTCAGTAAACCCTGGGACCACAAGCACACACCAGCCCCAGCTGTGATGGGACACAGAAAAAACGCTATAGCTTAAAAGGCGAAAGGAGGGGCGCCTGGGTGTCTCAGCTGAGTGACCAGCTCTTGATTTTGGCTCAGGTCGTGGTCTCAGGGTCCGGGACTGGAGCCCCACGTGGAGCTCCATGCTCAGTGGGCAGTCTGCTTGAGATCCTCTGCCCCCCCCCGTACCCCTACCCCCACGCTCATTCTGGCGCATGCAGGCTCTCTCCCTCTCTCTCTAAAATAAATAAATCTTTAAGATAAAAAAATAAAAGGGCAAAGGAACCGCAGGAATACTCCCTGAAGCCGAGGGACTGCTCAACACCACAGCAAGCCCCGGAACTGCAAGCCCACAATAACCCCAGTTGCACCTGGGCATGGAGGGGGTGGGGATTAAATTAAGAAAAAAAAATGCTTTTTTATATTTGTTTTTGCCTTTTATTTCTTTTTTTCTTTTCCCCCCTTACCCCCTTTTTCTTTTCTTTAAAAAGATGAAGTTTAACATTGCGCCTGGCATATGAGATAGCACTAGAACTCCACCAGAGGCTAGGGGAGCTGCTGGAACACTCTCTGGGTGGGAGGGTCTGGTGGATATGGTTTACGCTCCCCCTTGAAAGCATGGACCAGTGCATGGTCCAGGTATCCTGGCTGACCTGCCGTCTCAGTGAGCCCCAGACCTATAGCCACATAAGCCCCAGCCACCCCACCAAGGCAGCCGAAGGACAGTGCGCACCAGGACACCTCTGAATAGCATTCACTATAGCCCCATCCCTCACACCAAGGTGACACAGGTACAAAGCACCCCAGAACACAAGAGGCCCTCACCACTTCACCTTCAGTTTATTAGGGCTCCCTAAGTACAAAGCGCTCCAGAACCTTTGAGTGGATGTCTGCCTCAGACACAGCTGTCTGGCAGGGTGCCCCTCACACAGAGCACCCTAGAAACCTTGGCTGGTGTTGCATTGGTTTCAGCCACCCCACAGGGTACCCCTATGCAAGGCACCCCGGAACACACCTGCCTGTACCAGACTCAGTTCCAGCGGCCTGGCCAGAAGACCCTCCTCACTGAGAACATGGTGCACCCTGGCTTGCACCCAGTTCAGCTTTAGCTGTCCTGCTAAAGGCGCCCCCTTTGCAGAGCATCCCAGGACCTCCTGGCCTGTCCCCCATCTCAGAGTCAACTGTCCCTTCAGGATACTCACAGATAGTCCTGGAACACTCATTTATATCTACATCAGCTTCACTATCCTGCCAAGGTGTCCTCTGTACATAGAGACCCAACCCTCACCCCCATCCCCCGAGTGCATCCACTTGAGCTCAGCTGTCCTGTCACGGCATCCCCTGGGCGGTGAGCTCAGGGACCTCCTGTGCACAACACCTAGGCTTCAGCTTCCCCCTGCTCTGGGCACACCTTGCTCAGAGCATCCCAGGGCACCCCAGCTTATACCCACTTCAGCTTCAGCTGTCCTGCCAGGGTGCCATCAGCACAGAGAATCTTGGGACACCTTGGCTGGTGTCCACTTCCGCTTCAGCTGCCCTGCTGGGCCTAAAGACACACAAACTGAAGTGAAGGGATGGAAACACAGTTACCATGCAAACAGACATGAGCAGGGGGAAAGCCGGACTAGCAATATTTATATCACACCAAATAGATTTTAAAACAAAGACTAACACGAGGCAAAGAAGGGCATTATGTAATGATAAAGGGATCAAACCAACAAGAGGACATAACAATTGTAAATATCTACACACAAAACACAGGAGCCCTTAAACATAAAGCAAATATTAACTAAGAGGAGAACTGACAGGAATGCAATAACAGCAGGGGATTTTAACACTCCACTTGCATCAGTGGATAGATCATCCAGGCAGAAAATCCATAAGGAAACAGTGTCTTGTAATGACACATTAGACCAGACAGACGTAACATACACAGAACAGTCCACCCAGAAACAACGGAATACACATTCCTTTCAAATTCACATGTGGCATTCTCCAGAACAGATCACGTATTAAGCCACCAAACAAGCCTCAATAAATTTCAGAAGATTGGATTCATACCATGCATCTTTTCTGACTACAATGGTATGAAACTAGAACTAAATCACAAGAAAAAAATTGTAAAAAACACAAACATGTGAAGGCTGAACAACATGATACTGAACAACCAGTAGGTCAGTGGAGCAAAGAATAAATTTTAAAAAGTACACAGAAACAAATGAAAACATGATGATTCAAAATCCTTGGGACCCAGCAAAATGAGTCCTAAGACTATATAGCAATACAGGCTTACCTCAAGAAACAAGGGGAAAAAAAAAAAAAGTAAAAGCTCAACCTAACCCTACACCTACAGGAACTAGAAAAAGAGAAACAAAACCCAAGGTGGGTAGAAGGAAGCAAATAACAAAAGAGTAGAAATAAATGACAGACAAATACACACACACACACACACACACACACACAATCAATGAAACCCAACAGATGGTTCTTTGAAAAAATAACCAAAATTTATAAACTCTTAGACTTATCAAGGAAGAAAAGAGAAAGGATCCAAATAAATAAAATCAGAAAAAAGACAGAATAACTGACATCACAGAAATACAAAGGATTATAAGAGAATATCATGAAAAATTATATGTCAATAAACTGGGACAGAATGGATAAATTCCTAGAAACACAAAGTCTTCCAAAACAATCAGGAAGAAATAAATATTCAAACAGGCCAATTACTAGTAATAAAACTTAGCCAGTAATCAATCATCAAAAAATAAAGGTCCAGGACTGGGATGATTCACAGGTAAATTCTACCAAACATTTAAAGAAGAGTTAAAACCTATTTCCTTCAAACTATTCCAAAAAATAGAGAAAGGAAAGCTTCCAAATACATTCTATGAGGCCAACATTACCCTGATACTAAAAGCAGAAGACACCACAAAAAAGAAACATGGGTACAAAGATCCTCAACAAAGGGAGAATTGGGTGGCTCAGTTGGTTAAGCATCTGCCTTCAGCCGAGGTCATGATCCCAGAGTCCTGGGATCGAGTTCCACATCTGACTCTCTGTCCAGCAGGGAGTCTGTTTCTCCCTCTTCCTCTCTCCATCCTCCATTCATCCTCTCTCTCTCTCTCTCAAATAAGTGAAATATTTTTTTTTAAAGATACTTAAAAAGGGGCGCCTGGGTGGCTCAGTGGATTAAGCCGCTGCCTTCGGCTCAGGTCATGATCTCAGTGTCCTGGGATCAAGCCCCGCATCGGGCTCTTTGCTCAGTGGGGAGCCTGCTTCTCTCTCTCTCTCTACCTGACTCTCCGCCTACTTGTGATTTCTCTCTCTGTCAAATAAATAATAAGTGGAATCTTTAAAAAAAAAAATAAAATAGAAAACAAAGATACTTAAAAAAATCACAAACCACATTCAACAATACATTGAAGGGATCACTCACCACAATCAAGTGGGGTTCATTTTGAGGATGCAAGAATGGTTCAATATTCACAAATCAATCTAACACACCATACCAACAAAACAAAGGATAAAAGTCATATGATCATCTCAATAAATGCAGAAAATTTTTCATAAAATTCAATATCATTTTATGATGGAAAAAAAAATTCAACAAATTGGGTTTAGAGGAAATACACCTGAACATAAGAAAGGCCATTTTTTAAAAATCCACAGCAAACATCTTACTCAATGGACAAAAACTGAGAGCTTTTCTTCTAAGATCAGGAACAAGACAAAGATGTCCATTCTTACCACTTTTATTCAATATAGTACTGGAAGTCCTAGCCACAGCAATCAGATGAGAAATAAACAGCATCCATATTGGTAAAGAAGTTAAAACATCACTATTTGCAGATGACATGATACTATACATAGAACACCCTAAAGACTTCACCAAAAAAAGAAAAACAAAAAAAAAGTTAAAAATAACAAAAACAGTTAGAAGTAACAAATGAACTCAGTAAATTTGCAAGATATAAAACACCCAGAAGTTGGCAGCATTCCTATACACTAATAATGAAGTAGCATAAAGAGAAATTAATAACTCAATTTACAACTGTACCAAAAAGAATAAAATATCTAGGATATTATTTAACTAACAAAAGAGGTAAAAGGCCTACACACTGAGAACTATAAAACACTGATGAAAGAAATTGAAGATGACACAAACAAATGAGCTTGGGTTAAAAGAATGTCCATATCACCCAAAGGAACCTACAAATTGAATGCAATCCCTATCAAATACCAACAGCATTTTTCACAAAACGAGAGCAAAAATTACTCAGATTGCATAGAATCACAAAAGACCCTGAATAGCCAAAGTAATCTTGAGAAAAGGCAGGGGGAAGGGACAAATGTGTGAAGAGGGGTGGAAAATGGAGGCTTTCAGCTATGGAATGAATAAGTTACAGGAATAAAAGGCACAACATAAGAAATATAGTCAATGATATTGTAACAGCATGGTGTGGTGACAGATGGTAGCTACACTTGTAGTTAGCATAGCATAATGTTTAAACTTGTCAAACCACTATGTTGTAAACCTGAAGCTAATGTTACATTGTGTGCCAACTACATTCAAATAAAAATTAATTTTAAAAAAGTATGATGCTCACAAATGTGAAAAACTATGGTCTCACATTCTCCTTTATTATAAAATTTACAAATGACAAAAAAAAAAAATGAATGAATTTGGGTATTGAAAAAAGAAGTAAAGGTGAGCATTGTAACAATTTAAATACATAATTAAGACTAAAGACTTAAAACAGTTACAAAATAGAATATTTGTGCTAACAACGCTGCCAAAAACCTAAGTAGATCCTTTTACTTTTAACCTATGTGTTTACATTGAAAGTGGGTTTACTTTAGAAAGCACATAAATGGGTCTTTTTACCAAGCCTGACAATCTATGCCTTCAAAAAGCAGTGTTTAGCTATTTACATTTAATGTAATTATCAATATGTTTAATTCAATTGATTTTTATGTATTTGATTTCTATTTATCCCATCTATTTTATTCCTTTTATCTTTTCCTGCCTTCTTTTGGATTAAGTACTTAGGATTACATTTTCTCTCCAATTAATCTTATCAGGAATCTGTTGGCTTTTTTTTTTTTAAAGATTTTATATATTTATTTGACAGAGAAAGATCACAAATAGGCAGAGAGGCAGGCAGAGAGAGAGAGGGAAGCAGGCTCCCCGCTGAGCAGAGAGCCCAATGCGGGACTCTATCCCAGGACCCTGAAATCATGACCTGAGCTGAAGGCAGCGGCTTAACCCACTGAGCCACCCAGGAGCCCCTCTGTTGGCTTTTTAAAGGCTTTCCTGCAGTCATATATTTTTAGCTAACTACTGATTTTCTTCAAATGATACTATAGCAATTCATACACAATGGAAGACTCTTGTATCTCTATTTCCCTCCTCCCATTTTTGTGCTACTGTTATTTAGAATTTATTTTTGTTTATGTTATAAACCCAACACATTTTTAATAGTTTTACTACAAATAGTAAGTTATCTCTGACTCTTTAAAGAAATTAAACCAGGAGAGGAAAAGAAATTTGGGTGCCTGAGTGGGTTAAGCCTCTGCCTTTGGCTCAGATCATGATCTCAGGGTCCTGGGATTGAACCTCGTGTGGGGTTCTCCACTCAGCGGGGAGCCTGCTTCACCCTCTCTCTGCCAGCCTCTGCCCGCTTGTGATCTCTGTCAAATAAATAAAATCATTTTTAAAAGGTTTTTCTCTTTATCATTACTAGCATCCTTTTAAAAATTTTTTTATTGTATTTATTTATTTATTTATTTATTTAAGTAGGCTTCATGCTCAACATTGGGCTCGAACTCACAACCCTGAGATCAGGAGTCACATGCTCCAATGACCCAGCCAGTTCTAGCATCTTTTAAACTCATGTTTCCATCTGATCATTTTTATTCTACCTAAAAATTTCCCTTAACATTTCTTGTAATCCAAGTCTTTATTTTACCTTAGTGTTTTGGAAAAAAGAAATGGAAAAAAGTGTTTCAGTGAATATAGAATATATATATATATTATATATATATAGAATATAGAATTCTGAATTGACAGTTTCCTTGAACTCTTTGAAGTTGTCATTCTTTTTCTGACTTGCATCATTTCTGATAAGAATTCTCATAGTCTTTTTTTCTCTGGCAGATGTTAAGATTTTTCTCTTTATCACTGCTTTCCAATAATTTTATTGTGATGTGTCTTGGTGTGCATTTTCTTTGTTTATCCTGCTTATTATACCTTGGGCATCTTAGATTAGGGTCTTTCTTCATATTTGGAAACTTTCCGCCACTATTTCTTTAAATCCTTTTCTCTCTGCCACTTTCTAAGACTTGATAACAACATATGATACTTGATACTGTTCTAGAGCTCACTGACATTCCTTTCATTTTCTTTTTAGTCTTTTTTTCTGTGTGTTTCACTTTGAACGTTTTCTATTTTTATATCTTCAAGTACACTAGTTTCTTTTTTTTTTCCTTTTGCAATGCCTAATTTGTTATTATCCCCATTTACTAAAAATTTTCATTTCAGATATTTTCTTCTTCATCTCTAGATTTTCCATCTGGTCTTGGTTATGCCTTTAATTTCTCCCCTCATTGTGCTCATATTTTCCTTTAAATACATTAACATAGTTATAATAGCTATTCTAATATCCTTGCTGCTGATTCCATCTTCTCTGCCATTTGGGGGCTTGTTTCTGATAAGTTTTTTTTTTTTTTTTCTGGTTATTTGCCTGCTTCTTGGCATGCCTAGTAGTGTTTTATTAGAAGGCAAACACCATATTTCATATTAGTTGTCCCCTTTACAGAAAAGGGGGTAGTTCTATTGAGATTAGTTACTTCTGTTTCATTTTTGATCCTTAGAGACTTGTTTTGAAACTTTTGTTAGGGTGGGTCTAGTGCAACCTTTATCACAGTCTAGATCCTCTGGGATTGGAACTGAATGCCCTAAGAGACTGACAAAGACCCTCCATGAGCTGATAGGAACTTCCCATTCTCAAATGATGCCTGGTGCTCTACAAGCTGTGGAACCACTTAACTGACAAGTCCCTAGTTGTCCTTTGCCTTCTTTCATGGGGTTAAATTCCATGTGCCTTAGGTGTCAGCAGAATTAAGGGTACTCCAGTGCACAATTCTAAACTTTTTTCCTATGTAGTTCTTTCCTCTCTAGAACTCTACCCCATAAATTCCAAACACTTTAGACTCCCTGACTTCCAATTTCTGTCTCACCTGAGCAAGGCTACCATACTTTGAGGTTTCCCTCCATCATCTCCAGTCCAGAAGGTGCCTCCAAATAAAAAGCAACTGCAGTTGTTTTTTTCTCATTGATCAGTCTTGTACTGTGTCCAATGTCTAAGAAGAGGGGTTGTGTATGTTTTGTACAGTTTTCAATTGTTTAAGTTAGGAGAATAAGTCCAGCCCCTCTTATTCTACCTTGGCCAGAAGGCAATTTGGGACAGCTAAGTCTGGGAAGTTTAGAAAGTCCTATGAATGAACAGAACATAGCAGTGATTTTTCTAGGTAGCTAGTAAATCTGTAGGAATGTTTTTCCACTGACTCTCCCTCATCTCTAGAAAAGCTGCCTGTGGCTATGGGTATGTGTATACAGCTATTGACTAGCCATTCTTCACTTGAAGGTGTCTAAGTAGAGAGCCACACTTAGGCTATGGAGGCCTCCAGAAAAACCACCACGCTAAGTATTATTATGAGAATAATGCCAGAATAAAAACCTTACTCTTGTAGCCCTAATTTTCCTTAGGTAAATCTTCCAAATGTTTAGAGGCAAGATCTTTTAGGTTTTTTATCTGGGGTTAAAATTCTGGGCTGCCCAAAGCACTGAGAATAGAAAAGAGGTGGGAGAAAAAAAGAAATAGACTGAGAAAGTCTTTCCTAAACACACTTTAAGTTAAATGTTTCTAGCTTGCTCTTTCTTTCTTTCTGGTCTATTGTATTTTTTTGAAACTCCTTATTCTCTGATGATCCCTTTACATTATACATTTTTCTAGAAATGGAAATAATTTTCCATTATTTTAATGTTATATTTTCAGTGTCAGAGAAAGAATGCCAGCAAATAAATGTGTTCTCCCTGCCAGTTTTAATTGGCATTTAATTTAAATGCCCTATTAATGTTGTAGTTATAAGTAGTCCCATACTATATTTTTGGTTGGAACAAATATCCTCTTCCAAATTTTCCTACCAGTATTTTCATATTTTGTCTTCAAAATAAAATTTAGAAGTAGCTATTTAAGTTTTATTATTTTTAATTCTGTAGGGTTTTTGACTAAATTGCATTTTAATCTATTGATGTAGTAGAAATAGAATGTTTACATATTGAGTCTCCCTGGAACATCATACATTGTTCAGGCCATTCTTTTGTGTGTGTGTGTGTGTGTGTGTGTGTGTGTACACATTTCGTTTTATTGTAACAAAGCCACTTGTACACTTTCAATGTTTAAAACTGAGCATCATCTTTCCTTTCCAGTGAAACAAAAATAAAATTTTAAAAATAAACAGGAACAAAATTATAATAGAGAATGTCAATTCCAAATAAGATCCTACAAGTTCTGCTGATTCTCCCATCGAGTGGCAGGGCTCAAGTCATCATTAGGAGAGAGTTTTATTTTAAAAGTGTCATCTTAAACTGCAAGGATGTCTGTTAAACATCACAATTAAACATGCCAAAGGAGAAGCCATGTTGTCAAAATGCCCACTTAACCCACCCAAACATCTCAAACCCACCCTTTGCTGACCTTCTATAACCCCATTTTTTAAAGTTTTTTTTTTCTTTTTTTTTAAACAAGAGAAAGTAGACAGGTACATGTTGGTAAATGCTAACTGTCCATATTCACATAGAGACACAGTGTAATCTCTGAGCCCAATATACAGAGAAAGGAGGAAAAAAGCTAGAATTCTATGCACTACTACACAGGGGCCTAGCACCCTTCAGCTTCCAGCAGAGCTAAGGGAGCAGAAGGTTTTTCTTTTTTCCCACAGAGCACGGTGGTGTTGATTCCATAAAGTTTTTGTTTTTGTTGAGACAGGAAGGGACAAAAATGAATTTGGAACATAAAGGGGTAGAGATTCTTTTCCCATTGTATTCTGCTCAAGGTATTTCCCCCCCAAATAAGCTGAGAACCATGGTATAAAGGGAGAGAAAAGGGAGACTTCAAAAAACCGGGCAAATGAGCACAAGAGGAGAAAAGAAAAAGAAAAAGGAAAAAAAAAAAAGACGGCAACTTGCTCCCAGGGACTGAAGAAAACTAAAAAAGGAAGGTTGGAATCCATCAGTGTTCCATTAGTCATCTTCTCCTTCATCCTCATCTCCTTCTTCATCAATATCTTCCAATCCTTCTTCTTCTTCATCATCATCATCCTCCTCTTCTCCTTCCCCTTCTTTGTCATCCATATCGGGAACCAAGTACTACTGTAATGGATTTGGCCAAATATCATCTTTGATGACTTCTCCTAACTCATCTGCACCTGCATCGGAATGGTCAGTAAACCAGGTGAAGAAGCTCTCTGGTTCCTCATGCTGTCTCTTCCTGCTGGCTTTATTCTGTGTTTGACTTGAACGTTTCGTCAAATCCTTTCCAGATTTCCATTTGATTTCAGTGGACTTTGAAGATGGATCACCACTCTCATTCAGATGAAATTCTTTGGAGAGAACTTTATTTTCGAAGTAAGGGTTTTCATCAAAATAAAAATCTATTCTGTAACCTGATTTAATATCTTCAAATTCTGTCACTTCAACTCTTGTCAAATAATGCAGCGCCTCTTCATCCTCCTCCCCAAGCAGTGCAGACACTTATGGATGGTTGACAAATGTTGTTACCCAAAAATTGGGGATTTTGGTGATCAATTCCGACCTCTTCTGAAAAAATGGTTGGCAGAGTTTGTTATATTTCTGTTTTACTTTCAAAATATCCTCACTTAATTGTTCATTAAGTCTTTTTCATTTTGTACTTCATCAATATGTTCAACTGCTTCTTGCTGTTCTTTTTCTCCTTTATGCAAGTGCTGGGATGTTGACATCTGCCCTGGCTTGGGGGCAGGAGGCTGTCTCGGTTTCTTCGTTTGAGGCGGGAGCCTCAAACTGGCGTTTGGGGGCCATGCTGCGAGGAAACTCCAGGAAACCGGGAGAGATGCTCGACTGGAAGCTCTGATAGGCCATTCTTTTATAGCTGCATTTTAATCTTAAATTTCCATAGTTTATTTTCTATTGTAAATACAATAGCTTCACACTTTCTAATTGTCATATTTTAAAAAAAACTTATCTTTTTTGCAGATCATTATATACATCCTGTTTATTGGCCTATTTTATTATTTCTAATATTGTTCAACAATTTCTTTTTACATCATCGGTAACTATATCATCTGCAAGTTATGATATTGTATTTCTTTTTTTAATATTTATTCCCCTCAGGAATTTTTTCTTGTCTTATTGCATTAACTGGATTTTCCAATAGTGTTAGAGTTATTGATGGCTCCAGGTTAATGTTAGTTACAATTCTGATAGATATCCTTTATAAAGTAAGAAAGGTTCTTCCTAATCCTCACCTCCTAAGAGGTTTTAAGTGGAAAGGGTATTTAATTTTGTCAAATGACTTTTCAGCATCTATCAGGAAAACATGTATTTTCTCCATTTTAATATATTAAGTTAATTATAATAATAGATTCAATAATGTCAAGCTATCATATAGCCATAGAATAATCAATCTTATTTTATGATCATTTAAAATGTGGATTCCTTTGGCTAGTACTTGATTCTCTTTTTTTTAATGAGTAAAAAATATTATTTTCCTTCCCAGCTATCCTTGTTCAGTTATATTAGCCTCATAAAATAAATTGAAACTCTTTTCATATTTTTTCTATGACCAAGATAATATAAATAACAAAAGGTTGCGGCACTTCAGTGGCTCAGTCAGTTAAGTATCCAATTCTTGATTGTAGCTCAGGTCATGATCTCAGGGTCATGAAATGGAGCCCCGAGTGGGCCTCCGCACTCAGTGCTGTGTCTGCTTGAGATTCTCTCTGTCCCTTTCCCTTTGCCCTCCTCTACTCGCACATGCGCACTCTCTCTCTAAATAAAAAAAGTGAAATTTTAAAAAATGAAATCAGTGACCATCCTAATTTATGCCCCTTAAATCAAGTGTGTGTGTGTGTTCCTCTGTTATCATTTCAAATATCTTAGTTTCTCCACAGACTTCACTATTCCTATAACTGGTTTCTGTGTTTGCTTTTCTGTAAATTGACACAATGCATTTATGTAAACTCTTAATAAGAACTGCCAATTGTCATACTGCTTCTTACACCCTCCAGTAAGGTATTAGATGAGCATTCCCAACTATGAATATTATATGAAGTGTGTACTGCCATTAGAGGCACATCAATAAAAATTAGTTATAGCTAACAAAGGTAAAAGTGGAAATGAGCAATTATTTAGATTTTAATAAAATTTGAAAATATATATCTCACTGCAAAAGAATGAATACATTTATAAGGCTTATTCAGAAACACTTATCAATATATATGACTTTTATTCAGTTATGTGCACCTGGTGAAATTATTCCTAAAGACAAATGTATTCCCTCTGGGTCACATTACATCCTGGATAATGGCTTCAGGATGTTCAATCTACACTGTCTTTTGCACAGGAAATAAAGATTTTAAATATTCTTTTAGAAAAAAGTAAATAGTATGAGATATAAAAATAAATAAATAAATAAAATATTAAAAAATAAAATAAATGATATAAAAATAAATATATATTGGAGACATTCCCCCCTAAAGTATGTATGTATGTGTATACATATGTGTGTGTGTAATAGATACATATTACAACAGTAAAAATTTTCTGTACCATCTGTAATCCTTTTAAAAGCCAGATTCTGCTGAATTGACATAAATCCCCCCTGCCGGAAAAAAAAAAAAAAAAAGCAGGTTGAAAAGAAGAGTACTGCAGCCTTCATATATTCTGATTTCCAGCTCTGAGAAGTCTAGAATGGCAAAAGGACACGTACTAAGGAAATCACCATCGATCAAAAATAACTTCCCCAATATATTACATTAATAGAGATAAATTTCCTTTTTTAAATACTACCACTACCACCCCCAATTGAATAAGGATTGTTAATAAAGACCTTACTGTAAATTACAGTATGTCTGTAAATCATATCTTTTAAGAACAGGTATTTTTTAAAGTGGTAGGGCAAATGAAAAAGAGATAATCTGGGAACAAGGGAATAAGACCTAGAGGGAGATGTTCCAGGAGAGGCAGCTTTGGACAGCTACAAATGCGCATGACAGGACACCAAAGACAAACTTCATCCACCTTGTAACTTTGTATTTTTATAAGATACTCAACTAAAAGGGCATTCCCCATTTTCCCTTCCTCCAACTCATCCTGGGGCTGCCACTGGCTAATATGAAGTTCTACACAGGCCATAAATAGAAGGCATGAAACCACATAAAAGGAGACATTTACCTCACTCTGTAAAGTGTATACATTAATCTATGCAATAGGAGTGGATCCATATTTCTTTTTGATGTTAAGAATGCTTTAATGGGCTGTGACACTTGGAGAAGCTGTCATTCCAATTTTCAGATATCTCCAGGAAGAAATACAAGGTAAGACTTAATGTGCTCTTTCTATCCCACCAGCCCCAGCCTTCACCCTGGATTTCCAAGCTTGCAATTCTTCAACATTAGGACTAAGCTTTCAAATGATAGACAGCACTTAAGAATTTTATGGAAGGTCTAAACATTATATTCTCCCCAGAACACATATCTAAACAAAGATCAATAACCATATATTAAATTATTAAGAAATACTGTTTATTTGTTAAGTAATAGTACTAAAGCAAGGAAGAATATTAGAATTTCAGGCTTAAATATCTTTTAAATGTTTGAGATATGTTCCACATCTTATGTTTTTTTGCAAATAGTTAGCACTCGATAATGAATTATTGGTAGTCACAACCTAGAAAGCTATTTGTCTTCCAGATGCTAATAGGACTGTACTGAAGCAGTCTTGTAGTTCTTCGTATTTAGTGCCCTAAAATTGGAAAATAAATGCACATTTAATTTTTTAGGTGCAGGTAATATATCTGTATATTCTTATTAAAAACGTTTTGCAATAAAAAATTAATCATCTAAAACCAAACTCTCTCATCAGATTAAAAATTGTCACTTAAAATATAAATTAAGAAGGGAAAATTAGTTTGGAGGACCAATTTTAAATATCGCGCAGAGAGAATGCATGTATGTAAGCAGGCGGAGCAGAAAGGCAGGCAGGGGAGGGGAGGCCAAAGGGAGAGAGAAAGAATCTTAAGCAGACACCAGCCTACAAATAAATAATTAGGGTAAGGGATGCTTGGGTGATTCAGTCAGTTGAGCATCTGACTTGATTTTGACTGGTCATATGATCTTGGGGTTGTGGGATGGAGCCCTGCATCAGGCTCTGCACTTGGTGCAGTCTGCTTGGGATTCTCTCTCCCCCTCTCACTCTGCATTTCCCCCTACTTGCAAGCCATCTAAAATAAATAAATAAATAAAATCTTTAAATAAATAAACAAACCTGGGGTAAAAAAAAAAAAAAAAAAAGCTAAAACTTGCTTTTGGATAATATTTACAATATATAAAAAGTATCAATAAACTCAAAATTGCTAAACAGAAGATAAACTTCTGATTATCCAAAAGAGCAATCAGTTATTCTCTCTGCCACAAACAAATTTATCATGAACTTTCTCAGGTCTGTTCTATGGATAGAAAAGAACACTCGGAAAACCTGCTACTGCCCCCCGCCCCCACCTCCACAAAAAAAAACATCTATTTGAGGGTAAGTGTGGTGAAGAAAATTCTAATTTTACCCTCTGGTTCTGTATTACGTAGATAGAGCTGGGCAGAGTACTGATAGAAAAGAGGCTTGCCAAAGAATAAAGATCAAAGGACATGAGAGAAGGACTCTATATATTCACATTTCCACCAACTAGTCCCTTAGAACATTATGCCTTTAGACAACAGATTACATAAATAATGATGAGCAGTCTTATTTTGGGGATAGGAGAGTAAGATTTACATTATAATCATTGCTCACAAATGATACAGATGTACTGAGATATTTTAATGAAAGAAAAGATTATGAATTTGGTGTCCTTTACCTAATCTAGTGTATGGTTACACTGAAGTTAGAAATATATAAATTAGCTTAATTTGTAATAAAACTTTTTCAGTGGATAGAAAGGTAATCAAATCAATTCTTCCACTTATGCATGATCTTGGACACAAACAAAGAAGGAATGATGGACTGTCCTTCTCTAATTTACATTTGAACTCCTGAGAACTTTTTTCAGTTTTGAGAGTGCTCAAACCTTGGGTAAAATTGAACTTTTAAGATACTTTAATAATATACTTTTCTTTAAAGTATTATAAAGTGATGCTGATAGCTTTTTTAACTAACCAAAATATTTCCTAGAAGATTTCATAAAAGATTATTTCAAACTTAAGAGGTCTTAAGTGTCATTAGAATTCCTCATAATTACTGAGAGCCTGAAGCCCACATAAAGATAATAATTTAACAAAGATCAAAAACACCCCTTGAAAAACAATGTTAACTGTACTGCTAACTGAACTATAAATATCTAAACAGCCTCAAACAACTCATAATGATACTACAGATTTGCTTTAAAAATAATGAACAGAATAGTTTATACAGATAAATTGGGCTTTTTCTATTAGAAATTTCAGAATATGGGGAAACTTCTACATGGGAGAGCCTCTACATAAAAGGAGCTGAGATTTTCAGACACCTAGATATGTCATTGTTTAAAGTATGTATAAATAAGAGATATTAGGGATCAAAAAGTCAAAAACAATTTCTCTTAGTTTACAGGCTAAGATAACATATTACTACCTTTTGACATTCAAAGTCATTATACTTTCAACCGGTCTGCTCTTTGGTCCACCTGGTGGGTGGAAAATCTTAGCATCTTTGCTGGAAATCTGGGTTGCCAATTTAACCACATAAGGGTCAGCAGAATGTGAAGGGTAAGGGTCAAATGTTCCTGCTTTCATTCCACCAGCCTACGAATAAAAATGAGACAATCTAATGTAGTTTTGTAAACTGCTTCTAACAAAATTAGATTTTGAGGAAGTTCAAATATATTTGTGTATTGTCTACAGAGTTGGTTTTACATTTAAAGAAAGTTGTCTATACAGACGTACCTCAGAGATTTTGGGGGCTCAGTTCAAGACAACTGCAATGAAATGAATATCACAAAAAGCAAGCTAAAGATTTTTTTGGTTTCTCAGTACATTTAAAGTTATATTCACACTATGCTAGAGTCTATTAACTGTGTAATAGGATAGTGTCAAAAAGAACAATGCACATACCTTACTTTAATAATGTTTTACTGCTAAAGGCAAAAATTACTAAACATCATTTGAGCTTTCAGTGAATCATTATTTTTTGCTGATGGAAATTCTTGCCTTGATGTGCTAATGGTTGCTTACTGACCAGGTGGTGACTGCTGAAGGTTAGTGTGGCTGTGGCAATTTCTTAAAATAAGACAATCAAGTTTGCCATATTGATGGACTCTTCCTCTCATGAATGATTTCCTTGTAACACGCAACCTGCTTGACAATGTTTTACCCACAGCGGAGAACCTCTTTCAAATTGGAGTCGATCCTCTCAAACCCTGCTGCTGCTTTATCACCTAAATTTATGTCATATTCTAAATCCTTTGTTGTCATTTCAACAATCTTCACAGCATCTTCATCAGGAGTAGATGCCATCTTAAGAAACTACTTTCTTTGCTCAGACATAAGAAGCAACCCCTCATCCATTAAACTCTGATCATGAGATAATAGCAGTTCAGTCCCATCTCTGGGCTCTTCTTCTGATTCCAGTTTTCTTGCTGTTTCCACCACATCTTCAGTTCCTTCCTCCACTGAAGTTGGAACCCCTCAAAGTCATCCATGAGGGTTGGAATCAACCTCCAGACTGTTGATATTTTGACCTCTTCCCATGAATTATCGATATTCTTAATAGCATCTAGATTGGTGAATCCTTTCCAGAAGGCGTTCAAGTGACTTTGCCCAGATCCATCAGAGGAGTCACTATCTACGACAGCTATAGCCTTATGATACGTATTTCTTAAATCATAAGGCTTGAAAGTTGAATTTATTCCATGATCCATGGGCTGCTGAATAGATGTGTTAACAAGCATGAAAACAACAAATCTCATTGTATATTGCCATCACTCTTGGGTGACCAGAGGTATTGTCAATAACCAGTAATATTTTGAATCTTTTTTTTTTTTTCTGAGCAGTAGGTCTCAACTGTAGGCTTAAAATATTCAGTAAATCCTGTCATAAACAAATGTGCTGTCATCCAGGCTTTGTTGTTCCCTTTATAGAACCCAGAGTAGATTTATCGTAATTCTTAAGGGCCCTACAATTTTGGTTATCTAAGTGGGCACTGGATTCAACTTAAAGCCACCAGCTGTGTTAGCCCCTAACAAGAGAGCCAGCCTGTCCTTTGTAGCTTTGAAGCCAGGCAGTGAACTCTCCTCTCCAGCTCTTGAAGTCATAGATGGTATCTTCTTCCAATAAAAGGCTGTTTCATCTACATTAAAAATCTGTTGCTGAGTGTAGCCACCATCATGAATTCTCTTAGCTAGGTCTTCTTAGCTGTAATTTGCTGCAGCTGTATCAGCACTTGTTGCCTTATCTTACACTTTTATGTTACGGAGATGGCTTCCTTCCTTAAACCTCATGGACCAACTTCAGCTAGCCTCAACTTTTTACTTCTCTCAGCCTTCGTAGGAAAGAGGGGGGGCCTTGCTTTGACATAAGGAAATGTTGAGGCAGCCTTGATCTTCTAAATACTAAAACTTTCTCCATCAGCAAGAAGCGGCTTTTGCTTCCTATCATTTATGTGTACTGGGGTAGCACTTTTAATTTCCTTCAAGAACTGTTCCTTTACATTCACAATTTGAGTAACTGTTTGGCACAACATTCCTAGCCTTTCAGCCTATCTCTGCTTTCAATATGTCTTCATCATTTCTAGCATGTGATTTAAAGTGAGACATGCAGGGCACCTGGGTGGCTCTGTCCATTAAGCTTCGGACTCTTGATTTTGGCTCAGGCCATGATCTCAGATTCATGAGATCAAGCCCCTCATAGGGCTCTGCACTCAGCAGAAAGTCTGCTTGAGATTTCTCATTCCCTCTCCTCTGTACCTTCTCTCTCCAACTCTGTCTCTTTCTCCCTCTCTCTAAAAAAAAAATAATAAAGTGACATATGCAACTCCTCCTTTCACATGAACACTATTGCAGGGTTATTAATTGGCCTAATCTCAATATTGCTGGTTCTCAGGGAAGGGGGAATTCCAAAGGAGAATGGCCAGTCCATGGAGCAGTCAGAACACACGACACTGATCAGTTAAGTTCACCGTCTTACATAGGCGGTATTCCTGTTACCCCCCACACAAACAATGACAATAGTAACAGCAAAGATCACATTGATCACAGATCACCATAACAAATATACTAATAGTAAAGAAGTTCAAAATATTGCAAGAAGTATTAAAATGTGACATGAGACACAAAGTAAGCAAATACTGTTGGGAAAATGGTGTCAATAGACGTGCTCCAAACAGGATTGTCACAAACCTGCAATTTGTTTAAAAAAAAAAAAAGACAGTATCTGTGAAGCACAGTAAAGCAAAGCCCAATAAAACTAAGTTTGCCTGTACTTTTCAAATACCAGCAGTCTCCCTGCCGCCAATTTTAAGGGGCAAGACACTGTAATTTACAAGAGTTCTCTATTAAAATGCAAATGTTTACAAAAAGATAATATTCCAAATTCCTGTCAATTATTAATATTTTAGTAAGAGTTTACCAGATCAGGCTATCATCTAGTTAAGGAGTGAACCTATTACTGAGGGAATAAGACTTAGGTCAAATATATTTTGATACAGAAAGGAGGTGGGGGCTCAGAACAAGAGGATGCTCAGAGAAGAGGCCAAAGCTAAGATCTGTCCAACTGGGAGGCTGACATAACATTAGTTTATTAAATATCAATGATTGAAAAAGATATAAAAAATAAAAACTTTTAAAAATAAGGAATAATACATAGAAACAGAAAGGGAGAGGAAAATGTGATCTATTTTATACGTTTTTTATAGTCTACTAAAAGAAGTCAATCAAAATTATTTTTTGACCTGTGCATAAAAGAAATTATTTCCTTGACTTTTTAAGCTGATTTGCCACAATTTTAATCTCTTTATTATATATAGCTACTAAGAAAACTCTATAGAATCATAATAAACCATTTAAGAAGGCATTCTTTATCTTACAGTATCTAAGCCAAATATACATGAAAATTAAATTAAAAGATATAATTTTAATATTTCAAGTTTTCCACCTGAGGACATATAGATTGTTTTGAATCTATGCTAACATCTACTCATAACAAAATAGATCAAAGCATACAAAAAAAAAATGGACAGACCAGTTACACTTAATGTTATTGATGCAAAAATACTTAAAATATTAACAAATAAAATAAACTAGTACACTTAGAGATTAATACAACATGGGTAAGTGGAATTCATCCCAAGAAATCTATTATTATTATTCACCTTATAACAAGTAAAAAAGAAAAAAAATGGTCTAAGTAGATTACACCAAAACATTCAATATAATTCTACATACATTCCAGATTTATCCCTATTTTTGGCATCTATAAACATGAAACACTAGAAAAAATTCAAGTAATTCAGTAAATTCAAGAGGAAGGCAAAGGATGGCCACCACTGCTAACCTATGCTATTAGACAAGAACATGACTTAAGAGCTACAAATACTGGAAAGGAGGGAGCAAAATTATTTGCAGATAATGTAATCATATATCTGAAAATCTAAAGAGAATCAAGTAATACCCATTAGAACATAAGAAAACTTAATGAAATAGCCAATTATCAAATGTTTTTATAAAGATAAATTACATAAGGGAATATATGATGGGGAAAAAAACATGTTGACTAGAGCCTTAAAATACATAAAATACAGGGTATATAAACCTGTGTGAAGTAAAATATAGAATTCTACAAGGTACTAAAGGTTTTTATAAGTAGTTTATTTCTAGATGAGAAGATTCAAATCATAAATATACTAATACATCCAAAAATCTGAAGATTTAACTTTTAAGCAAAATACCAAACATCATCTTTCTCCCCAAATCTTTAGAAAATAACCTCAAAGTTCTAGAGAGTAAATGTGGGAAAATAGGCAATGTAATTTTTTTAAAGAGTAGCAAGAAGAAACTAGACCATACCAAATCAAAATGTAATTAAAAGTAGCTTGGTATAGATAGAAATAAACATCAAACAAAATAGAAATTGAAGGGGAAAATGGGAATTTTGACTTGACAAGGGTGCCATTTCAAAGCAGTGGTATTAAAAATTATTCTATCAGTGATATTAGTGTCTTTTTAAAAAAACGATTTTCTTGAAGTCTATCTAATTCACGTCAGTAAACTACCCATTTAAAGTTACAATTCTATGACTTTTGAGAGTTGTATATGCCCTTGAAACCATGACTGCAATCAAGATACAGAGCACATCCACCCCCAAAGTTTCCCCCTGCCTTAAAAACGGGATTTTGAGGGGCACCTGTGTGCTCAGTAAGTTAAGCGGTTAAGTGTCTGCCTTCAGCTCAGGTCATGATCCCAAGGTCCTGAGATCAAGTCCAGCTCCCTGCTCAGCAAGAAGTCCACTTTCCCTGTCCCTCTGGACCTCCCCCAACTTGCACACACTCTTTTCCTCTCAAATAAATGAATAAAATCTCTGAGGGGAAAAAAAAAAAAACTGATTTTGAGAAAGAGAAAACCTGAATCCGTACCTTGCTCATGTCAAAACATATTTCAAATGAAGATTTAAATGCAAAAGTGTAACATTAATAGAAGGAATAAAAAATGTATATTTCTATAATATAGGTGGTAAGGAAAGTGATTCTGAGAATGACATAAAACTCAGCACAAAGAATTGATAAATTTGACCACATCAAATTATCAAATTTCTGAATAGCACAAAATACCATAAATGAAGTCAAAGGTTCAAGACTAAAAAAAATTATTTTCAACACAAATGACAAAATATCATTTACACATTAAAAGATCTTGTAAATCGATACAAAAAAGACAAATATCCCAGTAGAAAATCTGCAGGGAAAATGAACAGGCAATGCACAGAATACTAAGATTTGTAAATTATAAGAAGCATTTTTATTTTTATTCACACTTGTAAACCTCAGCAGAGTAGGAAAGAATTCATTTTAATCACCATTTCACAAACTAAAAGATGGTCTGGATTTTCGTGATTTTGTGCCTAAGATCTAGAGAGGAACTGAGAAAATTCATTGTAAAATGAAATACACTTAAATAATTATTTCAGAAATAATTATTTCAAGAACTCCATTATTCCCTATACTAGCCAGGCTTTGTGACTTTTCATAATTTTGTTAAAATAAATTTCACAATTCTTACTGTGCACAATACCAATGTGAATCATAGATGGAAGTTTGTTATTTACATGGCTAATAAAATGATTTGACAGAAAGAAGCAACAGTTCTTTATAATGTGTAATAATCTCTAATTAAAATTTTTTTAACTTACCTTTTTACCTGGAGAAGAGGGCTTAAAGGGGTGTGAAAGTAATTCTTTCTTCTCTGTTTTTTTAATTGGTGGTAAAGTTTTCTCAAACGAATAAGGATTGGTATCAAAATATTCCCTTGGGTAAAGGTTTAACTTGAAAGGTGTTCCTTTAACTAAACGGTGGTGTTCTTCATTCTCCTTCTGTAAATCAGAGTTTGAAACTATGTAACAAATGATTCAAATGATGCAAAATGATTAAATTTTTCTTTTATATTTTAAAACATGCAAGTAGATTTTTTAAATATATACTGCTAGGTTCACTTTAAAACATTCATTTGTTATGTTTTGTTTCTATGATACAAAAGATACCACCTCTTCCACACTACAGTGGTAAGGATAACCATTCAATTTATTCTTTTGGGTAGTGTTTCTCAAATTTTAGTTTTCGTAGGAAATTCTTGATAATTTATTTAAAATACAAATTACAAGCTCTTCTCTCAAAGATTTCTGATCCTCTTGGTCTGCTAGACGATCCTCAAATCTGTAGTTTTGTCAGTCACCCCCAGGTGATGCTGATGCAGGTACCATAAAGCAATGCTTTAAAGATCACCTTTTGCTAGAATATTGTGTTTGTTTTACCAACTCCTGCACTGTAGTATTCAGTTGTAATCAGCACATATATGTGAGTAAATAGGGGGTGCCTGGGTGGCTCAGTGGGTTAAGCCTCTGCCTTCGGCTCAGGTCTTGATCTCAGGGTCCTGGGACTGAGTCCCACATCGGGCTCTCTGCTCAGTGGGGAGTCTGCTTCCTCCTCTCTCTCTTTCTCTCTCTGCCTGACTCTCTGCCTACTTGTGATCTCTGTCTGTCAAATATGTAAATAAAAATCTTTTAAAAAATTATATATGAGTAAACTACTCAAAGGCAAAAAAAAGAACCACCTTAAAAGACTAGAGGTAACAGTGCCTGGCTCTTACCACGGGGCTGGCAACAGTTCTGGTTCCATCAGCTATACTGGAAAACATGGCTGCTAGGGCCCGGGGTAGAGCACGCAGAAAGGGGTGACCTCAGGAGCAGGGACACTTAGCCCTAGATTGAGCATTGCTCCTATCCCACCTAACAAATCTTAAAAGTGAGACCTGAAAAAATTCCAACAGTTTCCAAGTCATTTCACTGCATCCCAGAACAAAGCCCAATAATTTTTTTTTTTAAGATTTTTTCTTTATTTATCTGACAGAGATCACAAGTAGGCAGAGAGGCAGGCAGAGAGAGAGGAGGAAGCAGGCTCCCTGCAGAGCAGAAAGCCCAATGTGGGGCTCAATCCCAGGACCCTGGGACCACGACCTGAGCCGAAGGCAGAGGCTTAACCCACTGAGCCACCCAGGTGCCCCAAGAATTTTTATAATATAAGAAAACATACAGCACTCAACAAAGTAAATGTCACAATGCCTGACATCCAATCAAAAATCATTAATAATACAAAGTAGAAAAATATGACCTCAAAGAAGAAAAACCAGTAATTCAAAATTAACCAAGAACTGACATAGATGTTACAATTAACAGAAAAGGAAATTGAAACAATAATCAAACTGTATACTAACTATAGAGACATATAAGATATATTTTTTTAAGAAACCAATGAAGTAGAACTTCTGGAGAGCAAAAACACAATGTGTGAGATTAGAAATACACACATGAAAGCATACCAGATCTTGCAGAAGAATAGATTAGTGACCTTAAGGACATAGAAAAAGAAACAATTCAAAATGGAATACAGAAAAGGAAAAAGAGAAGTAAAACAAACAACAAAAAACAAAGCAAACAGAGCACTGATAATCTGTGGGACAATTTCAAGAGATCTAATGCATATGTAAAAGGGGTCCCTGAGAGAGAAGAGAAAGATAAAAGAACAGAAAAAATGACTGAAGAAATAATAGCTGAAAATATTCCAACTTTGATGAAAACTATAAACCCACAAGTCCAAGAAGCTCAATAAACTCCAAGAAGAAGCAAGATGAAAACACTACCAAAGCACATCATAATCAAATTACTCAAACGAGTAACATACAAATCTTAAAAGTAGCCGAAGAAGAGAGGACAGTAAGTACATACAGAAGAACAACAAAAATCAGCATGACAGCAGATTTCTTGTCAGAAACAAGCAAGAATGCAACAGGGTAAGCTCTTTAAAATTCTAAAAAAATACATAAAATTTCTGACTTTTAAATAATAAGTTCTGAAAATAAGAGCAGAACTTTACTATTAGGAGAGAAAAGTATTTTATGCACATAAAGTTTCGGATAAGACTAATTACTGGGGCGCCCGAGGGGCTCAATCGGTTAGGTGACTGCCTTCCGGCTCAGGTCATGATCCCAGGGACCTGGGATCAAGTCCTGAGTTGGGCTCTCTGCTCAGTGGGGAGTCTGCTTATCCCTTTCCCCTCCCCCGTTCGTGCTGTCTCTCTCTCAAATACATAAATAAAATCTTTAAAAAAAAGACTACTGAGTCACTGATAAAACTGCTTTGTGTATATTTGTATGTTATTACTATTCCTACAGATGAAAAGTAGCTTATACATAATTTTGTGATAATCCATACATAGCAACAAAGATGCTTGTTAAATGACCAAGGTTCTGCCCAATTTAATAGAAAACTTTTCCTGGGTTTGGACACACCCCTTTGCAAAAATGGCCACTATCCTTCTATCTTGTGGCCCTACTGCTGCTTAAAGTCACCACAGAAAAATTGTTGAAAACTGCATGCCTAAAACAACAACAACAACAACAAAAACTAATAAAATGTTGCCATTTAAGTTCTATTGTTTAATGTCCAAACGAATTTGACTTTTCATTAATGCCAGTTTCCTCTAAGTTATATTGAAATTGTTAAATTATGTTGATACTGCTCCAAAATTTATAAGGTTTCCCCTACTCATTCCCATACAGGCTTTGTCTATATAAGCGACTATGTTTCATTCAAAGTCAAATATTATATAAAATGCGTATAGAGGCATATACGAGTACATTGAGCTTTTATTTCTATCATTAAATAGAGTACTTTCCTCCCATCCTATCACTCTCTTTTCTGTAGGTATCCACCCATTCTCTTCCTTTGACATTCTCCTCTCTCCCTATCACTCCTGCATTGCATTCATTGATCATAATGACTCGACTAGGCCGCAGGTACTGCCGCTACTGCATTAGCCACAAGATACCAGGGTGTAGTGGGAATATGGCTAAGGTTTGAGACATGGCTCTTCTACTCAAAATAGGACATAGCTGATCAGGCCAAGTTAACTAAAGTCTCATAGCAGTTGAGAGAGATATAAGGTCGATGTGATAAACTATACCAGGAGTTAAAAGCTCATCCTGGGAAGAGTGAAAAGATATATAGCAAGATATGGATATCAATATCAAAAAGGTAAAATTATCACAAATCATAAGTATCAGTCTACCATTGCCCTAGTAAAACAAACACCGATAAAATAAAACAATGCATAATTAGATCACAAATGAGTTCTCTAGGTCAACTAACAAAGATTGAAGAAAGTTAAAAATAGATTATTTTACCTTATAATTTAGTTTCGGTGCATCATAGAAATCAGCAGAGTGTGAAAACTGCTTACCAATGGTAATATTTGCATAGCTAAGGGAGGAAATTAAGTAATGGTGATTTTAGGATTCAGAAATTTAAATTTAAGTTCAAAACAAATTATATGAAAGTATGAAAAACATCTTACCCATATCCAGTTCCTTTCTTTCCTGGGTTTGTGTATAAATTCTTTCCAGGTGCCTCATATTTTTCTCTGGGTTTTGACTGTGCACTGAAGAATGGCACGGGACCACCTAATGTGCCATAGTAGCTTCCTAAACCACATCTTAAATACAGTTTTTAAGAAAAAGAGGCAAATTAATACAGCAAATTTTGTATTATACATATTTGATCACAATTTATTTAAAGAATGACTGAAAAAGGAACAAAATATATGCAACAGAACTGACTTGCCTAACTTTGGTAAGAAAAAAGCAACCAACGTTTTTAGTTTTTAATTTTCCCCATTTTCCAAAGTCACAAATTTTATGGTGAGATAATGTTTTTATTTTTTATGCTTATTTTAAATGTTCCATATAAACAAAATTTCATAATCTCTAGGAAGTGAAAATAGTTTCCATTAATTCAGGAGATTACAGCTTTACTAACCTCAAAAAAATAGGACAATTAAGCACAAAATTGGCCTTCAACCAATCCTCACCACAAATTCTACACACATTACAGAATGTGCATTAATGTCATATCATAAAGCTTATATATAATATGATACACCAGACTACATGATTTTCTTTGTTTAGTGGTTTAAAGGTAAGAAAAAAATGGACCTTCACATTAATAACTGTCTCAACTAAAATACTGTTAAACTCTATGCATGTATCTTCACCATGATTTTTAAATAACATCTTCATAAATTATCTTCTTTATCAAAAAAAGGGCTTCTCTTAATTTTATAATTTTTATGTATACATTTTTAAAGTTTTTACAAAGCAAAAAAAAAAAAAAAAAAAAGAGTAAAGGGCACAGATGACCCAAGGTAGCTTTTTCAAGGTTTTGAAACAAATGTATTTGCATTATTTAGCTGGCTTTTATTACATGAACTAATAGAGAGCAATGACATAATCAAAAATCTAATGAGATGAGGATCTACTTAGAACTACCTGTCAACCTGTATCACCCAATATTAACTGTCTCCACCTCCAAAACAAGTGTAAAAGTTTAAAAAATGGCTCATACTTCTTAAGTCCTCCAGAATAATACACAATTTGAGCTAGAGTAGAGAAAAGGACAGGAGACATATCTATGACTTTTCCCCAAACACTTACGGCTTTTTATCTCCACTGCTAGGGAGGAAGGCTTTGCCTAGATTTTTTTTGGCTTCTTCCATCATACGCTGTCTCCTCACTTGGTTCAGACTCACATAGCCTTCACCTTCAAATATCCTTACAAAATGGGGATCAAAATAACCAGCCTGGAGATTCGACATTTCTTTGGATCCCCCAGGTAGCATCTGTTTATTTTTGCTTGCAGCCTCATTAAAAGGTCCTTTAAAAATAAATTAGGAATATCATAATTTTGAGCTCACTAATAATTAAAGAACATGAAAAATAACTGAGAAAAGTTTCAAACTGTGGGATTGGGCCCAGTGAGTTTTGAGTTCTAAATGCTGTCTCGAAACGTTCACTGAAAGCTCCGTGTTAGAGTATATTCACAATAAGACCTAAGAGGTTTCCACTAAACCATTTTATTAATTAGGTCCTGGTTATAGGCTCTGAATTTTAGAGCTGAAAAAGACCCTGAAAATTATTTAATCCAATGTTTCCCCATCCATAAACTAGAAAACACTGTGTGAGATTATCAGTAAGTACTTGTTGGGGGCGGGGCTGGGGGTTTAGGTTGAATTGAAAGGTGTTCCATCCTCAAACTGAGACAATCCCCCTCCTGGATATATACTCTACACACAGGAGGTTTATACTCACTAAAAGATGTGAACAAGAATTTTCATAGCTGTTTCATTCAGAATATTAAAAAACAAGTAACTACTCAAATGTGCATCAACAGGAGAGCAAATAAATAAATGTGATATATTTATACAACAAAATAGTAGTAGCCCAGCAATTTTTTTAAAAGGCTTTTTTTATAACAGCCTTTTTTTAAAAAGCCTTATTTATTTACATTTAGAGCTTCTTTTGAAATTTAGATCTAGGAGCCCTCAATTTGGGAAGTCCTTCAGTAATTTGAAAATTTTTTTGAACTGCAAACAATCCTTAAATCAGCAAGTTATTTAAATTGAGTTTGTATCACTCGTTTTTTAATTGAAATTTTTGAAAAGGTAATATATTCACATGGTTCCAAATCCAATAACATGTTTTTACAATAAATTTTCCTCCCATACTCGTACATCCAGTTCCTCTCCCACAGGAAATCATGGTATTTTGTTTTCCAGAGAATGTTTAAACATGTCCCAATGAATATTTTCATTTACTTTTCCATCTTTGATGCTTAGTATAATATATAATAAACAATTCTGCACCTTGATTTTTTTTTTATTTAACAATATATCTTGGAGATGCTTCACGTCACACGTCAGTGTATTCTTTTTGTAACAAAGGAGTCACTGAATAACCAAAAATTTAACTAAGTCATTTAAAATGTTTATTTACTTTAGCTCTTTATTATTTATGACTTTTCTAAAAATCCCTTAGCTATTCAATTAGTATTTTACTTTTCAGGAAAGCAAGTCATGTATGACCTTTTGGCATGTAAATGTAAATACTGCTTGCATAAGAAAGTGTCCCATCTGAGAAACCATAAGCTAAAAACAAATTATTCTGCACCTTCAGAAAGAAGTAAAATTACCTAGGACAGAGAATATACAAAGGAAGGGTATCCCAGTGAAAGGAGCTTCCTGTTCTTATAAAATTAAGTTCTCTCTTTTATTTTTTTTTAAAGATTTTATTTATTTATTTGACAGAGAGAAATTACAAGTACACTGAGAGGCAGGCAGAGAGAGAAAGAAGGAAGCAGGCTCCCTGCTGAGCAGAGAGCCCAATGCGGGACTCGATCCCAGGACCATGAGATCATGACCCGACCGAAGGCCACCCAGGCACCCCGAAAATAAAGTTCTCTCTTAACGCTATTGAAATTTTACAATTTTAATGCTCTAAAATACAGAACAATAAAAAATACCATTTAAGAATATTAAACCCCATGGGGGCACCTGGGTGGCTCAGTGGGTTAAAGCCTCTGCCTTTGGCTCAGGTGATGATCCCAGGGTCCTGGGATCGAGCCCCGCATCTGGCTCTCTGCTCAGCAGGGAGCCTGCTTCCTCCTCTCTCTCTGCCTGCCTCTCTGCCCAATTGTGATCTCTGTCAAATAAGTAAATAAAATCTTAAAATAAATAAATAAATAAAATATTAAACCCCAAATTTCATATAGTAAGTACCCACTGTTAGGCTGTAAAGAAAACCAGATATACTTACGATTAAATGATGACACATATTTATCACCAACAGTAATATATTCCATCTCACTAAAGAGGCCAATCCTCTCCATATCCGTTTTCCCTCCTTCCACAGGCATGGTTCCTTCTTGTGGTGGTATTCTCTATATTGACAACTTCAGAGGGTTCACTATGGTTATTTCTTTATAGCAAAATCCTACTTTCTTTTGAAAAATCCAGGGAAAAAAGTTCAGGAGAAAGACAATTATTAAATTTCAGTCCAAATTACTTGCAGTCTGGGAATTAGCATTCACTGTAAAACAATGGTCCTAAACTATGTGGGGAAAGAATCTACTTTGTGGGACTAAAGGGGAATAATAGCATTCAAATTATGACCATGAACCCTCCCCTGGATTCTCTGGCTGATGTATCTACAAAATAGGAACAAATGTGTATGACAGCATCTATCATATTGCCATTCATCTGTTGTAAATGATAAAACTGTTACTGTATAGTATAGTACAAATACTGTGTAAAAAACATCTTTCTTTTGAGAAGTTCAAAGTATATTTAAAAATCAATTACATAAGGGGAGAGGACGCTTTCAGTTTAGAGCAAATAATTTAAACATACTGCGTTGTCTCTGATGTTGGAAATTACAACAGTTTTTCAGAATCCACAACACATACGGTCATTATGTGTTATCCTATAGTTCTTTTATAAACTTTGAATGAATACAAGAAATGTGTCACTGGCAAAATTAGTTCACAAAGGGGATGGATGGGAAAGGACAATTGTCTAGGCAAGATAAAAATTAAGAACAACAAAACAAATGATAATCCACAATGAATTAAGAGTATTTGTTAAAGGGCAAACTGCAATTGTGAATTTCCTTCTGAAATACCATATTAAACATTCAAGTATTTATTTAGATGTTTTTTAATTAAACAGGTTCTGGAAAGGAAAACCAAGAGCTAAGGAATATTTGCTTCCATTTCATCATTATATATTTTTAAATATATTTTTATTTATAAATGTATCTATATAAATATATTTATATACATCATTATATTTTTTAAACATATATTATTTTTTAAATGGTCTCCACATCTAGTGTGGAGACCCAAAGTGGGGGCTTGAATGCACTACCCTGGGATCAAGACCTGAGCTGAGATCAAGCGTGGGTCCCTTAGACTGAGCGCCCAGGGCACTCCCATAATATTTTTTTAAGTACCAACTAGATGCACTGGGCTTACATTACTGAATAAGACACGGGTTATGCTTCCCAATTTATAATCCTCGGTAAGACCCTTTTGTCTTGAATTTCAGTGACACTAAACACACTTGCTTGTGTGTTCACAGGCAACTGGGGCTCATCTGAGCATCGACCTTATTGACGTGTAATATCAAGGCCGCGAGACTCCGTTTAAACAAAAGCATAAGAAGATATGCTTCCATCCCACCCCCCACACCCCCACCCTTCCTCCTCTTCCCCTGACCAGGTCTGTTTTCAAAGCAAACGTCAGTCATTAGGGGTGTATCACTTTCATCTGCGGCTTGTTTCAAAGCTCCAACCCACTGCTGTTTCACGGACTCAAATCCTTTAAATGGTTCGCAAAGTCCTCTAATCACCCACGTTTGTCACCACGGGGAACCCCACCCCCTGGCACCTGGGCTCCACTTGACTTCTTTCAATTCTCAGATAAGGCTCGCTGCAGCCACAGGACCATGGCACCTGCTGTTTCGCTTCCTGCGAGTACTTCACCGTGCCGACTCCTTTAGTTCCCCCAGCTAACACGGATCCTTCGGGCTGTGTAGCTCATTGATCACTTCTTTAATTATCTCTCACGTACTTCCCTTCCCAAGCCCTCGCCATGGTTTATCTAACGGGTTATGAGTTCACGTACAACGTGTGGGCATCCTTTAATCAACAGCTGTTTTCCTCCACTAAACTGTTGGCTCCACGAAGGCAGGCACCGGGGAGAGTCTGGCTCTTCCTTACCCCAGTGTTTCCAGCGTCTGCGCAGCGCTCGGCGCACGACCCAGCGAGCCACAGAGGGGAAAAGGAAAGGAGAAGTTCCCGCCTTGAATTTTCCCACTACTTAACTCTTCGTGACCCACATTTACAGAATCGTTGGTTCCTTCAACAAACACTCCGCAAACCCCTCCTGTGGGTAAAGCTCGCGGACAGAAGCTAGGAAAACATTTCAAAGGGCACCACGGATCCTGGCCCCAGGTTGCTTACAACCTAAGCCGGCGAGCGCAGGATGAAGTGTACCCCAAGCTGACTTCGGCAAGATTCCCTTAAGCTTCAATCGCTGAGGGGACGGGGCGGTGGAGGAGAGGGCGGAACACTGAAGCGACAGGAAAATGACTTCCCATGAAGGAAACAGGCTCTGAGTAGGGACGCATCTAAAGGACAACACCCTGCGGCCCCGAGGACCAAGTCACCTCTCAGAAGGACACCCCGTCCGACAGCCGACACCAGGTCGTCTGAGGTCGGGTCCGCGTTAACTCTGCCACAGGAGCGACAGGGGCTACAAGCCACGTCGCGCCAACTCCTGCGCGCGACGCCTCCCTGCGAAGCGCCTCCGCACGCTCCGCGCACGGCCTATAGGGACCGTGGCCGCAGCTGTTTATTGTGACGCGTTGCCTCGGGCACGGGAGAACTCGTTTCTAAGTACGCTACGGAAGGATACGTGGAGAGTGCGGAACAGGCGTAAAGACTTTAGAATATGGGTAGAATGAGAAAGAATCAACCAATAGAATTTAGGGGGAAGAGACTTCTTCCGCGAGAAGCCGTGGTAAGGTCCGCCCCGTGACGTTGCTGCGGGGCATGTTGGGAGTTGTAGTTAGTCTTCCCAGGCTCCGCCCCTGGAAACGCCACTTCCGGGCTAGCGTGCGGAGCCCTTGCGCGGTGGTCAGCGCCGCTGTCCGAGCCACGTAGCAGACATGGTGAGTACATGCAGTAGACCCCTGCGTTTCCCTTCAGACTTTCGTAGTTTCCATGAGTCCAAGCCCTTGAAAGGAGCTGCCCTGGCAGGACCCACGGTAGCAGCTGCGAGCTCGGTGGGCTGGGCCTCCTTTCTCTCGGTCTGTCCCTGCTAGAGCTGGAAGGAGACTGTCCCGCACAGCCTAGACTATCCCAGCTCAGCCACTGTAGGACCTTCGCTCCCCGCGTCTCCTCCTTGTGGAATCATGTTGAGAACGAGGGATTATTTGTTGTCTTGAAGGTTTGAAGAGGTATCGGACCTGGGAAAGATAGGAGTCACTTTCTTCAGATCCTCTATTCCCTGAGCCCCCGCGTTTCCCTCCCAGCCGTCCGGCCAGGTCTTCCGAGCCTTTTCCTGGAGGTGGTGGTCTTCAAGGATGCTTTTCTTTACATCCTGCGTTTCCTCCCAAGTTATAGATCCAGATTTTAGAAATGTATTCCGAGCTCTAGATCTTTATCTACTACCTTCGCCTGGATAACTCCTATGTATTTCACACGCAGCAAGTTCAAAACTATTTCCACCTCGGCTCGTCCCACACCCGCTCTTCCAGTTATCCGCGGATCAGGAAATCCACCGTGTTGGGCATGCCGGAAACCTGGAAATCATCCTTGTCGTCTTCCCCTTCTCAACCCCCGAACATCGGATCAATAATCAGATCCTCTGCGTGCTATTTCGGCATGCCTGTCACTTGTCCTTCACGCCACTCCTACCATCCCTGTCCTTGCCCTCGTCAGATCTCTACTGATCCGTGGTAGGCTCTTAAGTGTTCTTCCAAGTGGGTCTTCACCAGCCTGTGCCCCTGCTTGCAGTGGGTTCTCCTACCTCCACCCCCAACTTTCCTTTCTAGTTGTTCATACTCGTACCTACTTGCCCTTCTCATCTCAGCCTTAAATGTTATTTCTTCAGAGAGGATCTCAATTCGGAAGCCTAGGGAGGTTGAGATCTCTTGTGGAATCATCGCAACAACCCTATGAAATAGCGGATTTTTCCTATTTTACAGAAGAGTACAGAAGTCCTGAGTGATTAGTTACATTGTGCAGAATCATGCAGCGTTAAATACGCTCTTGCCTTTTTCACTTTTGCCTTCTGTATTTTTCATTGTCATTAAGTATTTTTTGTTCAAATGGCAGCTGTAGAACACTTCATAGAGCAGTTCCTCAAATGGTTGCCTAATATTTATATGGTAGTATTGTTCTTTATTTACTGACTTCTTACTGGTTTAGAAGATTTCCTTTTTTTTTTTTTTTTTTTTTTGCTATGATGAAAACAGTGTGGGAAGTGCACAACATTGAAGTTAAATTTTTGCTGAACTTCGATTATTTCCTTAGGACAAATTTCCAGAAGTAGAATTGACTCTCATTTGTATGAAGATGAATTTGTTTTGTTTTACAACGGAATTTTGGTTCTGTTTGTCTCAGGTGATTTCAGAGACTATGGATATACTCTTCAGAATAAGAGGAGGCCTTGATCTAGCTTTTCAGCTAGCTACTGCTAATGGTAAGTCTGACCAAAAAAACTTCTTTTTTATTATAAATTGATGATGAAATATACTGGGATCCTCTTCATTTTGCAAATGAAACTGAGTGAGAGAGAGGATAAATTCAAATCGGGTGGTTAGTGAGTTCTATAAATCGGATTTAAACTTGGGTACTATGTTCCAGCACCACTGCTTGCCTGTGAGGCTTCTCTGTGCAAATTAGAAAAAAATGTCCTCTTTCTTAAAAAAAGAAACTTCACTGTCCACTGACAGTTGTCACAATAAATATAAATATTCACAATGAGCACAGTGCAAACAAGACATGCAGATTTGAACATTGCAGACTTGCACCTATATATAACCCTGAATCTCCAGAGCCTACACTCTTGAAAGTTATGTTGTTTTTTAATGGTATAAGAATTCTGTGGGAGAAATATCAGCAGAGTTTGTATCAAGCAAATTCTAGGATGTCTTCCCGTTTCTGACTTGGGCTAAGGCCACAAACAGAGGTAAAGGATATCAGGGTAGGGAGAGTTGTGTTTGAAAGATGTTTCATTTGAGATGCCAGAGTCTATCAAGTGCAGATTCAGGTAATTTGAATCTGAAATTTAGGGGAGGGTGGGTGGTCAAGACTGGAGAGAAAGAATATCTCTGAAGGATCATTAACACCATGATAAGAAATAAAATCATTCAGGAAAAGTGTGATCAGTGGCGTCAGAAACCACAGAGAAGTTCAGAAAGATAAGGAATGGAAAGGTCCCTAGCTGGCCATCATTTCCTGGCCCCACAGAAATAGGAAGAGAGAGAATGCAGAATGTTCTTTCTGACTCATCCTTTCATGCTAAAAAAATTGCTCTCAATCTTGGTCCATTCGAATCTCCACTCCCAAACTAATGAAAGTAAATTTGGGGATAAACAGAAGATAATCCAGGAATTATGTTTGTCTTTTGTAGTGTAGCTGAAAGTCTTTAAATTTGGCCTTCTGAAACATATCGAGATGTCTTAAATCTCTCTTGTTTTGTTTTTTTTTTTTTTAAGATTTTATTTATTTTATTTGACAGACAGAGATCACAAGTAGGCAGAGAGGCAGACAGAGAGAGAGAGAGGAGGAAGCAGGCTCCCTGCCGAGCAGAGAGCCCGATGCGGGACTCGATCCCAGGACCCTGAGATCATGACCTGAGCCGAAGGCAGCAGCTTCAACCACTGAGCCACCCAGGCGCCCTTAAATCTCTCTTGTTAATAAGTAATCTTTTCTCTACCACAGCCCCAAGGTATTTATTTAAGATATCAGGGTGATAGTTAAATAAATGTTTTTTGTTGTTGTTGTTTTAAAGATTTTATTTATTTATTTGAGAGAGAGAGACAGTGAGAGAGAGCATGAGCGAGGAGAAGGTCAGAGAGAGAAGCAGACTCCCCATGGAGCTGGGAGCCCGATGCGGGACTCGATCCCGGGACTCCGGGATCATGACCTGAGCCGAAGGCAGCCGTCCAACCAACTGAGCCACCCAGGCATCCCTAAATAAATGTTTTAATCACAAGATTAAATAGGTTTAGGATTTAAGAATATAAAGTTTAAATAAGTATTTGTGTATTGTCTTTAAATATATCTTCTTGAACCATGAAAATGTTTTACATAATCCAAAGAGAATAGTAAATTAAAAAGAAATCCCTGAAAATGAAGTAAAAAAAGTTTCAGGTTAATGACACATTACACAGAAAAAACTTTGACTTTAGAATACACTACTCTTAGTGGGGCAGAGTCCAAAGATACAAAGAACTTCAAAGAAATTTGAATTTCATTCAATAGTTTTACTGCTATAAGGTATGTGGTATTTTGAAAATAATTGGTATCCTCTTATATTAGTGGTGAAATAACTGTTTGGAAAACAGGTTGGCAGTTTCTCAAAAGGTTAAACATAGACTTGCCCTGTGACCCAGCAATTCTACTCTAAGTGATCACCTAAGAAAGATATGTGCACACAATAATTTGCACACAAATGTTCATAGCATTATTCATGATAGCCAGAAAGCAGAGAGACAGTCCACTTGTGTATCAGTTTATGAATGGATAAATAAAGTATATTGTCTTCATTCAAGGATATTATTATTGAGCCAGAAAAAAGAAATAAAGTACTGATTTATACTACAATATGAATGAGTCTTGAAAGTACTAGACAGGATGAAAGGTAGACATGAAAGGACACATAATGCGTGATTCCATTTATAGGATGTTTCCAGAATAGGCGGATCTATATAGACAGAAAGTAGATTAGTGGTTGCTATGGGTCAGTGTAAGAGGAATGGGAAATGAGTGCTGATAAGTATAGGGTTCTTTTGGGGTGATGATAGTGTTCTGGAAATAGTGATGGTTATAAACTTTGTCAGCTTCTAAAAGCAAGTGAATTATATGCATTAAAAGGATGAATTTTTATGCTCTGTGAATTTAATCTCAATTTATTAAAAAGAAAGGCATAAATTTTCTTTTTATATGTTCAATTATTGAATCTAGAGAATAGTTATTTGGGAGCCAATTTCCTATGTTGTACTTTTGTGTGTTTGGAACGATTCATGTTGAAAAGTTTAAGATTTCTTTTATTAACCTCTATTTATATTCTTTTAATTTAGAAATATTTATCAAGAAAGCACTAAAACATGTGCTGAGTGACCTGTCAACCAAGCTTTCTTCAAATGCCCTTGTGTTCAGAATTTGCCACAGTTCAGTATATATATGGCCTAATAGTGACGTAAACACCATTCCAGGAGAACTGAGTGATAGCTCTGCTTGTAAGAACATAATGCGCTTTATTCAGTGAGTATGTTTGAAAATTGCTAGAAATGTTTTCAACATGTCATTTCATATTGTAAACATCTTTGTGTATTAAACGTCTAGCTTTGAACAGGAAGAAGATATAAAACGAAAATTTATGAGAAAGAAAGACAAGAAGTTATCGGACATGGTAAGCAAATTTATAATCCTTGAATTTGGACCAGAGTGATGAGATCTTAGAGGTTATTTAATGCAACTCTCTTATTTTTTACAGATCAGATTTTTGAGGTCAAAAATGACAAGAGTGACTTGTCGGAGGTTATATCTCTGTTTTACATGTTTAAGCTTTTGTTCCATAGTCATACATATCCTAATACATACATTTTGGGGGATGCTTTCTGTGCTCCCACAAAAATACACAGTTCGAGTATGTTTGCAAATTACTTAAAATTAAATAAAAATGAACCACTCTAAAACATGACAGAGACACATGGTGCTGTGAGATAGTAAATAAATGATTTACCTTTCTTCACACTGTTCTTAGTTCTGGTGCTTCTTGAACCAGTGTTATTGAGGACCGGCCATTTGCCACAAAGTTGGCAAGCACTGGAGATAAATAATGGAGCTACTTCAAGGGAGGAAGTTTTACGAAGTTAATAGGACTGCAGTGTTTTTCTAGGCTGTTATGGGAAAATAGGGTGGACATGAGGTTAGAGAGCTAGGCGGGGGCCACTTCAGAAGAAGCCGAACTCAGCCAGCAGCTGTGGTAACAGAGAGGAGGGATCCAGGAGATGTTTAGGGGATAAAATGGACGATACTTGGAAAGGAATTGGAAATGGAACGACCATTTTCTTTCTTGGGTTAAGATGGGCGATGGGGAAGTCATGAGGTCGGTTTTGGTCACGTGGTTTGAGACCCCAGTGAGACATCCACATGAGCTGTTACAGAACATACTGTGGGCTGTAGAATCAGGTGATTTGAGAATTACGTGTAGCTGGAGCTTGACATTTTGAAGAGTACGGGTCAATTACTTCCTCAGATGGGATTTGTTTTAGGCTTCCTCATGACTAGATTGAGGTGGTGCGCTGTTGGTAGGAATGCGCCTGAAGCAATGTCCTGTCCTCCTCAGCACATCGTATTGAAGAGGCATGTGCTATCAGTTGGCCTCTAGTATTGGTGATGTTAACTCTGATCCCTTTCTTCCCATGGTGTCTGCTCATTTTCTTCTCTGTGAGGCCATTGTATTTTCCCTTGTAAGTAGCAAGTATCTCATGGTAAGATACTTTGAGGCTATCCTATTCCTCACCAAAGTTTTACCCACCACTTTCAGTGTCAACCAATAATTTTTGTCTGAATCCGACAATAGCCTGATGGTTGCAAAGTGATTTTGCTATCATTTCCTTTTATACTTCTTAGATGACATTGGACTGTAAGGAGAGCTTTGTTTTTCCCTATTTATTTATTACATGCATGGAAGCATGAGTTCCTATTTTATGCAATGAGTTAAAATCTTTGGATGCTCACATTTTCCAAGATTTGGTCAATGAATGCTTCTTCAGGCTTGCTCCAATGTCCTTTTGACACGTATTTTTGAGTACTTCCTACTTCTTCCACAAGATGATCTAGGCACATTATGTACTACTGTCCCTGTTCCAGCCCAGGGATCAGGCATTTCTCTAAGGAGCACACACACATACGCATACGTACCATACATGTATACATATTTATACACACAGAGACACACACACACATACCACGGTACATTTCTATTTATCTTTGTAAATCATATTTGTATTTCCAGTTCTACTTCTTCCTCACTGAATTTGTAACTTTTTGCCTCTGAGAAACTTGGCTTCTAGTATACTCACTATTTTGCCAGATTTGTTCAAAACAGAAAACATTCAAACAAAGTACTTTCAGAGTTGTTATTCCATACCACTGTAAAATTCAAACCTACTAACAGTTCAGTATCTGTTTATAGTTCTCTGTGTCTCTAGGCCAGGGGCTTATAGTTCTAATGTATGTTTAAAAGTTCCTTTGGTGTATGGTTATTATATCTTGTTCATTGGATTTTTTTTTCACTCTAAGTCTATACAGAAGTAGAATAATATATGTAATCCTGGTGAACGTGTACCAGCTTTAATACTTATAAACACACGCGCACATACACACACGTGCACACACACGAATGTTTAAAAAAAAAAGTGATCAACAAATGGTCAGTCCAAGTTCATCTTCATCCCCACTCCCTCTCCACCTCCCTGCGAATTATTTTGGAGCAGAGGAGATTTTTTTTTTAAGATTTTTTTTTAAGATTTTTTTTTAAGATTTTTTTTAAGATTTGGGTCATAATCCCAGTTTACTATAATACAGCTTTGTATGGCCCTTAAAAAGTCACTTGCCCTTTATATTTAACATTCAGTATGCTATAAGTTGACTATTACTGTTTCTCTTTATAGCATCAAATAGTAAACATAGATCTTATGCTGGAAATGTCAATCTCTGTGGGAGCTGTCACCCCCATCATTGAAAGAGAAAGCGGAGGACACCACTACGTTAGTATGACTTTACCTGTAGATGTAGTTCTGTCTGTTGCTCCAGAAGAAACATGGGGAAAGTAAGTATTTTGTACTGCTACTGACACATTTATATAAGCCCTCCTCCCCAGAGTAATCAGAGCCCGTTTTTAAATATCACGTAGATATATCCAGGATTATTGTTACTTTTACTATGATTTATTCCCTGTTATTAAACTGAGTCGTCTAGTAATTAAATGTTTATTTAGAGGAAATAGGGTAGTGTGCAAAACCTATAAGGTTTTCCCATTACCTATACCTAGGAAATATACAGTATACTTAATTTTGCATAAAGTTAGACTTCATTTAATATCCTGGTCCAGTGAAGTTTTTTCTTACTGTATTTGGGATATATTAACTCTCCATTCTAATTTATCATAACCACTATAACTTTCATTAATGTACTTGAATATTTCCCTCCACAGAGTTCGTAAACTTCTAGTTGATGCAATTCATAATCAACTAACTGACATGGAGAAATGTATTTTGAAGTATATGAAAGGAACATCTATTGTGGTCCCTGAACCACTGCACTTTTTATTGCCAGGGGAAAAAAATCTTGTAACAATTTCATATCCATCAGGAATTCCAGATGGTCAGCTTCAGGCCTATAGAAAGGTAATACCAAGGGGCGCCTGGGTGGCTCAGTCGGCTAAGCATCTGCCTTCAACTTGGGTCATAATCCCAGCATCCTGGGGTCAGGCTCCCTGCTCAGCGGGGAGCCTGCTTCTTCCTCTCCCTCTGCTACTTCCCCTGCTTGTGCTTTTTCTTCTCTGTCAAATAAATAAAATCCTTTAAAAAAAAAAAAAAGGAAGCAAGAAAGGTAAAACCAATACACTTATTCTTAGAAAAATTATGACATTCATTCACTTTATATTTACTTAAAACATTTCAAATAAATGGAATTTATTTTGTGATTTAACATGAAAGTGGAATCAGACTACCGTCTTCACATGTTATTTAATTTCTGTTAACATAGAACTTTTTTAAAAGCGTATTAATGAAAAAATATGCTAAACCATATTTTACATTTTGATTTCAGAAACTCAGTATGGTTCATATGTTCTGTGAAATTTTTCTGTAATGAGATACAGAAATGAAAAGATGCTTACATGCCTTGAGCTGCTGCTGAGTGTTTATAAATAAATTCCTTTTCCCATCCCTTGCTTTCAGATTTGTAGAAGAGACAAGATCACGGTTAGGGAAGGAAAGCTAGGATTTATGCTAATTCTAATTAGGATTTATAGTAATACTTTACACCCCATCCCCACCTCCCAGGGTTATTTGGGTTTTATTAGAGGCAGTTTGAGGAAAGCATGATCAGCATTCAAAGAACTGAAATTTATTAATGAATTGGCTAGTTTTGGAGTGCATATTTTTGATGTGTGGTCTTGCCTGGCGTCCATGCCACTGTACCACAGGAACATCTCCCTCATCTGTCCCTGGGAGGAGGCAGAGTGCTGTGACCCTCTGCTCAGTCTGTAAGTGCTGGTGGACTTGACCTGCAGAGGCACCCGATGATCCCACTCCAGAGTACTTAGGAGACACAAAAAAGAAAATGTCAGACTTTACAAAGAAGGGTCACATTTTTATGCAGTTGGGAAAACTTTGCATTTTAAACATGTATGCGTATTTTAATTTTGATGCCCTATTGGTTGGCTTCCTACCACCCATCTCTCCTCCAGAATTTAATCACCACCCCTTGTATTTGTTAAGTACTCTAAGCATGACTTTTCAGAATACTTTCATGTTATTCTATCCTTGTTAATTCTAATTTACTCATTTACAAGGCTGTTTCCAAAACAGATTTCACCCTGGATGTATTTTAATAGACTGCGTTATAATAAAGTAATTTGAAATTATGTTACTTCTCTCACTCTGACAAATTACAGTCAGCCCTTGAATAACACAGGTTTGAACTGCAAGAGTCCGCTGGCCCACAGATTATTTTCAGTAACTATGATACAGCACTGTAAATGTACTTTCCCTTCGTATTTCTGTAATAGCATTTTCTTTTATGTAGCTTACTATATTGTAAGAATATAGTATATAATACATAGACATATATGTGGATTTTTGACCGTGAGAGGGCTCAGTGCCTCAAATCCCCACATTGTTCAAGGCTCAACTACATTTTCCTTTTTTCTGTGATCCCTTCCAGTTTCTACCCATATCCATGGAAAAACATACATAACTCTCTTTTGGGTTTAGTTTAAATCCCACCCTTTTCGACCTCTGTGAATTATATTATAAGTGTGTTTGATAACTTTTATAGCCAATATATAGTTATTTTTGTTTTATGTCTTTAGATTGAGTTTGTTTACCAACGAGCAAGGAATCTAAGCTATTTAACTTTTTTCTCTTTTCTATTGATTCTGATTTCATTTAGGAATTACATGACCTCTTCAATCTGCCTCACGACAGACCGTATTTCAGAAGATCTAATGCTTATCACTTTCCAGATGAGCCATACAAAGATGGTTACATTAGAAATCCACATACTTATCTCAATCCACCTAACGTAGAGACTGGTATGGTGAGTTTAATAATTATTTATGGAGTCGACTGATGACCAGTGTCAGTGGTGATTTTTTTGTGTGTATCCAGTAGAAGTTTTAAGGATTGATTCCGAATGTATGTCATCTCTCAAACAAAATTTACCACCCCTTTCTTTTAATAATCGTTGCTTAATAGCAGTATTCACAATAGTCTGAAAAGGTCAGAAATAGATAGCATGTACCACAGTTTTCCTACTAAAATTCCATTCCCTGATTTATTCAAAGGTGTCTCCCCATTTATTTTCACCCTGAGCCTGAGAAATCATGCCAAGTAAAGAGCGTGTTTACCCACAGCACACCGCAGCCAAGTTCGGTAAGGCCCTGTGGCACGTTTTCTCTGCAGCAGGTGCCTGGGTGCAATTGGCAGCTTCCCACCAGCGGAAGCTCCAAGAAGTGTGGCTGGTGGGGCACGAGGAACGGTTCCTTAAGGGTGCGTGTGGGCTGGGAAGAAAGGGTCCCATGGGCACCCAGCCCAGGAGTTCTTACACAGCCTGGCCTCTTAGCAGCCCTATGACTGGCGGCCTCCTGTCTCAGGCCTCTGCTGCTTCCTTACTGGGATGTTTACTCTTTCCAGGGGTATGCTTTGATCTGAAGTGGCCTGCTTTTTTACCCTGTCTTTTCTCAGCCTGTTTCCTCATTGTTTCCAGTTGTTTCCTGTCATCTTTAAAGCAGCTCACCACCCAGCTCATTTCAGCCCGATTCCCGCCCCCGACTGGCACCTCTCACACCCCAGATCCCCTGAGAGGAAACCTAATTGTCCAACATGTCCTGGCATTTATTCAGTATCTCATGCGTCTCTGTGCGCTTTGTAAGGAAATCCTAAGAATGAAAAATGAATACATGATACAGCCTAGAGGACCGCGGGAGCCACTTCTAGTCCTGGCCGTCAGAGGGCGCTGGGGACAGCAGTTCCGCCCGCAGCAGCCGCGGACTGCCCGGCTTCCCACGGAGAGACCCTGGCTGGCTGCTTACCAGGTCGTGTGGACAGATGAGTCTCTATCTCTAGTCATCCTGTCGATGATAGAAAATCATTTTATTTATTTTGCTTGTATGGGAGGAAATCCTGGGAGACCTCTTCCTGGTTAAGAACCTTGCTCTGTCACAGTCATGGTGTCACCATAGGCCATACAAAGTGTAGAGTCTCTAACAAACAACATAACTCTTGGTGGTTTTCTCGATTATTGCATAAACGTCTTCTCTCAGACTGTATTTGGGACTCCTCTAGATAGGGTGGGTGTACCTGTGTCATATATTCATTTTTAAATTTTAATAGTTCCTTACAAAGTGCCTAGACATTCAAAACGTACCAAATAAATGCTGATTGATTTTTGACAGTGAAATGGGTTTATTATTTCTATTATGGAGATATAAGACGCACTTACATATTTTAAGACATTCAGTATATGATGTTTGATGTGTACATATAACATATATATAAATTGTAAAGCACGGTAAGGAGATGAATACCAGAGAGCTCCCTACCCAACTTAAGAACTAGAACATACCAGCCTACCTGTGTGTTCCCTCCTTTTCCACTCCTCTGCCTCCCCACAGCCTGAAAGGAACTCAGTGTATCCTGAGTTTTATTTGTATCACTCACTTCCTTTTTTTTTTAAATAGTTTCCCCACATAGGTGCATATTTCCTCAACACTTACAGTTTGGCTCATTTTGAGTTTTATAAAAAAAACTGGGTCATTTTATATTTGGTCTTCTACAACTCGCTCCGGCACTCACTGTTAAGTATCCAAGAGTTCGTCATGGTATTGTGTCGAACTGTGGTTCGACTTCTTTATTGCCATGTAACAAACTGTGTATGGCTTGTCCAGATATTTTGTTATTCAGCCAACCCTGATAGGAAAGTTGCTGTACCTATTTCTTGTTATATATGTGCAACAGCCGTCAACATTTTGCTTCATTTCACCTTCTTCCCCCCCCCACCCCCCAGCCCCGACCCAGGCCATTTCAAAGAAAGCCACGCACAGCCTGGTATTTACCCCTAAACACTATAGCACAAATCTCCAATGGTAATAGATTTGCATTCATGGGATTAACCTCCTTTGGTTATGATTCATTATTACTTTTTGTTCTCTGCTGGATTTCATTTGCTAACATTTTTAAGATTTTTGCATCTGTGTTCATGAATAAGATTGGCTTCTGAATTTCCTCACATTATTTTTTTTTCTGTCAATAATATACTGGCTCATTAAAAGAGTTGGGTAGCATTCCTTTGTTTGTTTTTTTTTAATTTTCTAGAGGAGTTTTTATAAGATTGGCATGATCTTTTTTGATCATTTGGTAAAGCTTACCTATAAAATAATCTGTGCTTAGCATTTTCTTTATGAGAACATTGTTAATAAATTTAATTTTATTAATGGTTATAGGACTTTTTTCATATCTCTAAGTTCTCTTTACCTAGGTTTTAGTCTCTCCCATAGTTGTAGTGATGGGTTGTTTTTTTTTTCATTCTTTGTATCATTTTTATGCCTTTTTTTTTTCCGGTTTCAGTCTCTTTATTTATTTTTTTTTAATTTTTTAAGATTTTTTTATTTTTTATAAAATAAAAATATTATTTTTATGCCTTCTTTAAAAAAAAACTTTTGGCTATGCTGACCCCCTTAATTATAAATTCTATATTCTGTTTCATTAATTTTTTGCTCTTAACTTTTTTCTGGCGGGGGAGGAATCAATTTTATTTTTTTAACTTAATTTTATTTTTTCAGTGTTCCAAGATTCATTGTTCATGTACCACACCCAGTGCTCCCTGCAATACGTGCCCTTTTCACTTTCTCCTTCCTTTACTCTCTTTGATTCGTTGTTTTTGTTCTCACTTCTTAAGTTGGCATTTTGGATATTGTTTATCTTTTTTATTCTCTAAGTTTCTAAATTTCAAGCAAAGCACTATTTTCACAGGTTTTAATTTAAAGTATTTTAGTTTTATTCAGTTCTAGGTGTTTTTACACCTCTATTATGATTCATCTTTTTTTTTTTAAGATTTTATTTATTTATTTGACAGACAGAGGTCACAAGTAGGCAGAGAGGCAAGCAGAGAGAGAGGAGGAAGCAGGCTTCCTGCCGAGCAGAGAGCCCGAAGTGGGGCTCGATCCCAGGACCCTGGGATCATGACCTGAGCCGAAGGCAGAAGCTTCCCCCCTCCCCCAAAAAATTTTATTTATTTATTTGACAGACAGAGATCACAAGTAGGCAGAGAGAGAGAGGAGGAAGCAGGCTCCCCGCCAAGCAGAGAGCCTGATGCGGGACTCTATCCCAGGACCCTGAGGTCATGACCATCATGACCTGAGCCAAAGGCAGAGGCTTAACCCACTGAGCCACCCAGGCGCCCCTGATTCATCTTTAATCCATGTGTTATTTCAGAGTTTTTTTTAACATCCAGATATATTAGAATTTATTTATATATGTAGGTACATATATATATTTTTTACTGATTTCTGACTCCTTTGCATACTGATCAGAAACAATTTTTATGTAATAAAGATTCTGAAATTTACTGAGACACATTCATTTCCTGAGGATGCTACAGAAGCCACAAATTTGGTAGCTTGAAACTACAAAAATGGGGCACCTGGGTGGCTCAGTGAGTTGAAGCCTCTGCCTTTGGCTCAGGTCATGATTCTAGGGTCCTGGGATGGAGCCCTGCATCGGGCTCTCTGCTCAGCGGGGAGCCTGTTTCTCTTTCTCTCTCTGCCTGCCTCTCTGTCTGTCAAATAAATAAAATTAAAAAAAAAAAAAAAAAAGAAAGAAACTACAAAAATGTATTCTCTCAGCTGTGGAGGCCACAAGTCTGAAATCCCTATCATGAGGCTGAAATCAAGTGTCAGTGGGGCCCGGCGCCCTCCAAGGGCTTTGGGGAGAATCCCTCCCGTGCCTCTTCCAGCTGTGGTGGCTGCCAGCGCTCCTTGGGCACATCGCTCCCATGGGCCTCTGTGCTCATGCTGTTTCCTTCTCCTCCCGCGCCAGCGTCCCCTCTCCGCTCTCTCACAAGGATACTTGTAGGAGTTGCGTTTCAGGCACACCTTGGTACAAGAAAATTGTACCTTGGTACAAGAAAATTCTCCCATACGTTAAGTTCCTTAATTTAATCACAATTTAAGAGCCCGCCTCCCCCCTCCCTTTTTTTTTTTTTAAAGATTTTATATATTTATTTGACAGACAGAGATCACAAGTAGGCAGAGAGGCAGGCAGAGAGAGGGGGGGAAGCAGGCTCCCTGCTGAGCAGAGAGCCCAATGTGGGGCTCGATTCCAGGGATCCCTGGGACCTGACCTGAGCTGAAAGCAGAGGCTTTAACCACTGAGCCACCCAGCCCCCCCCCCATTTTTTTTTTTGCCTTTCGACCCTATAACATAGTCTTCACAGATTCCAGGGATGAGGAGATAGACATCATTTGGGGGCCATTTTTCCACCTACCACAATGTTGTCATTAAAAATGTTCTGTCTGTGCTTGAGAAGAAAATACGCTAATTGTTGGATGAGGATTCTGTTTGTCCGTGCCTCTTCTTACCTGATTTTTAAAAAAAAAATACCAGTTTTGGGGGACAAAAACACACGAGTATTCTTAACGTTATACTACAAGAAAGAAGTTACATGATCTTGGCCTTTATTTAAGGATATTTAAATAGCATACCTGGGCTATAATCAATGGTGGCAGGTTTACAAGACTGGAGGAATATTCTTCATATGTCCCATTATATGGCCCCTTCATTCATATATTCCTCTCTTCATCATTTATTCAGTAAACATTTATTGACTATTAACTGTTTGCCTCACCCCCTGTAGAAGCTTGGGTCCAGAAATAAATAAGGCACAGTACTTGCCCTTATTAAACTCAAATATTAGTGTGGTTAAGAGGAGATTTAAAAAGTAACAAGGTGTCAAGCGGTGCTTTGAAAATAAAAAAATAAAGCAAGCTAGAGTGCCGGCCAGGGCAGGAGGTGGGTGGTGAGGGACGGAAGCATGCCATTTCCAGGTTGGCTGATGATGATGGACAGTCTCTGATACTTGAGCAGAGACCTGAACGAAGTAAGGGTGCCGAGCTGCACATTATTTGGGTAGAATGTTCCAGGCAGAGCAAACCATAAGGCTCTGGCCTCAGATTGCCCCTGGAAGATCCGAACCCAAAGCAGAGCAAGCTACAGAGGAAAGTGGTAGAAGATGACCTTGGAGAGGCGGCCAGGGAGCAAGATTTGCCGGGCCTGAGAGCCCAGGGTAATGACTTTGGACAGTTGCTGAAAGCCAGGAAAGTATAATGTTCAACTGTAGTTCTCTGAAGGCATTTTTGTAAGGAACTGAAGTAACAGTTTGGCTCTGAGAACAGTAAACTTGGCTTGGATGTCTGTGTAGAAAATGTGCGTCTATCTTAAGTTAGTATGTTACTCTGTTTCTTCTTTTTATACAGATCCATGTGGTCCAGGGCACCTATGGCTATCATCACTATATGCAGGATCGGGTGGATGACAGTGGCTGGGGCTGTGCTTACCGATCTCTGCAGACCATCTGCTCTTGGTTCAGGCACCAGGGCTACACAGAGAGAGCCATTCCGACACACAGGGAGATTCAGCAGGTGCGCTTCTCATCAACTGTACATTTCATTAGCCCTTAATATTATCTCATGGTACAGACTTATTTCTGTTTTGAAGGGGGAAAAAAACCATACTGGTAATCAGGGAACAGGTCCTAAATGTAGTTGTTTAATAGCTGTCTTGTGTATGGGTTTTTTTGTGTTTTTAAATACACAAAGGCTCTAGTTGATGCCGGGGACAAACCAGCAACGTTTGTTGGATCACGGCAGTGGATTGGATCGATCGAGGTACAGCTCGTACTGAACCAACTGATTGGTGTAACTTCAAAAATACTGTTTGTCAGGTGAGGACACCTTAAGAAATTAGTGACATCGTTTTAAAGCAAGTTTGTCATTTTATTAGAAAAGAGGAAAATTATGGATTCTCCTTCCTCTTCCTCCACACTGTTTTTACTCTCTCCTCCACATTGCCTCACTGCTTTACAAATCTTTTTTTAAACGCTACATTTTTTGGCTATTGAAGACTTTGAGTGGATGAGTAAACTTGGCAATACGTATACTTGCATGGTGTTAAGTTAGCTGAGAAAAGGAACACTTGGAAATATGTCAGCTATGACTGGAGTTACAGAAAATCAACTTTTTTCTTTATCTTCAACTCTTTAAAATATCTTGAAGGGAGAGATTCAGATGTTGATCTTTGACGGCCCTTTTTGTGTACCTCCTGCCCTTTTTCTTCTTAAAAGGTCAGTAAACTAATAATGTGTCCAAATAATATATTCTTTTTTTCCCAATACAGTTTAGCCATAATTCTAGCTTGAAAATATGAGCAAATATCAGGTCATGATTGCAGGGCCCTGGGATCAAGTGCTGGGTCAGGCTCCACCCTGGGAAATTCTCTTACTCACTCTCTCTGTCTCTTTAAATACATAAATCTCAAAAAAGTAATAATAAATAAATCAATCTTTAAAAAAATAAAAGTAAAATATGAGCTAATATTAATTAAATAAGAAGTTATTCCTTATCAGTGAACTTGTGTTTTAAATACATTTTGTATTACAGTGACCTCAATTTAAATACGTTTTGTATTATAGTGACCTCAATTTAAATACATGTTGTATTACAGTGACCTCAATAGATACATTACCCTCTTTTGTCCGTGTGCTTATGTCCCAGAATGTCTGATTTCACAGCTGCAGTTTAGACCGCCTGTGAAAACCGGAGCTAACAGATAAATGATCGGTTAAATAGTGAAGCACATGATTGCAAAGGGAACGTTTTGGCACATCAAAACCTTACACGTTTCTTACTAAGCAAGAGCTTAGAATTAGCCACCAGCTGGGACCTCCAGTCCAAAAAAGGATCTCCCTTCATCTGGCCAGCTTTCTCTCTTCTCCAAAGTACACATTGTATAGGACATTAAAATATTCCCTAAAATAATATGTCATACTTGAAAACATTTTGTCGTTTTCACTATGGCTTCACAGCTCTTGTCTGTTTTAGTCCAGATCTCCTGTCACGTAGATAGGGCAGGGGTGATGGGTGCCAGGCTAAAGATGAGGAGGGAGACTGAGTCTGATGGTAAGAAGACAAGAACCCAGGACTTAAAACTCATTCTTCTGACATTAAATCCACCCATAAGAGCCCTGTGGTCATCAAGGTGACCACTTTCACTCTTCCCTTAAAAATCCTTCGTTAGGGGCACCTGTGTGGCTCAGTGGATTAAGCCTCTGCCTTCGGCTCAGGTCATGATCTCAGGGTCCTGGGATCAAGTCCCGCATCGGGCTCTCTGCTCAGCAGGGAGTCTGCTTCCCTTTCTCTCTCTCTCTGCCTGCCTCTCTGCCTACTTGTGATCTCTCTCTGTCAAATAAATAAATAAAATCTTAAAAAAAAAAAAAATCTTTCGTTATGCAATTCTAGAAGCAAAGAAGCAAGGTCTTAAGTGGCCTTAAATACTTTGAAAGGTTATGGTGCTTTTGGTTGCTCTCAAGTCAGTTACCTACCACTTAATGTTATTTAAATTTATCATGTTTTTTTTTCAATAACCAAAAAAGAAAACAAAACAGTAGAAAACACTGGCTCCCAACTCCTTAATGGACCTTAGTATGAGAAATCATTCATCTGATGGAAGATGGTTTCTTTCTAGCCAAGGTTGTGAAATGGCCTCTCGAGGACGGGAGCTGGCTCATCACTTCCGGACTGAAGGAACTCCGGTCATGATCGGTAAGATGCTTGGGACATCTTGGGCTCTTTGGGTAAAGAGAAGAATATATAAAATTTATTGTTGATACAAATAATGTCACATAAAATCAGTCATTTTTTAAACATTTGAAAATTAGCTTTTATACCATACATACTGACCTCTGGTTATTTATTGTTCAATTTTCAAGGTGGGAGGAAAGTTATAAAAAAGATATAATAGCCAGAAGTAAAGGCTGAGAAGAGAAGTGATATAACTGTTGAAGTACTTAAAGAATCAAGAACAGTATATAAAAAAGAGGCCATGGTCACTCAGTTGAGCCTAGTAAGTCATGGTGCGGTCTCTAACGTGGCTGGCTGTGTAGCATTACATGAATTGCTTCACCTCTCTGGGCTCTGTTTATAAAGAGGATTAGATGAGTTGGTCTAAACCTTGATGATTCTGTGGAGAACAAGACTTGATCTGGGATGACAGAAGGCAAGCTAAGACTGGTATGTAAGATATGCAGGCAGACAGATTTCAGCAGAGTATCAGAAGGACCTGAATGGGTAGATGGGCTGTCCCTCGGGGGGTACTCGGAACAGAGGCCACATTGCCCGTTTGCTGAGAGAGGCCTCACAGCGGCGACTGTGATCCTCCGTAGCCCTTTCTAGATCCAGTTCCACGGATATGGCAGTGGAATAGAAACCTGATGTGGTTACAAATATGATTGCATCTTTTCTGATTTTAAAGGTAACAATTTTATCTTCTCAGAGTACACTTGACGTGATCTGTAATCTTTTTTAATCTAGGCTAGCAATTTTAATGCTATGTTAGATTAACAGGCCAAATAATGTTTTTAAATTGAAATTGACTAGGGAGTTGAGATTCACATATGCCCTCTTTTTCTGATTTCCCTTGCTATAGGGGGAGGAGTTTTGGCCCACACAATACTAGGAGTGGCGTGGAATGAGATTACAGGGCAGATAAAATTTCTGATTTTAGATCCACATTATACAGGCGCTGAAGATCTACAAGTTATTTTGGAAAAGGTAAGTATCTGTTTAACACAGATTTAGATGCAAGGGAAAGAATCCAGACGCAAAGGAGAGCGAACTGGCCTTTAACAGAACTACAGACCCAGGGCTGTGATGCACCCTCCCAGCAGGTACTGTAGGCCAGGGAGGACTGTCTGTCTGCATAGGGAGGAGAAGAGGGAACTAAAGTGAATTGCAAAGAACAAAATTCAGGTTAGATTTATGAAGACTTTCCTAGTTATTAAACTTAATAATGGAACAAAGAGCTTAGAAATACATTCTTTTGGACATGTTACAGCTTTGCATAAACAAATGTAATGAAATAGAGTAGATTAAATAACCTTTATAATTGTATTATTAACCAAAAATAACCAGTATGTTGGACATTATGGAGGCTACTTGTAGTTTATTTACATATAATTTATTCTCATTCTGTAAAGGATTTGAATTTGAGACAAATGTGAGAATATTCATTGATACTTACAGTACCAGTTAAAGGAGGTATAAATTTAACTTAATGTATAGGCAACTAATTCTCACGTATGAAAACTCATTCTAAAACTTTAGAAGGCAAGGATAATAAGACATAATTAACTTGAATTTAAGCTTCTGTATTCTTTGCTAAATATATTAAAATTACAAAGAAAGCATACAACCTTTTCAGCCACAAACCCATAAATATTTCCTACTGTTACTCACTACCCTTCATTTTTCTCATATTGTCACTTAAGTCAACATCATTAATACCTTATAAAAAGCTTTCTGTGAACTTTGAAGCTGTAGTTTAATTAGGTCATTTTTTTAAAACCACAGTTGGAAAGTCACTGGTGAGACATTTTCAGAAGTTAAACAGGACGTAACTGTATGAAGTTACCAAAGCCCTGGGAATGAGGGGTTTAGTAGTCAGGAGCTTAGTGTGTGTGTAGCTGAATGCTTTTATAACCCAGTTTAGTAAAATATTTTGCCAGTGGTAAGACTATAAATACAACAGGAGATAAATGTGTCCTGCTTTTATCCTTCAAGGCATTTGGACTTGTAAGTCTCTGAAATGTTTCCTGCTGCACACCAAAGTGGGAGCAGTATTTCCTTTTTCCGTAGTCAAGTGTTGGGTCACTCGGCATGAAGTGCCAGTATGTGCCGCCCACTGCTTGGAGCAGTAGGGGTATTAATAAAGGTCTTTAAGGAGCTCTTAGTCTAGAGTTGAAGAAAAGAGAGATCCAAAAACTATTCCCAACAAAAAAATAGAGTTTACCAGGCTGATCCATTAGAGGGATCCCTTAGAGCCGGTGAAAGGACAGAAGGCCACGTTCCCAGAACTACGCCAGTTCCAACAGGATCCAAGCCTGCGAAGGGGTGTGGCTGGAGGGATGGGCAGGGGTGAAACTGAGCCAGGCAGAGAAGCAGAGCATTCAGTTTTCATCTTAGAGGCAGTGAGAAGCGTTCATTACTTTAATTAGAAATATGATATAGATAATAAAATTACTTCTTTCTGGCTGGTTTGAGGAACTTTGCAGTAGATGGAATGGTCTAGATAGGCTTTCCTGAAGCAGTTGAATAAGGCGTTGTCCCTGATTACTTTCTGAGGCTCCTAATGTTCTTTTTTGCTAATTAGATTTCTGTAGAATTTTTTTTTTTTTTTTAAAGATTTTATTTATTTTTCAGAGAGAGAGCGAGCAAGAGCGAGCACAGGCAGAGTGGAAGGCAGAGTCAGAGGGAGAAGCAGGCTCCCTGCGGAGCAAGGAGCCCGATGTGGGACTCGATCCCAGGACGCTGGGATCATGACCTGAGCCGAAGGCAGCTGCTTAACCAACTGAGCCACCCAGGCGTCCCTGTAGAATTTTCAATTGGAGAAAACCCTCTGCCCTTTTAGCACGTATAAGGAGCCCTGAAGCCAAGGCCTGACCTTGTGAGAGTCAACACTACTCTCACTTGAGAATCGAGAGCAGTGTCTTAGAGCCTGGGCTACTGTAACAGAACACCATGGCCCAGTCGGCTTATGAACAAGAGAAATGGGTTCCTCGGCTTTCCGAAAGTGGGGAAATGCAAGATACCGGCAGGTTCGGTCTGGTGAGCACCACTTACTAGCTCACAGACAGCACAACCTCCACACATGGGGGACCTTTCTGGGGCCTCCTTCATGAAGGCACTAATCCCCTTCATGCGTTCCCCTCTCTCAACCTAGTCCTCTCCCAGAGGCCCCACTTTAGGATTAGGTTTCACAAACATTCCGCCTAGCAAGGACTGTAGGGAAAGTTCTGCCTCTGCCTGACCTCTCTTTACCCTCCTGTGGAACTTTCCTGTTTGAAGTTCCCAGACTAGTCTCCTCAAAGAAAAAGACCATACTCCCCCCTGTCGACTCCCATCAGTTTCTGGTTTGGGCACCCACTCTACCCACTTCTCTTTACAATGATTTGAGCCTGGTTACCTGGAAAAGGCTGAAAGATGAAAACAGAGAGTAAAAGCCTTTATTCATCATTAAGATAACAGATTTTAAGACATTAAATTTTAGAAAAGGTTTGGCTAAAAAAGGTTGTTTACATAAAGAAACAGGTCTCAAAGACAAAAGATTTTTTTTGTAGTTACCTAGGAGTGGGGAAATAGGACTGATGGAGGATTTTTTTTTTTTTACTTTCATTGAACTTTTAGAATGTAGATCTAATTTTTGCAGTCCAAGAAAGAAAAATGCAAACAGTAAAGAGTTCCTCTAAACCCTCCAACCTCCACACTAAAAAATAGAGCTAAGACACTATTTTCTGTAGAAACCATGAACTTTAGCTCTAGGTCACTGCCAGGATACAGAGCAGCAGCTTCCGAGTTAGGCTAAGGAATGAGACCACACTACTTGTCACATACCCAGTGGTATTTATTTTAAGAGTTCTAGCTGGCCAACTCCCAGCAAAGCGTTTCATTTCAAAATGATGTAACTCAGACTAGTCATTAGCTGGGTCTTTAAGAAAATAGATCAATGGCCCTAGAAGAAATTTGATGTACTTTTGGATTCACAGATTTTGTTCAAAAGTAATTTTCTCTGCTGGGGAAAAGAATGGGAAGTGGAAGGATTATAGCCTGAGGACAGTGAAGGGCAATTCAAGAGGCCAGCACAGATCTCTCCCTGCCACTTTCCTCGTAGCTAAGACGCGCAGTATGGTCCCTAAGACGGCCTTTAGTGGCCTCCCAAGAAAAACAGATTGCCAATTCTATCACCTGCTGCTGACTGCCAGAATTATAAAACTTAGACTCAATAAAAATGTGATTATTTGGAGTAACAGTTACCATAAGGGAACTTTATCTTTTCTGTGATTAAGTACTGTAGAATTTAATTTTTTTTTTAACTCTATCTGAAATGGACCCAAGTATGTTACTTTTCTAGGCTTTATAGTTGTTCATATCTTTGAGTTTTGTAAGTTAGAGTCGTATTCCAGGATTCAGCTGACAGAACCGGACTGTAAAATGTTACAATTTTGATCATGTAATCCTATCATTTAGTAAAAGGTTTTCCTTTCCCTTCTCCCAAATCTAGGGCTGGTGTGGATGGAAGGGCCCAGACTTTTGGAACAAAGACGCTTATTATAATTTATGTCTTCCTCAGCGACCAAATATTTTTTAAAATATCTTGGACTCGAAGACTGTAGTAAAGTTGTATTATAGATATGTTAATAAAGACTAAGTTTAACTTCAAAGAGAATCCTGGGTGTGGTCTGATGGTTTAAACTACAATTTTAAACTACAATTGAAAAAAAGTAAAAAATAAACTACAATTTTTTTCAAAGGCTGTTAGATACTACACAAACAAAAGTTTATTCTTTAGACATTCTTTAATAACTTAAAAGACAAAGCAGGCACAACCGAAATATTACAGGCATGTAAAAACATGTATTCTGAACTGTTATCTTCACTTAGAAGAAAGTTTTCCTCCTTCTTAGAAGGAGCTGAGATATACACCTGGTGAGCCAAAAGCCATAGCTTGTAGCTGAGCAGTAGATCTGCACGGAGTGAAGGCCTTCTTCAAACCTTTTCAGAACCAACGTGAATCTGTGGTTAAACATAGTGAGTTAGAAAGTTTTTAAAAAAAGGTTTTCTCCCTAGCCTTCCATCATGCAAGATGATTTCTGGGCTCCAGAATCTAGCAGTAGTTACTATAACCAGTATTAGCATGTGTTCACAAAAAGAAAAAGACACACTTCGAAATAAGACTGCCAAGACTGAAATAACTAACTGCGCCGAATAAGCAATCCCTGAGGAAGGAGGAAAACAGAACTGAGTTACTCACCAACACTTCCTTTTTCCAGTCGTATTTTCTACACTTCCGAAGCTTCGTTTCTGTCTGAGCACTGGAACACAATCATCTCTATTGGATCGGTCACTTGATTTTACTGTCTGCATACATTTAATTGTTGTAAGAAACTTGGCACATTCTAGAAATCCATAGACCCAAGCAATATCTTCAGCTGTTTGTCCATTCTTATTACATAAACTGAATTTAAGACAAAAACGGAGTTTTTGTTTAGCCTTTTTAATAAATATATCCTTCTACAAAAGAGCTTTGGGTTCATACAAATCTTGGTTTCAGAACAGAAGTGGTAAAGCAATCAGAGAATTCCAATATTCCTTGCTACTGCATCCTGAGTGACTAGCAGAGTTCAGCACACAGTGGACCTTCCATTTTTGAGTGAATGGAAGTGTTCTGTGCTCCATCTAGTAAGTAATACTCCAAGGAAGTCAATGAGAACTTTCATATTGAAGGGATTATCCCGAACCAAAACTAAGATGTAATATTGCCACAACAGAAGAACAGAAATGCACCTCTGCTAAGGATCCATTTTTTTACTTAAATTCAATAGTACTAGGCATCATTAACAACCTAAGTTAACATTTAAATGATACTCTAAATTGTCAATTAGGCAAGCATCATTTTTAAAAGCGCATGTAATTAAGCTTCAAGGATCTGTTAGCCTAATCCAAGAAAATACGAAATTTTTGAAGTCACTGATTTTATACTCACTCAATTTTGGCATCCCTGGCTACAAGCAGGCTAAGGCATTCCAGACTTCCAACTTTTGCTGCCTTGTGTAGCGGAGCCTCTCCAAAGACATCCTTAAAGATAAGACAGCACATTTTAGTTTCTTCCAAACCCATTTCTGTGGAAGTCGGTAGGGAGAGTCAAATCACTGTTGAAGAGAACCAGTTAGAACAACATTGTACTAAATTTTTTAAATTTGGTGGTTTTTTTTCAATAAAGTTCACCTGGTGTTCTATTAAGTACAAAGTTTTCATCAATAAAAACACATGCAGCCACAACTACCTACATTAAAATTTAGGTGTATAAAAGCAGATAAAAGCAGAGTAGAGTATTACAAAGGTAAAACAATTTAAATTCACCCTACTTTAATATTCAATGGGAGATGCAGACTACCACAAAACAGTTCTGTAGAAAACTGTAAGAGTTGTGAGCTTGCCTCACAACTGTTATTTATTATTTTTTTAATCACAACTGTTATTTAAATCATTTCCGTACTGAGACTTTTCGTCTGGTAATGCAGCATCCGTTCCTTTTGAAACGAACTGCAGACCTGCGTGCGCTGCGCAGGATCCCAGCAGGAGCCACAGAGCTCGTTGGCTGACGAGCCCTTGAAACGTGGCCAGACTAAGCCGAAATGCGCTGTAAACGTAAAATACACGCCAGACTGAGATGTCTGAAAAGACCATGGAAAAATCTAAGTCCCCTAAGTCAATACTGAAATACTGAGGTCAGCGGTGCCGAATCACAGAATTAACTTCACGTGTCACCTGGTTAACGCGGCTCCCAGAAACTTGTACATTCCTTGAGTGCCTCGCTTTATAACGCTACCAGACATCTCGCGATAGTCACATTCGTAACAAGGGAAACAATATTCTGGCGTCTGCGAAACGTTTCTGTGGATCTTGGCGGGGGAGGGGGGCGGGCCACAGCAACAATCGGTAACCTAGTTACCTGCTGGTTGAGGTCAGCGCCCGTTTGCAGCTGCCACAGAAGCAAGCCAGCCAGGCCCCCACCTGCGGCCAAATGGACAGGCGACTGCTCGCAGGGATCCGGGGGTGCGTTGACCGAGGCCCCGGCCTCCAGCAGATGCTTCAGACTATCCACCTGCGGGAGAACAGCAGCTCCAGCATCCCTCTTGCCTTTATCCCGCCCCGCGCTCTCCCGCTGTCGGAAATCTTACCCCACGCCCCAAACCTGACTCTGAAGGGGGTGGACTCGGCAGCGCTCAGTGGTCAGTCCCCCCTCGCTAGTGCTCCCGAGCTGACAGACACCCGGGGAAGCTAAGCCTGCAGGCCGGAAGGCGCCCGCGTCTCACCTCTGGGTTGCAATCAAGCAACAGCATCTTCCGCCTACGGCCGAGGACAGGACGTCTGGGGAGCGCAGAGCAGCGGGCCAGGCGCCGCGGACCGGCAGGTAAGAGTGCGCAGCCCACCCGAGGGCGGGAGAATTTAGATTGCCGGGGCCAGGGGGCCGGGCCTCTCGCCGCAGCGCCCCAGCCCCGGCCGCGCCCCAGGAGCCTCACCCCAGCTGCGGGGCGTTTCTCCTCCCTGCGGGAGCAGCACGTACACAAACACAGCCACGTGCCACCTCCTGGCGGGCTGGCGCAGAAGTCGCGGGTTCGCCCGCCGATTGGCCAGCCGGGAGGCGCCAGCTCCGCCCACCCCGGGGCGGGGCTCTAAGTAGCGCCCGCGGAGCCTCAGTGCGCTTGCGCCGCCGGGAATGCGGGGCGGCGGGACTCCAGCGGCAGCCATGAGGCTTGCTGCGTTTGGCACGTCTCACACTAGCGTGCCCAGCCCTTTGGTCCCTGTGGAGAAGCGGGAGTCGCGGGCGAAGGTTCTCGTTTCTGCGAGCACGCACGTAACCAGGAAACGAGAGAATTCTGGCAACCATCTCTGGAAGCCGCTGTGCATGGTGCTGGCGCCGTGTCCTCCGCCCTCCAGCTCCGGAGGAAGGATGAGAGTTCCTTTGGCTTCACGTTCAAAATCTCACCCGCGCCCCCCAGCTCTCCTCTGTCACCGACGGCCTGGACCTTTAGGGAGGAGGGCGGGAGCTGCGGGGGCGGAGGGGCGGCTGAGGGAACTGATGGCTTTTACCACAGGGACTGCTTTGACACCCCTCCCCAACCTAAACGATTTCTCAAACCCGGCCCTTTCGGTGACACCACGCCCATCCTGGGAAATCCGGTAAAAACCCGCCAACCATTGTCCTGGGTCCCCTCTTGGGGACAGGTTGAAGCACCCCTGGGCTCGTCGCCTGGGGAACGGTTGAGAGCCCAGGCTGTTAACCTTGAGCTTGCGTCAAGGACGAGGACGCTCAGCCCGAACCCTCACTGTGGCGACGGGGGGAGGGTTCAAGGAAAGTCGGAGGGACGCAGGCCAAGGACGTTTGTGACCCAAAAGGCTCTTCCCCGGCGGGGCCGCGGGGCCCTCGCTTACGGCCAGGAGGGGAAAACGGGGAAGGGGGCCGCGGCTGGCGGGGGGCCGGGGAGCGCGGGTTCCTTCCGTTCCGCTGGAGGCCTTCCGGTCCGGGCCACTGGAGCCGCCGACTTCCGGCCTTCAGGGCGTAGCGGTCCCCACGTCCGTCGCCTCTTGACCGTCGTGACCTGAATGCGCTTTTCACATCAGTCTTGCCGGAAACTAAAGCTGCAGCCTTATATTCCTTTTCCTTAACATCCTCGGGGATTCCCTTCTTCCTGCTGATACCTTTTGAGAGCAAACGGATGAGGAAACTCGATTCTTGCGCTCTTGGAGCTCGAGCTCAGTGAGCGGCCTTTGAGTTCTCATTTTGGTGGCAGGATCTTGTTTATTTTGTAATAAGAGCCATAAAATAATTTTACGATAATTTATTATACACTGACCCAAAGGGTAGTTTTCCATATTCATGTGTATACCTGAACATAAGTGTGTGTGTGTGTGTGTGTATTTATGTTCAAACATATAGAATCGTGCTTGTGTTCTATAGTTTTTATATTGAAACTATTCAAAATACCTTTTTTATGATATTTGAAGAATGTCAGAGATCTGTGAGAACACGTGATCACTGCCAATTTCCCTTTTCTCGTGTTTATCAGTTACGTGAGGACTGTTTTTTAAAGCAAACAATTAAGCTTCAGGTTCACACAGATGAAAATGAATGTCAGAATTCATTTTCAGGAATTTTTAAATGATACGCGGGATTATCAGAGAACTTCATAGCCTTCTAACCAGAAATTGCAGTTAACATGTGCAATGGCATATCGGTGTGATGAATATGCCTCCATATTATATCCTTTTTATTTAAAACAAGAGTCTATTCAGCAAGTGTTAAGTCTGGTAATTAGTGTTAACTTCTTGTTACATACCTGAGTTTGACAAGGAAAAGGAATTTTGTGAATAGTTGTTAAAGCTTTTCTCCTTTTACTCACTTCCTGAAAGACCCCCCCCCCACCCTGTCGTTAACTAATTAGCTGCTCTTTTGTTGTGTAAGAGCACCCCTCCTCCCCTTGCAATGTAAAGACCCTTCCCCCAGGGTTGAATTCAATGTAACTGCTCTTTTGCCTTTCTGTAACCGCTTGGCTTTTAGGGCATGACACTTGACTCCTGTTTGAACAAGATACCCTCTCCTAATAGCCGGGGCATGGTCACGTAGGCAAGGGGGCTGCATGGTCCCGTAGGTCACGTAGGCAAGGGGGCTGCATAGTCAGGTAGGCAGGATGTCTTTCTGCTGAGTAATAAGGTCAAACTTCCCCTCTTTGTTCCCCTTCCCGCCTTTCTCTTCGCGCGAGGGGGTCTTCCAAAGCCAATCCGCTAACACCAAGTATGCCTTTTTTCAAATGTTCAAATTGTCAGCCAATCGGCCCCGTCCCATCCGGGACTTGTTTGTACCTGTCTATAAAAATCCTGCACCACCCCAGCCAGGTGTGCTCAGCTAGCAGGAGCTGCTGACCACCCGCAGGCGCCTGCATAACAATAAAGAACCTCTTGCTGTTTGCATCCTGTGGCAGTGTTGAATTCTTGGGTAAGGGGATCCGCGGGTCTTTCATTCCTACCTGTCCATCGCTCAACAATGTTTCAGAAAAATTGTCTCAGTTAAGTATCTGGTTTACTGTTAGTAATGGACCTAAAAGCTTTCTAAAAATGAATAAAGCTTGTGGAGCACCAAAATACACAGAAGAAATACATTTGGGGAAGAAATACTATCTTACCAGCAAGCAACTGGAGTTACTACCGAACACAGAGCAAACGGGGTCAGTTTTCTAAAGAGAAAAATGATCTAAGATACATATTCAACAGGCCCTCTTCCAAGCAATGTTAATTCTATTTATGTTAAATTTGCTGGTAGATGTGTTTCCAGAAAGAGGATGCCATTTAGAGTGAGTGTTTTACAAAAAAAGTTGGATGATGACCAAATGACCAAATGAATGAATGAAAGATGTTTGGACTGAGGAAGGGTGAGTAGGAGTTTGCCAGGTAGCCCATGAAGCAAAGAGTATTTCTAGGGAGTATGAAGTATCTTCCAATGTTAAGAGAACTATATGCAATTCAGTCTAGTTGCAGAATATGGTACAGAGCAGTGATGTAAAATAAAGATTTACAAATAAGAAATTAAGTGACCACTAATGTCTATTTCAATTTTTAAAATAAATTGACATTGAGCACTTGCTATGCCCCAAGATTAATACAGATAGGTATTATCTGCTCCATTTTACAGGAAAGGAAATTGACGCTTAGGGAGGTTCAATAACTTATCTAAGGTGCTATCATTATGAAGGGATAGAGCTGGCACTCAGATCATTTGATTCCACAGACCACATTCTTATATCTAAATTTTAAAGAATTTTGGTCATCATTGGTAGATTTGAAGTTACTAAGAGTAACATCTATTTTTTTTTTTTTAAGATTTTATTCATTTATTTGACAGAGCACAAGCAGGCAGAGCAGCAGTCAGAAGGAGAGGGAGAAACAGTCTCCCAGCTGAGCAGAAAGCCCTACATGGGGCTTTATGCCCAGGGTCCTGGGATCATGACCTGAGGTGAAGACAGCTGCTTAACTGTCTGAGCCACCCAGGCACCCCTAAGATTGACTTCTTAAAACCAAAAGAAAGTCATTAGAGAATATTATTACAATCCATAGAAAAACAACTCTTTCATTTAGTGAAACATATAGTAAAGTTGAATCACTAAGCTGTAAACCTGAAACTAATATAACATCAACTATATTCAAATAAGATTTTAAGTATTTGCCAAAAACAAATACAAAAAACAGTAGAGGAAATTAGTGCAATTCTGTGTACTATTTTTGCAGTTTTCTGTAAATCCCAGATTATTCTAAAATATAAAATTTATTTTTAAAAAGAGGACTTGAGTCAACTTAAAATTAAACCATTATGTATTCTTTTTCTTTCTGTAGACCATGGCTATTAAAGTTTTTGTGTAGACAAATATTTATTTTCACTTTTAAGTAACTCTTTCCAAATACAGTAATGATGGATGATACCTAAAACCTTATGAAGCTAGTTTTAATCAAAAGCACCCAAAAAAATCCATAAAGTCTTCAAAACCAAACAGTACTTGTTTTTTGTTCTGATTGACCAATACACTTCAGTTCCCCTGCAAAACACACTGCATATTGCCTTGATCACTGTGAGATCTTATCAGGCTGTTTCTAGAATGCCCAGTTACTTGGGCTCACATCACTTTGAATTTTTTCCACATTTAAAAAGATCATTTTTAATATCTAATATAATTAAATATTACATAACTGGTGAAATAGGAACAATGAGAGCTGTGATTTTTAAGAAAACTAAACTCAATGCTTTCAAAATCCAGTCTCTAAAAAGAATGTTCTCCAAGTAGGTGAGGATAAGTCAACCATAAAAGATGAGAAATAGCTCTACATTCAGACTGTTTCATGGACATTTTTAAACTCATACTCCAAAGGAACATAAAATGGAATTCATATGCCCATGGTTTATGAAAAAAATACAACTCTAAACTCTCAACATTCAACCTCTGTTAAAGAAATTGCTTCTGACCCTAGATGAGAAGATTCCAAAGTGACATATATTTACATGTTATAATTTAAAATGCATATGGTGTGATCATATATTCTTTATTAATTCCTCTATTCTTATTTAACTGACCAAACACAATAAATGCTGGCAGTAAAAATATTTATTGAGCAACGTATTTCTTTCATTTAAGCAATATAAAGAGAGTAGCTGAATAGAGTGCATTATATTTTTTTCAAATTTTTATTTAAATAAAAATTGATTTTAAATTTTTATTTAAATTTTATTTAAATCCATTCAGCTAACATGTAGTTTAGTATTGGTTTCAGAAGTAGAATTTAGTGATTCATCACTTACATATAACACCCAGTGCTCATCGTAGCAAGTGGCCTCATTCACCTTTGGATGTTGAGTGACTCCCCTCAGGAAAGACTCTGGTAACCATAACTGGCCAAAAACGGTTTCCACACAGCAGGAACAAGACAGGTGAGGCATGTGAATCTCACGTAACTACCAAGATTTTTAACAAATCAGTCTTTCCTCAATTGGCTTATTTGCTCACAGAAAACATGGTAAATTGGGAGAAAAAAAAGCTATGCGGCTCTTCCACCCAGTGCTTATCTGGTAGTAAAAGACATCCTGCCTTTTCCTACACTTCTTTTCCCCCTCATTTCAGGGCATAAAAAGGAAGGGCATGAAAAAAAGAAAAGCACTTTTGTTTTAAATAAACAATTAGACCTAACTGGAAGAGGGGGGTGAATAAAAAAACAGAAGGCCACTGCCTGACTCAATATTGTCTTGGGAGATCTCTGTAATGTTCATAATATTCTTTTCTAAGTTTCCATGTATGTGTACAGGTTATGCTTTCAGTTAATATATGAACACTACTATTCTTTTAATGACTATTAGGCAACAGTAATGAAAGGAACAATAACAATAAACCCAGGCCTTTGCACATTTGCCAAGGACACTTATTTAACTCTATTTTTATGGGCACCAATAACGTTGTTTATCTACTATGATAGGAATTTCAGTGTTATACATGGATTTTAAAAGAACTTTAAGGGTGCCTGGGTGGCTCAGTGGTTAGGCCGCTGCCTTCGGCTCGGGTCATGATCTCAGGGTCCTGGGATCGAGTCCCACATCGGGCTCTCTGCTCAGCAGGGAGCCTGCTTCCTCCTCTCTCTCTCTCTGCCTGCCTCTCTGTCTACTTGTGATCTCTGTCTGTCAAATAAATAAATGAAATCTTTAAAAAAAAAAAAAAAAAAGAACTTTAAATAAGTGTGTGCCTTTCTGCAGCAGTAGATAATGCAGGGTCCTGCATTCACTCTCAATTTCACCAGGGACTGCAGCGCTTAGCCACCGTCCTTTGTGGCAGTTTTTCATCTAAGACTTCATCAATTCCTCACCATCCTGAGCCCAGCAACAATTTCACAAGCCCTTCTTTGACTTTGTCCCTCATTCTCTAATTGTATCCTTCAGTTTGTTGAGGTCCAGTCTGGGAATTATCAGAGATGGGGGACACCTCCAGCATGGCTGAGGCTCACATTTATTCTCTGTAGCCCCAATAGCCTGATTCCTCTCCTAAGCACCTGACACCAGATCTCCTGACACTTTACTGACCATATTGGGTGGTAAATTTTCTCCACTTATCAATATTAGCCACTTAACATGCTCTTTACATTTTTTTTTATCATATAAAGAAGATGAGGAAAATCTAGTCCCTGATGTTCTTTACCATTTCTGAAGCCAAGTTCCTAATGAAACCATTTTTTGCTTGATGAGGTATGTACATAATGGCAGATACCCTCTATTTCAGAATATAAAGGCCACCTTCACCTAAACAAAATTAAAATAATTTTTAATATTTTAGTTGCATTGTTAAAATAGTTGCAAAATTGATCTGAGAATTACCTACTTTACCTGTTACTGACAATATACAAATAGAAGTTGTAAATAGAAACTACTTTCCATATACCAATGGAAGTTTCCATTCTGAATTTAATACACTTGATTTACCACTTAAAGTAGAAATTCAATTCTATCTCTAAAAATTTTTTACCTTTCAAAATAGATTGTTCAGAAAACAAAATTTAAAGGCCGAAGTTGCCTGTAAAAGTGTTAATACATGGGTGCCTGGGTGGCTCAGTGGGTTAAGCCTCTGCCTTCAGCTCAGATCATGATCCCAAGCTCCTGGGATCTAGCCCTGCATCAGGCTCTCTGCTCAGCAGGGAGCCTGTCTCCCCCCCCCCCCACTCTCTGCCTGCCTCCCTGCCTGCTGATCTCTGTCAAATAAATAAAATCTTAAAAAAATAAAAAAGTTAATACATGTACTTCAAAACAAAACTACTTAGTTATAAAAGTATAACAGAAGCTGGAGGAATAATAGTCATCTAAACAAATGGTACTGGGACAAATGGATATCTAGATGTAAAAGATTTACTTTGAACCCCTTCCTCCCATTGTATACCAAAATAACTCAAAATGGAGAGCAAAAGCCTATAGCTGAAACAATAAAACGTTTAGAAGGAGATAAAGGGGTAAATCTTTGTGATCTTGATATAGGCGATGGTTTTCTTACCTTAGATACGATACCTAACCCACAAACAAGAAAAAAAAAATTGGACTTCAATTTGTGTAATTCAATAGCTAAATAAATAAATAAATAACCCAATTTAAAAATGGGCAAAGGAAGATTAAGAGTACAACTTATGAAGAATACTGAGTAATGTATAGAATTGTTAAATCCAAAACTAATAAAACACTATACATTAGCTATACTGGAATTAAAATTTTAAAAAATAATAAATAAATACAAATGGGCAAAGGACCTGAATAGACATTTCTCAAAAGAAGACATACATATGCCAAAAGGTATATGAAAAGGTACTCTGCATCACTCATCATCAAAGAAAGACAAATCGAAACCGCAATGAGAAAACCTCAGATCCATTAGAAGAGACTTTTTAAAAATTATTAACATATAACGTATTATTTGTTTCAGGGGTATGTGTCTGTGATTCATCCGTCTTACACAGCACTTACCATAGCACATACCCTCCCTAATGTCCATCACACAGCCACCCCATGACCCACCCCTCTCTGATCTAGCAACCCTCAGTTTGTTTCCTGAGATTAAGAATAACTTTTATCATAAAAACAAAAGACAACAAGCGTTGGTGGGGATGTGGAAAAAAAGAGAACCCTGCTGCACTATTGGTGGGCATGTAAATTTCCACTCTGGAAAACAGTATGGAGGTTCCTCAGAAAATTAAAACTAGAACTACCAAATAATCCAGCAAACCTACTTTTGAATGTTTTGAAATGAAATTAGAATCTCAAAGTAAGATTTGCACTTCCATGTTCACTACAGCGTTATTTACAAAAGCCAAGACATTTAGTCCATTGACAGATGGATAAAGAAAATGTGGTATTTACATGTAGTGGAATATCATTCAGTCTTTCAAAAGGAAGAAATCCTGCCAATTTTGCTACACAGGTGAACGTGGAGGACATTATGCTAAGTGGAATAAGCCAGACACAGGACAAATACAGCACGACTCCACTTACATAAGGGATCTAAACTAGTTAAATTCACAGAAGCAGAAAGTAGAATGGCAGTTACCAGGGGCTGGGGTGGGAATAATGGCAGGGTATTAGGCAGAGGTACAAACTTTCAGCTGTACAAGATGAACAAGTCCTGAGTTGAAAGCTGTCTCAGATTTGTTGGAGTCAAGACTACTAAAAGCTTTTAACCAGGAGTTCTGATAAATTGCCCTAACTGAATAGGTGATTTCAACAGAAAACTTAAATGAACCAAGAATCTTACCATAGATTACCTAAACCACCAGAGATCCAAAACAAGCACTTAATTTTAAAAAGTAATTGGTGCACAAGCACTTGGAAACTATTTGGCAATTAAGCTGAACATGCATACCCATTGACCTAGCAATTATTACTCCTATGTTTATACCCAAGAGAAATGCATACAGATGGCTACAGGGTTAAAAAAAAAAAAAAAAAAAAGGCTGAAGAATGTTCGTAGAAGAACTGTTCTCAGAAGTCGAAAATAGAAGCTACCCAAATGTCCATCAAGTGCAAGAGATAGATTATGGTATATTCACACACTGTAATATACTATACAGCAACAAGAAGGAGAAAGCTACAACTAACACTACAAAATGGATGAACCCCCTGTGTTGAACAATAGAAGCCAGGCACAAAATAATATACAGTGAATGATTCCCTTTATATGGTATACAAAGCATGCAAAAATCACTTACGCAATATTGTATTTACATGGAGGTTTATGTAGTAACTAGAAGGCAGTACGAGAGAGGCTTCTGGGGTGCTGGTAATTTTCTCTTTCTTGATCTGTGTGAAAATTCATCAAGCTGGAAACTCACATATACATTTCTGTATTTATGTTACACTTCAATAAAAAAATTTTAGATAGCTAATATTAAGATTTTAAATATTAGCAGCAGACCAGATGTGGCTAAAGAAAGGATTAATGGAATGGGAAAGAGTGCTGAAGAGATTACTTAGAATGTGGCAAAAAGAGATAAACAGATGGCAAATGTGAAAAACAGAATAAGAGATATGGGAGGAAGGTCTAAGTAGAATGCCAGAAAGAGAAGAAGGATAGAATGGGGCAGAAGCCATATTTGAAGAATGTAGTGGGTGTTCTCCAAAAAGATATATCAAAGTCCTATAAAACATGATTCCTGTGAATGAAACCTTATTTGAAAAAAAGATCTTTACAAAAAAATCAAGTGAAGTTGAGATCATACTAGATTTGGGTGGGCTCCAATCCAGGGGCTGGTGTCCTTATAAGCAGAGGACAAACAGGGTAGAGGAGATGCATAAAGAAGGCCATGTGAAGACAAAGATCAAGATGGAGTGACAGAGCCTACAAGCCTAGGATCCCCAAATATTGCCAGCAACCAGCAGAATCTAGGAAAGAAATCTGGGATGGTTTCTTCCATAGAACCAGAGGGACCATGGCCCTGACAACACCTTGATTTTGGACTTCTATCCTCCAGAACTATGAAAGACTAAATTTTTCTTGTCTTGAGCCACAAAGTTTGTGCTAATTTGTTACAGGAGCTTTAGGAACCTGAAACTAACATAAATACATTATGTCTGAGAATTATTCAAAGACACCAACCCTACGACTCAGAAGTTCAATATTCTCAAGGCAAATTAAATAACTAGTCAGTTCCATAAATCCAACAACAGGTATTAAAAGAAAAAAAAGAAACATGAATAAAGCAAATGGATTGAAAGTACAGAATCATTCTAATTCAACAGTGATTAAAATAAATGTAAAAGAACTAAATGTACCAGTAATAATCAAAGGTTATTGGCCTGGTTATAAAAAAAGAATCAACAAATCTAAAGAAGCCTACTTATAAGAGACCCGCCTGACATCTGTAGGACTACAACTCAACAAGACAAATGTCACAAAAGCAGATACTAGCAGAAGAGAAAACACAAATAGCTAGGAAACGTGAAAAAGTCGCTTATGTTTGGGTAGGGGGGCTCAGAGGGGAGGAAGGATGAGGTCTAAATGAGGGGCCTACAGGACACTTAAAGGTAATGGATCTTTTAAACATTAAAATGGCAGGCAATGGATGTTAATCGTATTATTTTACTTCATTCTTTACACATATATCCAAAAGCTATTTTGTATCTATTCAATTTTTTAGATTTTAATTTTTAAGTTTTTAAAAATTAAATAGAAGTCTTTCGGCATTATCGTTAAGACTTAATGATTTCTCACTTGTAGTACTACAATCTAGTCTGTTCTAAACACTTGTTGTCTTTTTCCCCTGGCTTTTCACGTTTATCTTTTGTATTTATCTTCATTTGAATTTGAATCCCTGCTAAAACATAACCACAGAGGAGTCCTAGCGTGCCTGAAATACTCATTTGGCTTCAGCTCTGTCCTACAATTCTATCTGGTGACTCTCTGCTGACAGAGAAGCAGCTAGAACTTCCATCTCCATCTCTATGGACTCCCCCTACTCTCAGATCATTCTTTGCTTCCCGTCATCCAGCATTTTAATAAGGTTATTCATCATTAGGCTAATTTTAGTCCTCTTACCAATGATTATTATTTTATCAAAATATTCATATACTATACTGTACATACTATCCACAGTATACTGTGTCTAAAAGTTTATTGGAAGGAAAGTTATCCTTTATTTTGACGACTTTAGAAAAATAGGAATAGGGCGCCTGGGTGGCTCAATGGGTTAAAGCCTCTGCCTTCGGCTCAGGTCATGATCTCAGGGTCCTGGGATCGAGTCCCGCATTGGGCTCTCTGCTCAACAGGGAGCCTGTTTCCTTCTCTCTCTCTCTCTCTGCCTGCCTCTCTGCCTACTTCTGATCTCTCTCTGTGTCAAAGAAATAAATAAAATCTTTAAAAAAAAAAAAAAAAGAAAAGAAAAATAGGAATAAAAACCTCTTCCTCCATATATCTCTATTGTTAGGTCAGTTTCCCTAGAAGCAGAGTCTGACCCAGGGATTTTTATTCAAGTGCTAGGCTGGGCTGGGCGAGGGGGCGGTGGGGGTTGGGGGGGTGGTAACTCTCAGGGAAGAGGGAGTAAAAGAAGCACAATCTGGTGGCAAGGAGGGAATGCTAAATAGGAATGTGGGCTCAGATGGCAACTTCATTTTGATCTTCATTCTGATCTTCATTCTGATCTCACAGAGAACATATATTTCTGAGTTCATCTCACCTTGAGGCAAAGGCATACCAAAAATTGTGCAGGCCTGAGGTTTTAGTCTACTTATAACTCACAAGCAACATGTTGCATGGATCTTGGCAGAACACACAACAGTCCTGGGTCAGAGATAAATGACTTTCTCACTCATAGTAAAAGCATTAGCTAGAGTTGTCCGCGTGCTGCTGAAACTGGTTCCCTATGACCCCTAATCCCCACAGAGGTCATACAAAGGACCGGCGATAGATGCATGTATTCAGTAGGCTGTATTATAAGAGAACAGAACTAAGCAATGGAGGAGGGGGGAGGATTTAGTACTTCTCAGAGAAACAAGCCTGTTCTTTATCTGTGGGGAGTTACTACCCTATCCCTCAAGGGTACTCACTGCAAACACAACCCTGAGAAATGGCCCATGTGGAAAGAAGTCATGGCCTGTGTTCTTGACATACGCAGCAAAGATGTGCCAGAATGCTCAAGACTCGTGTCAGATTGTGTCTCTCCGTAGGAACTGGCCTTCCAAGTGCTCGTGCGAGGGATCAGTCTCTGAGAAGGAGGGAGCGAAGTGTCCAGGACTGAGGGGACTCATATTTGGCAGGGGGACAGAGGAAGAAGGAACAGCTGTGAGTTGTTTTCAATTAATACTGCCAGCAGCTGGAGATGGGCACTAAGTAGTAACGAGGATCTGGGAAGGGCACCATCAGCATCTACTACACCAACACTTCCTTTTAAGACTGGATTTCTTTCAGATTCTATATCATCATTTAATGTCTACAATTTTTATTAGAAAATTCTTTAAACTCACAGCATGCTCTGCAAACAGTTGTCGAGTTTCAAATGATGATTTTATGTCTAACCCCAAGATTTGACAGAAATAAACCCAGACTTTTTAAAATCTTCTTAGATCTCATTTTCTAAAATTATGAAGTACTAAATTTTGATGTATTCTCTTACAGAAGTCGTGGCACTTAGAAAGATCAGCAGTTTGGAGAGAATAGTATAGAATAATGATGAGGTGCAGGGGTGCTGGGGTGTCCCTGTTGTCCCACGTCCTAGCCCTAGGACCCTAGGGAAGTTACTTAACTCCCTCCGTGTTCTCATATGTTAAAAGGGCCTCATAATAGCTCCTATCTCATAAAGTTTTGTAGGAGTTACTGCCTGTGAAGCACTTAGAACAAACCTGGCATTTAAGAGAGCTCAATCAATCTTTGCTTGTGTTTTCTAGACCCCCCGCAACGCTTCTTTTAAGCCACAACAACAAAAACCCTGTGCAGTATTGTAACCGCAGAGAGCAACATGAGTTCAAAGAAGGTAGGGAAATGTTTCTTGACTTGCTTCATCTCCTATGACCTTCCTGAATATGCCAAGGTTTTTCTGAGCCGTTTTAGATACAATAGCACACAGGATGATGTCTTCAGAAAAAGAAAAACTTCTGTAACCAGTTTCTCAGTAAATTGATAATATCATCCTATTTGAGTCGGTTTTCTTCTACATACTTAACCTATTATTGCTTCACCTCGAAGCTCACTAGAAACTTTCACATTCACTGAAACAAAGGGTTTGGGAATCATATAATCAAAAAATTTTATATATCTAGCAACAGGCATTTGGAAATCCTCTAGCGCAAACTAATAGTTCAAACTACAGATGAGAAAGTTGACCTTTTAAAAGATTAAATGCCTCTTTCAAAATGACAAAGATACTGCAGTGGTCCCCCCCCCCCCCAATACTGAATCATCTCCCTTTTCTGCACTTCATTCTTATTAATGAAACAATTTATTGCCCCAAATCCTTTCACATAATAGCATAAATGCCGCTTTCCAATCACATTAAAGGTCTCTTGAGTTCTTTTCCTCACCACCAATCAGGAACCGTTACTGGAAGCTTGTCCCTGATTGGCTGGAGTCAGCTGTAACCCTAGAACACCAAGGAGTAAACAAAAAAAGCATAGCAACAACTGAGTTTGCTGTCTCACTACCCTCAGCCTGGGCCAACCTGGACTCCTTCATCCCCAATGAGGTGGCCTCTACATTTTATATGAAGGCTTTGATTGTCCATTCGACTCTGATCCATCTTATAACATGGCAATCCAATGCAGACGGGAAGATAAAACTGAACAACACAGCTAAAATAAAGTGTGTTCCCAGGTAAAACAGACAAATGCTTTAGTTTGAAATGAATGAGTATCCTGAGCTTCAGTAAGGAGGCAAAGTAATAGTGCACAAGAACTCTGCCTATGGGGGCGCCTGGGTGGCTCAGTGGGTTAAGCCTCTGCCTTCGGCTCAGGTCATGGTCTCAGCGTCCTGGCATCGAGCCCCACATCAGGCTCTCTGCTCAGCGGGGAGCCTGCTTCCTCCTCTCTCTCTGCCTGCCTCTCTGCCTACTCGTGATCTCTCTCTCTCTCTCTGTCAAATAAATAAATAAAATCTTAAAAAAAAAAAAAAAAAAAGAACTCTGCCTATGGGCAGGGTTCTCAGTTCCTGCGAGTGGCAGGTGTCGTGATGTCACAAGCCACTGCAGATGTGAACTCACAGCTAGCGAGGACTTGCCAATGGCCCTCCTCTTTCACCCCAAGCTGTGGAAATAGAATGGAGGATGCTTGTGCCTCTGCTAGCTATGGATGGCCCTGGTTTCCTCAGAAAGAATGTGCTTGTAGTTTGCTGCCCCATCCCTAGGCAAATGTGGGGAGGCTGCATTTTATGAGTGCCGACTGAGAGTGGAATCTTTTTGCATTTTTTTCTGGAGGAAGACATTTCTACCATCTTGTGTTTTTTTTTTTTTTTTTTTTTATTCTTGTTTACAGAATACACATCGTGGAAACAGGATGAAGTTGACCAGTGAAAAGTTGCCCAAGAACCCTTTTTATACCTCTCTATCCCGGTATGGTGCTAAGAACCCAAAATTCTTCCAATGGAGGAAGGAAAAGACTGGTACATTCTGATAATATTCTCACTAAAAGTCAGTTTTGTACACCAGAGCAAAAAAGACAAGAAATAGGAGCCTAAACTGCTCTGAAGGAACTGGTTAACTTTCTAATCCTTTCTAGATTTCCTGCAGGAATCTGAGAAATTGCTGCTCACCTGGTAACCAATCCTCAGTGGAGAAGTCTCATAATTAGATTCCAATCCTGATTTTACTCTTAAGACTTTAGGACACCCTTCTGCAAAAGAGAAGCCAGATGTCACTTCTGTTAAAGAAAACAATGCCACACTTTACTTCAAATCGGCATTGAAAGCTACCACTTTGTTTCCATATATTTACAGATATTAAATTGGGAATGGCACTAGCTCATTTGATTAGAGTAGATCTAATTAACGCTCAAATTAAGAATTTCACTCATCCACAGGGTAGCTTTGCCTAAAGATCTGCACACAGACTGCAGTGCTCAAGCTCCCATTAGTAAACCAGGTGGGCTTGGAAACCAATAAGCATTTTATTTTATGATTATACCAGGTGCAGTGTTAGGTGCTGTCATCATCTTTTTCCCTTGAGCTAAGGAGGCCAGTTTTATAAATGAGAACCAAGAAGGAAACTAGTATAAACAGTGCCAGATGAGTTCTATATAATTCACGACTTCAAGAGTGGAAATTCATATCATAGGGATAAAGATGGAATTCTTTACCTTTTTAAAACCAGATCGTTACAGCCATGAGAATTTGGTGGATAAGGCATTGCAGCTCTTGAAGGAAAGAATAAGAAGAGGGGATGCTATGGCATATTTTCTCCGAGGCCAACTATATTTTGAAGAGGTATTATTTCCTGCTTGTTTTTTTTTTTTTTCTCATTTTTTAAAAATGTCTTTAAATTCAGTTTAATTAACATATAGCATATTATTAGTTTCAGGGGTACAATTTAGTGATTCATCAGTTGCATAGAAGACCCAGTGCTCATTACATCACTCACCCAGTTACTCCTTAATGTCCCTCACCCAGTTACTCCCTCCCCCCATCCTCTTTCCCTCTAACAACCCTCGGTTTGTCCCATAGAGGTAAGAGTCTCTTATGGTTTATCTCCCTCTCTGGTTTTTTTTTCTATTTCATTTTTCCCAGTTTTCATTTCATATAATGCTGTTGTAGGATCCTCATTGCAAAATTTCCTGTAGAGTTCCTTTATGCAGAGGGAATTCTGGTAAATTCCATAGGTATGGTTATGGTTATGGCTTTAAGTACAAGATTAAGGAGATATTTGACCTTCCTCCATAAAAGTCATTCTAATAAAAGTCATTTATAGGAGTCATTCCGGTATATAATGCATTCTCACATTAGAAATTAAAAATATCACTTTTATATTTTTGCCCCAAATAATATCATTTATAAATTCTTTTCATATGAATAACAACTAAAGATGCTGATTCTTACCTAGCACTTAGAGGCTTCATATGTTCCTCTCCAGAGGTAGGAGGGTAGCTGCCCTCTTTCTCCACATTACACTGAGGCATCCTGAGGCACAGATGTAGGCGAAACTGTGTAAAACATATAATATATATAACAGCAGTCCTTCATTGACCCCCACGGGGACATGTGGAAACGGACCAGCTGTCCCCAATCCCTTCACCACTCACTGACTATTTGGGCAGCTGTTAACCTCTATCCCACTTACCCCTAAATCTGGTTGCCCCATCATTCCTTCTGATGACAAATATTTGTTGAGGGCTCATCATGCACCTGTCACCATGAGGCTAGCATAGGTTAAGAGAATGATCTCTCAGCTCGGGGCATCAGGTATTATGATTTCTAGTACTTGTTAAACTGTGCAGCCTTGGACACAAAGACTTTACCTCTTAGAGTCTCAGTTTCTTCGTCTGTAAAAGGTGGGTAATGTGTGTTTCCTAGAGCCACTGTAAGGATGTATTCATTGTAGAAGTATTACTAACAGGGCCTGGCACCTAATATGTGTTTTATAGGTGTTAACTATTATGATGCTCAGTTCAGACCATATCATGATGAGGGGACCAGAATAGTCCCCATTTCATGAAACTTAGTCTACTAGAGGAAGGAAATAAATGAATACATCATTACAAATAAGAAAGAGTACTATGAGAGCAGTTAACTGGGTAAGTTAAGAGATTAACTTAGGAGAGGGTAGAAAGACCTGTGGTTAAAACTAATTTGAAGAGGGTCCCCTGGGTGACTCTGCTGGTTAAGTGTCTGCTTTCAGCTCGGGTCATGATTCCAGATCCCAGGATCAAGCCTTGTATCGGGTTCCCTGCTCAGCAGGGGGTCTACTTCTCCCTCTCCCTCTCCTCCCCCCTGCTGTTCCTGCTCTCGCTCGTTCATGCTCTCTCCAGTGAATAAATGATCTTAAAAAAAAAAAAAAAAAGAAAAGAAAGAGAGAAACTAATTTGAAAAAAATGAAATGAGCAGTGCAAACAGCCCAGTGCAAGTGCATCCCAGGCAAAGGGGAGAAAATGCAGTGTTTCAGAGATGAAGGCGTGCTCTGTGAGCTCTAGAAATTGAGACCAATGTGGTAACAAGCAAGGCAGAGAATGGCTTTAGATCAGCTTTGTTTAAATTGTAATAAGAAAACACTCAAGTGTCTTGAGTCCATGATGAACAGATTAGAAGGCAGGCATGAAACCAAGACCAGTTTAGGGGGAAATCATACTACTTCAAGCAAGAGAGGATGCTGGTCTTGACCAGAATGGTGCAGTGGAAGCTGGGTCCTGGATTTACTTTGGAGACACAAATAATAGCATCATGGACTGAAAAGTAGAGGAATGGGGAAGGTGACTATTGAGAAGATAGTCAAGAGTTCAGGTTTCATACACATGGTGTTTCGGATGTCCGTTGTCATCTATGTAGACAGATTTCAAAGTAGAAACTTACACATTAAGAGTCTAGGTCTCCAAGGAGAAGTCTGGGTTGAAAATATATATTTAAGATTTTCCAGAATGTAGATGGTATTAAAAATCACGAAAATTAAAAGGACCTCCTTTCTCTTTCTTCCTATAGCATATTCTAACTCTTCCAGCTCCCTCACATCTCGGCCAATCATTAGCCAGAAAGGAGAATGAGTCTTAACAGCTGGGTTATTAACTCATTATTATGTGTTCTTTAAAATCAGTATTTATTAGTATTTTGGTGCAGTTTTAATTGGTTTTGTCAATTTGTTGATTCATTATAGTTTATAAAAAAAGGATTTCAGTGGCTGTTGTGCCTTCCAGAAGTTGCTTTTCTCTGGTCTGCTCTCCCTAAGTAATAACTTTCCAGTTTAGTAACAGACTTTCTTTCCATGATTACAAAGGATTCAGTCTTTAGTGCAAGATATTTTCCCTTGTGGAGTAAGATATCAGCCCCATTAGTCCCTCACACCATAGCTTCAGATCATAGCACTGTTGAGGAGCCTTAAAACATGCAGGTTTCCAAAGGAAGCCTGGGAGAAAGATAATTTTAGAGAATTACATTTGTTGTTTCATGTCTTCTCCCTAGCTGGAGAACTGCAACCCTGGAGGACATGAACCATCCAAGTAGTGGATATTTAATGATAGTGAATATCCTGATGTTCACATTTTCTCTGATGCTCTGGCCCCAGCTCTGAAGTTTCTCGTACTCCAGAAGTGGTGAGGGTATATGGTAGGATGGATTCAAGAGGGCTGCGCTATCACTTCAAGAGAAGTTTGGCATATCCGAAAATAAGAGTGAAAGCAAAAGAGAAATCTCACCCAGATTCTTCCTGGTCACTCTCAGTTGCCATACTCACATCTATTTAATTGATTTTATAGTGCGCTATTGTCGATGCCATACTTGCAAATTCCATAAATTTGTTGCCGTCTTTTGTTATATTTGGTGCTCCTAGCCAGATTTAAGTGGGAATTAAGTATTTGGGATTACTTTAAGGTAATAATGAAAGTAATTCAATATTTCCTGGGAGCTTTTAGGGATGGTATGAAGAAGCATTAGAACAGTTCGAAGAAATCAAGGAGAAAGACCATCAAGCAACTTACCAGCTAGGAGTGATGTATTATGATGGGCTGGGGACACCTACAGATGCTGTAAGTTACTGTTTTGTTTACAGTCTCTAAAGATCTCATAGTTAACGGATTATTTGATAGAATTAAAATTCTATTTTAATAATATATTTCTATACTTATACTTTAATAATATCTATCCTTTTAGTATTTAAGGTATAGCAGTAGGCATTTTTACATTTATGTGAAACACAAAATTTCTTTTCACCCCCTCCTTGCTAATATTGACTGTCAATAACACTTTTGTTTTAAAATGTTTTCCTTTATTTTAAAAATTTATTCCATGGGGAAAGTTAGAAAATAAGCAAAATAGGATCACCAAATTCTACTGTCAAATATGACCCTGGTTATTATTTTAAAGTATATGCTTCCATGTATTACCCCCTGCAAAAAATTATATATATATATTTGTGTGTGTACGTTTTTTTCAAGGTAGGGCCGTACTATATATGTTTTTTATATCCTTTTTCTCCTAACAATGTATTTTGAATATCCTTCTCCTTGTCAATAAATATGATCTATATTATTATTTAAATACCTGCATAATTGATGTGTATCAATATTTTAGACCTCATTTATTTATGCATGCTTGAAGATAAAAGAAAGAATAAACTGAGCTATGAGGTTTGGAGATCAGTTTTATAATTTTTTCTATTCCTTATGGGCTTTATTATTTATTTATTATGTCTCCTCTTACAAGGAAATTTCACATACTATCAAATAAAGATTGGGAATTTACTTTTAAATTTTTCAAAGATGCTCAGAAGTTCATTTCTCTGTGTTCATTAGCAAAACTGCTCTATCCATAATGGTCTGTTAACAATTTGTGAAAAGTCACAGGCTTTCTAATCTTCACTTCACTGCTTATAAGCAGAATGGTCTTGGGGAGATTATTTCTGGACTCCAGTTTCCACATTTGTAAAATTAGGACAAATAAACCCAAGTTAGAGATACCTCTGTCATTTCCCCACACCCTTGGCCATCCTGGATAACTGATCACAGCCCCCTTAATAGTTGAATCCAGACATAGCGCAGGACTTTTATCAATACATAGCTTGAAGGTGACATTACCAATTCAATCCACTGGAGGCAGCACACAAAATAAAACCCGTCCATCTAACTCGCAAAGTTGTCAAGAGACTGAATAACTTCTAAAGGAAGGCACGTGTCTTCTTTCCTGACTTTGTGTTGTATAAAGTTAACAATGGGGACTACACTTTAATTCCTGAAATTCTTCATTTGTACTCTGTTGTAATCATAGCACATGAAATAAGTAAATGATGAAAAAAATGAATATTTCCATTAAATACAAGATATTTTATTTTAAACTATTTATAATTTAGCCTGTTAAAAACACAGTAACATGTCGAATGCAGGACTACATTGCCCTTACTGTGAATTGAACACAGTTGACCATAACCCTCTTGAAACATCTTCCTCTTGGTATCTAAGATTCTCTCCCATGCTTTAAAAAACTCTTACCATCATCTTCTACTGTTTGGGGGGTTCTTTGTTGTTGTTTTAAAGGTTTTATTTATTTATTTATTTGATAGAGCACAAGCAGGGGGAGTGGCAGGCAGCAGGAGGAGGAGAAGCAGACTCCCCACTGAACAGTGAGCCCAGTTCGGGGCTCAATCCCAGGACCCTGGAATCATGACCTGAGCTGAAGGCAGAGGCTTAACCAGCTGAGCCACCCAGGCGCCCCAACCTTCCATCAAATCTTGTTTGTGTCTGGAATACAACTTTCCCTCTTCATCTCTTCATAGCCTCCCCTGTCCTTTGCTAGCTGCTTCTCTCCTAAGTGTGAAGTATGTCAGAACCTAGGTCCCTGGGCACCTGGGTGACCATGCTCTCTCTGCCTGCCTCTCTGCCTACTTGTGATCTCTCTTTCAAATAAATAAATAAAATCTTTGAGGGGGGAAAAAAAAGAAGAACAACCTAGGCCTCTGCTGCCCCCACTTACTCTCTCAGCTCATCCTGCCCCATGGCTAACACTCCCTAGACTTCACAAAGATATGCAGATTGTTGTCTTCACACCAAAGCCTCCTGCTGAGATCCATACCACCAACTGCCTGTCTCTCCCTAGATAAGTAAGCATCTCTCAGGTCCTTTGAACTCACCTCTAGTTCACCTACAACCCCGATGCTTAAAACACACATAGATCCTACCACTTAAGACAGTGGCGTTTCTTTGTGCACTGGTACCGTTCATGGGGGTCATCATCATCAATGGAGTTGCCCTAAAAGACACAAAAGCAGCTTAAAAAATATCCGCCTCTGTTTTTTGCGCCGTGAGCACCTGCTCTACCATCCCCGAGGTGTGTACTCTTGTGACTTATCCAGCTCTAGTTTAGTTGGATTCATTGTATTCTTTACTCACTCCTTCATTCCACAAACATTTACAAGGCAGGAAGAGTCTGAGATGCTTGGGGAAGCAAAGGTCAGTACGAAGAGGAGCGCATAGTCTGAGGAAAACTACGAGTGCAGTTGTGAGTCCTGGACGGTGACAGGTGCGTGTGCTAGGCACAAGGCGGGACTTGTTTTCACAGAGCCGCTGACAGGTGCTGACGCTCAGGACACAAGAACAGCTCATAAGGTCAGGACTGGCATTCGGATGGAGGGAACAACATGAGGCTGAGTTGGTTAAACATCTCCCTTCAGCTCAAGGTCCATCCCAGGGTCCTGGGATCCAGCCCCAAATCGGGCTCCCTGCTCTACGGGGAGCCTGCTTCTCCCTCTGACCCTCCCCCCTCTCATGCGCTCAAATAAATAAGTAAAATCTTTACCAAAAAAAAAAAAAAAAAAAAAAAAGAGAGAGAGAGAGAGATCATCTGTCTCAAATTCTGCTATGGTGAGTTTAATGGAAACTGAGCACTTAGAATTAGGCACATTAAGATGAATCTCACTGGACAGACTGACCAGCCTTTGCAGTGGAATGGTAAGGGACGCAGGCCAAAGGGGGCTGGGGAGACTGCCGGGGAGAAGGCAGACAGAAGCACTGAGTTTTACCATAAAGCAGAACAGATGCATATGCAGTAACGAAGGGATCATGGCCTCGAGGGGGCATCCCCCCAGAACAGAGATGCCACAGTATATTTGTAAGTCGATACACGAGATCTAGTATAGAGGGAAAAAATGATGAGCTGGGTAAATTCACGGATTTGGTGTTTCTTTTGATTTTCTATTTTCTCAGTGCAGAAAGTGAAGCCATATGCTTGCTTCAGCAGTATGTGTACTAAAATTGGAAGGACAGAAAAAATTAGCATAGTCTCTGTGTACAAAGATGACATACAAATTCTTGAACCACTCCATTTTTTTTTAATAAAAATATAAAAATTTTAAAAAGGTGAAGCCATGAACTGAGAATGAGGGAAAGGGCAGGGAGCAGTAGAAGTGCGAAGACAAAGGATAAAGTCTGAAATCGTATCTTCTCTACCAGGTAAGTGGGCCAGATAATTGATGAGACAAATTGATAGTACTGTTTGCCAGGGCGGAGAGCTCGCTCTGAAATGTGTGATCACGAGTTTAAAGAAGGACCATGCTCAGCTGCTTGAGTGCAGCTGAGTAGGCAGAGAAGGCCAAAGAGGGAAACAGGAACAAAGACATGAGTATGGCCACAGATACAGAATCAGCTGAAAATATGGGAATTAAGAACATGAAGAAGTGGAGGAGCCAGAAGGTTAGCAGATTCAATGGGTTGGCATAGGGCAACTCCAAACAGAATGGCTCGAATGTGATTACATATGGAGGCCAGAGGAGCATAAAGATGGCCTCTGCAGGTCCCTCCTCACCTAGAGTGACACTGTTAGCTTGATTATACTCTTAACCTGCAGTAAAGGGCCAAAGAGCCCACTCTTAATTTTTATCGCTTTCTTTTATTAATTTCCCAAGTTCTTGATACTCATTTGGTCCAGAGGCTGACTGAACTGTATATACTTGGCGCGGTAGATTTGAACCGTTTTCTTCAGGGAGCATTCACAGGTCGTTATTACCCGCACAGAGATAAAGATCGCACACACTGCCGTATCTGAGGAAGCTACAAATGCAACCTGGAAATAGCACTGGGGGAAAACGGGTAAAGCAACCAAATTTTTGGCTGAGATAAAATTGTGGTGTGGACAAGTTTACCTATGTAGCCTTTCTCTTCCTGTTTCATAGAATCCGAAAAAGGTTTTTAAATACTTTCCATAGCATCAGGCAGTAAACACTGGAATGTAATTCAGTGCCAGACTGCAGGAGCTTATGAATTCACTGTCTCGGGCGCCTGGGTGGCTCAGTGGGTTAAGCCGCTGCCTTCGGCTCAGGTCATGATCTCAGGGTCCTGGGATCGAGGCCCGCATCGGGCTCTCTGCTCAGCAGGGAGCCTGCTTCCTCCTCTCTCTCTGCCTGCCTCTCTGCCTGCTTGTGATCTCTCTCTGTCAAATAAATAAATAAAATCTTTAAAAAAAAAAAATTCACTGTCTCTTGTCAGGCAGCAGCACTGGTTTCCCAGAGACACCAGTTTCCTAAGTCTTACCTCTAACCACTCCCCAGATTTAACTTTGTGTATTAATGTAATCAGAATCAAATTCCTTATGAGATTTTTTTATGGCATGTGGCAAGCTGATTAAAGAATTCATATGAAGGGGCGCCTGGGTGGCTCAGTGGGTTAAGCCGCTGCCTTCGGCTCAGGTCACGATCTCGCGTCCTGGGATCGAGTCCCACATGGGGCTCTCTGCTCAGCAGGGAGCCTGCTTCCTCCTCTCTCTCTCTCTGCCTGCCTCTCCAAATACTTGTGATTTCTCTCTGTCAAATAAATAAATAAAATCTTTAAAAAAAAAAAAAAGAATTCATATGAAGGAGCAAAAAGCCGTGGTACTTAAAGCAATGTAGTTTTTGGGTTTTGTTCAGGAATAAGGCAAAGAGCAAAAGAACAAGAGTCCAGAAACAGATGTACACAGATATAGAAGTATTTAGTACATCATAAAATTGCTATTTCAACTCAGTGAGAAATGGTGATGAAACAATTTGATTACCTTTTGAACTTATTTTCTAGTCATATTTTTTCTGATAGTTGCTCTAGAGATTACAGTATGCACTTTTAGCACAAGTTACATGGAGTTTATATAGAATTACTTCAGGTAAAACAAGAGAACCTTGAATAAGTGTGCTTTCATTTACCCACCCACCCCCAATCTTTAGTGTTGTCATAGTATACTTCTTAAATTTACATTATATTATAAATCCCCAAATATAAAAGTATAATTTTTGCTTTAGTCATATCTTTTTTTTTTTTTTAAGATTTTATTTATTTGTTTGACAGAGAGAGATCACAAGTAGGCAGAGAGGCAGGCAGAGAGAGAGGAGGAAGCAGGCTCCCTGCTGAGCAGAGAGCCCGATGCGGGCCTCGATCCCAGGACCCTGAGATCATGACCTGAGCCCAAGGCAGTGGCTTAACCCACTGAGCCACCCAGGCGCCCGCTTTAGTCATATCTTTTGAAGAAACTAGGAGGAAAACAATTAGGTACACATATGTATATGTATATATGTGTGTATCCTTTTATATTTGTTACATACTTACCACTTCTGGAACTCTTTATTCCTTCCTATCAACCTGTGTAGACATCTGGCACTATGTTCTTTTCCTTTCAACCTGAAGAATTTCCTCTGAAGGGCACTTCTTATAGTACAGTTTGCAGATAATGAATTATCTCTGATTTTGGTAATCTAAAAATGTTGTTAATTTGCCTTTTTTTTTTTTGCTAAATCAGGAAGACAGCTTTTATTTTTGTCTGCATAGCATTATTCCTTTTGGAACCAGAAGCCGTCTTTTCTTTTTTTTTTTTTTTTAATTAAATTTATTTATTTTCAGCATAACAGTATTCATTATTTTATCTGCCTTCACTTTTTATGAATTTTTTTGCTGGTCGAAGTTTTGCTTTTCCACATTTTAAAAATGCTGTTCTTGGGGCACCTGGGTGGCTCAGTGGGTTAAAGGCTCTGTCTTCGGCTCAGATCATGATCCTCAGGGTCCTGGGATCGAGCCCCACATCGGGCTCTCTGCTCAGCGGGGAGCCTGCTTCCTCTTCTCTCTCTGCCTGCGTCTCTGCCTACTTGTGATCTCTGTCAAATAAATAAATAAAACCTTAATAAATAAATAAAAATAAAAATGCTGTTCTCAAATCTTCTGGCCTTCATTAATTCCCATGAGAAGTCACTCACTACTACTATTGTTGCCCCTGCCATTTTTATTGAGATGTAATTAACATATAACATTGTATTAATTTAAGGTGTGTGTGTGCATACAAATACATATACATCACATCTTCTTTATCCATTCATCTATCTGTGGACATGTAAGTTGCTTCCATATCTTGGTTTTTTTTTTTTTTTTTAAGATTTTATTTATTTATTTGTCAGAGACAGAGGGAGAGAGAGCGAGCGAGCACAGACAAAGAGGCAGGCAGAGGCAGAGGGAGAAGCAGGCTCCCTGCCGAGCAAGGAGCCCGATGTGGGACTCGATCCCAGGACCCTGGGATCATGACCTGAGCCGAAGGCAGCTGCTTAACCAACTGAGCCACCCAGGCGTCCCCATATCTTGGTTTTTATAAAGAATTCTGCAATAAATGCAGAGACATATATATATTTTCAAATTACTATTTTCATTATGTTTGGGTAAATACCCAATAGTGGAATTATTCAACCATACGGTATTTCTATTTTTATTTTTTTGAGGAACCTACATACTGTTTTCCACAATAGCTGCACCGGTTTGCATTCCCACCAACAGTGCACAAATGTTCCTTTTTCTCTATATCCTCACCAACACTTGTTATTTCTTGTCTTTTTTATTTTAGCCATTCTGACAGGTGTGAAGTGATAGCTCATTGTAGTTTTGATTTGCATTTTCCTGATGATGAGGGATGTTGGGTATCTTTCCATTTGTCTGTTGGCCATCTTTAGGTCTTCTTTGGCAAAATGGCTATTCAGGTCTTGTGCCCATTTTTAATTGGGTTATTTGTGTGTATGACAGAGTTGGGTAAGTTCTTTATATATTTTGGATATTAACTGCTTATCAGCTATACTATTTGCAAATAACTTCTCCATTCAGTAGATTTTTGGCTTTTTTCTTTTGGTGTGGTTTCCTTCACTGTGCTACAAAAGCTTTTTATTTTGAAGTAGGCTCAGTAGTTCATTTTGGCTTTTGTTTCCCTAGCTTTATGAGACATTATCTAGAAAAATGTTCTAATGGCCAACGTCAGAGAAAATACTGCCTGTTTTCTAGGAGTTTTATGGTTTGAAGTCTCACATATAAGTCTTTGGGCCTTTTTATTTTTGTGTGTGGTGTTAGAAAGTGGTCCAATTTCATTCTTTTACATTGTAACTATCCGCTTTTCCCAGCAGCATTTATTGAAGAGACTGTCTTTCTCTCATGGTGTATTCTTGCTTCATTTGTCAGATTAATTGACCATATAATTGTGGGTTTACTACTGGGCTCTACCTCCTGTCCATTGATCTCTGTGTCTATTTTTGTGCCAATACCATACTGTTTTGATTACTATAGCTTTGGTAGTATACCTTGAAATCTGGAATTAAGATATCTCCAGCTTTGTTGCTCTTTATCAAGACTACTTTGCCAATTCAGGGTCTTTTGTGGATCCATGCAAATTTTAGTACTTTTTGTTCTACTTTTGTGAAAAATGTTGTTGGTATTTTGATAGGGATTGCACTGAATCTGTAGACTGCTTTGGGTAAGACAGACAATGTTGTCTTCCAACCCAATAGTGTGGAATATCTTTCTATTTTGTTTGTGTCATCTTTAATTTCTTTAATCAGTGTTTTATAGTTTTCACAGTATAGGTCTTCCACCTCTTTAGTTAAGTTTATTCCTATGTACTTTATTATCTTCTGTGCAACTGTAATTGGAAGTTTTGGAGTTTTTTTTAAGATTTTATTTTACAGTGAGCATGAGTGGGAGTGGAGGAGGGCAGAGGGAGAAGCAGATTCTCCACTGAGCAGGAAGCCTGACACAGGGCTCAATCCCAAGACCCTGAGATCATGACCTGAACCGAAGGCAGAGGCTTAACTAACTGAGCCACCCAGGTGACCCATGTAAATGAGAGTTACTTAATTTCTTTTTCTGCTACTTTGTTATTAGAATGTAGACATACTAATAATTTCTGAGTATTAATTTTATATACTGAAACTTTACTAATTTATGACTTCCAGTAGCTTTCTGTGGAGTTTTTAGGATTTTCTACATATAGTATCATTGTCATCTATAAACAGTGACAGTTTGCTTATTTAAAAAATGAATACTTCTTTTTCTTCTTTTTTTTTTTAATGTATTTATTTGACAGAGAAATCACAAGCAGGCAGAGGCAGGCAGAGAGAGAGGGAAGCAGGCTCCCTGCCGAGCAGAGAGCCCCATGCGGGACTCGATCCCAGGACCCTGAGATCATGACCTGAGCCGAAGGCAGCGGCTTAACCCACTGAGCCACCCAGGCGCCCCAATACTTCTTTTTCTTATCTGATTGCTGAGGCTAGGACTTCCAGTATTATGTTGAATAAAAGTGGTAAGACTGGACATCCTTGTCCTATTCCTGATATTAGAAGAAAAGTTCTGTTTTTCACCAGCGAGTAAGATGTTAGCTGTGGAGTTTTCATATATAGCCTTTATTGTGTTGAGGTAAGCTTCCTCAAACCTACTTTGTTGAGAGTTTTTATCATGAATGGATGTTGAGTTCTACCAGATGTTTTTTCTGTGTCTCTTGAGATGATCATATGATTTTTATCCTTTGTTTTGCTGATGTGATGTTATCACACTGATTTGTGAATATTGAAACATCCTTGCATCCCTGGAATAAATCCCACTTGATTTAATGTATTGTTGGATTCAGTTTGCTAATATTTTGTTGAGGATTTTTCCATCTATGTTCATCAGGAATATTAGTCTGCAGTTTTTTTATGGTGTCTTTGTCTGGTTTTGGTATCAGTTAATGCTAGCATCACAGAATGTACATGGAAAGTTTCCTTCCTCTTCTATTGTTTTGGAATAGTCTGAGGGGGATAGGTATTATCTCTTCTTTAAATGTTTGGTAGAATTTACCTGTGAAGCCATCTGTTCCTTGACTTTTTTGTTAGTGTTTTACTGATTAAATTTCATTACTAGTAATGTTCGGATTTTTAATTTCTTCTTGATTTAGTTTCAGAAGATTGGATGATTCTAGGAATTTATTCAAGGTTGTTCAATTTATTGGCATATGTTTATCTTTTCAAGGAACTAGCTCTTGGTTTCATTGACATTTTTCTTTAGTCTTGTATTTATTTCTGCTCTGATCTTTATCCTTCCTTCTACAAACCTTGGGCTTTGTTTTTCTTTTTCTAGTTCCTTTAGGTGTAAGGTTAGATTGAGCTTTTTTCTTGTTTCTTGAGGTAGGCCTGTATCACTACATAATTTCCTCTTAGAACTGTCTTTGCTGTGTCCCAATATTTGGGGATATTGTGTTTTCATTTCCATTTGTCTCCACATACTTTGTTGATTTCTTCTTTGCTTTATTGACCCATGGTTGTTTCGTATCGTGTGATTTAACCTCCATGTGTATTCCCCACCCTTTTTTCTTCTGATTTATTTCTAGTTTCATACTGTTGTAGTCAGAAAAGATGCACAGTGTGATTTCAGTCTTCTGAAATACTAATTATGTAGTTGTTCTTCTGTATTTAATGCGTCATTTTTATCTGGCTGCTTTCAAAATTTCTTTGGCTTTCAGCAGGTTGACTATGATGTATGCCTAGGAACGCTACTTTCTGTTTATCCAGCCTGGGGTTCACTGAACTTCATGGATCCCTTCTATTTGCAGTTTTTAAGAATAATCTCTCCAGTAGGGAAGGAAAAAGCGAAACAAGATGGGATCGGGAGACAAACCATAGGAGACTCTTAATCTCATGAAGCAAACTGAGGGTTGCTGTGGGGTGGTGAGGTAGGGAGAGGGTGGCTGGGTTATGGACATTGGGGCAGGTATGTGCTATGGTGAGTGCTATGAAATGTGTAAGACTGATGAATCACAGACCTGTACCCTCGGGACAAATAATACATTATAGTTTAATTTAAGGAAAAAAAAAGAATAATCTCTCAACTTGTGTGTCCTCTGGTAAACTTTCCAGTGTCTTTAAAAAGTTGGGGAGCTTTTTGGAACCTACTTTAAAAAGTCGGTTATTTTTTAATGTTTGCTCCAGATTTAGACATTGCGATTTGTGGAAGGATTTACACAATCACATCACTTGACTACCAGTAAGCTCCCTCTTACTATTAGGTTTTGGGGAAAAGGCAAATACCCATGTGACACATTCACAAAAATAAATCCTTATAAATTGGGACTCACTAGAAGGCAAACATCTTTATTTTCTATTATTGTGGTGTTCAGCCAGCAACAGAACTTGGAGAGAGCAGTGAAGGATGAAAGCTAGAATGTAGTGTATAAGCAATGTATTTGATGGTCAAACATTTTCTTTTTTGGAGTGATGTTTGAAAATTTGTGTCTGATGGATTTCTGGAGGGCGCAGTGTCGTCTTGTGCTCTTTGCGACTAAGCAGGTATCATATGAAGATTAGCATATTGGATGTAAATTATCACTGAGCATACTTGGTGTGCTTAAAGAGAGAAAACAGTGTTTGGGGCTCACAAATGTACTCTAATTATAAATGTGGAAGAAGTTACAGATATTCCTGTACTTTGATAAGTACTAAAAACTGTGCCCATGCAGAATAAGGGTGATAAGGTAGGAAGGAGGAGAGAAGAAAGGAAACCATATTGAAACATAATGCAACTCTGAAAGCTATAGAGTGAGGGAAATGCCTTCTATCCTGGAACTCTGGGAACGCCTACTCAGTAGACGGATCTCCCCTCCCTCCCTCCGTCCCTCTTTTCTTTCCAGCTCTGCAGACTAAAGCACAACCATCCTGTCTGGGCACAGAGTCATGAGAGCAAACATCATGTCAGAGGGTGAACACTTTACAGTATTATTGGGAGAAAGAATTTAGTTTGGATAAAACTAAAAACTAGGGTTTTTTTGTTTGTTCTTTTCCTTTGTGGAAGGAAAAAGGAGTGGAATATATGAAGAAAATTGTTGATTCTCCATGTCCCAAAGCAAGGCACTTACAGTTTGCAGCTGCCTACAACCTTGGAAGAGCTTATTATGAAGGGAAAGGCATCAAACAATCAGATGAGGAAGCTGAAAGGTAGTTTTACCTGAAAACAAGTGTTTATTTTTTTTTTATTTTTTATTTTTTTTTTTAAATCAAATGCTGACACAAAGAATAACTTGCCTTGCCTTTCTTTTTCAGACTGTGGCTTTTTGCTGCAGACAATGGAAATCCTAAAGCTAGTGTGAAGGCTCAAAGTATCCTAGGATTGTATTATTCAACAAAAGAGCCTAAAGACTTAGAAAAGGTAACACTGATCTATTTGTCTTTAATGCTAGCACCACATGTAGATTAATATTTTGCTATTTCTTTTTTTTTTAATATTTTATTAATTTATTTGACAGACACAGATCACAAGTAGGCAGAGAGGCAGGCAGAGAGAGAGAGGGAGGAGGAAGCAGGCTCCCCGCCTAACAGAGAGCCCGATGCGGGGCTCTATCCCAGAACCCTGGGACCATGACCCGAGCAGAAGGCAGAGGCTTTAACCCACTGAGCCACCCAGGCACCCCTGCTATTTCTTTTTTGAATGGAGGATGGTAAAGAATGAGTGTTTACTTTTAAAAATCTCTTATAATTCTTTAAAATGTAAAGTTCACATTTTAGTATCTCAAAGCTCATTTCATGCTTTACTCATCTCCACCTCTACCAAAGGAGTCCACAGATGTGTGAGAATTTTGCATGCTATAAAAAGCCACACACACAAAATATTATTATACCATGAAAGCTAAGAGAATCCTGAAATATAGCCCAAATCCTTTTACATGTGAATAAATTAATTTGTCCTAAGAAAGTTATGATGTTAATAAGTAAAATACAAAAAAAAAAAACCACCCCCAAACCAAAACCAAAACAAAAGCCTAGTAACAAATCAAATCAATTTAAGATTTTTACAGAAATACAATCTCTTTAATCATCAATCACTGAAACATTTTCAAAGAAATCCTATAGGGAGAAGGAAATGTAGAGCCGAGTCCTACTTGTAGGAGGCATTAAGGACAAACTTAAAAGAAACACATAGCAACCAAGACCCACTTTGGATAACTGAACAGCTACTTGGAAATAATTTTTTGAACTAATTTAAATTCACTGCAGTTGCACATTGAGCACATGTGCTCGTGGCCACACATGGCTTTTACCTTGGTTGCCTCTGATCTCCATAGGCGCCATCTCGGAGGTCCACCTGGACCTGACTGCCCTTCAGCATTGGCAGCTCTCCTCTCCCTGCAGGGCCTCATGGCAGGTGTCTCAAAGCCCAGCAGACACTTACCTCCTACTCCCTACCCTCCCAGTCCTTCCTCTGGAAAAATGAGAAATCGTGAATCCTGAAACAGCTGCAGTCTGGACTGTGGCCTAACCTACACGGTGGGTAGAAGACAGGTGGGCTCACCTTAGCACTCTCTTCTAGGTATGTGAAATTAGGACCAACCTGAAATATACTCAAGGTGCTAGAACTATTCCAGGAGATTAATTAATGCTACTACCTTATAATGAGAGATTTTTTTTTCTTTCCAGTATTCCCTTATAATTCTGCCTGGTGAATAATAAATAAATGAAGTTGTGTTTTTTCTTAGGCATTTTATTGGCACTCGGAAGCATGTGGCAATGGAAATCTGGAGTCCCAGGGTGCACTTGGATTAATGTATTTTTATGGACAAGGCATCCGCCAAGATACTGAAGCTGCCTTGCAGTGCTTAAGGGAAGCAGCAGAACGTGGAAATGTCTATGCTCAAGGGAATCTCGTGGAGTATTACTACAAAATGAAATTTTTTACCAAGTGTGTTTCATTTTCCAAAAGGTAAATAAGCTGGATGGACATATTTACAGTAAATGTTACAGAGCATTTACTAAATGTTCTGTGCCAGGTCTGTTCAATAGAACTTGCTGCAGTACTGGAAAGGATGGCTATTGAGCACTGGAAATGTGGTTAGTGCCACTGAGCGCTGAACATTTCACTGCATTTTAATTAATTCAAATAACTACGTGTAACTAGCAGCTACCTTATTGAATAGTATAATTCTATGCCATCGGTCTTCAGGATTTCAGCGCTATTTGCTCTATATGCCAGCTGCATCATCCTCATCAACTTTAACTTTTGGGGGCATCAATCTCCTTTTTAATAAAGAAGAAAATGCTTCGATAGCATTTTAAAAATAGTGTATATAAAGTACTTAACATAGTTTAGCATATAAGAAATGCTTATTAAATACGTTTATTTCTTCTAGACTCTTCAGCCACATGTTCTAGAACTGCACAGTTGCAAGATAGCTTGATAAGATTGTACAATGAGAGTAATGGTTAAAAAATGTCAACATTAACATCTTATAAAATATATGGAGATTTCTCTTCTTTGAGCCCATGTGCTTTCCTACATTTATTTGCTCATAACTTACAAAAAGTAATGTACCAGGAAAAACAAACCTGGATGTCTTCTAGAAAGGCTATAAGGCCATGATGATGTGTTTCCCTCCCAATAATGCCTGACTGAGCCACTCCCTGGGCCCCCCTCTGGCCTCGCCCAGGGTGGGGCAGCCATCTACAATGTAGGATGAAAGAGCTGGTTCCACCCTTCATCCCCCAATATCATGGCTTCCAGGCAGCAGGCCACTTCCATAAGTGACTCTTAATCTCACAAAACAAACTGAGGGTTGCTGGGGGGAGGGGGGCTGGGAGAAGGGGGGTGGGGTTATGGACATGGGGGAGGGTATGTACTACGGTGAGTGCTGTGAAGTGTGTAAACCTGCCGATTCACAGACCTGTACCCCAGGGGATAAAAATATATGTTTATAAAAAAAATTAAAAATTAAAAATTTTTTTTAAAAAAGTGCGATTCTCGAAGTCCCCAATCTTCAAGTACCCATCTGGTTAACACCAACACTTTAAATAGTTCTTAAAATATTTCAGACTTTTCATTATTATCCACATTCCTATTCCCCATAATTTTACAGGTGACATTGAGTTGAGTAGCTCACATTCTCACACAACTCTCCATGCTTGTGTCAGAATGATAAAGGAGGACTTCTTTTTATTGCCCATTTTTACCAAAGAGAGATGTGTTAGTTACTTAGTATGTTTTCTGATCCTATGGGACTTAGTGCAAATTTAAGGTTAATGTTTGAATAAATGACCCAAAGAAATAGAAAATGCCTTTTTCCCCATTGTTTGAATCTGCAAAGTGATATTGAGTTTAAAATATTAATATTACAAGAAAAAAAAAGAAACCTTTTGGTTATTAAGTCTGACAAGTATTATCACAGAGAAGCTGTGACATAACCACTCTGGTAGTTCCTCTTCCCCTGGTTTTATTTTATTCTATTTATTCTATTATATATAAATTATACATATGTATAATAAATTATAATAGAATATATAATGTATAAATTATACATATGTATAATTTATATATGACATCTAAATGTATATGTTATATATAAATATTCTATTATATTTACCCTTCACCAATAACAAACAACTTAATCCTCAAACGGGGAAAAACTGGGAAATCACTTTGGGTGCAAGGAATATTGTATCTCTGAATATGTCATTTGTAAAAATGTAAAACTAAAGTGATGTCTTTTTATAATTTCATAATTAAACATCACAACAGGATTGCTGACTATGATGAGGTTCACGACATACCCATGATAGCCCAGGTCACGGACTGTCTCCCAGAATTCATCATCAGAGGCATGGCCATGGCATCTTTCTACCATGCCCGATGCCTTCAGCTTGGCTTGGGTATCACAAAGGATGAAGCAACAGCTAAACACTACTATTCTAAAGTAAGTAAACCTGAGAATCTATATGAATGAACCCAAACAGATATTTCCAAACTGGTAGTTAAGCCTTGAACATACTTATGGATTAGTATTTTTTTTTTCCTACTTAACCATTGTGCAGACAACCTGTCTAGGAGAGGTTGTCAGACACATGAATTGTTTGCAGATAATTCAACAGATTCTTATTAGCATAATTGAACTAGATGATGGAAGTCCCATTTTGATGCATATTATTCCCTCTCACTCTGCTACTCTACAGCCTAAGGCCCAGCACCGAGAGAGACCTTAAAGCTAGAATATTCATGCCTTCTTCCACGTTGAAGTGTGAATCTACTCTCATTTTAGTACCTTAAAGATACGTAGTTTTTTAAAATGTTATGTATGACATCTACCACACTTAGGAGGAATATTCATGAGTTTGAGGTAATCAGTTGAAGTGAGACTTTTCCTGTTTGATTTCATGTGATGTAGATTCCAAACGGATTTCACCTCTAAAATCAAGCAACTTAAAAAGTGGGAATGAGGTGGGGAAAGGGGGACTCATGAATAGTAACTGCAAGAAAATTTTTTAAAAAATAAATATAATAAAAACTGCATGCCTTAGGTCCATGACATCCATCAAGTCCAAACTAGAATTATGTCTTCTTAAAATTTATAAAGCAATTCGTGGGGGTACACAAGCTGTTTACCTGGAGCAGGGGAACAAAAATCCTTTGCCTGAATCTGACCATAGGATCGTAGTGGTTCTCAAACTTGTCTACATTAAAATTACCTGGGTGGGGGGCGGCTTTGCGGCTCAGTGGGTTAAACATCTGCCTTTGCCTCAGATCATGATCCTGGCTCCCTGCTTAACAGGGAATCTCCTCTCTCTCCCTCTGCCCCCTATGCCATGATGGTGCTCTTTCTCACTCTCTCTCTCAAAAAAAGTAAAATCTTTTTAAAAATAAAAAAATAATAATAAAAATAAAATAAAAAATAAAATAAAATCACCTGGGGATCTCTTAAAAATTCCAAAGCCCAGGTTATTTCAGAACAATTAAGTCATGAGCCTTCCAGGGGACTCCAATGTGCAGGCAACTTTGGAAACCCTAAATTGTTTCAAATTAAAATTTCCAAAGTATTAAGGCCATATTGACACATAAACATAGGAACACAGTACACAAAGACAACTGCTGTTTGAGAGATTTACCACTACACCATTCTACCAGTAAGAAAAACTGTTGTCTTGGGCGCCTGGGTGGCTCAGTGGGTTAAGCCGCTGCCTTCGGCTCAGGTCATGATCCCAGCGTACTGGGATCGAGTCCCACATCGGGCTCTCCGCTCAGCAGGGAGCCTGCTTCCTCCTCTCTCTCTGCCTGCCTCTCTGTCTACTTGTGATTTCTGTCTGTCAAATAAATAAAATCTTTAAAAAAAAAAAAAAAGAAAAAAAAGAAAAGCTGTTGTCTTTAAATTTTTAAAAAATCTAAATGCTCTGTATTATACCAATTTCCAAACCAAGTCAATTTCAGATTCTGTGGTATCCATCATGTCCTTTCTAAATAAATATAAGCAGAGAAAATTCTGGGTCAAAAATATGCTGATATGTGGTATATATTAATCCCAAATAAAACAGCAAAACAAGCAGACTGCAATCTTAAAACTATTTTGCACATGGTGGGAGATAATACCCCCATTACTCAATTTTGGGCATTGTATTTTACAGAAGATGATTTTTAAAAATGAAGAAAATTCAAAAGTAGCATGCCAGTGAAGGGTCTGGAATCCTGTCATATGAGGCAAATGCCAACTACTTTGCCTCTCTGGGTCACCACAAAACCAGTTTCATATATTCTCCTAGGACCCCTTCATTGATTCTAAAGTACACAGAGGGACATTTCAGCTTAGTATAAAGAAAAACCTAATACAACTGCTTGTGAAATAAAAACAAAAGTCTTCCCTATAAGATGGTGACTTAGCAACCAAGCAAACCAACTGTCATGGGTCCTGAAGGAAAAAGGAGTCAGGTGTGAATGAGATAACCTCCGATGTCTCTTCCAAATTCTTGACTTTCTGTGCAGTTACATGCACTATTACTTCTCGCTATTTACTTTATCATAATAAAATGTTATTTTAAAATAAAATTATCATAGAGTTGCTGCTATTCATATAATAAGATAATAGCAAGTTTGAGGCCAAATGCTAATGCTTTCCATGTTACTTATTTTAATAATTCATAACCTAGAACACTATCATCAGTGTGTAAATTCCCTTGATTGTTTCACACTCATAAAATTTTCTCTTTCAAGTGACAGTAACAATAACATGGTTATTTTCAGTAAGATCTTTTTTTTGCATAGACTAATTTGAATTTCTTTTATCAAGAAATCAAAATAGAAATGTGTCATAACTAAGAAATTCCCTTGAAATTCACTGTAGTTCTTAAAAACAAACCTAAAACTTTAAGTTTTAGTAAGACCTTAACAATTCAAAATGTATCTAAATTACGGACTTTTTATCTTTGACTTTCAGGCTTGTCGTCTCAATCCTGCATTGGCAGATGAACTTCACTGTTTACTTATTCGTCAAAGAATTTAGACCATAATGGATTTCAACAAAGATCGTCAACCCTAACACCGTAGAATGTGTGTATTTTTACAGGAGCAACGTTTGGTTATCTTCTGCACCCCAAGTTACATTATCCTGGGTATTTTACTAAAGAAATGTTACCTTCATTCTTAAATCTCTAATTTTGCAACTTGAAACCCAGCTATAGGATCAAATTGCAAAAAAAGTCCTTAGAGATCCAGCTCTTAGTTTACAGACTGGCCGAGATAACATCAAATATGGAAAACCATTCCATAAACAAATACCTCTTTCTTTTCTTTCAATAGAGTGTCTAAAAGACTTAGTGTAGTCTTCTTAGCTATAATTCCTTCAGATATATGCTGCAAACATAAAAAACACCATTTTCAAGTTTAATTCATTAAATTTCTTTGACCCTTATTTAGTTTTCTGAATTTTGGACAGATTATTGATTTTAATTTGCTGTCATTTAAAATTTTTAAGATGCACTAAACTAATATGAAATAAAGAAATTTAAAGAAATTTTCAAATAATGTTTTTAAATAAATTTGTGTAGCATTTATACTTTTTTTTTTTTTTTAAGATTTTATTTATTTATTTGACAGAGAGAAATCACAAGTAGATGGAGAGGCAGGCAGAGAGAGAGAGGAAAGCTCTCTCTGCTGAGCAGAGAGCCCGATGCAGGACTCGATCCCAGGACTCTGAGATCATGACCTGAGCCGAAGGCAGCGGCTTAACCCACTGAGCCACCCAGGCGCCCCAGCATTTATACTTCTAAGAAATTAAAACTAAGACTGCACTAAGTCTTTTGGGACATCTTTTATTCTTAAAAGATATTCTTATAAATAATTGGTTAATTTATTAAAAACTTGAAAAAAAAGTAAGTTTTAGAATCTTGCCTCTCCATATCTCCCCTTAAAGATCTTAAGGAGTAAAACCACTGCTATATTCCTGATAAGATAACCAGTTAAGCTAGATGTTTCTTTTTTTTTTTTTTTTTTTTTAAAGATTTTTTATTTATTTATTTGTCAGAGAGAGAGTTGCGAGAGTGAGCACAGGCAGACAGAGTGGCAGGCAGAGGCAGAGGGAGAAGCAGGCTCCCTGCCAAGCAAGGAGCCGGATGTGGGACTCGATCCCAGGACGCTGGGATCATGACCTGAGCTGAAGGCAGCTGCTTAACCAACTGAGCCACCCAGGCGTCCCAAGCTAGATGTTTCTTTGTGCTTAGACTCATTTTCTAGGTTTAAAAAAACTTAGATGCATTTCAAAGCAAGATAAAATATGAAAAAAAACTCAAGTCATCTATCAATATAAGAACAGTAAATATGCTAAAAATTTAAATTAGCAAGAGGCTTTCCTTACATTAATGAGATCTGTGAAGACAAAAGTTAATCATTTAAATAGTACCATCCAGATGGAGAAGATGGTGTAGCAGTGTACATCTGTGAAACAAACACATTGGAAACAGTGTCTTCTAGATACCTTCACAACACCTTCTCTGAAAACACACCATACCAATGTGTCTTTATTTTATAAATCACAATCATCCTTCCCAAAAGAGGATCTAAACAAGGTCTCATCTTAGTATAATTAATACGCAGGTACCAGTCACTAAAGAAGTTCTGTATGGCAGAAATTGCTCGTTCTTGTTTTGTACTATGGTTTTTCTATATTACTTGAACTTCATTTTGTCTCTATATAAAGAAAAGCACTTTCCATAGACTTAGGTCTGTGTGATACCCTCAAAAGATCACATACTTCTCCCTTAAATCTCTTAAGACAGAGAAAATTAAACCATCCCTGAAATCTAATCCTTTTCTTTAAAAATCTCTACTCGAGTCTCTATTTTCCCCCACTAATGTTTCAATAGCTCAAGTCCATAACAAGATTTCATAATACCCAGCTTAAATCTCTTTCTACAATATAAGCCCACTTACTTCACTCTTGTTCTTAATACCATCCATATATAATATTCCTTCAGCCATTTGACAATCTAAACTCCCAACCAGTATTCTTTTCTCCACACTGAATCCAGTCCCTTAAGCTTTTAAGAATCCTAAAATAGGAATGTAATACGGCGGTGCTTTGTTGGCTTTAACTGCACACTTAATATGCTTTCTTTTCTTCATCCCAAAGTCAAGACTGCTTTCTAACTGCTATTAAAATATAGGTCTGAGAAATTCCCAATGTAGGAATTTGACAGGTGTCATATGGGGTGAAACATTACACTTAACTATCTTCAGTGAATCCAACATAAAATTTAAAGTTTCAGTTTACTGTAGTTACCATTAAGCTGGTACTTGTGGCATGAGGGAGCCCTTGTAAACTACCACTGCTGCAGACCGAGGTATACACCGTGACTGGTCAGTGGGTCAGTTTCTTTAACTCAAGTGAATTGAAGTGAGCTGAGTGAGTTCCAGATCCTTAACCTTAAAAAAAAAAAAAAGAAAGAAACCAAAAAACTCTTACGATTTCTTATAGCTCCTATTTCTTATACTTCCCAAAAATGTTAAAATTTATCTTAAAAAAGACTGAGGACTCAAAATCGTGATTTTTCTCACGTTCAGTATACACTTTAACAGCTATGGTTTCATTACGCATAAGGTGGACATTAGACTGTGTTAGGATGAGTTCCTGGGGTTCTGTGTTCTCAGGCTGCTTCTCTTATCTGAGTGAAGGATATCTCTTATTCATCCTGAAGCGTCAAATATCCTCCTGGCTTGAAAAAAAATGATCAAAGAGCTGTGACTATCTTTATCCCAAAGATGAAATTTGGTTTACTAAGTTTTAATTGTTCACCTTTCATTCTTACATTCGATATTGAGGACTTGGCAGGTAGGATCTAGCAATGCCATAATCAATACCACTTTAGTATATATACAGTACTTTCTTTCATGGATTTCAGACTGAATTTTTGCCAACTAGTTGTATTGTTTTCAATATTCCTGGGCTAGGGGGAAGGACAGTTATAGAAGGGAATGTGTTTTATTAATATTGCATAATAGATGGTGAAAAGTGATTGACATGTTCATGGCCCCACTATTAACAGTCACACAAAGTGACACCTACACCCTGGATCTCACACAAGGCTCCGAAGAGTCCACAAGACTTGATGATGAAATCAAGTCCTTCAGGTCCCTGAAGTAACTTCCCATCCGCGTCTCCCTGTCTCATCGCTGCAAACCCTTCAAAGTCAGCTCCTATCCCACTTCCCAACAGATCACTTCACACATGAATTCGGCTCTTCACATTCACACTAAAAACTGTATTTTTCACATATTCATTCTGTGTTTGGAGAAAGGCAGCCAACTTTGTACTTCCTTGCGGAAGTATTTATGTGCACAGTGCTTTTTACCCCCTCCCAAAAAAGGTATCTGATAAATATTTGAACTGCCTGAAGTGTTTCAACCTCGTTTTTTGAGATGTATGTACCTTACACATCATAGAGCTCAGTGATCCATTTTTGTATTTTATTGCTTCAAATGCTTCAAACTATGGGAAATCTTTGGTAAAAATAAAGACAATAAAATTTTCACAATAACTTTCCACAAAGCATTGCACAACAATGTTCTTTAGTACACATGAAATAATACAGGAATGTTCAGAGTCCTCAGTGAGGAAAGTAGCTGTACAATAGTCATAGTTCTTCATTTTAAAACAAAACTGTTTTCATAAATATTTAAAATATTTCCTAGGTTCTTATCACATATTAACATTTTTATTTCAATCAGTGTGTTGAACTTTATCTTATTATTAAAATAAAAACAATAGTTATAGAAGTGTGTTTTTCTGTTGCCTATGACGGCATTAAGTATCCCCCCCAACAAATTCTGCTTACTTCACACAAAACTAGAGGGAGGTAACTAACATAAAAATCAATATGGTTCTCAACCAAGCCCTCTGTGGAAAAGAGGAAAATATTTCATGTCTATTGTTACACAGACATTTCTCTGGTGGTTTATTTGTGCAGTCTCAAACTTGACCAGCTTTTAGTTGATCTAAATGACTTCTCAGCTCAGGACACAACTCAATTAGCAGCAGTTCCATCAGCACCTGAACCAAGAAAGAAGAAAAAAAAGTAGGAAAATATGGAGTTTTTTTTTCTCTAAGGGTTTACTCATAATTTTTATGTCTTAGGAGAAAGTCTCATTTTAGGTCTGAGATGCTTCTCCATAAACAAGTTATTCTCCAATAAATGGGACTAATATAATCTAAACTCCATTTAGTATCAGACTGATTCATTTCATGGTCTCTTTGCCATTATCACACCATCAACAATAGTTAATATTGATAATTATAATCAGATGGATGACTGGGAAATAGTTTGCTTTCCCGAAATAAAGTTAAACAGCCATGCAAAAATGTCACATGCATCTCTCCCGTGACAGGATGGGAAAGCTGCACACACCGGAGGCACTCTTTTTCTTTTTCCAAACTGAACAACTGAACAGTCAGACAAACAAAAATTAAGCTGAGTAGATAATGGGTTCAGAGTTACAAGTAAGAGGAATGATTAAGTACACAAGGGGTTAAAATGAACTCCCATTTGTGAACGGAAATGTCAGATTGAATTAATAGCTGGTCCTCTGGTTGGCTTTAAATTACTCACATATAACAGATGCTTATTGGCTCTTGTTTCTTGCAGTGCATTGAATATTTTTATTATACCATGCCGGGCATTTTGCTGTCCAACAAGGCTCTGAAGCGTATCTGAAAGATTAAGTTTACATTCTGTGCTGTTACCAATAAAGTACACAGTCTATGCATATCCAGTGAGGGAAACAGTACATGATGTATATGGAACAAATAAAGGCACTGGGGCATGAGGAACATGAATGATCAGTTCTTTCAAACGTTTAAAGAAAAAAATAGCTTTATTTAGAATTTTCAACAGAAGGCATTTATACAAACTACAATTTTAATATATTGCTACCCAATTAAAAAATTAATCTCTGAACAGTGTACTTTAGCAGGATTTTTAAAGCACAACATTTATTATCTGTCCTAAAACATTTTTCTAAGTAAAAGAAAGCATTATAACCACTACTGTTCTTAAGATTCTCAGTATAATTTCTTAGCAAAGGACATGTTTTAAAAGAAAAAAAAAAGAAAAGAAAAAAAAAGAAAAAAAAATTTATCTTGTAAATAAGGTTTCCTGAGAGATGTAAGTGGAAAACGCCTTACTAGGGTTAACATTCGCCCTTTATCCCTGTATTTTTCAGGATCAGAAGCCAGGTCTCACCTGGGATGTTTTCAAGCAACTTCTGCTGTGCCCTCTGCTTTGTGGCCTGACTGTGTTCTTCGCTTCTGATTGTGGTCGGTGGTGCCAATTTCCCATTTGGCCAAAAAGCATCCCGAAAAACATTGATGTAGTAAACCAACATTTGCTCACTGAAAATCCAGTTCACTGTGTCCCGGATTTGTCTTTTAAGAGAAAAATATTTCTTGGATGAGGTTTTTAAAAGTTGTATACTCTATTCTCAAAAGGCATTTATCAATGGGTAGGTGAAGATACAGCCTGATCTAAATGTTTGATGAATAAACTAGGAATTGGATTTTTAAACTCTGGCTCTGAAAGGTATTCTTCATTTTGGCGGTACTGGATGACCGTTCATTCCCGGAGCTCACTTTTCTGTTGGTACCGACCTCTCCAAATGTCTGCCATGTAGTACCCTGCAGTCGGTAAGGACAAGAACCCAGAGGAGACCGACTGGTTTGAAACCTGCAGCTACTTTAACTGTGCACAGTACTTAACTCACTAACTTCTCCATGGGGTGGTATAAATTGAAAACATAATCATTTTAAGACTGTTAAAAGTGGTCTGGAAAGCTTTCCTGAGCTCCTGGAGTCTTGGGGGAAGAACCTGGCTTTTTCACTAGCTGTCTCTTGGTGTTGCTACGGCACATCATGCTAGGCAGAGTGCCCTGACCCAGGGTAAGCATTTCACATGCTCACCAGGCAAGGGGAAAAAAAGATACTACCTTTCTTTCTTTTCTTTAAGATTTTATTTATATGAGAGAGAGAGAGAGAAAGAGCACAAGAGCGAGCACAAGCCAGATGGTGGTGGAGAGGCAGAGGGAGAAGCAGACTCCCCGAGAAGCAGGAAACCATGTGGGGCTCTATCCCAGGATGCTAAGACCATGACCCAAGCAGAAGGCAGATGCTTAACTGATGAGCCATCCAGATGCCCCCATATATTACCTTTCACCTTCAAGTGGAAGCCTTTGAAAAGATACATTGCTAGAGTATTCCACACTTCTCTGGGAATAAAAGTTGGGCAGACATTTGACTTGCACAGTTACAAATAAATGGCTTTTATCTGGTTATGCAGCTTTTCCGCATAGCCCTATCTCATTAGTCATTAGTAAAATGCTAACCCATTCCAGGATTTCTGCTGTCAAGAGACAAGTAACACAGTTCAAAGAGCCCAAGAACAGTTGTGAGGTTGGAAGGGGGGAAGGGGGAAAGAATCATCTTGACAGTGCCAGAAAATCTTGAAATTTCAAATTCAATTCATGAATAATAATAATAAATCAAAAAGCCTTCAAGAATATCTGACTTCCTAACTATTTAAAGAGACAATGTAAGGCTTTCAGAAATAGTATCTAAAATATAGGTTTCAAGCCCTGGTACTTTGCACAGGAATCAGTTACTATTGATGTCTATAAACTCCAACATGAGTCAAAGCTATGTTAATTCTGTTCATAACTACATGTCTCCTACGATACTTCCCTATACTGTTTAGAACTGGGAAATTCAGGAATGCCTGGGTGGCTCAGTTGGTTAAGCATCTGCCTTTGGCTCAGGTCACGATCCTGGCATCCTGCCCCACAAGGGGCTCCAGGTCCACGTCAGGCTTTCTGCACACGACAAAGTCCGCCTCTTCCTCTGCCCTTCCCCACCTCCCCATGCATGTGCTCTCTCTCAAATGAATAAAAAAAAAAAAATCTTAAAAAACAACAACAACAAAAAAAAAACTGAGCAATTTGTATCGAGACCAAATAAAATAACTAATTTAATGGGACTTCTGCTTTAAGAGAGAACCTGCCAGCCTCCTACCTTAAAAAAAAATCTACATGAAAATGCAGACAGCTTGTTTTTTCTGTAGTCTTGCTTTGAGTCACTCACTGGCACTACATGAAGAAATTAAGTAAGAAAATTTCAATTTGCAATTTAAAATTAGCTAAGTGACTCTCACAAAAGGCCATCACCTAAGTATTTTCTACCAATTTAAGTCTGACTCTCAATTAGCCAAAACCATAGGAAGCTTTTGAATCAATTCTGGTATGTGAAATTATAGTTGGTACAAGGCAAGAGGCACATATTGTACTGCTGCTTAATTTTATGATGTGTCATCTCTGCTAAAGGCAAAAATAGCAAAGGGCCAGGTGCTCCATCATTTCTCTACCTGATAAAAAGCCCACTGAAATGAACAGCCTGAAAACCCTCAACATGATGCCTCTCCTCCAAGTCCCATGAAAGTAAATGCCAAATATATTCACTGCTCACAAACCACGGCTGCTCATTTTTAAGTAAGAGCCACTATGGTAGATAGGAGCAAGGAAAGTATGCATGGTTTGCTGAAACTGAAAAGGAAAACAAATTAGCAAGTACGGAGTACTGAGAAATATAGGGCCATGGTGGAATTTTCTTTATCTAAGGCCTGTCTGTGTAACAGTTAAGAGGCTCATGTTAGACTGAAATGGTAAGTTATACGGGCCATGTTTCTGATTAAAACAAAAGTTTAGATAACTAAGCAAACTAAATAAGACACTAATATCATTTTTTAAAGATCTCAGAAATTGAAATGAACTTTTGCTTATGACCAAAAGGAAACTATATTCTATTTGTGAATGAGTCAGAAGATAACCTGTTCTTCACTATGTTTTCTTTAAAAAGTTATGAGTTATATGATAAACATATGTACGAGTTTACTGGGGTGGTTTTGACAACTGATCTTTCACATGGGAAAATCCAATAATTTAATCTTGAAAATATTTTGCTGTGATTTCTCCCCCTTATCTTTTAGCATAAGTGATTCACATTTTTATTGTGCAGTAAGTCATGTTATCTCTTGAAGAGTACTGGATATAAACTCTTATGTATAGCTTAGAATACACATATGGCTTATAACACTGTTATATGTTATACACATATATCTCAATGGATGATATTAAGATATTAACTGTAAGAGCAATTACTATTTTAATGTTACCCCAACTTGGAAAAAAAGAAAACATATGGTTTGCATTTCCCTCCAAATAAATATATGTCATGTGATGCTCATCCTACTTTCATTTCGGGTTAAAGTCCAAGCCGTAAACTGATTCCCATGATATAACATAAAAACGCTGTATCCAAAATACCCCAACTGGTCATCATGATCAAAAGAGAACGTCACAGAACTTTTTTTGTTTTTGCTTTTGTTTTTTATGTTTTTAAATAACCTCTACACACTCAATATGGGGCTCGAACTCACAACCACAAGAGTCTCACACTCCACAATTTAAGGCAGCCAGATGCCCCTGCAGCCAGAATGCTGAAGATAGCTGAAGCTTTGATCATCTAGTTCATCATGCATTCTATGGGAGAAATTATTTCAGAAACCTGTCTCTCTATCCAATCTTAGAATCATAGCAGCAACAAAATGAGAAAATACAAAACCTTCAGCTAGAGAGATCACTGGCTACCATACCACGAGTTTAATAATTTGACCATTAAGGCAAAAAGTAAGGCATGAACTCAAATACTAATGTCATGTAACTCACTTGTTGATGGTTCTTCCAAATGTGACCTGAACGAGAGCAATTAATGTTCTTCTCACCCATTTAAACACTGAAATAGAAATCAGAGGAAAATAATTTGCACAGTGTATCACAGTGATGACATTTTCATAGCTGCAAAAAAGCATAAATTCTTATCACTTGACACAATCCAAGTCCTGACACCAAAGTCAAGACTATGATACCTGCAGAATCTGGGTCTAGGTTAGCAAACTTCTGCCCCCCAAAATTCTCCTAAGCTTTCATTTTCTACATAGCAACTGATGAGAGAAAACCTAAGCTTTTATAGCTTTTCAATGCCTGAACAACCAGCTGAGCTAGCAAGTGGAAATAATACTTTATTTCACATGTCTCCGGGCTACTTAGACGTCTGTTTTCTGCTAGCAGACAGTGCAATGCCTATTTTAGATTTCTGTCTGGTTTGTCGAACCCAATTTTCTCACACACTGCTCTGAATGAGAAACATCTGTGGTTCAATATTGACAAATATTTTGAAATATTAATGAATGGGTGGGTCTAACTTCCCATTTGGATAGTAGTTTGTAGATCACTGCATATTTTTATGTATTTTATGCCTTTGGAAGAAAGGTGAACTTCGAAGAGCTGGGTCCCTGAGTGAGAGGTGGGGTCAGCGCTCTCTTGGGCCACCTCGCAGAGCTGCTGGGCACAAACCACCTTCTCTGAGCCTCAGTCTCCTCATCTGTTCAAGGAAAGAGTATCATGTGGTTTTAAGGATCTTGTTGATATTTTATGCGAGCGTTGTGAAAGGTTTTACAGATCTAAACTTTTATTACTAACATGGAGAGATATTTTTACAGGTACCAAATATGAATATAAGCCAAAAGGCAAACAAATGCCTGAGTGGTTCAGTCGTTAGGCGTCTGCCTTTGGCTCAGGTCATGATCCCAGGGTTCTGGAATCGAGCCCCACATCAGGCTCCCAGCTTGGCAGGAGGCCCACTTCTCCCTCTCCTTCTTCTCCTGCTTGTATTCCCTCTCATGGTATCACTCTGTCAAACAAATTAGTAAAATCTTAAAAAAAGAAAGAAAGAAAGAAAGAAAGAAAGAAATGCTATGAGGATATTTCCGTTCTGCAAATTGGAATCTAAACCAATTTTTCCATCTATATAAATTTCCATTCATTGAAATGTTTAGCTATTCACACATAAATGAGAAATTCAGGCTTAGCTATAAGAGTTCAGGGTTCCTGCCCAATTAGGAAAACCTGAAAGAACTAAGTTCACAAACACGTCTGTACAAGGAAAACCAACCAAATAAAGTCAACAATTAACACAGACTTGAAAACATTCTAGAGTTATTTCTAACTTTTTAGATGGACCTAAATGTCCAGTTAAAGTAGTGTTGTTAATCTTTCAAGTAAGAGTCAAGTCTTGGAATCAGAACTATGCTTCAAGAGTGCCTTTAATTTTTTATGGAATTCAGAGCACGCTGAGAGCAAGCTGACGTGTTCACTGTAGGCTGTCATTTCGGCTGGGAGGAGCATGCCTGCCAGTGCTGATAACTTCACTCTGGCTTTCTAGGGCAGAGAGCTCCATGCAGAGGGTCTGAGGACATAGGCAGCTGTCAGAAGAATGCCTGACAGATCAGCGACAGTTACTGATTTTTTAAAGGCTGTCTCACTGATGCCCTTTTGTACACTGAACTAGAGCAGGAACCACAAAATGTCTTTGGTGCAAATTCTCTCCCAACACTGAACTGTGCCTTTACTACTTTCTTCCTAGCCTCTCCTGGTCCCCAGACCCCAAACCACACAGGAAACAGCCCTAGTATTTCTTACAAGGACTCATTTGTTCAGAGACAGAAGCAGCTGCAGCTACTCTAGAATTTTGCTGATGGCAACGATATCACATCTCATTATAAATGATGTTCTATTTATTCCCCTCTGAAATGTCACAGGCAAAACCAAATATGCTTCTGAGCAGGCATATGATGGAGGAAATCCACGCTGCAAAGACAAGACTTGGTCTCTCAGTCTCTGGATCACAAAGAGCACACTGCCGAAAGCTGAAACACTGCTTCCTCCACTCTGGGGAACAGGGAGGATTCACGATTTAATGGGCCAGATCTCACTAAGAGTCAGACTTTGGGTGGAGAACTAGTTGTTTCTGCCTACCTTGAACCAAGGCAAACATCAGTTTATACCTTAGGGTGTCTCAAATATGGAACAGGGAGAGCTTTTTCATCTGAAAACATCTCTAGCATTTGGATGATATTCTCCCATGGATATTTCTTAATTTAACTATCTCCCATTTCTAAAGTTCTGCTTAGTTCCAACTTTTCATTACTGAAATGATGCTAAAATGAATACCCCCTTATGTATAAGTCTAGGCCTGTAGTTTAGACTTGGGTTTACTACTTAACGTGAAGCACATTGTTGGAACTCTTGTGTTGTAAATTCACCGAAGGAAGACTCTATATCTGATATACTTTTGTTTCTCCTACAGAGTGGTATCTAAAACATATGTTCCCAAAGTGTTGCTGGTTGTTTTAACTTTGGCTTATTGATGGCCAAAATAATTAATTCTGGCACTTAAAACTCCTAGCCCGTGTTATTCACCCCAAGGGAAGAGATGCTAATCTGAGCAGACAGAGCACAGGGCAGTCAGTCAGAGAGCAACACATCTAGCACTGGCTGGTGGCATTACTGTGCTTCTCTTCTAGGTGGGGAGGTGTGCCTTCAGGCACCTGTCCTAGCTCTAGCTAGTCCTGAGGCTCCAGGGACACTGAGTACACTGGTCTCGTGATTTAGAGTGTTGGGGGCCTATGGAAGCTGTGTGTAGACAGAGGGTCCTATTTAGGACTCAAGACATGCCCAAGTAGTATGGTTTGACCTTTTACCCAAGGACCATTTTGGGAGAGAAGCACCTGTGTGGGTCTTAATCAGAGTATTTTCACCCTCTTTTTGCTCTTGTTTCTTCTAAGTACATCTCCCTCAAGTACTACGAGGGTAACACTTCTCAACTGGGCACTGACTCTTTTGGACAGGACAACTCTGTGTTGTGGGAGGCTGACCTGTGCATTATAGGAAGTTTAGCAACATCCCTGGCCTCTACCCACAAGACGCCAGTAGTACCATTCCCCAAGCTGTAACAACCAAAATGTTTCCAGATATCACCAAATGTCCCCTGAAGGACAGAACCCCCCCACCCTTCCAGTGGTAACCACTCTTCTATGGGAACAAAGGTGTAGTTGAAGGGCAAGGTTGAAGCATGCCTGTGTCCCTCACCACAGCACACCCTACCAGCACCAAACCTCACCTTGAACAACACCGCTCCTTCCTTGGCTATGCAAAATTAATTTTTGTATACCTTTTGGGGATAAAGCAATGAGGCCATGCTAAATCACAGAGAAGAAATTCAAGGCATTCTATCTATATTCAGAGGAACATGGTATACAGTAACTCACCCAAAGTTCTGCAAGTGCAGAGATAATTATCTGCCTTAAGGTCATGGCTTCAGATTCTACCATGGTGTCTCGTTGGCTCTTGAAAGTATTTGCTGATGAATGAATGGATATAACTACACATTTGATTCAGGAAGGACATTATGAGAGAGAAAGAGAAAGAGAGAGAGAGAGAGAATGTGTGTGTGTGTGTGTGTATGTGTGTGTGTGTGTAACCACTTAACAGCAATAACATTAAATAATAATAAAGAAGCTTACTTCCTCGAAGTTCAAAGATCTCCCCAATCAACATGAAACATGGTTCAGCCAAGGCATCTTTCCTCCCATCCACATCATCACCATAATCTGACAGGTCACTGTCCTCTTCCGCCTCCTCCTGGGGTTCAGAAAGATCAAAGGAAGCAGATCAATTATCCAGGAAAGTTGGTAGAGCTGTTCTTTCCTTTCAAGTGTATATTCCAACTATGTGCTCACATTTCAACTTTAAGTACTCTTTCAACTTTTCTACATGCAGAAATCTATGCATTCTCAACACAGGCCAAAATGTGTGTCTAACCTCAGGGAAAAGCTTGATGTTAAAGCCTTAGCCAAGGTTTAAAATACTTCAAGAAACCCTCAAAAAGACATTCCCCTAAATCTGCTGCAAACATGGCATGACCTTTCCATAGCTCACCTCTTGATGGGAGAAGAAGTCACGAGGAAGTCTTTCCAAAAATGAGGATAATGAAAAAGTGGATTTTTTCCCCTGCACATCAATAACCTTGAGGTAGTCAGGAGAAGGGCTCAAAAAGGCATAAAGTGCTTCACTCTGACACAGTCTTTCATCTGAAAGCAGATTCTGGGAAGGAAAGAGGGTGCATTACTCTTATGGAGGAATACGTCCATTCTGCCAGAAAACCACCACAAACAGGGGCAAGTAAGGCACGAAGGATTGCATTGGGGATTTCTTTTCATAATTCCGGACCCAAAACCATTTCCCTCTCCCCCTGAAACAGAGCATTGAGATGAATTCCAATGATCTTAATTGCAAGCAACCCCTGCAGGTTAACTGAAGCACCCTAATCATCCTGCTTGTGGGAGAGGCTGTGTGGACAACTGCTCAGTGCAAGAAGACGTCCAGCTTCGCATCAGCTTACAGAACCAGGGACCGCTGCCTGCGAATGTCAACTTCACTCCATCCAGTGGCACTGGAACAACTTACACATTCACACACTGCACAAGGAAACCACTCAACCACCCTTTCATGGCTGGGTTCAGACTTTGTACATCAGCTGAAAAGACACTTTGAGTTGTCACATGGCACCGAACACCAGGCAGGAGTTTTTTCCCCGTGCTGCCATCTGCTAAGCAGTGCTTGTTCACACATTTACAGAACTGTTCAAGACTAGAAATGTCCTTAAGTTCTTTAGGTACTTATCTGGTCTCCGGAGATAGGAAAGAAGAACATAAATTAACTTTTATGTCCAAGCAGGTGCTACTGATAGGACAGTAAGATCAACAACATGACCACGAGAATGTCTAAATGTCTAGTATTAAAAGACACAGTTTTTAATATGACTTCACTCATATCTGGAACTTAAGAAACAAAACAAATGAGCAAAGGGAAAACAGAGAGAGAGGCAAACCAAAAAACTGACTCTTAACTCTAGAGACCTGATAGTTACCAGAGCGGGGGTTTAGGGGGCTGGGCGATAGAGGTGATGGGGATTGAGGGCACTTGTTGTGATAGGCACCAGGTGTTGTATGGAAGTGTTGGATCACTCCACTGTACACCAGAAACTAATATAACACTGTATGTTAGCCACTGGAATTTAAATAAAAACTTGAAACCAACAACAACAACAAAAAGGATAAAGGGTTTAGGAATAATGAGACCAGTGGGAAACAGTGCCCCACTAATGATGTAATCCCCTTAGGGGAGAGGGACGCTGGGAGCACACAGAACTTCTGATCTCAGAGCCTGGGGTGGCAGAAGAGGTTAAGATCTAGTCTCAGAGGACTTGGTCCCTGACAGTAATATTACATTTATTCAGGTAAAAGTTGAAATCCAATGAACTCTATGACTCCCTAGAACAGGCACCTGTGAGAACATCCAGTACTGCCACACTGGGGACAGGGGCTCCAAGAGGGACGATCAACATTCCAGTGGTTGTTAGCTTCCTCTGTCCTGCAGAAGATTGGACTGGAAATGGGCAAGTTCTGCCCAGATGGAGAGAAGGAGATTAAGGGGAATGGGGAGCTGGTGTCACTACTGCCTTCCCCAGCCCGGGAGCCCAATAAATAGGCCTTTATTCCTTTTGCAGAGTATCAAATGTTCAGTCATATGTACAGGTGGACTAGGTGGCAGGAGATATCCTCTCCCTAACTTGATTTCCTTTAGCTAATCTTTACTCCAGCATTATTTTATAAAATAGTAGGAAACGTTAACTAATGTTAAGTCTCAAACTTATTACAATCAACATAAATAAAGAGATCATGAATGGTGATAAGACTTTGGCCTAAATTATATTCTATTACGAGGGAAAATAATCAGATTAAGTACATAGGAAAAGTGAGAAATTCTCACAGATTTCTGTGGGACAAGATATAATTAGGGTTTTATCATTTTTAAGCTCTCTGGGGATGGCATCCCATTTCCAACTCCTTCTCTCCAAATACTTATAGCATGTTATTCTATTCTAGCAAAGACCTCAGATGACCATTCAGTGGGTGATGCAGAAAGGGTGCACAGCACATGCACACCCAGAAACCGGACAGAGCACCACAGGAGGGGAATGGCTAGGGCAGGTGGTGTGCCTATGTGAGCAGGAACGAAGAAAGATATTAGCAACAGGATGGCCAGGAATGAGTAGCTACGTTTTTGTTTTTTTTTTAAGATTTTATTTATCTATTTGACACAGAGAGAGAGCACAAGCAGAGGGAACAGCAGGCAGAGGAAGAGGGAGAAGCAGAGCAGAACTGGATGCAGGGCTTAATCCCAGGACCCTGGGATCCTGACCTGAGCTGAAGACAAATGCTCAACCAACTTGAGCCACCCAGGTGCCATGAGTAGCTAGGTTATTAGGTATCTGTGCGATTCGTATGCTTCACTAGAAAACCATTTGTCATAAATAAGCAATCAAGTAAACACACACTCAGTGGAATCTCTTTTTCTGGAAGGTCCTGTGGACCCAATAAAAGACGAAGCATTCTGCACCTTACTTTTCCTGTTTGCGGTTGGTGGGACAACAATTATGAAAAGACAGTCTGCTGTATAACATATATTCAATGGCTAGGGCTTTATCAAAGAGTCTTTGAGGAAATGCAAAACAATCTAAATTATTATTTCCTGACTTAAAATCCTCTTGATTAAAAGACAAAAGGTCACACAAAAGACACCACTGTTTCATCTGGCTTAGCTGAAGCCTGTTCATGTCCCCACAACCTATCGGCAGGGTCTCAGAGTGCAGTTTCTCTTGGCACAACAGTAGAACTCACTAACCCACTTTCACAACCACCAATCCAATAAAAGAACATTTTGCGCCCTTCCTGTACCCCCGAAAGTGCAGGTCCAGAGTGTGGGGTCTGCGACAGCAGGAAAGGCCAGACAAACAGAGACCCTCCCAACAGCAGAGGCTGGAAGGAAACAAGAGAGTCAGCTGGAGGGTTCCAAAGCTACACACTTTAAGCTGAGAAGTCCTGAATTTTGAAAAATACACTTCTATTTCACAGACGAGATTGTTAGCTCATCCAAATGATTTAATCATGTACAGTGTGGGAGTGAGTTTAATTATTTCCTAGATATTTTGAATCAGCAACAAAATGGTAGTATTTCAGTTTCAAATTTTCATGTAAGAGCATTTAAATAAACTTTGGCGATTCTCTAATCCAGTTCTGCCATAATTAAACTCAGAGAGTTTTTCAAGGTGTAAATTGTTTTATTTCCTAAGGGAAATTTACTCTATATTACATTATATTATATGTACATATACGCACATATTTATATATTATTTTATTATAAAATGAAAGTTTCCCTCGGGGAATAAAATAATTTGCATCTTAGAAAAACTTTAGGATACATATATACATAAAATACACACACATATATAAATATATAGAGAGAGAGAGAAAGAGGAAGATAGGAATAGTAGAAAAAAGAGACTAACACTTTCAAAGCGACTCTGACTTAAATCTATTTTAACAATGACCCATACTTCTGATTGAACAACTATGTTTTAAAATAAAGCCTTCACTAAGAGTTTGGCAACATCTATTATTTAAAAATCCTAGGCCATCTAGCTACCACTATATAGCCAAAAAGTGTTTCATGATGCAAAGTTCCATGCCTCCAAAGACTATATGGGCTTTGGGGTCCATGCTTTGAGTAAATTAACCATCTTCTGAATACAGAGGGACCAGCTAAGGAAAAATAAATAGTGGTTGCTATCAAGGGTAGTATATGTTTGGCCTTATTCTCTAAAAATGGACTGAAGACAAAGAATAAAGCATTTAGAAAAAATCAGGAGAGTATCTTTAGGACTTTGGAGTAGGCAAAGATTTCTTAAGAGGCACAGAGGCATAATCATAAAAGACAAAATTGATATAGTGGATTAAATTAAAAGTGAGAATTTCTGTTCACGAAATGAAATCATTAAGAGACGGAAAAGGCCATCCACAGAAAGGGAGAAGGTATTTGCAACATAAGTGGTCTGACAAGAGATTCCCATCTAAATCCCATGCAGAAGTCCCACAAGGCGGTGTGGAAAAGATGGGCAACATGACGGAAGAGCAGACTCAACTTGACCAGACAATTCATCAGAGAAACTATCCGAGTAGCCAGTAACACCCAGACTGGTGCTCCACTTCATTAGCCGCCAGGGGAAATGCAAACTAAAACCACAGTGAGATACCAGCACATACCCACCAGGAGGACGAAAGAGAAACAGGCAGAGAAGAGTTGGGGGGAGGAGGGAGAGCCATCAGAACCCTGATGTGCTGTGGTCACAGTGTAAAAACTGCCACAACCACTTGGACAAACGAAGAAACCCAGACCCGGAGGTACCACACAACACAGATTCACCACAAGTTAAGTACCATTCTATAGAAGCCCTCTTCAAGATAGCCTCCACTGGAAATGGTCCAAATGCTTGTCAACAGTGGGATGAATAGACCGTAGTGTATTTGCACAGTGAAAAACCTACACAGTCGTGAAAGCAAATAATCTACAACCAGAACAGCACTATGGACAGATCCTCTGATCACAGTTGTTGAGTGAAAGAGGTCAGACACAAAGGAGCCTACACTGCATGACCCCATTTACAGGAAGTTCAAAGACAACTGTATCTGTGTGATTAGTAGCTGGGATCGCCACCACCCTGGGACGAAGGCCATGACAGGAAGGAAGTACTGGCCTGGGTGCTAGTTACAGGGTGGGCTCAGTATGCAGAAAAGGACAAGTTACACACATGCTATCTGTACTGTACATATTTTATATTTTCTGTATTTATATTTTGTGTGTGCATCGCATACTTTAATTATTTTTTCTTTTTTTAAAAGATTTTATTTATTTATTTGACAGACAGAGATCACAAGTAGGCAGAGAGGCAGGTAGAGAGAGGGGGAAGCAGGCTCCCCACTGAGCAAAGAGCCCGATGCAGGGCTTGATCCCAGGACCCTGAGATCATGATCTGAGCTGAAGGCAGAGGCTTTAACCCATTGAGTCACCCAGGCACCCCCATACCTTAATTATTAACAAACAAGCAAACCAAAAATATTTTAAGGATCTGGCATGACCTATAAGACCAGGAAGCAAACAAGCAAGCTCTTAGAATGATGACAGTTTAACCCCAATAACGAATTTTTCCTTTCGTATCCAAAACTTTTCAGTTGCTTACCTGTAAAAACTTATTTAATTGATTCTTTGACTTCTCCATAAACTTGTGATCTATAGATTTGAAAGGCAGCTTGCTGAGAGAAGGCAACTGAACTTTTTTTAAAGAAGGGAAACACTGTGGAGGAAAACATTAAATGTTAGCATCTCGAATCATATTTTCATGTTAAAAAAAAAAAGTTTAGAATTATAATTAGAACAAAACAACCTTCCTCCTATACTTGTTCCTCTGAGGTTTGCAACTTGTTCTAATCAGGCTCATGGAATCGAGAGGAATGGGACATTTGATGAAAAGAGCTAAAGCTCATCCCTAGGACTCCGAACGCCTGGGAGCTGGCCAGTGCAGATGCCAGGCTGCTCAGGTAGATTCACACAACACACACCAAAGCACAAGACTCTAGGTGTGGACGCCTGGCTCACGGGAAGAAAATCTTCCTATTAGAACATGCTTTGTTTACAGCATCTTTGTGAAAAAGTTATCCCATTTGGAAAAACAACAGAAAGAAAAATTATTGTCCTTCAGTGGCAAACTGCAAAATGCAAGTACATGAATAATAATATATCAACAAATAATAACAGCCCCTTTGTGCACTGATCAGTCCTACATTCTGTCAGACACTGTGCTAGAAGCTCGGCGTGTGTGATAACAGCTCGAAGAGTTGGCAATTGTTATTCCGATTTCACATATGAGACAATTAAAGATCAGGATTAAAACCCAGATCCATCTGACCACAAATTCTGTGTTCTTCATGCCCGTTCCCACACAGAACTCTGCCAGTCTAACCTCAGACCCTAGGAGGGCAGTGGGTTCCAAATGCTCCAGACTCTGCCCCCATTTCCAAACACTGGCCCTTCATGAAGGCATTGGGGCCAGATGAATACACTTAATGAAACCAACTGGCATTGAAAGTCAGTGAACACAGCCTCTGCCTGCAATTGCTTTGACTGCTGTTGTCATCCTCCACGCACAGGAGTACCCTGCTGGCCTGGCCACAGCAAGAGAAGTCACTTGTAACAAGTGCATGCAAGTACTTGGGTACTGGGGAAGGAAAAACTAGCCCTTCCCACAGAGCCCACAGAAGAATCAGGGGTACAATGGCATGTGCCCAAGGAGACGTGCAAATCAGGGCTCAAATTTAGGGTACAATTTTCAAGAAATGAAAGAGGCAGTGAGAGTCAGAAGGGAAGATTAAAATTCACCAGGGACCTGAAAAGGTGCTTCTTGTCCCTGCTGTCAATAGGAAGGGTTCATACACAAAAATGAAAAGTCACAGGAGAGTAAATTCTAAGGGTAAGAAAAGAACTCCAGGGATCAGCTATAGATAAGGAAAATGAGACTAAAAGACAGACATAGAATTTTATAAGGTTTATTTCCTCTAAGGCTTCAGTCTACTTGTTTTTTTTTTCAAAGAACACTTTCCATATATATTTTATTTCAAAATCTCCCCTAAATTCCTTTTTCTCCTTCCTTCTGTTTTTATCAGCAATTGGATGGATACTGAACTTTCACACTGGTTTGTTACAGGGCAAATGACACACTTTTCTGTAGGATCAATTTTACTCACACATTTTGGGAAAAATGTAATTTTTTATTAAGACAGAGATTTCACTTTCCACACTGCAACTGTGACAGCATTCCCTTTGAGAAGTACTGGGGCAGGACGCTTGACTTTGGCCACCATCGTTTTAAAAGCACTTGAAGAAATTACAGTATTCATAAGTTAGTGATTACAAGTGTTTTTTTTTTTTTTTTTTAAATCCCCTTCAGAGAAAAGGTTAAAGGAAACAGACACATTTCATTCGCAGAAGAGCAATCTAATAGGTGACCACAGGATTTTACCAGTGTCCGTTCATTCTGAGCCAGAGAACAATGAACAGAAACAAAAGGAGAAGTGACCAAAGAGTGCTTCAGTTGCCAGGGAAGAGGGCCATCATCTTCAAGAGGAGGAGAGTTAGAGAAGATGCAGTTCCTGAGAAAGATGGGGGGATAAGGAATGAAAAATAAGATGATCCGGATTCCAATATGGTTTGGGCCACTAGGAACAGGTCCTGTGATAGACTGATCAAACTCTCCGGGGTCAGTTCCTCTCCTCTTAAAAGAACTGACCTAGATTAGAAGGTTTCTGACATTTTTAACTAAAACTCACAGGAGGAAATACATGCTATGTTGCAACATGTGACACACACATACATGCATATCTACATATAAAATATAACCCACCCATAAAACTAAGAAGTTCTATGAAACAATGCTCATTGCTACTACTACCACCACCAACACGATAATGCTTGGTAGGTGCTACACCTTCTTCTCAATGCTTTGTATGCATTTATTCCCTTAATTCTCACAAAAAGTCTGAGAGATAGGAGACATGGGCATTATCATATTTGTACTTTACTGACGAAGAGAGACAGCGAGACACAGTGACAAGTACCAGGTCATATGCTACTAAATAGTACAGTTAGGATCCAAACACAAGCAGTGTGGATCCTGAGTCTGTGCTTTCAACCATAACACTTTATGACCCTTACTCTTAGTGCTGAAATCCAATATATTCTTCTTCTTTTTTTTTTTCTTTTTAAAAGACTCTATTTATTTACTTGACAGAGAAAGAGAGGCAGTGAAAGCAGGAACACAAGCAGGGGGAGAGGGAGAGGGAGAAGCAGGCTTCCTGCTCTGCTGAGCAGGGAGCCCAACATGGGGCTCAATCCCAGGACCCCGGGATCGTGACCCAAAGCAAAGGCAAATGCTTAATGACTAAGCCACCTAGGTGTCCCTGAAATCTAATATATTCTATGTTCTTCTTGTCGCTACAATCATTAATTGATTCCACCCACTAAAAAGGTCACGACTGGCAGCTTCAAAAACCAGTGGCCCTAAGTGATCCCTAGCCCTCTCTCAGCCCTGAGGTTCTATGAGGCTCAATTGAGATCAGACAATTCTTTGTCCTGAAGGATTTCTACGAAAATGGTTTGGTCTATTAGTTAATTTCCAAATGTCAGGCTGAAAATGCCACTTTGCCAGTATCCACAGCAAAGGAGAAAGGTTAATTAGTTTCTTTATATGTAAAAACTTGAAAGGAGCTCTTACATATCTTCTTGCTTCGTAATTCTACACCTTGTATTCATGAGTATTCATACCTCACTAAGTTTCCGGTGCAAATTCTGGAACTCACTGAGCCTCCTGGGGACGGTCCAGTTCTTAGTTTCAACTCCTCCAACTTCTTGTAAGCTTACCATAACAAAGTAACAAGGCATTTGCTCACCATTCTCTTCTGTAACCTTGAAAAAAACAAACACAACAAAAGGGTGGTGAGCAGATACAGTAGGCATGATTTTTAAATAGCCCCAAGACCTCCCACTCCTTAGCGTACATGCCCTGTATATATAGTGTATATGCCCTTAGTGTATATGCCCTCCTTAGTGTATTCATCCCTGAACTATGAATATCATGGAATCCATTCTTGCAATTAGGTTATGTTACATTTGACAGCTGAAATTAACACAAGGGATTACCTGGGTGGGCCTAACCTAATCACACAAGCCCTTGAAGAGCAGAGAGATTCCTTGGGCAAGTGGCAGGAGAAGACATCAGAAAGACTGGAAGTACAAGAAAGACTGCACACGTGGTGCTAGTGTGAAGATGGAGAAGGGCGAGTGGGGGGGAATGCATCTTCCACTGACAGCAAGAGAACAGAGACAGGTCCACAACCACAGGGAACTTTCTGCCAACAACCCGACTGAGCTTGGAAGTGGATTTTTCCCCCAGTCTCCAGAAAAGAACTCAGTCTGGCCAGTATGTTGATTTCAGCCTTATGATGCAATGAGTAGAGAATGAGAGAGTCTAGTTAAATCTTTCAACCTACAGAATTGTGAGCTAATAAATGGGTGTTGTTTGAAGCCATGAAATTTGTGGTAATTTGTTACACATCAAAAGAAAACTAATATAGTGGACTTAATTAACATCTTAAGTGTGTTTCTTTGAAAAGACAAATGAACAGCAAGCAAACAAGTGTGAGATATGCCAAAACCTGTCTCAGGAAAGGATAAAGCCTTCCCCAGTTTAATTTCTGGATTCAACAAACCAGGATTTCAATTTCCATGAAATTTTACATTGAAACACATAATTTCCTCTACCTTCCAACTTAGATAATTCCTTAGCACAGTTCCTTAACATATATATACAATATCACAATTCAGAAAGGCCATTATTATACTTAACATAAATAGATTAAGAGAAAAAACAAAACACACTGAATTTAAGCTTGAATTGGTATTACAAACTGAATTAGAGACAAAGACTCAATAAGGAAGGCAAAGGAGACAAGACTCCCGGAGCATGCCCGGGGCCCCATGAGGTAGGATCTTTATCCCACTGTGAGGACACAGGAGATCAGAGCATGCACAGGGTCCTTCGGTTGTTGTAGGATCACACATCTAGTAAGGAAGTCAGCCCGGATCAGAGTTCAGAAGACTCTGGCATGATGCAGACATATCTTCCACATAATCCCCATGGGACTGCCTTGTGAACTCTGGCACTCAGGGGACTCCTCAGTGCCTTATCCACTATCTTTTCCATGACCAATGTCTCACAGCAAATTCCTGCAGCTTACCTTGATGGGAGTGCTAGTAAGTACCAAAGACATGGTGAAGCACTTGGTCAAGCACTCATGTACTGTGTGTGCTTTCACAGTGGCTTTTGGAGAACACGCTTTGTCTGCTATGTAATCTAGAGGTGAATTTAAGATTATGAATTTCAAGCCACCCCACACCATAGTAAGAGTGTGAACATTAACACTATGTTACTCATGATCTCGTTTCTGTGTGGACCTGACCTTCAACTCCAGATTTCCACAGGACTGAGAGTAAGGCAGGCGGGAATGAAGAAGTTGTCAAAATTAACAATGTAAATGCCCACATGCTTCTCTACTTGAAAAGAAATTATTTTCAAAGACAAAAAGGATATAGCATATTCTGAAAACTGTTACCCATATTCCTCAAAGAACGGCAAAATATTTTCTAATTCAAAGGAAAAAATATTCATTATTAAAGATCTTATAGCAACTGAGATTTAAGTGAATGAAATCAGCAGAATGGAGCACTCAGAGACACTTAAATTTTTAATTTTCACCACCAAATTTCAAAAAGCGCCTTCCAATTTTATTTCAATTGTTAATGGAAAAATAAAATGTCAATTCAGAGACATTAACTGTCCCTATCTGAAAGTTGCTTACAATTCCGGTGAATAAGGAGAACCTGAAGTGGAATGAAAACAGATCTATACCAGGCAGCCCTCCTATAACTCGCAGTCACAGGTGTGACAGAGTGAAAACAGCAGAGAAGGAATGACAAATGCAGTCTACAAGAACAAACATAGGTTTTCTACCCTCAACCTTAATTCTCTAGGACAAAATCTTCCGTATAAAGATATACTCTTAAAATTAATTGGGAGGAAAAGCAGTAAGAACTACCTCTCCACTGGTGATGGAGGCTTTCCACATTCCGAGGTTCTCACACCACCAATCTGTTCTTGCCATGTGCAGCTGTAGGTCTGTGCGTTCTTTCTCTATTAGAATTATCTCCTCCTTCAACTTTAAAACAATCTGCCAAAGGGAAAACATCCTGAGAGTTATTAAATTACTTGCAATGCTGCACAATTCAGCAAAGTAGTAGGATATTTAAATCAACAGGAAAAATACGCTGTATTTCTATACACTAACAATGGACAATCTAAAAAGGAAATCTAAGAAAACAATTCCAATTAAGATAGCATAAAATTTTTAAAATAGGAATTAAATAAGGGAGTGAAAGACTTCTACAGTGAAAACTAAAAAACACTGATGAAAGAAATTGAAGACATAACTATATGGAATGATCTCCAATGTTCATGGATTAGAAGACTAAACATTGCTAAGAAGACAGTGCTACCCAAAGTGATCTACAGACTGAACACAATACCTCTAAAAATTCTAATGTATTTTGCAAAAATAGAAAAATCCATTGTAAAATTCATACGGAATCTCAAGGGATACTGAATAGACAAAACAATCTTAAAAAAGAACAAAGTTGGAGGACTCACACTTCCTGATTTCGATACTTACTATAAAGCTACACTAATCAAAACGTATGGTAGTGACATAAAGACAAACATGTAGACCAATGGACTAGAATAGACAGCCAAGAAATAAACCTTTGTATATAGGCCAAAGGATTTTTGACAGTGGTGCCAACAGCAATCAATGGGAAAAGAACAATCTCTTCAATAAAGAGTGCTCAGAAAATTGGATACCTACATGCTAAATAATGAAGTGAGACACTTCCCTAAACTCCTAAACAACAATTAACTCAAAATGGAGAAAAGACCTAAACATAAGAGCTAAAACTATAAATTCTTAGTAGAAAACATAGGGAAAAGCTTCATAACATTAAAGTAGCAAAGACTTGTTGGCTATGACACCAAAGGCAAAGGCAACAAAAGAAAATATAGGAAAACTGGATTTCATAAAAATTTAAAACTTCTGTGCAAATACTATCAACACAGTAAAAAGGCAACCCACGGAGTTGGAGGGAATATTTGTAAATCAAATATCTCATAAGGTATTAACATCTAGAATATATAGGGAACTCTAAAAACGTAAAAACAAAAACCAAACAGTCTGATTAAAAAATGGGCAAAGGACTTGAATAGACATTTCTCAAAAAAAATTTATATAAATGACAAAAAAAATGCATGACAAGATACTCATTAGTCATTAGTGGGATGCAAATCAAAACCACAATGAACTACCACCTCATACCCATTGGGATGGTTACTATCAAAAAACTGAAAAACAACAATTATTAGTGAGGATATACAGAAATCAGAAACTACATGGACTGTTGGTGAGAAGGTATTAAATGCTGCTGCCATTATGGAAAAAAAGTATGGATGCTCCTCGAAGAATTAAAAACAGAATTACCATATGACCCAGGAATTCTACTTCTGGGTACATGCTCAGAAGAGCTGAAAGCAAGACCTTGAAAGGATATTTATACACCCATGTCCATGGCAGGATTATTCATGATACTCAAAAGATGGCAGCAAACCAAATGTCCACTGATGGGTGAATGGATAAACAAAATGTTATATATACACACAGTGGAAAATTACTTAGCCTTAAAAAGGAAGGAAGTTCTGACACACAGTATAATATGAATGAACCTTGAAGACATTATACTAAGTGAAATAAACCAGTCACAAAAGGATGAATGCTGTATGACTCCACTCATGATGTATTTCAGAGTAGTTAAATCTGTAAGAGATAGTAAGCAGAATGGTGGTTTCCAGGGGGCTGGGGAGCGGGCAATGGGAAGTATTATTTAATGGGTACAGGGCTTCAATTCTGCCATATGAAAGGAGTCCTGCGATGGAATGGGAGTGACAGTTGCATAACAGTGTGAATGCAGACACTGATCTGTACAGAACGGTTGAAATGGTAGGCTTTATGTTATGTATATTTTGCAACAATTTTTAAAAAATAAGTAATTCTATTTTTTTTTTTAAAAAGGCTATGGATCTCTTTCATGAGAAAACCTGTAAGGATATGTAACTCTGTGGTGTGAGGACAGAAGTTTCACTTCAAACTCTCCTGAACACGAAGGCTGCAAGGACTCTGTCCTTGCTCAAAAAGCCTACAGGAAGTATTCCCAGCCTAAACCTTCTGAACCTGCTTTTTACCATCAGCTGGGGCTGTGACTGGCACAAGGAAATGCTTTGCCCTCTTCTGTAAAGGTACCATAGGCAAGCCAGGTGAGAGAACACGGAGCTACTCACCGCTGATGACTGAGGGAGAACCCCAAGCCATGGAAGACTAAAAGCAACTACTTTTCTCATTCTATACTAGAAGCAAAAAATTGACAATGGAACTTAACAGTTAAAATTCTTTTTAAGGAAATTGTGATGATTTGCAAACATAAACTGAAAACTTTATCAAATCGGAAAGTGGAAACTTTCAAATACAACCTTGAAAGCAAAAGAGTTACCTTCTTGTCAGGTTTTGGTGCATTTTGAATAGAATTTAGAGCTTGCCTTTTATATTCAAGTTTCTCATTTAGTTCTCGTAGTTTGTTTACAGCAAAACTGGCTTGTTCATTAATCCGGCTGGTGCCTTCATCTACAGCTTCCTCACCAGCCTCAATTCCTGGGCCCTGGGGGAGAAAGTCACATGAACCACACTATCTTCTGATGCTGGACTGTTCAACCATTATTACTAGTGTATAAGCTTGATATGATTACACTGTGCCCAATACTAGATCCCACTAAGGAAAGACTCTATGGTAGAAAGCCCAGGAGCTGGCTGCTTTGCCTCAATAAAGTAACAAATCAAAGTTATCTGGAACTGCACTGAAAAAAGAAACATCATTAAGCCTGAAGTAGGAGGGCCTGGGGTGGATTCCATACCATTATTTTCCAGATTGTACACCCAAGGGAACCTGCTTGGAACAAAGGAATGCAACTGAGTTCTCTGTCCAGCCCAACCGAATGATCCGTGCCTAATCCTGGACAAAGACACTGAGAAACACTTGGCTTCCTTTCCGGCTCCAAAGAATATTATAGAAAACTCAAGCAAGTCTCTTTAAAATAAGATTTCCAGAGCACCTGAGTGGCTCAGTTGGTTAAGGTTCTGCCTTCAGCTTAGATCATGATCCCAGGATCGTGGGATTGAGCCCCACATCAGTCTCCTTTGTCCTTGGGAAGCCTGCTTCTCCCTCTCCCTCTGCTGCTCCTCACTGCTTGTGCTCTCTCTCTCTCTCTCTTTCTGTCAAATAAATAAATAAAATCTTTAAAAAAATAAGATAAAATAAAATTTCCAAATCCCCATTAGTGAAAGTATTTTCAGTATACACTTTGTTCAGTCCTTCTCTTGAAGATGTATTTTATAAATCAACAGGTAGATCATTTTACAAGTAAAATGGTTAGCATTTCAAAGGGACTTAAAATTAATTAAATAAAAGCAAAGTGACTTAAGATTCATAAAGAACTGTGTAACTTTTAAAATCTGGATAGACTACCAACAGACAGCATATAAAACAGATTTGTGCAGGGCAGTGGAAAGAACAGCTGAGAACAGCCTTCTTCTTTGTTTATAGTCCTTAACGTTCTTCCAGAATTTTTTCTTCTAATTTTTGGTAATTAGTAAGTAACAAACAATAACTTTTTTCGACAAAAATAAGTATTAATAGTCCTAAAAAACCAAGCTCTTTTTATTTTTGTAGGGTCTTTCAAATCTTTGTCCGCAATGTACATATCATGACATAGTATAGTACACTTTGTATACATAAACATGTATTCTGTCTTTTCCATATAACTCACAATGCTGCTTATTTTGAGGGTATTGATTACAGTTTAAACATAATAAAAACATAAAATTTTAATTTTTATGGCTCTATAATATCCTGGGAATTGATAGTACACCAACACATATTCCTGCTGCTGTTCCTACTCTGGGTTTATTCTGCTGGTTTGCTATCCCAAACGTACTAAAGCAAACTCCATTATATATATATACTTTTCTACCCTTTAGTTATTATCTTAAGATAAATTTTTAGAAGTAGGATCTTTCAAAAGATCAGTGATACATATTACTCTTGAGTCCAAGGTGAAGTTGGACAATTTTTCGTATTTGTTTGCCTTTCATATCAACTGTTAGTTCAAGACCTTCCTCAATTTATCTGTTGGGTACTGACATTTTTAATTAGTCTGAATAACCTCTTCTACAGCATTTGCAAATTAACCATTTTAATTTTTGAGGGAGAGAGGTAACACAGTTAAAATAATCTGACCAAAAAATAATAAATAAATAATAAAAAATTAAACAAATTGACCTATCTTAAAAATAAGATGCAATGAGTAATGACTTTTGGACCAGTTTGGTGGTATTATACACTGAAAGTATAAAGAACTAAGTAACAAATCTTTTAAAAAGTCTGAAGGAATGAATTTAACAGTTCAGAGATATTGACTTCTAATATCATCGAGAGCAAGCACTTGATTCCCTAGGGCTTGAGATACCACTGGGCAGAAAAAAAAAATCCGTGATCAATTACCATCTTTCCAAGTAGGGTGACTATAAAACATTTTGTTTTTATTTGCACCTTCACAAATCTTAAAACCCATGTAAATCATTAATAGTAAATGACAGGTGGCAATTGTAGTTCTCCAATTAAATGGCAACACGTTTAAGAATATTAGACTTCAGGTGTGGCCGAGCAAGGTTTTCTTTGGAACATCTATCTTACTTACATTTGATATTTTTTAACTCCAAAATATTTCCTGTAACTCCGCCCACATTCTCTTCCTCTCCTTATGTTCCCATCCTTTGACTATTCTCAGGCTGCACCATGTTCTACGGATTCTCTTATCTGGTCTAGGCCACAAATGCCCCACCCCACAGGCTTTCTGCCTTCGCATTTTCAGGGTATGTCTCAGGTCTAGACGGGGCAGTGAGGTCTCTGACTTGACACCAGGCAGCAGGAGTCAGTTTTCACAGGAACAAGGGAAGAAGTCGGTAAATTAAAAGATGAAGGCGCACACCAAATTCCGCTTATACAATATGAGCCTACCTGATCACTTTTGAAGCTTAACCACTGCGAAGGGAGGAGAAAATTAAAGGTGACTCACCAGTTCATCCTTGCTGGAAATCAACTGGGAGACATTTTTCTCTTCCTCTTTCAGCATCAGCTTCTCATACAGGTCACTGACAATGAACGAAGGGTAATACCTATCCTTTAGGGTCTCATAAACATCTCCCTGGATTTTGCAGAACACTTCAATACCTTTATTTCCTACAAGACACTGCTGGATTTCTTTGTAAAGTGATTTTTCCACAGATATTTCTTTGCTTTCCACAAAGAAATTCTGGTAAATTTCGCCAACTAATTGAGGAATTTCATTCTGAAAAGACAGAAAAATGAACAAGAAAGGTAAGAAATATCACCTCTGACAAAAAGGATTATCTTCAGAACTTTCTACATTTCTAAGCTGGAAGGAAGACATGAGGAATGTACACTGTACATTTCAGTGCGGCTCTTTGGGTTTTGTATGCACATTCAGAAGCAAGGGGCAAGAGGCAGACCCTGACAAGACAACTGGCTCCTTAAAATGAAACTTCAGTTGAGTAGTTAACAAATGTAATGTCTTTGAAATGCTGGAAGGAGAAAAATGACAACAGTTCTCTTCTTGCAATGGACTCCTTATCGTAAATCTGAACACCACAGCTCAAATGTCAGTTAAATTTAATTTGGCTTTTAAAAATCTAATATAAATAATTGGAAGTGCCATTTCTCACTAGAGAAAAAAAAATCAGTATTGTATAATTTAAGAAAAGACGAAAAATGTTCTTTCAGAATGATGATTATTGCATTATAATCAAGCTTATATTAGAGGACTTAGCTGTAAACGTTACACGTAGGTCACAGCCAGCCAGCTCACAAATGCAAATAGCCCTTCTGGCTGACATAATATTTATATTTCCTCTAGACACATCTCATTAACTCTAGGAATGTTACACAGAGTCTTCAATAGGAGTGAAAATAAAGAGAGGGGTGCCTGGGTGGCTGAGCATCCAACTCTTGGTTTCAGCTCAGGTCATGATCTCTGGGTCTTAGGGCCTGCCACTCAGCGTGGAGTCTGCTGGAGATTTATTCCCTCTCTCTCTCCCTCTGCTCCTCCCCCTGCTCACGCACTCTCTCTCTCTCTCTCTCTGAAATAAATAAAATCTTTAAAAAGAAAAAAATGAAGACAAGCAACTTAACAAATGAAGACTGTGAATTTAATAAACATCCCATAAATTTCACATCCAAATCAGTGTTGCATTTGACAAAGTTATATGCTCTTACTCCACTGAAATCTTCTGAATCGTTTTCAGTAGTTTAGAAAAATTCTTTAGATTGTTCTTTGCAATATTCCTTTGAGACCAGCCAAAAGTCATTTGGAATCAAGTCTAGTAAATAAAACGTGTAATAAAGTGGGCAAAAACAGTATTTGTTAAAATGAGGTAATTTGTGGCTTACAAATTAACAATGAAAGGCATTTCTAAGAGAATTTAAAAATACTATGAGAATGAATTTAATTCCTTAACCAACGTAGTTTGTGGAGCACCTGCATGGCTCGGTCCTTTAAGCATCAGCCTTCAGCTCAGGTCAAAATCCTGGAGTCCCAGAAGGGAGGCCCACATCAGGGTCCCGACTCAGGCGGGGAGTTTGCTTCTCCCTCTGCCTCTACCCCTCTCCCTTCTTGTGTTCCCTCCCTCTCTCTCTCAAATAAGTAAATAAAAATCTTTTACAAAAAAACAAAAAAGAGGTAGTTTGTGATTTATGATGTATTTTAAGTTGGTATTGAGTTCTGCCAACACTCATATAAAGTGCAAATAGTAATTTAATGTACCCACTGCTCTTCGTGCTTATTTTAGTAAGCCTCTCAAAATACATATGTATGTTATACATACTGTCCCATATAGTTATAAACACATCTAACATACATATTTCACAGTCTTTAATCGTTAAATGTATTGAGACATTGCTGAGCGCAAAACATGATGCTTATTGTTGGGGTTTTCATTGTAAGAGGCATCTATAACCAAAAATGTTCTTTTGTGTTTCTTTTTTTTTTTTTAAATTTTTTATTTTTTATAAACATATATTTTTATCCCCAGGGGTACAGGTCTGTGAATCACCAGGTTTACACACTTCACAGCACTCACCAAAGCACATACCCTCCCCAATGTCCATAATCCCACCCCCTTCTCCCAAACCCCCTCCCCCCAGCAACCCTCAGTTTGTTTTGTGAGATTAAGAGTCACTTATGGTTTGTCTCCCTCCCAATCCCATCTTGTTTCATTGTGTTTCTTAATTCAATTATATTTTGTTTGTTTTTTTATTTTTTTATTTTTTTAAAGATTTTATTTATTTATTTGACAGAGAGAAATCACAAGTGGGCAGAGAGGCAGAGAGAGAGAGAGGAGGAAGCAGGCTCCCTGCTGAGCAGAGAGAGCCCAATGCGGGACTCGATCCCAGGACCCTGAGATCATGACCTGAGCCGAAGGCAGCGGCTTAACCCACTGAGCCACCCAGGCGCCCCTTGTTTGTTTTTTTAAAGATTTATTTGTTTATTTATTTATTTGAGAGAGAGAGCAGGGAGAGAGGAGGAGGGAGAGAGAGAATCCACAAGCAAACTCCCCGCTGAGTGCAGAGCCCAATGGGAGGCTTAATCCCAGGACCCTGAGATCATGACCTGAGCTGAAACCAATAGTCAGCCACTAAACTGGCTGAGCCATCCAGGCCCCATTAATTCAATTATATTTTAAATGAAATAAAAGAAGAACAGTCATATAAATTACACACATGAATATGACATTAAAATAATATGGTTATGAGACTGAGGTTCAGATGACAAGATCAATTCATTATAAACAGCAGTGTGGAGAGAAGAGAGAGAGAGAGAGAGAGAAAGAGAGAGATGTCTTTTTACAATGTGTTAAAAAAAATAACTACCTGAAAGTAAATGCAGTATTTCGGTACACTTTTAAGTCACTTTTTCCCTTGACTACACATTCAAAGGTGTGTTTTTTGTAAAATAAAATCTAATTTTATTTACCATTAGGGGCTAGACAATAATTCATTATTATATTTGGTTTTAAATAGTCTTTTAAGTATATACTTATCTTACAGCTTCACAGAAAAACACAGATACAGTGTCTAACATGCAAGTTTTCATCAGCTAGTGATTAATATTCTTTTGATGCTTTATATACTACCTTGTTAGCACTCTTTAAATATTCCACAGACTCCCAAAAACTAATCAGAGCTCTCTTGTCCATCCTTTCCATGTACGTTCGAAAGTGCTCTCGATAGAAAGTACTGGCCAAGATATCTTCAAACTGAAGAATCTATCAAGGAAATATAAGGAAAAAAATTAAGAAAAATATAAAAAATCATACTTTAATTATCAGTTTACTTTAACTTTCAATGGATCAGTTTTTTACATTGGGAGGGAGTTTCATTTTTTAGGGTCAATAGTGTACTATGGTATTTCACTCCACTTCCTAAATTGTAAATGGAGAAGTTTATTAAAGATTCAATACGTACATATTCAATAAACACCAATTTTCAATTAATCATCCACACTCAGCAAAAGATCTTTTTGACATCTACTCTGTATCGGGCACATTTCTAGGAAATGAAACATGAAAATCCCTGCCCTGTGGGATATACAGTTAAAAGAAACAGATATTCAGAATAGAAAAATTGAAGAGAAATGTATAAAAAAAACTAGAAGTTTAGAATCCAATAATTTGACATTTTTGCCTTCCATCTTATTTTTATACAGCTGAGGAAAATGATTTTATATCTTGCTCTTTTGTTTATAGTATCTTTTTTTCAATTAACTTTACTTATTGCCCCAAGGCCCCAAATTTTACCACCTTTTAAAATCACATTCTCTCCCTGCTACACACACACACACACCATCACCGCTACCATACTATTAAAAAAACAAAAATGTAAGCTGCAGACATGATCAGCCCTTTAGCACTGGATAAAGCCTACATTTCCTACAAACAAGAGTATTTTCTTACATGAACAACATATAATGATCAAAATAAGGAAATGAACATCAACACAGTACTATTCGCTAAACTACCAGCCTTATTCAGATTTATTTAAAAAATCTTTTGTAAGCATCAATTTAATTTAAAATTTTTAAAAAATGTACCAAAACTACTCCTTTGTTTACCATTTTGCATGCATGCTTAGAGAAAAAGAGAAACTACATCTGGAGACACAGTGTGCACAATCTTGAGCATAGGCTGCCGTATTAGGAGAAAGCAGATCACCTTTATAATTACTCGTAACTCAATTAGTTAGGAGAAATGCCTCAAATTACTTTAGAAAGAATTGAAACCCCATATCCTTAGCTTAGTTAGGTTTAAAAAAAAAAGAAGACATGTGAGTATAAATCAAATATAATTAAAAGAAAAATTTATGTTTTAAGATTATTAAAATTTAAATTGTGACAATCAGAAATTTTTTGGAAATGTTACCAGTAAGATCTTTCTAAAATCAAGTGTATATGATCAACACAGATTCAACTCTTCTGCCGACAGTGAGCCCTTAAGAGGTTTTGTGAGCAGAAAGGAGCAGGGATTTTTCTAACAATTTCTGGTAACTAATTAAAGGAGACAGCCATTCTGTGCTACAGATAACTAAAAATTAGAGTCCAAAATATATCAGACAAATAGTATTTAGTTAGTTTACCAACTTTGGGAGATCACAGCATGTATCGTTATGCAAACACTAACAGTAAAGCATTTTGAAACACAAATTCTAACTGTACATGGTCCACAGAGGTTTGTGGGAATCCATATCAAATTTGGCTAGGGATAACAGAGCACTCAGAGAGCTATCGGTTTTTAGTATCAGAAGAAGCTGAGCAGAAAGGGCATTCCATGAAATCTAAGGAAGTCTTCCCAGTATAATTTTCCTTGGATAAAAATGAATTCCAAGTTAGGTACAAATTCACATATTTGCAAAGCCAAGTTCAAAACATCTTCTAAGGGGAGCCTGGGTGGCTCAGTGGGTTAAAGCCTCTGCCTTCGGCTCAGGTCATGATCCTGGGGTCCTGGGATCGAGCCCCACATGGGGCTCTCTGCTCAGCAGGGAGCCTGCTTCCCTTCTTCTCTCTCTCTGCCTGCCTCTCTGCCTACTTGTGATCTCTGTCAAATAAATTTAAAAATTAAAAAAATATAAATTTAATTTTAAAAAATCTTCTAAAATATTAGCCATTTTTAGATTCTTACTGGTCTTTGGAATAGTTTATGCTCAGTTCCAACAGTACAAATATATATAAGTACATGACGGCAAATACATCTCAAGTATAATTAAACATCTGATAGATCTTACCTTGGCTGGTGGATTAACCAAATTGTCTGCTCCATTTTTTTTTTTTTCTGCTTTTGAAGGAAAGAAGAGCATTTCACTGTGTAACACCTACACTAAGGGTATGGGTCTGGGTGAACAGGATGACTAGATCGTATACTTCAGCCAAATGTATTCATTTGAGAGTAACTCAATTTCAATTCATTTGAGATTAACTAATTTTAGTAATTCTGAGATTTTTGTATAGATGTATGAAGAGAAAGGTGGGTAGGTCAAAGTTGACACCACAACAAAAATAATTATTTTTTTAAACTATAGAGGATAGAACAATAATTAACATTCACTAAGGGCTTCCATACAGCAAACATTGTGCTCTTAATTTATTTGTTAGTTCAGCCCTTTTCTTTCTGTCCTAAAACCCCTGGTAATTCTGGGAGGGATGCACCATAGTCAATGGTCTCTAGGCAGGAGACAAAATATTATCCTGGTAGACAGTCACATGTGCTAAAGGATGTGAAGCCTTTCAGACAGGAAAGCAGATTATTATCTATTCCTCTTCAGGAATTTTTATTTACTGCTTTTTCGGTCTCTCCCAGTCCAACTGGATCTAGTTTCATGATGCATATTTTGCAAATTAGTTTTGTGTTTTGTGTGGGTTACTACCTCTTATCCAGCTAATTTTTCTCCAGAAAGAAAAGCAATCAGAAGTACCTCAGGGCCTTAGAGAAATAAATGTGTTCCTAACATACCCAACATGTTATCAAGAGTGATGTAGGACCAGGCTTCTCTAGTTACACAATATCTACAATATACTCATGAGGCTATCTCCAACGTACTAATGAGAATATGCAGAATAAGGATCTTGGGAATGTTGTTTTATCTTAAAAGAAGAGATTACAATTGGATTTTTTTTATATCTATATCATCCCTAAACATACTCCCATAATAATCAATGCCAGTAATAACAAATATTTACTGAGTGCTCACATACCAAGTGGTGTACTTATCCCATATGTGCATTATTTAATGGTCACCACCCAAAGAGTACATACAATTATCCTGATTTTACAAATGGAGTACAAAGAAGCTAACTTGTCCAAAGTCAATCCCAGTAGATATGGGATTGAAAGCTAGGCTTTCTGACTCTGTAGCACAGCTTCTTAACCATAATTAAACAGTTGCTCTCTTTAAGAAATTACTTTATTTGTGTTTGTAGCAAACTATGAATAGCATGGAATTCAAGAAGGAAAGCTGCATTTAGGAAAAATGCTCTACGAGAACTCCAGCAGAAACAAAAAGTCAGGGCATCTTTTCATATTCAAGCACAGAGTCCTGAGCTACACTGGATGGGTGCTCATTTTGGATGGGTCTCGGATCAAATATAAGTTGATATGAAAACTGATCTTAGACAGTGGTTTGGAAGATCCCAAGCTCACCCTGACCCACAAACAAAACTAGATAACTACCAAATCACCCTAAATGCCCCCCAAACTGACCTGAATACAGGCAGAACAAACTCCACAACTTAAGGTAGAGAAAAAGCCACATTAAAAAAGTGGGAAATACAGACATGTGGCTCAGGAGAGCTGATGGATCCTGGTGCTGCGGTGAGGATGCAGCCAGGGTCACAGACAAGGATGGAGATGGGGGAACACGGGGGAAACAAATTCCCACAGTAACTGGTTTAGAAAGTAAGAGGGGCCAAATTTCAAATTTCGTGCCTTCTGGCAACCAGTGGGGCCTAAAGCCTGGAGTTCTTAGAGCCTGGAAGGAACTGTGCTACTCTTGGAGAGAAGGCCAGCAAACAACCTGCAGACATACAAAATGGAAACAGAGATCTGAAGAGCACCTAGGGCACACAGTGGGGAGGTTATTCACTCCTTTCAGAAGATATCCCAGAGAGGCAGTGTTCATGGAGAGACCACTCTAGGAACAAAGGAACTGGCCATATTCATCTTCTTCCCCCACCCCTCAGCATAAGTACAGGGCCACCTGCAGGAAACAACACTATGCTCACACTCACTACCTAACTTGCTGATACCAAGCACCCCCTGTGTTTGTGCTCCAGTGGAACTGTCCCTCACAGTCATGTTTGCCTCAGTCCCAGCATGGCAGGCCCCCTCCCCAAGAAGACCAGCCCAAACACTTGCTCACACGTGTCCCGACTCAGGAGTTTTGTAGTTCTGCTGGCAGTGGTGATAGGTCTTACTTCACAAGCAGACTGAGCACATCTGGTTAAAATGTGCCACATTCAGTGCAAGGACCAAACACTGCCCACGACAGCCAAAGAGAGCCTCTCCAGATAACTGGCCTGAAGGATAAAGCAGCCAGGATAAAAGAGAATATACACACCACATACTGGAGACAGTCCCAGAATCACCAGGCTTGGGAAACAAGGATACTACATGGTAGGACATTATAACACCTATTCTCCAGAAGGTCATTACCCTCAAGAACAGGAGAAACAGGCAGAGATGTAGACAAAATGAGAAGACAAAAACTTATCCCAAATGAGGGCGCCTGGGTGGCTCAGTCAGTTAAGCATCTGCCTTCGGCTTAGGTCATGATCTCAGGGTCTTGGGATTGAGCCCCATGTTGGGCTCCCTGCTCAAAAGGGAGTCTTCTCTCTCCTGCCCCTCCTCTGGTGCGAGCGCGCGCGCGCGCACACACACACACACACACACACACACTGTCTCTCTCTCTCTCTCTGTCTTTATTAATAAATAAGTAAAATCTTTTTTAAAATAAGAAATTTATCCCAAATGAAAGAACTGGACAAGGTCACAGCCAGACAGCGAAGTAAAACAGATATCAGTAACATGTCTTAAGGAGTATTTAAAGCAATGATTATAAGCATACTCACTGGACTTGAGAAAAGAGTGAAAGATGAGCGTCTTACATGTCTTACACAGAGATAAGGAATAACAAAGCAGAGACAAAGGGCTCAATAAACAAAATGGGAAACATGCTTGTAGGAATGAACAGCAGGCTGGAAGAAGCAGAGGAACAAATTAGTGACCTAGAAGACAGAGTGATGGAAAGTAACCAAGGTGAATAAAAGAGGAAAAAAAATGAATTACGCAAAATGAGAATAGGGAACTCAGTGACTCCATCAAATGTAGTAATATTTATATTACAGGTGTCCCAGAAGAAGAAAGAGAAAAAGGGGCAAAAAATTTATGTGAAGAAATAATACCTGAAAACTTCCTGAATGTGGGGAAGGAAACAGATATCCAGATCGAGGAGGCACAGAGAATCCCCAACAAAATCAACAAAACCAGATCCACATCAAGACATATTGTAATTAAACTGGCAAAACACACGATAAAGAAAAAAGTTTAAAAGCAGTAAGACAAAAGAAGACAGTTAAACCCCATAAGGCTATCAGGGAATTTTTTAGAGAAACTTTCTGAGCCAGAAGAGAGTGGCAGGACATATTCAAAGTGCTGAATAGGAAATCTGCAGCCAAGAATACTTTATCCAGCAAGGCTATCATTCAGAATAGGAGATATAAGGAATTTCCCAGACAAACAAAAACTAAAGGAGTTCATGACCACTAACCCAGCCCTCCAAGAAATATTAGAGGGGAAATTGTGAGTATAAATGAGAGACCAAAAATTATAGTACATAGGTAAGAAACATCAAAGCAGTAAAAATGAGTATATAAGTATAAAATCAGTCAAGGAACTCACAAAAGGATGTAAAATATGATAACATATACCTAGAACATGGGGAGGAGAGAAATAAAAAGTGGGTTCAACTTAAATGACCATGAATTTAATATAGACTATTCTATGCAGAAGAGATTATTTACAAACCTAATGATAACCATATATCAAAAACCACTAATAAATATGCAAAGAATAAAGAGAAAGAAATCCAAATACATCACTAAGGAAAATCACCAAACCATGAAAAAGAGAAAAACAAGAAAAGACCAGAGAAAATCTTTAGAGACAACCACAAAAGAAATAAAGTGACAATAAATATGTATCTATCAATAATTACTTTGAATGTAAATGGACTACACACTCCCATCAAAAGACAGAAAGGATAAAAAAATAAGACCCATCCATATGTTGCCTATATGAGACTCATTTTAGACCTAAAGACACCTGCAGATGGAGGGGCGCCTGAGTGGCTCACCCAGTTGAACATCAAACTCTTGATTTCAGCTCAGGCCCTGATCTCAGGGTTGTGAGTTAAAGCCCCACAATGGGCTCCACACTGAGCATGGAGCCTACTTTAAAAAAAAAAAAAAAAGACACCTGCAGAATAAAAGTGAGGGCACAGAAGAACAGCTACCATGCAAAAGAATGTCAAAAGAAAGTTGGAGTAATAATATATTCTACTTATAATTATATCGGACAAATGGACTTTAAAACAAAGACTCTAAGCAGAGACAAAGAAGGACACTATATAATAAATGATAAATGGGACACACCAAAAAGAAGATACAATTGTAAATATCTAGTGCATCCCACATGGGAGCACCCAAATACATAAAACAGTTAATAACAAATATAAAGGAACTTTATGATGATAATAATGCACTAAGAGCAGGGGACTTTAACTCCCTCCTTATATCAATGGACAGATCATCTAATCATAAAATCAACGAAGAAACAATGGCTTTGATGACACATTTGATGACACATTGGACCAGCAATGGATATATAATATCCATATATATATATATATATATATATATATATATATATATAATAAATGTATAATAAACATATATTTAGAACATTTCCTCCTAGACCAAAAGAATACACATTCTTTTCGGGAGCACATGGAACATTCTTTAGAACAGATCACATGTTAGGCCTCAAAACAAGTTTCAATAAATAAATTTTAAAAAATCAAAGTTATATCATGCATCTTTACTTACCACAATGTTATGCTAAATGCTAATGCTATAACTAGAAATCAACCACAAGAAAAAATCTGTAAAGACCAAAATTACATGGAGGTTAAATAATATGCTGCTAAACAATGGATGAGTCAACCAGGAAATCAAAGAAGAAATTTTAAAAATTATATAGAAATAAATGAAAATAAAAATACAACAGCCCAAAACCTTGGGATGCAGCAAAAGCAGTTCTAAGAAGAAATATATAGCAATACAGGCCTACCTCAAAAAGCAAGAAAAATCACAAATAAATAACCTAAACTTACACCTAAAGAACCTAGAAAAAGAACAACAAATGAAACCTAAACCTAGAAGAAAGAGTGAAATAAGACTAGAACAGAAATAAGTGATACATAATCTAAAACAAAAACCAAAACCAAACAAAAGCAATGGAATAGAATAATAAAACCAGGACATGGTCCTTTGAGAAAAAAATCAGTAAAATTGGCAAACCTCTAACTAGACTTCACAAGAAATAAAGAAAAAGGACTCAAAATCACAAATGAGAAAGGAGAAACAACAACCAATATCACAGAAATACAAATATTTACAAGGGAATATTATGAAAAAAATACGTGCCATTAGACAACCTAGAAGAAATGGATAAATTCCTATAAACTACCAAAACAAATTAGAAAATTTAAACAGGCCAATAACCAGCAAAGAGATTCAATCAGTAATCAACTAAAACAAAACAAAAGTCCAGGGCCTGTTGTCTTCACAAGTGAATTCTACCAAACACTTAAAGAATTAATACCTATTCTTCTCAAACTATTCCAAAAAATAAATGAAGAAAAACTTCCAAATTCATTCTATGAGGCCGCATTACTCTGACACCAAAATCAGATAAAGACACCACTTAAAAGGAGAGCCACGGGCCAATATCCCGATGAACACTGATGGAAAAATTCTCAACAAAATACTAGCTAAATGAATTCAACAATACATTTTTAAAAAATCATTCACCATGATCAAATGGGATTTTTCTCCTGGGTTGTAAGGGTGGCTCAATATTCACCCCGAAACCACCCAACACCAAAAAGCAAATGATCCAATTAAAAAACAAACAGAAGACATGAAGATGTTTCTCCAAAGAAGACATCCAGATGGCCGACAGACACATGAAAAGATGCTTATCATCAATTATTATCAGGGAAATGCAAATCATAACTACAGTGAGAGATCATCTCACACCTGTCAGATTGGCTAAAATCAAAAACACAAGAAACAACGGGTGTTGTTGGTGAGGATGTGGAGAAAAAAGAACCCTAGTGCACTGTTGCTCAAAAAGTTAAAAATAGAATTACCTTAGAATCCAACAATTGCACTACTGGGTATTTACCCTAAGAATACAAGAACACGAATTCAGAGAGATACATGCACTCTGATGTTCATAGCAGCATTACTGACAATAGCCAAGATATGGAAGCCCCCTCCAAGTGGCCACTGACTAATGAATGGGTAAAGAAGTGTACGCAAGCACACGAGTGTGTAATGGAATATTATCCAGCCATAAAAAAGAGTGAAATCTTGCCATTTGTAAGGACACGGATAATGCTACAGAGTATTACACTAAATGAAATAAGTCAGAGAAAGACAAATACCATATAATTTCATTCCTATGTGGGGAAAAAAGTGAACATTGGGAAGAAAACACTGCAGCATGAACATGAGAATTCTGCAACATTATCTAAGGCTTTCAGCCTGAAGCCTAAGGAAATAAATTTACTGAGATTAAACTGTTGTAACAGTAATAGGTTGCTCTTTTCCTAAATATCTGGAGAAACAAGTCAAAATGGAGATAAAACCAGATTAATTCTACTTCTAGTAAATACTGCTGGATAACATGTACTATCATCACATTCAGTTCTCCTAAAATGATCTTCTTTTACGTTTCTCAAGGTTTTCTTCTACTGTAAGATCTAAAACCACATCATCTTTTGACTAGGTGGCAAACTATTAGATGGGCCTTCTAGGTATATAAATCTCTAATCTCCATTGGATCACTTACCTTTCTATTTCATAACTGTATAGGACTTCTTTTTTTATTTTATTAATATATAATGTATTATTGCTTCAGGGGTACAGGTCTGTTAATCATCAGTCTTACACAATTTATAGCACTCACCATAGCACATACCCTCCCCAAAGTCCATCACCCTAGCCACCCCCAGCCCTACCCCACAACCCCCCAGCAACCCTCAGGGACTCCATCTTATACCTTTTGTATTCTAGTACCTTGCACTATAACTGAGAGAATGTGGACCCTCAATAAATGTCTGTTGAATGAATGAATGAATGAATATACGGGACACAAGAAGAGAACTTTTTCTGTGACAAATGTGGCTAGGAATCTATCTAAGAGTCCCGAGGCTGAGGAGAAAGGGAAAGAAGGACAATATTCAACCTGCCAATTCCACTCTCTCTCCAACATTCACCAAAAGGCAAGATTTTCACTTTGGACCACAAAGCCAAAATTGTAGAAATGTGTATTTACTAAGAGCAAAACAAACATATCTCCAGCGGTAAGGGGAGACCCTTCCATAAAACAAGAGCTACTCGGGGCTGCATTTGTGCCACTTGTCCAAGATGTTGCAGAAGAACAACTCTGGCTTGTGTTAGTTGGTCCAAGGTCAAGCATAAACTATCCTGAAGAGGATCTAATGGTGACTGGGCCACGAACAAGAAAAAGGTCAAAGTTCATCTCTGGAATGAGAAGGAAGGTAAAAGTCACAGATAGGCATCTGAAGTCAAACCAAGAACTGAGTAAGAAAAGATCAAGAGACTAAAAACCCAAACAGGTGAGGTCAGAGGCTGTACCAGTCAAATTATAGTGATGGTAGCCTCTTTGTGACTAAGTGCCATGTTATAAAAGAGAGGTTTGGAGATTGCCTTGAAGTCTTGTTCCCAAGTGGTACAAACAAGCTCCTCAGGGAGTGCTGCTGCTGTTTCCTTCAACCCTAGCATTCTCTGGGTCTTGGAAGACAAGCTTGGGTCCTTGAGAGTAAGAACAGTACTGAGGTAGGGTTAGGACACTTTCCTAAGCTCCATGATTTGAAGACCCAGTATCAGACAGTCCAAAGTTTTGTTGTTGAAACAATCGCTGACATAGTATGGCTTAGTGAGAAAGCACTCAGACTGTGAAGCAACTAGATCTGGGTTTTTATCTAATTCTGACTCTTCCCACCTGGCCCTAGGTAATTCACTTAAACCAACTCTGTTTCTTCACCTGTAGAATGGAAATATCAAGAAATTCAAATTTCACTGAATTGTGGTGAGAGCTAAGTAAAATTATTTACAAGATGCCTTCTAGTCAGTCCATAGGTGGTTAGTTCTATCCAACTGGTAGTGGGTAATTCGATTGGGCCCTTATAAATGTAAGTGCGTGCTTCAGGGTTTGTGGGTTAGGAAAACACACGTGTGCATGTACACACACACACACACACACACACACACACACACATATACCCCATGCCTACCTATCCTACCTGTTACCATTCACAGAAGTCAAGGACACCAAGTAATACAGATCTTTGTGAGCAAACGTGTGAGTCTCTGTTTTGGAACGTATGTCCTATGTTAAATACCAGAAAGTTAAAAGACCAGATAGGAGATTACATGAGTGTTTATAACGAACATGAAATGGTCAAAACAGAAACCACAAAGCTCTACCTTCTGGCTTTGAGGCCCTTCTCCCTCATCCAAGGCCCCCTCGTCTTGCTGGTCATAGGCAGGGCCTCCCAGGATTCGGATTCTCTTCTCACACTGCTTCTTTGCCACAGTCAGTTGGTTAATGTACCTTTTCATATTCCTGGCCCTTAGGAGATCAGCTTTCATTGCAGCAGTTTCTTTACCTTGAATGGGATGGATGGACAGGACCCAGTCAGAGGACAAGGTATAAAAAGGGGAACGTAACAACTCTGAACGAGACTGGTGTCTGATGTGGTATATTTTGAACAGTGGGTACTAAAGAAGAGAATTCATGCTAAACACACATATAGACATATATACTCTCAAATAGAAGTATCATTAATTTCTAAATATACCACTGAAAAATCCTACTCAGGCATGAAACATTTAAAAAAAAAAAAACACCTCATCTATACACTTACACTCACAATCAATGTACATGTGCATATGTGTATTTAAATATATGCATGTATCATGTATGCAGAGACATTCCTAAGCATGGAGTGCTCACTGTGTGTCAGGCACTGGCTAGGCATTTGGGACCCGAGACGAACTGTTAGATCTCATGGAACTTATAGCCTAGCAAGGCAGATATCCAAAGATAGCAACAGCAATTACGAGCGCATATGGGTTACAGAGAAAATGTGCAGGTATCCTTGAGCTGCTTGACCAGTGCTCCTGACCCAGGTTTCCCTGAGCAAATTACACTCAAATGAAATGAAGCAGTGGAATGTGGCGCCCAGGGAGAGCAGCAGGTGTGAAAGTGAAAGCCTTGAGGCAGGAAGGAGAGAGCCTGGGAGGGCTTGGAAGAGCCAGTGCAGCAGATGCAAGGGGGAGCTAGGGATCCAAAGTAAATGTGGAGGAGGCAGGGGCCAGAAGACACAAAGCCGTTTCGTCTGTTTAGTCCATAGAAACAACTTCGGTCTTTAGCTCAATAGCACTGAGCAGCGTCTAATGGGTTTTTAAGCAGGAGTATGTCATAAATGGATTTGTATTTTTTTTTAAGATTTTATTTATTTATTTGACAAAGAGAGATCACAAGTAGATGGAGAGGCAGGCAGAGAGAGAGAGAGAGAAAGAGGGAAGCAGGCTCCCCGCTGAGCAGAGAGCCCTATGCGGGACTTGATCCCAAGACCCTGAGATCATGACCTGAGCCGAAGGCAGAGGCTTAACAACTGAGCCACCCAGGCGCCCTGGATTTGTATTTTTAAAGATTACACAGGAAGGATTAAAAAAAAAAATTGGAAGGCAGAAGACCGTAAGAAGGCAAACCAGCTGAAGACCACTGCAGTAACTGAGGAAGCAGGTGCCTAAACCAGGGTCACGGCAATGGCAGGAGAGGGGACTGGAAGGATCTGAGAATGATTTTTTAAGAGAACAGGACTCTGTGACTGACCAGACAGAAGAGGACAGGTAGCTGAGGACTGTAAAGAAAACAAAGGTATCAAAGACACTCCCAAGTTTCTGCCATGAGCAACCATGGAGGTGGTGGGGCCACTTATGAACCAGGGAACATTATAAAAAAAGCACAATTATGAAAGATCTTAAATCCAACCACAGACCATGTGGCAGATGATATTTGCCAAAGGTGCTCACGAGATCTCTCATCCCACCTGCTCTTTTCAGTCAGTGTTACTTTGACAACCTCCCTCTGAGAAATAGGGTATATGTTCCATTTTCTTGAACACAGGGTGGGTTTGTGATTACAGAGGAAGCAATGCCATGACTTCTAAAGTTAGATCGTCATGCGCTTAGAGCCCTAAGCCCTAAGCCTCCAGCCAGGAGGCCTCTGTGCTTGTGGAGGCCTAAGCAGTCAATGGAGAGATCCACATAGAGAGGCCCCCCAGACCATAGCCCTGGCTGGAGCCTCGGCTCACATTCAGCACCAACTTGGCACCATGTTCATATATCATCTAGAAGGGGAGGCATCCAGCTGCAGTCAAGCAGAGAAGAGTCATCCCTGCCAAACCTGCTCAAACTGCCAACTTGTGTACAGAAGAAAATATATTGTTTAAGACACTGCCTTTTGGGATGGTTTTTGTAGCACAACAAAAGAAAAAGCGAACAGAGTTTGAGGGCATTTGGCTCCCTGAGTGGAGATGGAAGGTGTGGAGTTGACAAGTATTCAGCAGTTGATGACAACTCAAGTCACAGGAGGAGGTGAGACAACCCAGAGAAGACAAAATGGTCCCAGTACAGAATCTAAGTCAACCCTACATTTAATAGTGAGAAAGAAGAAGAAAAGCCAGCAAAGGAGAAGGTAAAGGAGAGATAGAAGATGAACGTGAGTATATGGTTTACAGAGAAGCCAAAGAAGAAATTTCAGCAACACAGGGAAAACAGAATCTCCTGTGTGGTGCTGCACAGCCTCCTAATGGTCACCATACCTTCGGCTTTGCCTCCCCTTCAGTCAGCATGGCAGCCGAGGCTAACCTATGTAACGTATCAACCCAGTCACATCATTCCCCTGCTCAAAACCCTGCCCCACACCATTTCACCCGCAGGGAAAGGCCTTAAAAGAGGGCATAGAGGCCCTACACACTCCAGCCTCATCCTCCCCAGCTCTCCATAGTAATTACACCAGTTTCCTTACAGGCTCTTGCCTTTTTAATTTTTTTTTATTTATTTTTTTTTAAAGATTCTCTTGCCTTTTTTAAATAAAAGCTTTATTGAGATACACTTCACAGACTATATGATTCTCCTTATTTAAAGTGTACAGTTTAGCTGCTTTTAGTATATTTACAGACCGTGCGGCCATCACCGCAATCACTTTTTTGAAGATTTTCATCACCCTCGGAAGAAGACAGGTACTCATTAGCAGTCACCAAACCTCTCAGCCCTGGGAATTTTTATGGGGTTTTTTCTACAAATTTGCCTATTCTAGACAGTTCACATAATACATGGTCTTTGGTGACCAGCTTCCAAAACCCACTGGGTGGCTCCCTGCTCAGGGCTTTTTCATGCCTTCCCTCAGCAAGGCCCTTTCACCCCCTCACGGCACCCCCTGCCCCCGGGATCTGCAAGGCTCATTTCCTCACCTCCTTCAGATCCTCAGTTCAGATCTCGGGGGAGCCCTCCCAGGCACCCTATTTCTAATAGCAACCCCAGCCTACAACCCTGCCTTTCTCCCTCTCTGCTTTACTTTGTCCATAGAACCTATCACCACACTTATATTCGACTTATTTATCCTGTAAGTAGGTCCTCATCAAGGTCAGCATTTTGTTTATTTACACACTATTGTGTCTCCAGCACCTACAGCAGTGCCTGGCAACACAGTGGGAATTCACTGAATATTTGTTGAATGGGTGAATGAGCTGTGTCAAGCATTCCTGAGAGGTCAACAAGCATAGAGCTAATATTTCGCTAAGTGCTTACTATGTTTCAGGTATTGGCCTTCTCTAGAACTTGGGCTCTAAAGGAGAGAAACAGAGTATCCTCATCTCCCATTCTTCACTTTACTCTGACAACATTGTTTCTGCCCCTTCTCTCCACCAAACCTGTTATTGTCAATCACTAGCAACCACCATGTTAAATACGGTGGAACATTTTCTTTAACATCTAGAATCAGAATTCTGACGGTTCCACTTAGGAGTTATCGATCTTAGCAAGGAGTTTTTAAGATTTAATTCAAAAGCATTTACAGTGATATGTTTCCTTATGTGCGCATTATATAATTTCAAGTAAAAGCAAAAAATTTACACAATATTGATTTTCAAAAATGACTAAGTATTTAGTCATCTCCCTGTGGATAATGGACTGGCTTGGCATACACAACGTAGAAGCAGGACTGGGATTGAGGGAAGGCTTCTTTTTCTTTTTTTTTTCTTTTTTTTTTTTTAGTGGGAGAGAGATGAGCTGGTTTTATTGCTGATGAGAAGGAATAAACTCAGAGAGAAAGCGAAGTGATGATGGGGAGTGGCATCCAGAAGACAGGTAAATAGAGGGCTCTGGGAAAAGGCCACCTCCTCTACCACAGTAACACAGAAGGCAGAAGAGATGGGCACACCTACAAACCAAGTTTGGTTGGAAGCTGGGGCCATTCTCCTCATATGGTCTCCATTCCCCTGAAGTAGTGAGTGAGGTTATCTGCTTACAGTGAGATAAGTAAAAAGGGCAAGTGTCAGAGGCCTGCAGAAAGTGGGGAAGTGGGAAATCCTCTATGGAAAGGAGAAGAGCAAGCTCACTACAGAAACAGTGAGATTGTTTCAGGCAATGTTCGGGGGCTAGGTGACCACTAGATAAATATAAATATACCTAGGCAGACAGATCACACCTTCTGAAAGGGAGTCATAATGTGGTCGGCTCAGATTGGAAGTACCCGTAATAAAGGAAGCTGGATTCTGCTTCTTGGTGCCCCTGAAAATGTTTTATAGAACACTTTGTAATGTTTTCTAGAACTCTTCTGGAGTCCTCCAATCCCTAGAATGATCATTACCTCTCTCATGTCCCACTTAGTCAATTTGTGCAAACCCTAAAACAATACCCAAACAGGCTGAACAAATTCACTGAAAAAGCTTAGATGAGTACCACAAAACATTTTATCTTTCAGAAGCATATTTTTTCAGCACTTAGCACAAAGGGTAATAGGCTGACTTCAGATCAACAGATTTCCTTATTCCAGAGGGTCTGTCAGATATTATAGGATGACTTTTCTGTATGAGCGCCAAGGAAATGCTTTCGACTTTAATAATAATTTTTTAACTTGTCCTATACTTAACTAATAGGTCCTGACCAAAGAATTAATTAACCCAAGGTTAATAATAATAATTATGACAATCTAAAGAAGAAAAAAATAGTATTTCCAGAGTTCCCTTAGTGGGAAAATAAAGGTGAATGTAAGTCTGCCTCCGAATTAGTCTATCACAAACTAGGATGTTTTCTGTGGGTAACCAAATGAAATAACATGGATTGGAACAGCTAATTTTTCAGAAAAAATTTTTCATTTTTATAACATAGATATTTAAAATCAAATGTTAGACATATTAAAATATCCTAAAGTTTGGGAACAAAATAATTGCCTTTTATAAAATAAATCTAGAGCAGAGTTTTAATTTGGGGTTAAAATGGGCTAATAAAGAGCCACACATAGAAAGGAATCGACACACATTTATCAACAACCAAACTCTTCTCTTAAGAAAGCATAAAAGCCTTTCTAAAAGCACAAAAACTAGAAGCAAATTCCAAAAAAAAAAAAAAAAAAGTAATAAAGAGAATAAACCTTCATCTAAAACCCAGCTGCAGGGCTGAGAAGAATATTCTCGTGTTCTACTTGAATGTCGCCTGCTCACGTGAACACAATGCCATTGTCTGATCACAAAGCTTGTTGCTAACAAATTCGACAGCAGCTTGTTGCTTAGGCAATTCTGTTTATTTCTGCCTCGGAAGACTAATGCCACGTTCGGTGCTAAGTGACTAACGTGGAACTCATGTAGCCCTTGTGTGTGTCGTGCCAAAACCCTTGTAAATCCAGCGATACTCATGAATGTGTTCTGTGACCTGAAAACCCATTCAGTCAGGAAATATTCAGGCCATGGAAAGTAAAGGCCAGTGGGTATGTGACAAAACACTGTGGCCCCGCTCAAGCCAGATTCACATGGCTGGCTCTCCGGAGAGCATGAGGGAACACTGCATTGTTACAAACTGGTGAATCACACAACTGTTTGACCTAGCTTTAAAAAGAAGGCCAAGAAGATGAACAGCAGCAGGTGAAACAGTGAATGGCAGTGGTTCTTGAAACTGGTGCCAAGATGAACACACAAGTGATCGAATATTCTAAAGCAATTAATTATAAATATTTACTGTTCTTCCTTCCAGATAGACCAGATTCTACTGAGGCCAGAACAAAAGGAAATGGGTTCATTGGGTTCCTCTGCTGAGAAAAGAAATTCAGATTACACATTGGGTGAATGCTTTTGGCTATGAAGACATTACAGGAGACCTATGGACAATATCTGCCACTGCTTTCTGCTTTAAACCTTCTGTGCATGACAGAGTTCTTCCTCAAGCAAGTGAAGTGTCTAGCAGTAAAATACAAACACCAGGGAGAACTGTTGGGTACAGGTTCTAATGAAGCAAAGGAGAGTGAAGTCATTTACAGTGTAAACTAAGGACTCCAGAAATAGCATGAGTAACGGTGAATTAACATGGCCCCACTTTCCTCCTGCCAGCAGCACTCTCAGCAGGCTGACTGGGGTGTTGATGGGTAACAGGGCAGGGGTTCTCATCATCAGCACTGCTGACATTCTGGGCCGGATAAATTTCCTGGGGGCCATCCTGTGCATTGTGGGATGCTGAGCAGCGTTCCTGGCCTCTACCACTAGGTGCCAGCAGCATTCCTTCCCCCAGATGGGACAATCAATAAGGTCTCTGGACACTCAAATGTCCCTGGCACCCTGAGGGGTGGGGGTTGGGGGGACTGTGCCCTGCACCCCCACCCCACAAAGAAGTACTAATACAGCGGTACAAACTTTGTGATGGTTAAGACAAGTCTGCACACTTGCCCCCTTCCCCTGACCCCTCAACATGTGGCTCTCCTCCCCAGCAGGCCTGCTTTTGACCCCCAGACCCTTGAGGTAAGGAATTAAAGTTCCTCACCAGAAAATATTGGGCCTCCATTCCTCAACTCGTGTCCATAGTGACAAACTAACAATCATTTGAATCTTTCTGGTACATGTAAATAGGAGTTTTAATAAACCCTCTTGAGAGGAGGATTCAAGGAACAGATATGCATTTACCTAGGGAAGAGTCAAGTTCCACCATGAGAAATGGTGCTCGACTTCTTAACATGAAACTAGCAATTCTCAGCAGTTACTAATCATCAGCAATTTCTTCAAAATTATCTGAAAATCACCTCAGAAGTTTCCCAGGAACTAAAATATATATATTTATCTTACTTTTCAACTTGAGGCCAGTATGTTCTTTTTCAAAAAGAACAAATGGAATTTTCTTACCACATCAAACACCTGAATTTCAGTCTAAAGTGTCACTCCACTTTAGCAGAAAGCATACTTGAGGAATAAGCAGAGTTCACAGCAGGGGCTGGTGGTAGAAGTACTCATGTTATAGTGGAGAAGACTACAGAGGGCTGGTAGTTTGACCTAGCCACGCCTGGTCAGGGAGGCTTATAGTACACCTTTTCTTCTTCCTTTAAATGTCTCAAGTACTGAAACTTCGAGCATTTCCTTTGGTTTAAAGCCCTCCAACATGCTTACAATACATTTTTAAAGTAATAATGCCATATCAACTAAATCCACACAAGACTAAGAGAGTCCTGCTCCCAAACTGGAATCATGAGTTGAACAGGCACAAGACATACACTTAGAACAGAGATCCAGCCCAATAATTTGTTAAGTTTTGAACAAGACTTTCATAACATCTACCCATGAGAGTGAGCAGGGTGGTGGGAAGAGACCAGGACTAAAAATCAGGAGACCAGGGTTCAAGTTCCAAATCTATATGTGACTAACTAGTTCTAATTATACAAGGCATATTATTTACCATCTCTGGACCTAAACTTCATTTGTTTAAATGTGGGTGCCATCATATGTGATGATTAAAGTTTTCTTGAGGTACAGAGGTGGTAAGAGGACTGGCTATAATGTTTTGGGACTATATAGAGAGTAACGGAAGTGCCCTGAGCCCTTAGTCCCTCCAGGCAGAGGACGGAGGGGGTCCAGGGAGCCAGATGGGATGCTGGAGAAGGGATGGCAGAGGTTGCAGTACTCAGGGTATGAGGGCTGGGCAGGGAGAAACCCTGGCAGGGGCCCCAGTAGCCATGGGCTGAGGTGTCTTCTAAGTTTAGGTCATTCATAAATCTGTTTTTCATGATAAATCTGTTTTTATCAAATTACTGCAATGCTAGAAAATCAGATCATATCAAAAACACAAGGAAGGAGAGTGAGAAGTCCACTAAAGTCTACAGATTAGCTCCCTTCTTTCAATGCATCTTTAAACACAAGATCAGACAAAGAAGGTACATATTATCTTTATTAAAATAATTCCTAAAAATATATGTTTATAAAAAATAAAAAATTATATTAAAAAAAATAATTCCTAATATTGGATAATGGATAGCATTATGGTTCTTATCCATACACATATGTAATATTTTCTGAAGTTCTTCTATAGTTCTACTTGATATATTCAATTCCAAAACTATTTAAACTCTAAAGTTGCACAACTTGACCAAAGCCTCCCCACCTATACTATGAGCATATTACTCCCCAGTGTATACTATTTATACTTTGCAGTTTCTAGCAGACTCAAATCAACATCATCATGTCCTTTGTTGTCATCAGCTGAATACATGTTACTCGTGAATCACCTTAACTATTCTTCATAACATTTCGGGATTCAGAACAGAAGAACAGAAAAGAAGGCTTTAAAAAGGGAACTGTAATCCTAGACTTATATCCACCAAACTGCAGGGACAATCTCTGTGTCCCGGTACTACTTAGAATTTCCTATAGTTGGCCAGTGTCTTAGTTCGTTCAGGCACCTCTAACACAGACTGGGTGGCTATAAACAACAAAAATTTGTTTCTCACAGTCCTGGAGACTGGAAATCCAAGATCAGGGTCCCAGCATGAGCAGGTTCTAGTGAAAGGCCCTTTCCAGGATGCAGATGCCATGTGTTTACATGGTAGAAGCAGCTAGGGATCTCCATGGAGCCTCTGGATAAAAGTACCGCACGAGTCCCACACTAGTGGGACTAGGGCTCCACACTCATGAGTTACATACCTCCCCAAAGGCGTTACCGCCTAATACCATCATGTTTGGGGGAGTTAGGATTTCAGTGTAAGAATTTTGGGAGACACAAGATCCATGTCCAGCCTTTGCCAAGAGGTGCAAGGCTATGTGGTCAATAAAGCCAGACAGGTCTGTGACCTTCCAGGGACCGGCATGACACAGAAGGCAGGGGCAGAAAACCTGGCCACCATGGGTCATTTAAAAACTCAATTCTTGGGGTACCTGGGTGGCCAGGTTAAGTGTCTGCCTTTGGCTCAAGTCATGATCTTAGGGTCCTGAGAAAAAGTCCCACATTAGGCTCCCTGCTTTCTCTACCTCTGCCGGCCATTACCTCTGCTTGTACTTTCTTTCTCTCTGTCAAATGAATAAATAAAATCTTTTTTTAAAAAATTGGGGAAACATGAACATTCAGACCATAGCAGTTCACTTATTTCAACAGACTATTACTCAACTACTCTGGCTGTTCTAATTGTAAATAAAAAGCTAAAGAGTTGGGTACTAAAATATAAACATTAATACATTAATGGCTCTTCATAATCTACAGCAGTGGCTCTTAAAGTGTGGTTCCTGGATAAGTAGCAGCAGCATTACTGCAAACTCCTGGGCCCACTCCAGATCTCCAGAATCAGAAACTGTGGGGTAGGGTCTGGGCATCTGCATTATAACAAGCCCTCCACGTGATCCTGATATGCACTGTAGTTTGAAAACCACTGTTCTACCGGATTTAGCCCAAACTTCTTAGGATAGCTTACAAGTTTCTTTAGCATCAGCCCCTGTCTTCCTATCAAGCCTTACTTCTTCATTACATGCCAAGCACCAGCACAGTGTCTCACCTGACAAAGCTTATACACAGGAGCCCATTCCACACCTCTCTTCTTTGTCTGTAGACATGTGGTACCATTTACCCATTTCCACCTGATAAACCCAGAAGAAAACAAGGGTGACTCCATCTTTCCATCTCAATGCTGCTACTCTTAAGAAAAAGTCTTTCCTGACCTCTGTTCCAGGTAGAGCTGCCTGCTCGACACTTCTGTTCCATCACTAAATTCTGAACAGGTAAGTCTCACTACACTTATCAAATTGTATTATAATTCTGTATGTGTGTCTCCCTGTCTCCTTGTCAGACTATGATCTCCTTAAGGTCAGAGACAGTTTTTTTTTTCATTACACAGCTGTGCCTAACACATAATGGCACTCAAAAAAATATTTGCTGAATGACTAAAGACCTACTTCTGGTGATTATGACTTCCTCCAGAGTATATTATTCTCTACTGATATGAGGGTTCCTAAAAATTCAAGAGCTTTCTTATCTGCCCAGAATCAGGAAAAGTGGGGCTGTGATCAGAGATGTCGCATTTGAGATAAAATATAAAGATAAATAGGAATCACCTACACAGAGTGAGACTGAGAAGAGGGTAAGCATTCTTAGAAGAATCAGAGAAAAGGGCAAGGAATATGAGGAGGATGAATCAGGGTGAGTTGAGGAAAAAGAAACATTAGTGTGGCTAGAGTACAATGAGAGGGAATGGAATGGCAAGAGATGAGGCTGAAGACAGAAACAGGGGCCAGAGCAAGCAGGAATCTTGTAGGCTGCATGTCTAAGAACAATGGGAAGACAATGAATGGTTGGAAGCATGAAGGTAACATGATGACATCTGCATATTTTTTTAATCATTGTGACTTCAATATGAAAAAATATATTAAATAGGGGCAGGAGTAGATAGAAGGAGACCAATTAAGAAGCTATTACCACTGTTCAAGAAAGAGTGGCACTGGAAGATGGTTGTGTAAAAGAGAACAGAGTTGAGATATATTTAGGAGGACAATCTGTATGACAGTAATGGACTAGACATAGTACATGTTGAAAGAAATTACTCCTACTTTATGGTATATGGACAGACAGTATTCCCATTCACTGAAACAAGAAACTAAGAGGGGGACCAGTTATGTGGTACTTTGATTTGGACATTTTCATTTGGAGGTCCCTTTCTGATATCCAAACAAAAACACTGAATAAGTAGAAAAGTAGAGAATGGAGGTTCTGTAGTTAGAAATTTGGAGACTTATCGGCATATAGATAAGGGAAAGAGAAGACTAGCCAGATAAAGGGTAGAGGCAGTGCTACCCAACAGAATTTCCTGTGGTGATGGAAATGTTCATTCTGTGCTATCCAATATGGTAGCCACATATGGTTACCGAACAATTGAAATGTGGCTGGTATGTTAAGGAACTGAGTTAAATTTGTATTTACCTTTAATTAATTTAATAGCTCTTATATTGGACCATACAGGTATAAAATAATGAGAGCATGAGAAACAAATACTGAGGAACTCCAACATTTAAAGGCCAACATAGAAGAATAAGCAAGCAGAAAAACAAGTAAGAATGAGACAAAGTGTTAGCCAGTATAGTCAACAATGTCAAATGCACCAAATAGTCAAACAAAATGAAGATTGAAAAAAGTTCACTGAAGTTAGCCAGCTGGACTTGGCTAAACTTCCTAAATTCCATGACCAACAAGCAGTTAAGGTCATTAATTGGGAAAACTCAGGTCTCAGTTAATACATTTGGTCAGGATGAATGATAAAATAAGGTCAGAGGCAAGAAAATATTGTGAACAAACTAAATCTTCTGAGACTAATTGTTTCAAATTATTTAGTGTTTTTAAGTTTACTCTAAGATCTTGTCCCCCTAACTATAGCTAATAAAATTTTCTTACCTATAACACAAGGAAATGAGTTTGATAATATGATTTTTCTTTCTAGGACTTATTTTCCCTAGAATCATATCAATATCATATCATATCATATCATATCATATCATATCATTAAACCCCTGAAGCTCTGTAAACATATAAAAAATAATTTGATGCCTTATTCCTTGAAAAGATAAAAATCTCCTCCCAAAAAAGCCATCAAAAATAAAATTAAAACTTCTACCTTGTTAAAGAGGATAATCTGTTCCTAATCTGTGATATACTAATCTACAGTGAATCTAAAACACACGCAGAGTTTTATGTGGATTTGTTGGAGTTTGTTGAAGACTTAAAAAAGCCTTGTTTTGACACTTCATAAGTATACAAAGTAAAATAGCCCCCAGGCTGTCCTTTGTCATCCTGAGTTATCTGGCTGGTTCCTTAAGGTCTCAGAGGACATGCAGTCAGGTAATTTCTCCCAGTGTTATACAAATATTTTTTCCTAATATGTTCAAAGTATTTTCACTATTCATCCCATTTCTTAGTTGTTATTGATTTTGACTGAAAAAGAGTTGGGGTGCCTTGGTGGCTCAGTCCTTAAGCAGCCGACTCTTAATTTCAGCTCAAGGTCCTGCTCCAGGCTCTGCACTCAGCTAGGAGTCTGCTTCAAGATTCTGTCTCCCTCTGCCCCTCCCCACACTCAGTGCATGTGCATGCTCTCTTTCTCTCTGAGTAAATAAATCTTTTAAAGGGGGGGGGGGACCTGGGAGGTACAGTCAGTTGAGCATCCAACTCTTGATTTCCCATGATCTCAGCATCATGAGATGGAGCCCCACATCGGGCTCCGCCTTCAGCATAGTCTGCTTCAGACTGTCTCTCCCTCTCCCTTTGTCCCTCCTGCTCATGCTCACTCTCTCCCTCTAAAATAAATAAGTAAATCTTTTTTAAAAAAGATTTGCCAGAAACATCTTTATATGTAACTACAAAACTATATTTATAGTACACACATATCACTACATTCATAAATAAATTTCTCAACCCTAGGTTGAATCTAAATATTCGTAGGATCTTCCATCTGTTCGTTCTTTTTTTAAAACTTCAGCTTCCCACTCACAGAAAGAACGCGAAACTAAGGAGAAACAGCACTGGCAATGAAAGTGCTTACAACAGCACACACAACCTAACATTACCTCATGGTCACTCGAAGACAGAAATGAGCACAGCCTGATTTTCTAGGTTGAAGGAAACCAGTCCAGGTAGGTGCAGCTTGTAGCAAGAAGTTAACTTTATGACTGAGGTCTTTCCCCAACTCTGCCCGATTCTTTGCCTGATTCTGTGCCTGAGGTTTTTCCCTGATTCTTTGCCTATTTTCACTAAAGCACACTATCCCTAAAATTCAAAGATCACTAAAATCAACTCAATAATTGGGTTTTGGGGAGACTATAATGCTAAAAATTTAACTTTCCTTAATGACTTTAACAGGGAGGAAAATAAACAGACAAATTTATTTGAAAAGATCAATTTGAGGAACGATACAGGAGCTACCTAGAACCAGTTTTTAAAGTACCTTTTATGAGCCAGCCATACATTAAAACTCTAGATCTCACATACTGTGAGACTTGATATGTTATTGAATATTCAGTTAAAAGAAAAAGTAAGGACAGTGGGGAATACTAAATTTGATCTTCCTCTTTTACAAGAAAGTATGTGCACTTAAATTATAACAACCCAATTATTTAAAAAGGGAAGCCACATTACAGAACTTATACAGTGAGACAGCAGATGATATTATGAATCAGGGGAAGTCACTTCAGACTGGTATACAGTGCTCTCCTCTGATAATGGAGAACACAGCATCAGTTCTGCAAAGATAAGTGACTTAGAGACAGCATGAATAGAAGACTGTTATCTCTACACTGGTAACATGCAAATATTTCTCTGCAGGGTTGCATCTTTTCTCCACAGTGTGAATCCCAGTTTCAAAATGCCACATGGGTACTATTTATTTATTTAAAATAAGTTAATTAACATATAGTATACTTTTAGTTTCAGAGGTAGAGTTTAGTTGCAGGTAACATCCTGTGCTCATTCCATCACGTGCCCTCCTTAGTACCCATCACCCAGCTACCCAATCCCCCACCCACCTCCACTCCAGCAACTCAATTTGTTTCTTACAGTTAAGTCTCCTATGCTGTGTCTCCCTCTCTGATTTTGTCTTATTTATTTTTCTTTCCCCTTCCACTATGTTCACCTGTTCTGTTTCTTAAATTCCACATATGAGTGAAATCATATGTTATTTGTCTTTCTCTGATGATGTTGAGCAAAATAAATCAAACAGGCACTTCCCTCTCCTCCAGTCCTGCACATCCAGAACGTCCAAAACCAGTCCCCCATATACATTCCTTAACTCTTCTGATGTGTTCACTGAGAAACCCTGTATGACCATGCAGAGCCTCAATCTGAAGACTGAAAAAACTGAGTCCTAGGATGTATCCAGGTTTCATGAGGAAGCTTGCAAGAGAAGCTCACTTGAACAAGGTTTCTTGTCTACCCTAAACCACTTCACCAGTCTGAAGCAATGGAATATTATAGAACAGCTGCAGACTAGAAGTTAGGGTCTCTAACTTCTCCAGATAGCCATTTCCTCATGGGTAAAGTCAGCAGGCTGTACCAGCAGGATAATTTCCCATGCTCTGATTCTTCTTTACATCCAATCAGTCAGCAAGTAGGCCATTTTCCTTCATAGTCTTCCTGTCAATCCTGTCCTCACACTACCATTATCCAGGTCCCAGACTAGAATACCTCATTCCCAGACATTGCATCACCCTGACAGTGAGAATACTCCAAAAATACTTCAAAAGATTTCATAAATAGGGGCTCCTGGATGGCTCACTCAGTTGAGCATCTGGCTCTTGGTTTCAGCTCACATTATGATCTAGGGATCGTGGGGTTGTGGAATTGAGTCCCAGTTCAAGCTCCATGCCCAGGACGGAGTTTGCCTGAAATTCTCTCTCCCTCTGCCCCTTCCTCCACTTGTACTCTGTCCCTCAAAAGAAATGAAATCTACTTCATACACAATGAACTTTCATTTTTCTATTTCCATTTATATGTGATTGTGCATTACATGGTTTCTCTACCTTGTTAGAGCTATAATGTGCAATGGCACTACACTGAAATGTTTTCTTTATTATAGAAATAGGAACATAAATAGATCTGAATCATTAACCATAACCTGAATACAATTAGGGAGAAAAGTTTTAATTACTTATCAAAAATGAATTGTTATAAGATTTAGAAGATCTAGTAACTCAAATAACATAAAAATGTTGAACACCCTATTTAAATAGAACTAGTCAATAAAAATATAATGTAAATATTCTATCAAACCATTCTAGTGATACACAGACTAACCTGGAAAGATAATTATAAAAATCTTTGTTTTGGTCACACTCAATTCCCCTCTATTATATGTTTCCTGCAGGTACATGAAATGTGAGAGTTTGCTTTGTGAAGCAATACAAGAGCTGGTTCTCCCTACTCAGTTCTCCAGCACGTGTCCTCTGAGCCCAATGTGCAGTCCCCTTTGAATGGAGACCACTCTGCCCACACTCTAAGCCTATAAAGTTGTTTCAAGCTAGTTTTACATACACAAGAAGCAGAGTCCTAGACTCTGAGAAAGAAATTCTCTGGCTCAAAGCCAAATCAGATAAACCAGAAGGACCAATTAGAATTTAGAATAAACTTAAAAACAGAAATACATTTCACCAAAAAGCTTTTATAAAATAACTTTACTTATTATTCAAGTTCGACTCTACTAAGCATTTGCCTGCCAGAGACGAGCCTAGATATTTGAACATGCTACTTCATTTAGTTATTGAAAGTGCTAAAAACTCCTAGAAATTCCTGATTAGGTCCTATAGTCCAATATGGCAGCCACTCACTTAAATTAGTTTTGCCACGAGCTGAATTTTTAGTCTCTACCTTCTCATTCCTTTTTTAGACAGTTTTACTGAGATATAACTCACACACTTTAAAATTCACCCATTTGGGGCATCTGGGTGGCTCAGTGCATTAAGCCTCTACCTTCAGCTCAGGTCATGATGTCAGGGTCCTGGGATCGAGTACCACATAGGGCTCTCTGCTCAGCGGGGAGTCGGCTTCCCCCTCTCTCTCTGCCTCCCTCTCTGCCTACTTGTGATCTCTCTCTCTCTCTGTGTCAAATAAATAAAATAAAATCTTTATTAAGAAAATAAATAAAAATAAAATTCACTCATTTACCACACACAGTTCAGTAGTTTTTAGTATATTCAGGGTCATACAACCATCACCACAAATCTGAATGTAAAAGAATATTTGCATCACTCCCAAAAGAAGCCTTGTACCCACCAGCCCTCATACTCACTTCCCATGCCAATATCTATGCTGAGGGCCCCAAGTAACCAATAATCTACTTTCTGTCAGTATAGATCTGCCTATTCTGGGAATTTCATATGAAGTGAATTATACAGTATGTGGCCTTTTATAACTGGTTTCTTTTATCAAAATGTTTTCAGGTTTATTCAGGCTGTAGTATGTGTAATACTCACTTATGTATTTTATGAATCAACTCCTTTTACTGCTGAATGATATTCCATTGTATGGATATACTACATTTTGTTCATGGCTATTGGGTTGTTTCTACTTTTTGTCTATTATGAATAACACCACTACAAACATTCAAGCACAGGTTTTTCTGTGGGTGTATGTTTTCATTTCTCTTAGGTATATACTTAGGAATGGAAACTCTAGGTCTCATGGTAATTCTGTTTAACATTTTGGAGAACTGCCAGACTGTTTTCCATCTCTTCCACCAACGTATACAAGTTCCAATTTCCTCACATCCTTACCAACACATAATACCAGTTTGTTTTTTTTTATTTTAGCCATTCTACCGAGTGTAAACTGGTTATCTCCTATTAGTTCTAATTTGCATTAGAATGAAGCAGGGCATATTTTCATGTGCTTATTAGCCATTTGTATATGTCTATGCAAATCCTCGGCCCATTTTTCAATTACACTGTCTTCTAATTATGGAATTGTAGGAGCTACTTATATATTCTGGATACAATCAGATATAGGATTTGCAAATATTCTTTCATTCTGTAGGTTGTCTTTTTACTTTCTTGTGATACAGCACACGTTTTTAATTTCTAATGCAATCCAATTTACCCCCTTTTTCCCCCTACTATGCTTCCCTTCATTCTTATACAGACCCACACATTTTGTCAGAGTGCGGATTCCACGGAAATTCTCTTTGTTCTGGACATGAAGACACACTGTGGCTGAAATCACCTAATGGTTTCAACTATCCTACATTTTGCTGCTATTTTATTTCTTACTTCGAACCCTACTATAGACTTTAAAAGAGACTAATTTTTTTTCAAGATTTATTTATTTATCTTAGAGAGAGAGAAAGTAAGGATGGGGCAGAGGGAGAGAGAGAATCTCAAGCAGACTCCCTGCTCAGCATGGAGGCCAATGCGAGGCTTGATCTCAGGACCCTGAGATCATGACCTGAGCTGAAATTAAGAGTCAGATGGCAACTGACTGAGCCACCCAGGTGTCCCAAGAGACTAATTTAGAAAAGTTAACTACAGTACCAGAATTAACCCAAAAGAAGAGTAATGAAGCACATCTTAATGTGGTCAGAGAGCTTACTGAAAATAAATGTTTGTAGCATTTTCACAAAAACGTCACTACAGTGTTATCTCGAACATATCAGTTATATCACTGTTGGTTGAACTATATCCCCCCCAAAAGATATGTTGAAGTCCTAAACCCTGGTACCCGTGAATGTAACCTTATTTGGAAATATGATCTTTGCAGATGTACTAAGTTTAGATGAGCTCATTTTAATTAAAGTGGGTCTTAATCCAGTATGACTGGTATCTGTATAAGAAAAAAGAGACAACAACTCAAGGAAAATGCCATGTAATAATGATAGAGGCAGGGACTGGAGTGACATGTGTTCAAGACCAAGGACTGCTGACAACACCAAGAGCTAAGAGAACAGTGTGAAAGAGAGTCTTCCCTAGAGCATTCAGAGAGAACATGGCCCTGCTAACACCTTGGCTTGGGACTTCAAGCCTCTAGAACTGTGACAGAATGCATTTTTCTTTCTTAAGCCACCCAGTTTGTGGTACTTTGCTATGGTAGTCCTAGGAAACTAATACATATAATAAACTGAATACTTAAGTTATAATCAAAATTCAACCAGAATACATCAAATTAAGAATACATTCTTAGGGATGCCTGGGTGGCTCAGTGAGTTAAAGCCTCTGCCTTCAGTTTAGGTCATGATCCCAGGGTCCTGGGATTGAGCCCCACATCAGGTACTCTGCTCAGCAGGGAGCCTGCTACCTGCCTCTCTCTCTCTCTGCCTGCCTCTCTCCCTACTTGTGATCTCTCTCTGTGTCAAATAAATAAATAAAATCTTTAAAAAAAGAATACATTCTTAGCAATGAATTTGTCCTTATATACCTAAAATGTGCATATATTCTCATGTTAAATGTTCATGTTAAACACTAAGTAATAAAAGACTAATGTTGACAGTTTATCTTTGCAAAAAGCAAGAAGACTAAAATCCGTTTGAGTATTACACTCTGTGGACATGATGATAATCATTCTTAAACAGTGACCTCAGAGAAGTAAACAGGTCTCCTCTGTTTTCTGTCCCAAGGCAAAATAGCTCAAAGGCCCCAAATGAACTCAGCCTGTCTGCCTTTTTCCCAATGCTTGATAGAAGGAAGCCAGAATACCCAAGACAGTTGAGAGCAGCTCAAATGGCAAATAGAAGCATGAAAGTAAGCAGTGTCACTGACAATGTCTGACAACATTGTATGGGCCCCCTCCCCCACTCAAATTCACGAAGTCCTAACCCCCAGGGCTTCAGAATGACCATATTTGGAGACAGTATCTTTACAGTGGTGATTAAGTGAAAATGGGGCCATTAGCATGGACCCTCATCCAGAAAGGCTAGTGTCCTTTCAAGAACAGGAAATTCAGGGGTGCCTGGGTGGCTCAGTGGGTTAAAGCCTCTGCCTTCAGCTCAGGTCATGATCCCGGGGTCCTGGAATCGAGCCCCGCAACCGGCTCTCTGCTCAGCAGGGAGCCTGCTTCTTCCTTTCTCTCTCTCTGTCTGCCTCTCTGCCTACTTGTGATCTCTGTCTGTCAAATAATAAATAAAATCTTTAAAAAATAATAAGATTCATTTAAAAAAAAACAAAAAAACAAAAAAACAGGAAATTCAGACAAAGACCAGGGCAGAGGGAAGACAAAGTGAAGACAGAGAGAGAAGGCCAACTAGAAGCCAAGAAATAAGGCACAAACAGACCCTTCCCTCACAGTCCTCAGGAAGGACCAAACTGCAGACCCCAGGGACACACCTTCATGGACTTCCAGGCTCCAGAACTGTGAGAAAATAAAGCTCTGTTGCCTAAGACACTTGGTCTATGCTACTTTGTTATGGCAGCCCTAGTAAACTGCCATAAACTTCCTTCCTCATGATGACTAAAAGCCAAAGTCCAAGCAGTACCAGTAAGGCCCTTCGGAATGGGATCCTGTGCCAACTCTGATCTCCCCCATTTCACCCCTTTTCAGCCACACAAGCAACTCAAGCAAGCCTTGCATGCTTCTGCCTCAGAGTTTTGCACCTGTCCTTCCACAGATACCCTCAGGTCCCCAGGTCTTTGCGCCCAGGTCAGCACATAGGTGGTCTTCCCCGACAACCCTATCTGAATACTAATCTTCCTCCCCCTCCAGCTGGGCCAGGATTCCCTTCCATACATCCCATCTCACAGCTTTGTTTTTCTCCAGGGCACGTTTCACTGTCTAAAACACTGTTTATTTGATGTGCTCATTGTCTGATTGCCTCCCAATCTCAATTTAGGGCTTGATGAATGCAGAGATTTTGTTTTGTCCATTATTAGATCATCATCGCCTCACTGGTGTTCAGTAAACCTTTTTTGAATGAACAAATTTGTACAATCTTCCTTACTGGGCAGAGATTAAGAATTAGTGCTTCTTTCTAGTCTATACCTTCATCTCTTTTTACCTTGGTCAGTGACTCAGACACAGGTAATAGACCTCAGGCCAAGCTTCCTGTTGCCTCTGTGCCACTCAGAAACCTGGGACCCCATTTTAAGGCTCTGGCCCAACTTGTCCTTTTAACATTCTGCTCCCTGATGGGACTTGAGTGGGCCTTCAGATTTTCATGGAAAGGCCTGCCTACAAGGTCAGGGCTGTTTGCTACCTCTCAGACACGAATCAAGATCTGCACTCTAAATAATGGCATGACCTTCAACTTCATATATGACAGTGGATATGCTAGCCCCAGGCTAACTTTAAGGGATTTGAGAGCCAGCTTTATACCTTAATTATTCCTATCATGCTGGGGTGAAAATCTCACCTGAAGAGAAACAAATAGGAAAAATAAAGAACGTTTTTTTTTTTTTTTTTTTTAATGTAGAAGGAGGAGAGAAGCTATTTACAATACAAATCTTAACTAAAGGAAAAGATTAAGGAAATTATGAAACATCAACTCACTGGAGTCATTTAAATAACTATCATTATGTTTCAAGTTAAAAATATTCATGAATATTAAGATTAAATTTTAATGAGAAAAAACTGTAAAATTATGCTTACTTTAAAAACAGAAGCACTCTATACCCAGTGATTTCAGTCTTTGAAAAATTATGATGACAGATGAATAAAGTTCAAAGAAACACAGAAATACAAACAGGGGTTTTTGTTAGCATGAAGTTATATTTACTTTCTCTAATGCTGCTGATATACTATTATTTTAATAAATTGAAAGTACCTAAATATAAGCCAGAAGAATGCTCATACTTGCCAACATTCTGACAAAAGCAAAGACCAGGGTAGACTGAGAACTTTTAGAATATATAACTGAAGAAAACAAACTGGTTCTTACCCTTGTGCCTCTTCAGCTGGGGAAAGCTGCTAATTGTAGTTGCTTGGATTATTTCTACTACAATTTGATACCTGATATTTAAAAAGAGAGAAAAAGAAAAGATCGAATATTTAGAAAATGCTGTTTTCAGAGATAAGTTTTAGACTGTATTTTGTACTAATCAAATAAAACACAGGGCTCTCACGTGCGCAAAAATAAACTCTAAAAAAAGTAGTTCCTAGTTATCTACTATTTTATATTGCTGTTTTAAAGCAATATAAATTCCCATTTCCATAAGGAGTGTTGTGCTCTTAAGAAATGGTACATCCGGTCCTCTCAAGACTAACACTTGTCTAAGAAATAACACATCTGAGCATAAGATAAAACTGTGGCTTTGTCTATAACAAAAATATGCTATTTTTTGTTCCTCTCCAACTAAATCATTAGCCTCTTGAAGACAGGGATTGTGTGTTATATTCTCTTACAGATCCTAGCTTGACACTGAACACATGACAGGCACTCAGTAAATACTAGCGAATATTATAGACTGAATTTTTGTTCCCCCCAAAATTCATACATTGAAGCTTAATTCCCAATGTGATGGTATTTGGACCTGGGATCTTCGGAAGGTGATTAGCCCTTGTGGGTGGTGCCCTCACAAATGAGAAGAGTGCCCTTATAAAACAGACCCTAGAGGGGCACCTGGGTGGCTCAGTCAGTTAAGTGTCTGCCTTCAGCTCACGTCACGATCTCAGGGTCCTAGGATCAAGCCTCCCATTAGGCTCCCTCTCAGTGGGAAATCAGTCGGCTTCTCCCTCTGCCTCTCACCCTGGTTTGTGCTCTCTCTCTCTCTCTCAAATAAATAAAATCTTAAAAAAAAAAAAAATAGACCCCAGAAAGCCCTTCCCATTTGGTGATGTCACAGTGAGAAGGATGCTCAATATTCAACCCCTTGATCTTGGACTTCTCAGCCTCTAGAAGTGTGAGAAATAAATGTCTGCTGTTTAAGCCAACCAGACTATGATATCTTTGCTATACCAGTCCAAACTAAGGCAAGAAGTTACATTAATATACAACACCTGTAAAACTAAACAGGTACAAATAATATTCTGAACATTCTGTTCTTTTTATATTCTTGGTGATTCATCCTCTGGAACAAATGAGTCATCAATGGTACTGAAGAAATGCACGCTATTTGAGTGAAGAGTTAAATTTCTTAAATGAATGCATAAAATTATTATGAAATATCAGCTAATATTAACACAGAGTCCTCTCATTCAATACTGGGTATCTGTCTAGATTACTCTCTCTCATTTAATCCTCAGAATAAGTATTGCAATTATCCCCATACCACAGAGGAAGAAGTTGTTCAGGTGGACTAAGAAATCTATACCAGGTCTCATTGCTTTTAAGTACTAGAGCCAAAATGATAACCTGCGGCTGCTGATTCTAAAGTTCATGCTCTTGACCACTTTCCTGCTACTCTAAAATTCAATACGGGTTAATATTTATCTTGTCTTGGGCCTTTCCAAGTATACAAGCATGGCCAATGCCAGATAATCTTTGTAGGCTCACTGCCCTCTATATCCCTCCTGGATACCATTTTCCTGCCAAACCAGACTGCGTGCAATACCCCAGCACATACTCAGCTCTTTCCTGACCCCCAGCCTTTGCTCTGTTTCTCTCCATCTTGCATACAACCTCTCTCCCTTATCTGCTGAAATCCTATCTGTTCCTAAATATCAGTTCAGAGCATTCTTCTCTCAGGGTTCTCAGATCCCTCTCTTCTACAGAACAAAGTATTTGCTCCTACCCATTTCTTTAGCAATTTGCCCTCCACTTCTGATCTTAACATCTTACTTCCAATTTAGCAATTTATACCCACATTGGTCTCCTATGCTAGACTACTAATACCTTGACAGCAGGGGAATAAATCCAAGGACCCACAACCAACTCATCTTTATGTACACCAAACCCTTCTCACAGTGCTTTGCACATAACAGGCATTTGAAGATGATTATTGAATTTGTAAAATTCACCTTCACTTGATACCAAAAGATAATGCAGGAAATGAGTGACTTTCATTCTCAATAAAAGCTCACAACATACAGTTGACCCTTGAACAACATAGGTTTGAATTATGTGGGCCTACTTATATGCAGATTTTTTTTGATACAGTACAGTAATATAAATATTTTCTTTTCCTTATGATTTTCTTAACATTTTCTTTAGCTAATTATGAGAATATAGTACATGACACATATCACATATAAAACGTGTTGATTGACTGTATATGCTATTGGTAAGGCTGCCAGTCAATAGTAGGCTATTAGTAGTAGAGTGTTAGGGAAGTTCTAAGTTCTATGTGGACTTCTGACTGCATGAGGGATTAACATCCCAACCCTATGTTTTTCAGTGGTCAGCTGTACATCCAAATGCTGTCAGCTATCCTTGATGGTACAGGCCTCCTAGTCCTCCAGAAGCCAGCTCCCTGGGGAGAGTCAGCACTCACTCAGCTTTCTTCACCAGAGGAGTGCATGACCTTCCTGGTGCGGAGTTTGGTTCAAGAATCTGAAGGACTGATATTTGTGAACATCCTCTTGATCACAACTGCACAAGTGTAATATGTGTTTTTCCAACGTAAACTCTAATATTAACAAGAATTTGGCTCTTTTCCAGTTACGGTGAGATCTCACCCCCAGTATCTCTTATCCCAGGGAAAAGATAAAGGTCACATGAAGACCAGCCACCTCTTACCTGAGTTACCACCTCACCTCTCTTTGGCTTTGAACACTCAGCTACATTAATAAAGACTCAGAGCATGTTTGTATTTTTGAAGTCTTCCCACCATTTCAAACTCACCTGAAATGCTACAAAATTGGTCTTCAAAATAATCCCCTTAGAAATACATACATTTATTGCCTTTTACTGTCAATTGTTCAGGACAACTTTGGAATTCTATTAGAATTGACTTCTAAGTTATTTATACACACACACACAAATATTAGTCTCCTCATTTCATTACACACACCTTACACATTTTTTTTTAATTACTATTTTAGACCTATCTTGGATGTGCATATGCTGGAATGTCTTAGGAGAGTCAAAAGCTGAATAAATCCTAGTCTCAGGTGTCTACATATGGTGGATGGTTTAAAATAGGTTTTATACTAAATGTAGCAATTAAAGGGGTGCCTGGGGGGCTCAGTCAGTTAGACGTCCCAGCTCTTGATTTTGGCTCAGGCCATGATCTCAGGGTCATAAGATCAAGCACCATGTCCGGGTCTATGCTCAGTGCAGAGTCTGCTTAAGATTTTCTCTCTCCCTCTGCACTTCCCCCACCACACACACAATAAAATAAAATTCGCAATGACATAAATTAGAATACCATATACATAAACATGTTTTTTAAAAATTTAAAACTTAAAAATAATGTTTTCAAGGTTGTTACAGGTTACTTTGTGCTAGCCTAGGGATAATATTTTCATTTAGAAGGACTTTGGTTACAACATTTGAAAAGAAATAAAGACATGGTGATTTCAGAGGGCTACACTAAAGCTGTTTCCAAGATAAATAAAGCAGAGTAGTTAAGCATGTTAGCTCTGACACCAGGTGCCCTGTGTTCAAATCCTGATTCCAACACTTACTGTGTCACCTTAAAAAAATTATTTAAGCTTTCCAAAACTCAGGAGAAAAGAAGAGTAGTATTGTTTTTGTAAAAAGAAGAGTAACAGTATTTTTCCTCACAGGATTGCCATGAAGATTAAATGAGGTAACACCTTTAAAATATTTGAAATAGTGCCCAAGCCACAGCGAGAGTTTAATAAATATTAACTATTATTTTTGTACCTTAACACCACTGTTGGTTGACCCTTTAGATATGCAGTATTTAAGGAGATGATGTATGTGCGTGCTTGTAAAATATATATAAGAATTTTTAAAGTAGCCTTATTTTTTTCTGATCATAAAAGTACCTCAGCCTAGTCAATTTAAGGCCACCAAGGTCACTGAAGTCCAACACAATCAGGTTTATTGACTCATTGCAGTAAGCATGAAGAAACATGGGTGTCTCCTCAAACCAAGGGAAAGATAGCTTCTATGGGATTCTGGGGAAGTATGCAGTGTAGATGAAATTATAAATGAAGCAGCATGTTGACAGGTTCAAAGCAGAGCTGTGTAAATCGTCATTTCACATAGATTCAGGGTCTCACTCTCCTGAAAACAATAAAGTTATAATAAACATGGAATGGTTAGCCCAGAAAACCCTTTATCTATAGCTCTATATCCAATTTATAAATGAGGGTGCTTCTCTGTGTCAAAGTGGCCGAAACCCTCCAGGCAAGAATAGGATGTGTCACTCTTACCAAAGTAATTTTATTTTTTTTTTATTTTTTTTTTTTAAAGATTTTATTTATTTATTTGACAGAGAGAAATCACAAGTAGACGGAGAGGCAGACAGAGAGGGAAGCAGGCTCTCCGCTGAGCAGAGAGCCCGATGCGGGACTCGATCCCAGGACTCTGAGATCACGACCTGAGCCGAAGGCAGCGGCTTAACCCACTGAGCCACCCAGGCGCCCCCCAAAGTAATTTTAAATGGCGAAATCTAAGATTTTAGAGAGCAAAGTTTCTCGGTGCATAAGAAAGCAGCAGCCATTCAAAGGAGGTTATCATTACAACACTTTCTAGCTGTTATGTATACCTGGGGAAAAAAAATACTGTTTCCTGTTAACTTTGTAGCTAGAATCTGTTATTCCAACCTGATAAATGGCTGGGCAGATTTTACCTCCTCATGCTGAACCCATTTTTACTTTCTCTAAAATAACATATATTCATTGAAGAAAATGGGAAAATATACAAAGCATGACATTCAGAGTCAATCACAATTAACATCTGGTAAGTATTTACAGACTTCAAACAATTTTTTGTTTTGTTTTGTTTTGTTTTGTTTTGTAAGACTGAATTTATGCTATAAAAAGCCCTAGAGCCTTTTCAATGTATACCATCTGCCAATTTTATTATATACTCTGATGAAACACCATTGTTAAGTGGCAGTCCAATGTACAGATGTGTCGACACTTTTTTTCCCTAAGCCCTAATTATTAGGCATTCCGTTATTTCAAGCTTTTCTCTATTTTACATAAAACTGCAAGAAACTTTCTTGGAACAATCTTTATCACACATTCATGATTATTTCCTTAAAATAAGTTCTTATGAATAATAACTGTATCAGAAAGAATGCACATTTTGTGACCTGCTTTCTGCATTATAAAACTGTGCTGCAGAAAGGCAATAATTCATACTCCTCCCAGTAGGACATGAGGTCGTCTGTCTTCCTACAGCCTTGTCAACCCTGGGTGTCAAATTTTTAATCTTCACCAGTATCATGAACCAAGTAAGTCTCTCATTTCAGTTTTTATGTCTGAAAAGAACAACAAGGTTCAGAGCTTTCTTCTCATGGGGTATGTTTAATGGTATTAAGCAGGAAGTGCCAGGGAGCTGTAGGACAAACTGGGGAAGTAGGAGTCAGGACTCAGAGCAGTCAGAGGCTCTTGCCTCTAATGGCACTTTTAAACTGGTTTCCCATTTTTCTAATGTGTAGAAGGCAACTGATTCCAACAGAAAGACTAGGGATGCTTCCTAAGCTTTTTCCATTTGTGGCACACATAGCAAATGATAGTATTTGAACAGAACGCCAAGGTCATCAGCCATCCCAGGCCCTACCCAACAACCTGGAGGGCTGAGGAAACCTTTATCTCCATACACCAATACACTATATTTGAGTCACATCAGTTAGAAAGTTCTGGACCAGAGCAGCCTGACGTATCCGGAATTTACGTAAACACGTGTACACAATTCATGTTATATATATATATATGGAAAATAACCTGGAAAATATCAAGTATTGTCATGTGTTTGCAATGTGGCTTATTTTTCTTCATCTGGTTTGTATTTTTAAATTTCCTAAAATAACATGTTACCATATATTCATTTTCTAGTTCCCAGAAGTCTATGGAAATTACATGTTACAAAAGCAACTAGCTGGTGTCCTTCAGTTAACCTCAAAAAGGCCAAAATTTTTCTCTCTGCTATCTGTACCTCTTTTCGACTAGTGCTTCTCATATTTTTTATATCAGCTATTAATATTACCATAAACTGTTTATTTATAGACCAATGTATGGCACCACTGCTGTTATATTCCATTCTCAATTCTTGCCTGAAGCATTTTCATTCAGAATGCTTACTGAATATCATCTTTAGTTGCCTAGTTTTATGTTCTGTACTGAAAATGTCCTAATGACTTTCTTCTACACTTTGAAGTTTTTCTGACATGAGAGATTGTATTGTCTCATCTCCTCCATTAAGCCTATTCAAGTTAGGATCTGAGAATTCTGTTGCCTTCTCCTGCTCACGGTTATATTTTTAGCTCTTTATTGGGAGCCTAGCAGGTCTGTCCTCAGAACTGTGCTGATGCATTAATCTCATTTAATTATCACAACAGTCTCATGAAATAGAAACTCCTTTCTCCATTTCACAGTTAAAACTGAGGCTCAGAGTATACATGACTTGCCAAGGCCACACTGCCTATAGGAAAGGAAGCCAAGCACAAGCCAGGTCTGCAAAAATTTGGGCTATCTGACTCGAGCCCATGCCTGTGGGTAGAGTCTATGTTAGATCTGGACTGGTTGGTGTAGGGTGATTTTTGTGTTATTAACCCTCACCTACCTCAAGAAGAACTGCATTTCTGTCCAGTGCAGGGTCATCAAAATACAGAGCGTGCATGGCCACTACTCAGCAATGTGCCGGAGCCATCTCACAAGGCCTGTGTTGACTTGTGTGAGCTGCCTGTTAACATCTCAGGAATTAAAACCTACCACTATTAAAGTGAAACAAACTTGCGATTAAACTGTACTTCTTAAAAAGTGAAAATACTTTAATCATTTCCTAATAATTATATTTTGCTATTATCTATGTTCCCGGCTATTCACGTCTACTGTATCGGCACAGTGGAGACACGACGTATGAGACGGTGTGCTGCAGCCAGTCTCTTTCCAACTTCCTACTCAATGAGGTCATCCTGGCTGCTTAGTATTAACACCACAGAAACCAGCAAATGCTACAAGTCAGGGTTTCTGATCCCTTCCCTTAAAAGCCAGTTTTTAAAAATTACCAGCACCCCCTCTTATACTCTTCACTGCCATTCCTTCAGAGAACCTAGTGAATCATAAAATTCTCTACAAAGGAGAGAGCCAGCACCAGCACTTTTGTTTTGTTTTAAAGAAAAGAACACTACCCATCCATCCCACCTCCTCCTTTTGATGTTTTGTTCTAAGTGTCAGGGACTCCATCCCTGGCCTCTCTCCAGCTCTCTCTCATCCTCTCCTCTAAGCCCTAGAGAAGGAAGAGGTCTTTCATCTGACCACAGAGGAGGAGGAACCGGGCATGTGAAGCACAGCCCTTCTGTTCTCCTCCTCTTCAGAGCATGTGTTCTCTGCCTCCAAGGACAGCGAGCATGTGGACTCTGCACCTGTCAGAAAGATGGGGAGGGAGGGAGAATCAGGGACCAAGCCAGGTGGGAAAGAATGTCTCATATTCTGAGACTCAGTTTTAGAGAGTCACTGTTTGCACATATAAACTACATTCTCCATCATCTATCAGTAATAAGAGCAAAGTTTTGGGCCTTCATTTGGCTTATTCCTTAGCCCTAACATGGTTCAGTCTCAGGCTGGAGAGAGGAGCATTGTTATTTATCGGGCCTCCTCAAACCCCCAAATAAAATGCTGCACTCTAGTGGGCCACAAGTCATTGATCAGTGCTCACGATGAAATTAAATCTACTTGCAATCCTGGGCCTGAGATTGTAACAACGACAATAGTGGTAGCTAATAATTTGGAATATGCAGATCCTGGGCTGAGTGATTTATGTAAATGGACTCATGGTCCTCATGGTAATTCAGTGATTCATAAGATAAATACACCTTACTCACAGTGCCTGTGTTTTCTAATTATAAGCTCATCATGAATTCTTTAATTTCAGAGAGATCATAAGCTTCTTTATCCCCAAATTTCCTCTTTTTAGATCAAAATTTCCATGCTGTCAATACTTATCTTTCCTCCTAAATGAAGATATCTTGTTTTCTCCCATATGTTTAACTCCCACCTCTGTGGCCTCTGCTATTTCTCAGACATCAACAGAAGGAATTAAATTCTGAAGTCAATGTACTTTGACTTTTTATAAAACTGAAAGATGTTTTTGAATGTTTTCAATAAGCAGCCTTGCATTTTAATGTGGTTTTTTTAAAACTAAATTTATATTCATTTATTCTTTTCATAAAAATTTGCCAGGCATCTCTTTGTTTTGCACTTCATCATTTCTCATCTCCTTGCCCACCCACGTTAACCTTTCCCTCAGTTTATACATGCTTACTGATTTCGGACATGGTGTAGCAGTTTGCCTGAAGGGTATGCTCGATTTCTTTTTCCATGTTCCTCTATAATGTAATTCAACTTTAGTGCTCATGATTCACAATATAGCTTCAGAATCACTGGTCGAAGCACCAAACATTCAAATAATTTAAATTCACCTACACAGAAGCAAGCAATTTTAGGAATTTTAATAATTTTAGAGTTTTAATCTTCATGTGCAAATGTACCTCTGAAACGCATCTCTGAAATTCAGGGATGAAATCCATCCCCTTAATATCTAAAGAAAAACTACTCAGCAAACTTCCTCAGTAACCCATTCCACTGTTCACTATGACCTCTTAAATTAACCTATTCATTATGGCCATTCCCTCTTGCTTTATCCCAGTAAAACAGAAAACACATTGATCTCAGTAGACACTCGATAAAAAAAATTTCCTTCATTTCTCCAAGAGAAATAATACTAAGTCTTTTTAATTTTAAACCTTTTATTCATTATTAGAATTTCTTCTCTACTATTTTTAGATTCTCCATGTCACTCTTTAAGTAAGGGGTCAGAAATAAACAAATCCAGAACTGAAAAAATCTAATAAAGACTGGACTGGCAGCAGATGAAATTATAGCACTGACAGGCTGCCCCAATTTTCTTTATTATGACTTGTTTCTCTGGCAGCCTATGCCTGTTTCACTAACAAATGATGGGGCTTCTGGCAGTACTCTTCTCCATGCAAGAATTAGTGCCTGCAAAGTCTCCTAGACAGTACAGACTGGTCACCACACTTGCAGGAAATTCCACAAGGTTGGGGCCGTGTGTGGATCCTCTTTTCTCCCCACCTGGCTAACTGGTTACCCACCTTCTCATGTGGGATTTCAAGTCAGACAGAGCTGAGTTCAAATCCCAGCTGTTCCTTATTAGCTAAACGATCCCGGGCAAGTCACTTTACCTTTCTCGACTACATAATGAGAATAGTAATACTTAATTCACATAGTTGTTACAAAAATCACACGGTAAGAACTTTACTTAATGCATATTAGATATTCAACATATGGTAGCTTGAAAACAAAGAAGTTTCCTCTTCTTGGGCATTTGCTTGGCATCTCTTTAACTTTGGCAAGTGTCCAGTCCAGGAAAGTAGTATTTGTCCAATGTCTGTGTGGGAAGTAGCGCTATCCTGCCTTGCTAGAACTATACAAAAGGTAGCACCAGAGCAAAAACGACTATGTGCCCATTCTGTGTCTATGTTTCTTTTTTCCTTAGTAATAGAACTCTCATTTTTAACTGAACCTAAGGCTTCCCAGAAAAATTATATCTGACATAAAAAATATAAGCAGAAATATCATGTAGTAGCTTCCAGGAAGTTCTTTAAAAGACGGCCGATGACCTTTGCCACCTTCTTTTCTTCTCTTCATTTGTGCTTCCTGGAATTAGGATACGATGAATGGCATTCTAGACTACACCCTGAACTCTGAGGACTCTGGAATATCCCTAGGATGGCAGAGCAGTGAGCTGGAAGAAGCCTGGGTCCCCCAGGAGGGTAGAGGTCTCCTACCAGTCTTCAAATGCCTGTTCCAGACTTCTTTTATAGAAGAAAGAAAAAGCCCCCTCTGTACTTTGGCAAGTAATCATTATTCTTTGGGTTTTCTAGCCTCCTCATCTAAATCTAATCCTAATGTAAGTATCTCCAATCTTTTCATGGGGCTCACGCAATAGATTTTAATCAGGGGCAATTTTGTCCTCCAGAGGAAATGTGGCAATGTCTGGGGGACGTTTCTGGTTGTCACAACGACAGGGTTGGTACTGGCGTCCAGTGGGGGAGGCTAGTGATGTTAATATTCCACAATAAATAGAACCACCCCCACAACAAAGAATTATCTGGGCCCAAATGGCACTTTTGCCAAGGCTGAGAAACCTGGGGTTAAATACGTGTCTCAGGATCACCAGTGATAAGATGCCCTTTATTCATTACGATAAACAGGGTAGAAGAATGAGGTGTCTAGATTAATCAATATTCTTTTTTTTTTAAAGATTTTATTTGACAAATCACAAGCAGGCAGAGAGGCAGACAGAGAGAGGGAGAAGCAGGCTCCCTGCTGAGCAGAGAACCCGATGTGGGGCTCGATCCCAGGACCCTGAGATCATGACCCGAGCCGAAGGCAGTGGCTCAACCCACTGAGCCACCCAGGCACCCCTAATCAATATTCTTCTCAATAGTAACCATCCTCGCAAACAGTGATAAATAGTTTTCAAAGACTTAGAATATAACAATTATAGGATACCTAGCTGAGACTTGAGATTGATAGCAAGTGAAAGAATATCCCATTTAAAAGATATTCTCAATTCTAGTTGTACCTGGGGGGCGTTTAAAAACCACTGATGCCCAGGTTCTACCTGTAAAAATCCCTGGGGGTGAAATGGAGGCAAGTATATTTCTCAAGGAGGACCAAAATCGCTTTCATAGGGCACTTTGTGCAAACAAACTGAGGAATTACACAACATAGGCAACAGGGGGTATTCCTGGGCCATGATCTGCCTGCTCCCTCTAGGAGATTCTGTAAGGGCAGAACCTTTCATTTCCACTTTAATGTTTATTCCCACACCCTCTTTCTCTTCAAAATAAAGGAACACAGCGCTTTCTCCAGTGTGGCTGTAATTGTCAGGTCTTCCTAACAGATGCCACTTTGCTCTGACCTCTGGTTTGCCTTCCTTGAGGGTGGTCACCACCCCACCACCCACATGGGTGGTGGGAGTCTGTTCAGTTGTCCTTTAGTATCTTGCATGAACAGGACATTTAGATTTCTGGCTCCTGTCTCATTAGCAGAGTAGATGACTTCCACGAGAAGACACTGGAAAATTAAAAATGTTGTACCAGTCCCACCACCACACCCTCACTTCGACACCTTGGATGCCAGAAAAGAAGAAAAAGGAAGTAGCTACAAAGAACAGTGAGATATCCAGCCATAATTTTTTTAAAAGCCTGGGTGATTCTAATATATAGTCAAGCTCGAAAACCACTGGTTTAGTGTACTCGGAGGGAGCATTTCTAGCTCCAGAATCGTATTGCCAAAGCAGCTTATGCTGACTCAGAAAAAAACAAACTATCACAGAACTACAAATATGACCTTCAAGATTTCTTTGGTCTGGTTGTTTGTTTTTAATGCATTCCAACCCAGCAGAGTTTAATGACTTTATTTCCTTCAGAAAATATGCACCTATCTCCCAAATATGTATGAAATAAAAGTGGATGGTTTCATCTACTGCTTAGTCTAAATAATACACATTCCCTGCCCTAGGCGGCCTATCTTAAAATCTTACTGAGAACAACATGAAGATAGCGACCTAAAATGCTAATAAAGTCAGACAGCAGAGTGCTCTAATTGTACAAGAAAGATAAAATAGTTCAGACTATGATGAAAGAAACTGCTCCATTAGTGCGAGGAAGCTAATAAGCTTCATCGATGTCTTAGACAGGAGTCTGATAAAAAGCAATTTTGCCTCTAAGCAAACTGACCATTGAAGAGAGAGCAATTTTTCTTTATTTTATTTTATTTTTTCAGTGTTCCAAAATTCACTGTTTATGCACCACACCCAGTGCTCCCTGCAATTCGTGTTCTCCTTAATACCTACTATCAGGCTCACCCATCCCCCCAACCCTCACCCTTCCAAAACCATCAGTCTGTTTCTCAGAGTCCACAGTCTCTCATGGTTTGTCTCCCCCTCCAATCTACCCCAATTCACTTTTCCTTTCCTTCTCCTAATGTCTTCCATGTTACTCCTTATGTAAAGAGCAATTTTTCTATCAGATAAACAATAACTAGTAACCAGATAACTTATGCAGCATCACCTTTTTGAGCAAAAAGATCAACCTCTACAATGGCAGAGTTGTTCCTGGTACTCTTTCTAGTTCAATCTGGGCAAGAAGCAGAGAAGAAAGGTTAGCCCTCAGATTACTCTAAGATACAATGAGTAAGGACACTGTCCCCTGGATAAAAGATATACCAGTACTATAGCAAACAGAATTGCCTGGAATTTTATCTACAGCGAAGGCCAAGTAACTGTCTCATAGTCACAGGTTGGGGAGAGGTAATGCGGTATTTACAAGGGTATTCAGAAAGTAACTCTGGATGTGTACAGCTACCACTGAGAAAAATGGCCTTCACAGTATTCTCGCCCAAGGTTCTTTGCCAAGCTGTTGAGGGGACTGTGTGCTCTTCAGGATTACCATGATTCCATAGTAGATGCTGACTAACATATACGACTCCTTGTTCTAAGAGAAATTTGCAGCCCTTCAAAGGAAGTCATCAACAGATCTCCCAAAATGTAAATGAGAAACTGAAGGTCTACAGAGGGACAGAGGTCAGAAAAATAGGTCATTGCAGTTGCACTCAGTCATTATAGCAACTTAATTAAATCTGAAAATGTATTCTGTTTTCTAACAGAGTAGGCACTTTAAGAGTTTGATAATCTAATCCTCAAAGTACCTCCTGAGTGTCCTCCCCATAGGTTCTATGAACTCTGCTGGAAACAAAAGCCAGAAGTAAAGTACAAGACAGGAAAGAGAACAGGAACATATGCAACAGGAATATATATGGGATGGGTGATAGGAAGAGATTAGGAAAATTCTGATAATACTACTGAAGATGCTTCAGTATCTTGAAAGTCAAAATGGGGGTGCCTGGGTGGCTCAGTTGGCTTAGCGCCTGCCTTCAGCCAGGTCAGGATCTCGGGGTCCTGGGACCGAGCCCCATGTCAGGCTCCCTGCTCAGTGGGGTGTCTGCTTCTTACTCTTCCTCTCCCTCTGCTCCTCTTCCCCACTCATGCTCTCTCTCTGCCTTAAAGAAAATTAAAAAAAAAAAAAAAGAAAGAAAGAAAACTCAAAAGGCATTCTTTAAAATGCAAACAACCCAATTATCCATTGGCTGACAAAAGAATAAACAAAATATGGTATATTCATACAATGGAATGTTATTCAGCCAAAAAAAGAAATGAAATATTGCGACATACCACAACATGGATGACCCTTGAAAATATTATGCTGAATATAAACCAGACACAAAAGGCCACATGTTACATGATTCCATGTATATGAAATGTCCATAATGGGCAAATCCACAGAGAAAAGAAAGTAGATTAATGGTTGCCAAGGGCTGGGTAGAGAAAGAATGGGGAGTGACTGCTAATGGGTACAGGATTTCTTCTTAAAATGACAAAAATAATCTGGAATTAGAGGTAATGGTTGCACAGGCTGAAGATACTAAAAACCACTGGAACATGATACTAAAAACCACTGGAACATGTATTTTAAAATGCTGAGTTCAACAGGGTATAAACCATATCTCAGTGTCTAAAGAATAAGCCACTCTTTAGCTCAGCATTTCTACTGCCCCTTAGCCTCTCCATGCTCAACAGAGCGCCTGCTTCTCAGGACACCCAACGTGTTAGACTTCAGTGTTGCCCTATTTATGACAACAAGAGGAAGTGATCTTACAGAAAGACTTAAGGGCTCATACCATTTTTATTTTCACCATGTTTTAAAGGGGAAAATGTCATGTCAGGACCCCTAGTGTTCATCTTTGGCCACTCAGGTGAAGGCAATCCAAAATGCCCCTACTGTGACAAAAGCAGGTTGTCCAGTCATCCTAGGGCTTTTGTTTCTAAAGGTCAATTCTTACTGAGTTTCTTCTTTACCTACTATAGGACCAACTGCCAAAATTAAAATATCTACAGCATTTTGAATAGTCCCGAGCCTCTGACTAGTGCATTTTGAAAAAGATAAACCATTCATTCTAATCAAGATTCATTCATCTCATATTACAGAACTGTAGTATGCCTCAAAATAATGCCCTCTAATCACAAAATAGTCTTTTGGTACCTTTTTATTATACCACTGTCTGTGTCAACATATGTGCAGTGCTGGGATCTTTTGTGGATACACAAAACAGAACATTCATAAGTCTGGAAGTAGAATGAACACTGATTCAGTTAACTATCTGCCACTATTGATCCTAGATTGTTATCTTAAACTTCCTTGAAGTTACCCAATGATCCACTTCTAACTGTATTCTGAAAGACTGCTTAACAGGGAAAAGTCCTTAGGAAGGCAAGTCCTCCGCAATCTATCCACAGTATGTTGACAACAGTTATCCTGCTATCTGTTATACAGTTATATACTATTATACAGTTATACAGTTATATACTATTATACAGTTATACAGTTATACTGTCTATAACAGATACTACTGTTGTGAACAGTATCTGTTCACAAACAATGCATTAAGAGAAAACTATAATTTCACAGAGGGTGACCTTGGTCATACCACAGGCAGTGTATCCGGGAACAAAGGGTAAAACAGCACCCAGGTAGAGCAAAACTGGGGTATCAGCTTGTACAGCATCTCTAGAACCAGCACTTTGTGTGTGTGTGTGTGTGTGTTGGCAGTTTAAGGCAAAGAGGAGGCAACAAGGGTGTACTGTCCTTGTGAGCTCTTTCACTTTCCATAGAATGACACTTTAAACTCCTTTTAAATTTCAAAGAAAGTCATGATAAGAAATGACCTTTGAGTGTGTATAACCTGTATACTCCAGATAACAAATCTGGGATATTGACCCTTGCCTTCTTTATTAGCTCAAGGGTCACAATAATCAAAAATGAATTTCTAGTTTCAGACACAAATGATTATAAATCTCTAATAAATGAGTACCACATAGCTTTTCAAGACTATGCATGGAAAGAGAAGCATAAACAAATCTCCAGAGATTACATCCTTTAAGAATTAAATGATTTGTATACACAATCATACAACTGAAGCCATCATTATACATCTGCAGGACCTAAATTAATACAGGACACAGTTTACAAGAACATGGTACCCTCTACAAACGTACACCTCTTATAAGAGTGTATTATTCAGATTAGAAGACTAAGCAGCACAACTCACCTTAATGGTGACCCAAATCTAAAATCCTTGAAGAGTTCAAAGATTGTTTTAGCTAATATTTTATTTTCCATCTATGATTCATCAAAATTACTTATCAGAGACAAAACGGACATACCGGAGTTGCCTTTCTTCCCCATGTATTATTGTTTGGGGACACTAAAACAGAAGAACTACAGAAACAGAAGCCTAGAAAAGCTAAAAATTATATATTGCTATATAATCATACTGTTTATGCATATACTATGGCAATAAAAAATAAATATACAAAAACAGACACATTCACCCCTAAGATATCTCAAGTACAACAAGGAAGATTCAATGCCCCCATCAAAGAGACTCCCAGGTATATTTCAAATGTGTTTCCTCAAAATATTTAGTCAAGAACCCATGATTCCCAAACCTGGGCCTGCATTTTCTAAGAAAAATTAAAATCAATGCAATATTCCATTATATAATTTTAAAAACATATCATCTTCTTCCCATTTTTTCTAAGTAAATTTCTGAGCAGCTAAGTAGTTACTCTTACAACTGAACAGCTTGCAATCTATTATAACCTAATTACCTGAAAAACAGGATACTTGGGGGAAAAAAAACTAATTCCTCTGCTAAAGGAGAAGCTGGATAAATTTAGTTGTCACTGAGTAGTAAGATTTATGGACTTCCTTTATTTCTGCCTCCCTGACAACCACATTTTTTTAGTACCTAACTAGGCAGAGGATGATAATAAGTAGCTACTGTCATGCTATAATTAAAGATCAAATACCTTAGCTGCTTCAAGAACTCAACATCAGAGTTGCTATTAATAAGCTTGATGAACTCTTCATAAGATGGAGCATAGGTGTAGGCTCTCTTGTGATGTTCATTCATCTGTTCTCTGCGTTCCAGCTGGGCAAGTAGCATCTGGTTAATGTAATCTGGATTACTAAGTAACTCCACTACTGGCTTCAAGACTGTGGGAAGAAGAAAGCAACACTGAAAAAGGTATGTTTCTTTGAAGGAACTGTTTTTCATTTACAGAACTGAAACCACTTCTGGTGAATGTTTTTAAACTACCCAAATGGGGACAAACAATTCAAATATTCAAAAATCTGTGTGCACACACAGCTCCCTCTGGATATGCTACCAACTATGGCTACAATCAAGTGGTTGTTTTAACAAATGAGTTAAGTTTAATAATGAAAGAGTGTCATTTGGAACCCAAGCTCTTAACATTGATATCAAAATTAAGTACACTGATTTTTTCCTTTTGTTTATTTAGTTAGTTAGTTTAATAAGGCTCACGTGTTTTGTCTGCCAAATGAAAGTTAACATTCTCACAACTGAAAAAAGCAGGCCTCAGGGAAGAAGTTGTTAAAAAGTCAATGATAACAACTACAAACTCATCCTACTAACAAACTCATCCTACTAACTTTAAGTTAAAAAGTTCCCTTTTCAGGGTATCTGGGGGGCTCAGTTGGTTAAGTATCAGAATCTTAATTTCAGCTCAGGTCAGGATCTCAGGGTCCTGGGATCAAGCCCAGTGTCGAACCAGCTTGAGGACTCTCTTCTTCTCCTTCTGCTTCTCCCCCCCACCCCACCCCCACCACTTTCACACAAACTTGCTCTCACAAACCCTCTTTTTCTAAAATAAATAAATAATCTTTTTTTTTTTTTTTAAAAGGGGGGGTTCCCATTTCTGGGGCACCTGGGTGGCTCAGCTGGCTAGGCAGCCAGCTCTTAAGCTCAGCTCAGCTGCTGATCTCAAAGTCATGAAGCCAAAAAAAAACAAAAAAAAACCCCAAAAACAAAAAACTCCCTTTTCTCTATGTTTGGTATCCACTAATGACCACAAATAATAAATGAGACAATCAATCAACGCATATAAAATGCAATGTTATTTGGGATTTTGAGGTAAGAGAAATTTCTCTTAGGTCATATTTTCTTCCGTTTTCGTATTCTGGCCAAGCACCTTCCTCATTAAAATTCCTTTAGTAATTACATTATGTTGTAGTACAATTCCTTTTTTATTTATTCCAAGTTCACAAAATTACATATAGGCATTGTCAATGAATTTTCTATCTTAAAAGTATTCTAAGTAAATGCACACTAGAGTTTGAGTACAGATATTCTTTCATTGATGTATATATTATTGACCTGGATAATTCAAAAGCTATCCCAAATGGATGCTTGCCTGTGAAGAACATAAGGACTAATTATCCTGTGTCAAAATAAACAACAGAATGGACTATGTATTTGGCAACATGTTACATAAAAAACCTGTCTGTCATGGAGGGCCAAATAAAGCCGTCTTTGAATAACACTTCACATTTGAAAACCTGAAAATATCTTAGCTCCCACGCATCCCATGATATACAAGGGCAGCATAGGTAAAGTGTTATCACATTAGTATGGAACAATTGTTTGCATAATCATCACATTAGTAATATGAATTATTTACAAGTCTACCTTTTGTTGTGAGTATTTCTGCAAGCATTATACGTAAGCTGAGAGACTGGACATCTTTTGAGGGAAGGAGACAGAACACCAGAACCCGAGAACACATCTGTAGGAATTTCACTTCATCATATGAGTTCCTCAAGCATGTATGTAACACAAAAGGCCTTGGTTGTTCTTCATGTCTAAAAGAAATTGATGAAGAGGGGAAGAGGAAGGAAAGAAAGTTCTGAAAACAATTCAGTTATGTATCATTAAGTATAAAATATCTCAAATGGACAATATATCAGTTTTAATAATTGTGTCCACTCCTCAAAAATGTCAATAGCTAATAATTTTCTCAGTCACAGACTAATTTAGAAAAATGCTAATGCATGCTCTTTCAGGATTTCAAACCTTAAGTAGCATCAACAATTACACATAACTCCCAAATCACAGCAACAATCCAGAAAATTATGTGTTTCTTTTTTTTTTTTTTAAGATTTTATTTTATTTATTTATTTGACAGAGATCACAAGTAGGTAGAAAGGCAGGCAGAGAGAGGAGGAAGCAGGCTCCCCGCTGAGCAGAGAGCCTTATGCGGGGCTCCATCCCAGGACCCTGAGATCATGACCTGAGCTGAAGGTAGAGGCTTTAACCCACTGAGCCACCCAGGCACCCCTCTGTGTATTTCTTTAACTGGACTATTTTTAAGTCTTCTAGACATCTTCTTAAATGTGATCTATTGCTTCATTATTTAAAAAAAAAAAAAAAATCTAAGAAAATATTACCAGTGTGACTAGCCAGCTTTCCTGACTAGGTAATCACGGGATAAAAATGCTATGGGTTTTCTACTGAAGAGAAGGTCCATGACGTATCTGGTGCTACATAAATTGATGGCAAATTGCCTTCTGTGTGGTTCCCAAGTATTTTCTAAATAGTCTTGACAGCTGTGGTCAGAGGCTTCGCTATCAGCACTGACCTTATCCTTATCCCAGGACCATTAATTTGGAGGATCCTGAGTGAAGAGGAGTAGAAAGCAGAACCTTCTATACCTCCTTTTCCCACAGTACCTTGATAGTAGTAGTTCAAGAAAGACAGGGACATTCATTCTTCTAACACCTTCTAGATAAGAGGGAACATTTATGGACTTCTTATAGTAACTAGGGGCCAATCCTGAGGAAGTACTGACACTATGTAGAGCAGGAGGGATCACTCTAGTGCTAAACAGTGATGAAACAAATGCATCTTGGTGCCTTTTACGACAAGCACCTCCAGAATGCTGACTGCAATTTCTTTCTGCACTGGAGAATGAAGACTAGTCTTCCATAGAAGACTAATCCTCCAAAAAAGGAAGATTTCCTCTTTGCCTTCTAAGACAACCAAGAAAAATTCAATATTAATGTGAAAAGCCAACAAAATAAACAGATTTTAAGAATAACCCTTTACATATATACTAATCATATGCTGACTTTTTAAAAATGGCATCTTCAGGGTGCCTGGCTGGCTCCATTGGTAGAACATGGGACTCTTGATTTGGGGCACATGAGTTGGGGTTATTAGGGCTCAAGTAAAGTACATTTAAAGTGGCATCTTCAATTATTTAAAATTCTAGCTATGCTGCCAGTTAGAGATGATCTTTTAATATAGTAAGATCTAGATGCTACTCTTGTCTCATCAAGCACTTTTACGGATAAAACTTTACTCTAAAATATGTATTCGGTTGACAATTATTGGGGAAATCTGGCCCCAAAAAACTAATGACAGAAGCTTCTTTCTATAATATCAAATCCCTCTCAAAGTATACGCAAACCCTTCTCTGTTCCAGTGGAAAGCAGATCAAAGGATCCTAGCCAACAGACTTCTACAAGTTCATCTCCCTCCTAGAACTGAGTTAGGGAAAACTTTCTGAGTGAGCATAAAAGGCCAGATATCTGGTCAAAAAAATGAGGTCCATCTGAGGAAAAAGGGGAGGCCAGTGCTTCCCTGGAATCCCTCTGCTCACTCCAAGCCGTATATTCCTATGATGCCTTCCGGTTCATGGGCATCGAGTACTGCTTCAGAACCCAGGAAAAGATCCCTAGGCACGTGGCTGCTTCTGGGTCATGATGTGTCCACGTGCCTGCGTCCAGGCAGCAGCCTTCTTCTGCTGGTGTGGACGGATCATTTGTTTACTCTAATGCCTACTACTTGCATCTGGGCTCTCCCTCCTTGAGTGAGCAAAAGGACATTCACCTTTTGGAAATTTCGCATGTACAAGAAGACTTAATCTTCCCACCTACGCTGATGAGCAGGCATCATGAACAGCATTTCATAGATGAGAACACTGAGGATCTGAGTGGCTATGCAAATAGTCCAAAGTCAGAGGTAATAAACAGTAGAACTAACTCTCCTGTTCTGCCTGACTCTCTAGTCCAGACTCTATGCTACCCCAGAATCAAAGATTGCAAAGAGGAAAAGGGTGAAAAATCCAGAGATAAAGACAGAATATATGAATAAAAAACACTTTCCCCTCAAACAGAATGACTATGCTTGACGAGTAAATCAAACACAAAGGGAATGTAAGAAGGAGACTGTGAAATTAAAGATGCTGCTGATTAAACAGCTTAAAAAGAATCAGTTTTAGATTTTCCTGAAACATGCTGGAACAAGACAGAGGGACAAAGGAAGAAGAAGCAGAGGCAAGCCTTAAATGTGATCTGGACTGGGCTTAAAGCAGCAACAGAATGTCGGCCTGGAAATAAACACAAGCTGACTGAAAAGCTGCCCCCACACAACTGCCTAACAGTCAACCAGCGTATGTGTTGCTTTTATTAATGCAATTTATTATTGTCTTGTCTGACAGTAGCCAATTCAATTGGGTGCTTCCCAGGCTGCCAAAGTCATTTTGCAGCCAATAGATACCTGCACACCAGTGGAGATTTCTAGGATGAGGACACTATTTACCTGGGGCAGGCAAGTGCAGACACAGCCATCAAACCTAGACACATTGTCTAGCAGTCTCATTATGTGATTTGTAGAAGATAATGCATAATCAGATATTAGTTCTCTAGAGTTCACTTCCAGGGCATAATCATCTATATGAAAAACACCAGTAGCCTACTGGCACTTCTTCAAATATCTATAATCCCAGAGTACAGTGGTAAGACTTTTTTTTTTTCTTTAATTAGAATTATCAACTAGAGCTTCTAGGCATAGCCCAGATATCAACAGAATAAAATCTACTGTTGGTATAAGAAAACTAGAAGCCCAGAGGGAAGGCATTTCTAAAATGGAATCAATTCTCTGTTTCTATTACTGTGATGCTTTACCCATAATATCTTTATATTAGTCACAAAAGCAGTAATTTCAGAAGCTGGTAAATGTCTCCATGAAATATATATGTTCATGTTCAAATTAGATCATCATAAAAATACTAAATTTCTCTAACCACTTGCTCTTCTCCTAAACCTAAATCTATCCATCTTCTCACTGGAATAAAACATGGATTTAAAATACTGTCCTTCACTGAACCATAATTTGAGTACTTTAAAATGAGCATCCCCTGAGTTCCAACAAGTCTTGGACAGCATCTGGCAGGCAGAAGTCAGGAGCACTTTACACAACAGATACTGCAGCAAACTAGCAGGAGCTCCTAGGGGTTGCTGAACACTTGAAAGGAGTCGCTGAAGCTCTTGAGATGCCAGGGGTATAACCCTAGAGTCCTCATTCTCTCACGTTCCTTGTTAGTTCACATACTTGCTGGGAGCTGCTTTCTCTACCAACAGCAAATTTCAAAGGGTGGTCTGAGGACTCCGCTGTGTAATATAAAATGTCATCTGTCTTTTTCACCCTGTTCTTACACACACAGTGGAGTATCCAGAGGCTACCTAATGTGTGCTAACACCACGAGTCTACTGCCTAATGGCAAGAGAACTGTGTATTTGTACACTTTAAAAATGTCTTGGTTTGGGGGCGCCTGGGTGGCTCAGTTGGTTAAACAACTACCTTTGGCTCAGGTCATGATCCTGGAGTCCCAGGACTGAATCCCACATAGGGTTTGCTGCTCAGCGGAGAGTCTGCTTCTCCCTCTGACCTCTCTCCTCTCATGCTCTCTCTCTCATTCTCTCTCTCTCTCTCAAATAAATAAAATCTTGGGGAAAAAAGTCTTGGTTTTAATAGCTGACATGGTGGTGAACACCAATAGGATAGCAAGAGGTAAGGTGGCATATGTTTAACCACCAGCTCCCCCGGGGGAAAATCATCTCTGACTTGTAGCATTCTCCCATTGCACAGTGTAAGTACTCCCGCCATGGCTAATGACAAGCTAGCAAGGTAATATCCCTGATCTCAAAGTAGGGAAGGGATGTGCACAGTCAGCTCTTGCAAACCAGTACAAGCTGGTCCCAGAACCCCATGAGATAGAACCCACATAAACAAGGTGCTTTTGAGAGTGCATGGCTGGGTCAGAAGAACACGCAACTCTTGATCTTGGAATTGTGAGTTTGAGCCCTACATTGGGTGTAGACATTACTTAAAAATAAGATCTTTAAAAAAAAAAAATGCCTTTAGGTTTTCAATAACTTTAAGAGTATAGGGGATCCCAAGACAAAAAAAAAAAAAAAAATCTTAGAACCACTGCACTACAGTAATTTTTTTCAAATCATGGATTGTGGCCCACAAGGAATAAGTTAAAATCCAGCTCATCTCAAACATCATTTTTAAAAAGATTTTAACACAAAAGTATCAGTTATCGCAGGTAATAATATTGTTTTATGAAACTGGGTCACAGTATAAAATGTATTTCTTACTATGGGTCACAATTTTTTTAAAATGCAAAATACTGGGGGCAACAAACTGAAAAATATTAGGCCCATGATGGCTCTGCACATTTTGATCTCATAAGCCTGTGTGACACAGACTTTGGGAGAAAGCACGATTCATGGAAAGAGGCAGTATAGCCAAGAACAGGTTGCTGCTGCTGCTCAAGGACATTTAGCAACTAGGCCCCACCGAGCAACAGCACAGGGCCCAGCAGGCTTCTCAGCAGAGAATAGGAGATACCACCTGCCCGATAAGGATGCCAATGTTTACTCATCCTTGTGTGTATATTTCAGATACCTTGTCTCCCCCATGAAAGTAGAGGTAGAATAGTATCAGTGCGAATAGGCCACATTAAATTAAGGAGCCCCCTCCTACTAAGTCCACATCCAAACAGGCAGAAGGCTACTCCTCTCCTGCAGTAAGACGACTTTTACATGCAAGCTAGACATGCTGTAATTCAGCATTCTCACTCATTCAGGAATAGCACATGCAATTAGGATCCCCCCAGCAAACCTCTGAACATAAGGATTTGTTATAAGCACAAAAATGGCCTTAAAGTCTTCCTTCCAAAGGCAGAATCACTTCATAGGTACACATCTTGTCAGTGTCAGTGGAACAGTACAAAGAACTAACGAGCCTAACTATTCACACTTTTCACATTGAAACATTTCTAATTATAGCCCACAACCTCCAATATTGAGTTCCTTTAAAAAGTCAGTTTTCAGGATATTGTGATGCAACAGAGTTCTCAACACAGGACTCACAAAAGGAAACATGAATTCTAAATCTTTCTAAAAATTGTTAATTCATAGACATTTCACAATATAAAATACTACATTTAAATTTTCTACTTCTAGGTACTCATGATTCTACAAACAAGTTCATGACAGTACCAACTTGGTAAAATTAATTTCATTAAGTTTTTCACAAATTAAAGAAGTCAATAAAGGGGTTTTCTATTAGAGAGTTATAAAAAAAAATCTACTCTATCACAACACTGTAACTGTTCTCCTTCAATGTATCTACACTTCAAGCCAAACAGCAGCAAGAGGCAGAAAATTCTAGAGTTTTCTCTTGACTTTGACCCCTTTCTGTATACGAAAAATATTTTAATGTAGAAAAAAGGTGGGGGAGATTGTTCATGTTAGAACAGTTACCTGGCATTTGCAGCTTTCAGGTCACAGAAATGAGTGAGTAAAGTCCTCACAACATCATTGCAGACGACTTTAACCACATCCACGTGGCTCAGTCTGTTACGCAGCTGTCTGGCAATTTCCCAAAAGTCTTCCAAGAGCAGATGGTAAAGCTGTCCCTCATCTCTGCTGAGATTTCCATACCAGGACAGAACGTAATCTCTATAACTGTAGTCAAACACTACCAGGAATAAACAAAGCAATGAGTAAAACTTAGAAGAAAGAAGCATATACCACGACCACATTTCTACTGGAAGCTGACAACCCACTATTTAATATTCACTGTTTAAAATACAAAGCAAATAGATAACCACACAAGAGAAGACGTATCTTTCCTAGAATATTTCAAAATAAAAAGATTCTCAGATAACTAAAATTCTGAGGGTGTGGTGACCACATGTCCTGAATTTTTGTGGACACACCAATTTTTAAATATTCTATCCTGGGGCCAACCGATCTAAATTTATCAAAAAACAGAGTGTCTTACACAGTGGCAACCACTTATCGAGTCTGCCAGTTATCAATTTATTGCCTCTTGCTTCCAAATTCACCCTTTTTTGCCCTGCTTTATGATACTGGAGATGGACCATGTAAACATTTCCTTGCCAACCCATGCCGTGTTAGAGTCTGTCGGGAGAGGATGCTGGAGGGACTGCGGAGGAGGAAGGGGCTTCTTCCCATCCTGGTTCCTGTGTATTCTCTGATTGCTCCTGCAGTGTGCAGCAGGCAGCAGCACATGGGGCACCAGATGGCCTCACTCCCAGCAGATTCCAATGGCACTCAGAGGGCAGCTGCCCAGAGAAGTCTGCTAGCACCCTGGGGGTGGCTTCCCCAGCCTGAGTTATATCCCCCAAACTTCTCCACCATTACATGGGCCACAGCTGTGCCCTCTCCAGTGAGGCCTGGATCTCAGCTCTGGGGTGAAGAAGGAACCCACTTCCAAATGCATCATTCCTTAAAGTGCTCTGTCTCGGCCATAGGACTAGTGGGTGCTCCCATTATTTGCTCTTCCTATATTCTTTGGAGTTCTCTTTATTCCTCAGTAGTCAAGTTCTCTTGCAAGTTAATAAGTCTTTAAAAAAAAAAAAGATTTTATTTACTTGACAGAGATCATCACAAGCAGGCAGAGAGGCAGGAGGGGGCAGAGCGGGGTTGGGGAGAGCAGGCTCCCTGCTGAGCAGAGAGCCCCATTTCAGGGCTCAGTCCCAGGACCTTGAGATCATGACCTGAGCTGAAGGCAGAGGCTTAACCTGCTAAACCACCCACGTGCCCCTAATCATTCTTTATATTAAACTTTCTTGTTCAAGTACTCTGTGTTTTCTGTCTCTTACTGAGACCCCAACTAATGCAGGAAGAATCCGTTAAGTCAGATATCACAGCCGGCTCAGCATCTGTGGCTGACAACCTTCTGTGGAAGATTTCTAGTATCTCTCTTCTTAATTCTGGATCAATTTTATGCCTTGGATATAAAAACCCTTAGCTCTAGACCAGTGCTGTCCAACAGAATAGGAGAGTCACATATGTAATTTTAAGTGTCTAGTAGCCACATTTAAAAAAGGAAAAAGAAACAGGTTAAATTTTAATAATATTTTTCAGTTAATAAACCCCAAATATTATGATTTCAATACAGAATCAAGATTATCAATTAATAAAATTCTTTTTCCATGCTAAGTGTTCACCATCTGGTATATATTTTATATTTCCAGCACATCTTAATTTGGACTAGCCACATTACTTAATCGCCATTTCTACACAGCAGTTCTCTGTTGCTCAGGGAAGCTCAAGTCTGCATAGAAGATGAAGATTGAAAAATAAAAATGTTACTGGACTTAAGTCACGAGTTCCCCAAGGGAGAAAAGCACAGCCTCATATCTGTGTTTCAGCATAAGGATACCTGTACTATTTTTTCATCACTGCTTATTTCTCAAGGTTTTCTCTTTCCTTCTTCAAATACCATTTGGCTTTATTTTGATATGACCATCATTGTCTCAGATAGTCTATCCTCTTGCTTTGCTTTGGGAATCCTGTAGAATAAAATGTAACTTGGGATCCTGATTTACTGCACACCTGGCCCACAAATGTCTAACCCATAATTCTCAAATAGTTTGGCAGGTCAGGCTCATTTTATTCATCTTGGCTGCTCCACACCAGTTTTAAGTGGGCTTGGTGGGGGTAGATGAGCAGGTGATAGGAAGGAGGTCATATTTCTCAGAAAACTAAATAGCAATGGAACCTCCAGCTCAGAGTTCATCCTATGTAAGGATTCCATATATGTGCAAAAGCCCACAAATCAAGGAAAACACAATTCTTGTTTTGATATTCCGTGATGGCTTTTTTTTTTCCCTCAGAATATCAACTATGAAAGTGTACCCAAGGGTGCCTGGGTGGCTCAGTGGGTTAAGCTGCTGCCTTCAGCTCAGGTCATGTTCTCAGGGTCCTGGGATCGAGTCCCGCATCGGGCTCTCTGCTCGGCAGGGAGCCTGCTTCCCTCTCTCTCTCTGCCTGCCTCTCCATCTACTTGTGATTTCTCTCTGTCAAATAAATAAATAAATAAAATCTTTAAAAAAAAAAAAGAATAAAAAAAGAAAGTGTACCCAATGCTTTTCCACATTTCCAGAATTTCTACATTGCAGATTTATAGTAATTCACAAAATGGCATTTTAAATTCCGTAGGTCAAAAACATACATAAAGCATCAAGAATTTTGTTCACAGACACATGTACAACGGTTTAGCTAAATCCTCAAAGTGATACCACTGGCCTAAGTAGTGGGATAAGATACTTATAAGACAGCTTAAGCCTTATAGTGGAGAACCATTATAGCCAAAGACTAAGAGGCATTGAAAAGAGAAAGAAAGAAAGAAAGAAAGAAAGAAAGAAAGAAAGAAAGAAAGAAAGAGAAAAAGAAAATAACTCAATCTTTTATTTTTCATTAAAGAAGCATTTAATTCTGACATATAAAGATTCCAGTATATATGGTAGAATAGATAGCCACTGGACACAAAATGCAAAATAAAGGCAAAACCAACAAATAAATCACATCCTAAATGTTTTGGCTTTTTTCTGCTCACTTCCAGATATTAATTTGAATAAATGGTTATGTTTTCTAGATTTTACAAAAAGTAGCCACATCTCATTCCTTTTAAAAAAATTTTTCTTTTTCTTTTCTTTTTTTTTTTTTTTTTTGAGAGAGAGAGAGCGAGAAAGCATAAGCAGGTAGAGGACCAGAGGGAGAGGGAGAAGCAGGCTTCCCACTGAGCAGGGAGCCCCACATGGGGCGGGCTTGATCCCAGGACCCTGGGATCATGACCTTAGCCAAAGGCAGACGTTTAACCAATTGAGCCACCCAGATGCCCCAACACATCTCATTCCTAGTTGGACTATTCCAACTAGGAGAAGGCATAAATGGTTTCTGACCTGGATATTTAAGAAAATGGGGCAAAAACAGGAATAGGATAATCCCATAATCTCATTTATGGACACAAATAGACCACGGTTCCTACACAGTAATTGAGTTACATCCTCTCAAGAAATTGAGGCGCCCATCAAAAAACCCCGAAATCTTGCCATTTGCAATGACATAGATGGAATTAAAGGGTATTATGTTAAGCGGAAATAAGTCAATCAGAGAAAGACAAGTATCATATGATCTCTCTGATATGAGGAATTTGAGAGGCAGGGCAGGGGGTCATGGGGGGGAAGGGAGGGAAAAAAATGAAACAAGATGGGACTGGGGAGGGATATAAACCATAAGAGACTCTTACTCTCAGGAAACAGGGTTGCTGGAGGGTAGATGGGAGGATGGGGTGGCAGGGTGATGGACATTGGGGAGGGTATGTGCTATCGTAAGTGCTGTGAAATGTGTAAGCCTGATGATTCACAGACCTGTACCCCTGGGACAAATAATACATTGTATGTTAATTTAAAAAAAAGAAAGAAAGAAAGAAATTGAGTCTCCAAGAAGTGAAATAACTGGCTCAAAATCAAATAGGCGGTAAAGCCAAGTGTCCTATCTGCCAGTCACCCTTCCTACTCAGCACACAGTAGTTCTGCATGAAGGTAGAACAAACAAGTCACACGAGTAAAAGAATGAGAAATCTGAAAGAGCATCCTTCTCCATTGGACATTCAGCTTGTTTGAAACATTTATGTGAAAAAAAATATGCAAACGGCTACACTTTAAAAATTGTGCCAGAAGGCACTAATAGGACGAATGGGTGGAAGTCATAAGAAAAATGTTTTTTTCTGTTTGACATAAGGAGGAACTGAATAAAAACATTAAAGCTGTCCAAGATTAACAGCAGATGGTGAATATCCTATCATAAGAAACTTTTAAACAAGCTGGATATCCAATGGACAAGGATGACCTAGAAAAATTTATTTCCTGTGATGGGGGGCTGAATTATATAATCTCCACAGAGCCTTGTCTGCAAAGCTTTTAGACCCTTCTTCTGGTAAGAGCCACCCTGACAACAAAGCACTGCTAATTTATTCATTTTCAATTCTTTCACCCTTACTCTTTTACTAAACAAAGTTGTCACGCCACAGAATTTTTAGCTAGTAGCAAATAAATCTACAATCCAAAACATTTGGGAAATAGAAGTATTTTTCCTCTCATTAAAATTGAGTTTCAAATTATAGAAGGAAAAGCAATTATAAGAGACTTAATATCTTTAAAATAAGATCTTCTTAGCATGCTAAGGATTTATGTGAAGGGCATATTCATCTACATAATTTCCCATCACACTTGTTAACCACACACTGCATATGCTAATTAATACAGCTCTAAAATACTCCTCCGATACTACATTTTTGTTAGAAATTGATAAAAATGAACATTGGTAAAAATCTCAACTCAGGGGCACCTGGGTAACTAAGTCAGTTAATTGTCTTTGGCTTAGATCGTGATCTCAGGGTCCTGGGATCAAGCACCCCCCCCACACACACCCCGCATCCCACTTCCTGCTCTGCGGGGAGCCTGCTTCTCCTTCTCCCTCTGCCTGCTTGTGTGAATGCTCCAGCTCTCAGTAAAATAAAATCTTCAAGAAAAAAAAAATCTCAACTCAGTAATAGAAGATATACCTGGAACTAACAAATCTCTATCCGTAGCTTATCAGTATACCTTTAAGCTAAGTATTATAAAAATAGAGCAAATATAAAAAGTATGAACCAAGGGGACTTGGCTGGCTCAGTCCATAAAGCATGTGACTCTTGATCTCAGGCCATGAGCTTGAGCTCCATGTCAGGCAGAAAAAAAAAAAAAAAAAGTATGAAACAGAACCATGATTCTAAGTATATACAACATATCTACATATACTCATTTGTATACAAGTGCACATATGAACAAAATATTTTAAAATGTATCCTATGGATCAATTTGAGGAGACACAGAAATTCATGATAAAATTGTTTTATGGTCTCTATAAGAGATAAATAGGAGTACTATAACAAACCAAATGAGAAATAAAAGAATAATTATCTTCATTGCCAAGCAAAGAGTCTTTCTTCTAGCAGCCAACAAAAATTCAAGTGCTGGGCGCCTGGGTGGCTCAGTGGGTTAAGCCGCTGCCTTCGGCTCAGGTCACGATCTCAGGGTCCTGGGATCGAGTCCCATATCGGGCTCTCTGCTCAGCAGGGAGCCTGCTTCCCTCTCTCTCTCTCTCTGCCTGCCTCTCTGCCTGCTTGTGATCTCTCTCTGTCAAATAAATAAATAAAATCTTTAAAAAAAAAATTCAAGTGCTGTTATCAAATCTATTTTCTAGACTACTCTCAATGAAATAAGCAGATTACAAAGAATGGAGTAACATGTTTGAAACTTTAATTTTAGTAGGATTAATGTGAAAAGAGGATTTAGGGTAACAAAGTAGGGAAAAACTGTAAGTAAAGAGACCAATTTAAAGGCCATCATGTTAGTCTAGATAATGTGATGTTAGGTACTCTCTGCCTATACATATTCAGAATAAAGAATGACTCAAACTAAAGAAAGAGTATAAAAGAAAGAGCTCCATAAGAGCCATTCTACTTCTGCCTTTCCCCAGAGCAATTCAAGACACAGCCTTCCTGCTCAAGAGGTAAGGCCCCAGGGGTCATAAACATCCATGGCCTAAGTCCCTTGGAACAAAGAAAGTGCTGAACCAGAATCTGACCTAATGGTAATAAGGACAAGTCACCCTGAGGTGACTCGGGATAGCCAAGTAAAAATTAGGCTATAGAGCTGAGATTTCATACTCAAAGATTTTCAAAAGTATGTCCTGTCAGTCTTCCTGGGAATGTAACTTTGGGAGAAACTTTTGAGAGCATCTGGTTTAGAAAGATGGCTGTTCTGACTTCTCAAATATATGGTTCATTCATACCATATCTGAACCCCAAAAATACAGTTTCTACACTTAAAAATCGGCTAACAAAGCACAGCAATAATATACTTTAATCATCTTCCCTGGGTATATCATTCAGCTTCTAGCACTTTTAGCTTTAGTAATTTTTTTGAAGATTTTATTTTTAGGTAATTTCTACATACAACATGGGGCTCAAACTCACAACCCCGAAACCAAGAGTTGCATGTTCCACCAACTGAGTCAGCCAGGCACACCTCAAAGCTTTAATAATTCTTACTAGTTCACAGAAAGCCAAACTGTATTATTTTGGGCTACATTCTTAAATATTACTTCTTTCTTCTTTGTAATTCAATCTATCAAGATTTAAGGCCAAGTCCTAATTTAACTGAGCTATAACACAAGCACACTTTAGTAACAATGACAAAAAACCCACCCACATTTATACATGCATATATACACACACCCCTTGTGTTTTACTCAACTCTTTGAATAAATCTGTTTTTAAAATACTTATTCTAAAGGGAGTGAAATGAAGATATAAAAGTAAGATGGAATAATTATGTTATCTACTTCAAACTAACGTTAGGGGGAAATTTTTAAATAGTTCGTAAGCACTTCACATCAACTGAACTCAAGTTACTGCAGCCTTAACAAGTGTACCTGCTATTAAAATTTGCAAGCATACCAAGAGACCCTCAATTTTATCAATACAAGTCTACTATAGCTAGCTAATAACATTCAGAATTTCAATTACATATACTGGTGCCAGGGCTTAGAAATGCAAATTAAAATACTTCAAAGATGCATATTATAATCATTACAGGTTATCTAAATACTTATGAAACCTCTTAACTTTCTCAACATGTATTTCTAGATTCTAATTTTTCATTAATTTAAATGTCCAAAATTTTTTAGAAGAAAATTTTGGTTTTAGCTTATTGTTGTTTTTAACAACTGCCAGATGCATTCATTTTATTCTCATAGCCAACTTTATGGCAGCCTTTAGCTTTTCTTTTGGTAGATGATATAAATACTCAATTCTACTGAAAATCATTTTGCTTAAAACAAGAGGAAATTGTAAACAATAATACAGTCAAAAAAAAAAACAAAGAAAACAATTATTGTACAAAGTGTAATTAACTAAAGCTCTTACCCAAAGGCTTTGGATAATACTGCTCTTTCAAAATAAATCATTGCACAGAAATTAGCCTGAAGATAATGTGGTTTGGGAATTTTTTTGTTCTGTTCTGTTTGGGTTTTTGTCAACCAGGCCTCAACCTTTATCTTTTTTTTTTTTTTTTCCATTAACATTTCTGAAACAAATTGGTCCCTGGTAAGTAAACATGCTATCCCAATTTCAGAGCAACTTTAAAGGCTTAAAAAATTAAAGAGATACCCATGTTCGCAGTAGCATATTCACTACAACCAAAAGATGAAAGCAACCCAGATATTCATTAGTGGATGACTGGATAAAGAAAATGTGGTTATAGGGGGCACCTGGCTGGCGCAGTTAGTAGCGTATGTGACTCTTGATCACAGGGTTGTAAACTGAAGCCTCACATTGCATGGTGAGCTTACTTAAAAAAATTAAGAAATATTTTTTTATATGTGATTATATAGATAAAATAGAATATTATTCAACCTTAAAATAGGAAGGAAATTCTGACATATCCTACAAATATGGATTAACCTTGAGAATACTATGTTAAGCAAATATGCTAAAGACAAAAGAACAATTACTATATGACCTCATTTATGTGTAGTACCTAGAGTCGAGGCGCCGAGATAGAAAGTAGAATGGCGATTACCAGGATCTGGGGGAAGAGAGGAGTAGGTATTGTGGTTTAATAGGCAGAGTTTCAGTCTTGCAAGATGAAAAGAGTTCTAAAGGCTTTTCGTAGTGATGAAATTGTACTTAACACTACTGAACAGTAAACTTAAAAATGGTTAAGATGTTAAATTTTACATTATATGTATTTTACCAAATTAAAAGAGAAAGGCAGAAGATTCCAATTCCAGGGATGGTGGAATAGCTTATACCAGACTAACCTTCCTACAGAAAACTATCAGGAACTTTAAAAAATATATATTAAAGAACTATTTAAAGACCTTGGAGAGATGGGTGCCTGCGTGGCTCAGTTAAGCAACTGCCTTGGGCTCATGTCATCATCCCAGGGTCCTGGGATAAACCCCTGCATAGGGCTCCCTCCTCAGTGGGGAGCTTGTCTCTCCCTCTGCTGCTCCCCTGCTTGTGCTCTCTGTCTGTCCCTATCTCTGTCACATAAATAAAGGAAATATTTTAAACTTTTAAAAAATTAAATAAATACATAAAGGCACTGGAGAGCAGAGTGAGAGGAACTGAAGGGAAAATCTACCCTTGATAGAAGGGACTGGCCCTGGTACCAACCACATTTATGTAACTTTCACCTAAAGTACTCAACAGTCTTAGAGGCACAAGGAAGTTCAAATTTAGACTGAACATCTGTATTTTTTTTAATATAAGATATCAGAAAACAGAGTTAGGAACTGCCAAAGCGCCTAAAAATAAGGGCAGGAAATACAAATAAGATGGAGCCACAAAATCTGCATTATAAACCCTCAAACCCATTGCTGACTCTGCCCTACAAAGTATGGAGGTAAGACTGCAAGGAAACAGCAACAGCTGGAATTGAAAGAGCTGAGCAGATTCTCTGACTGCATTCCAAGACAGAGTGACAGAGTCTGGAGATGGAGTCCTGCCCTGTTACAGGTGTGACCATGGACTTTCATTGAAACTGTGTAAGGAACATGAACTTGATGACTTCAGCCTATGTCCCAAGACTGAGGGATTCATCTTAGACTAAGGATAAAATCCAAGCAGACCTGCCCTGAAAATATGTATAAAACCAAGTATACTCAAGGTGAACAGTCAAAAATTAAGCTGGCTACTAGACCAAAAACCAACACTCTTCAGAGGAAGGTAACATAAAACTAGAATGTCTAGAAAGTAGCATCTGCATTGTTCAGGATAAAATAGAAAATAAGAAGACCTAAGAAAAACTGAAAAAGAAAAAAAAAAGTAACACATACTTAAGAGAAAAACCAATGGGTATAAATCAACTCTAAGATGGCCTTGATTTTGGACTTTGCATACAGAGACTTTAAAGCAATTATAGAAATATGTTCAAGGAATTAAAGATAAAGATGGTAATAACAAATGGCAAATGGGGAAATCTCTGCAGAGAACTAAATAAAAATTCTAGACAGGGGATGCCTGGGTGGCTCAGTTGGTTAAACATCTGCCTTCAGCTCAGGTCATGCATCGGGCTCCTTGCTTAGCTGGGAGCCTGCTTCTCCCTCTGCCTGCTGCTGCTCATGCTTGTGCACTCTCTCTCTCTGACAAATAAATAAATACAATCTGAAAAAAAAAAAAAAAAGAAAGAAAGAAAAGAAATTCTAGACAGAAGTACAATATTTGAAATTTTTTGAAAAGATTTTATTTATTTATTTGACAGAGAAAGCAAGATCACAAGTAGGCAGAGCAGCAGGCAGAGACAGAGGGGTAAGCAGGCTCCTTGCTGAGCAGAGAGCCCAATATGGGGCTCGATCCCAGGACCTTGAGATCATGACCTGAGCCAAAGGCAGAGGCTTAATCCACTGAGTCACCCAGGTACCTTGTACAATATTTGAAATTTTAAAATTCACTGGAGGGGCGCCTGGGTGGCTCAGTGGGTTACGCCGCTGTCTTCGGCTCAGGTCATGATCTCAGGGTCCTGGGATCGAGTCCCGCATCGGGCTCTCTGCTCAGCGGGGAGCCTGCTTCCTTCTCTCTCTCTGCCTGCCTCTCTGCCTACTTGTGGTCTCTCTCTGTCAAATAAATAAATAAAATCTTTAAAAAAAAAAAAAAAAAATTCACTGGATACACTTAAGTAGATAAAAGCAACGAAAAAAACAGTGAACTTGAAGACAGATGAATAAAAATTACCCTATCTAGAGAACAGAAAGAAAAAAGAATTAGTAAATTAGACAACATCAAAATTAAAAACTTCTGCTCAAAGACAACATTAAAAAATAAAAGGGAATTTACGAACTAGGAGAAAGTATTCTCTGTATCTATATCTAACAAAGGATGTGAATCTACAATCTTTAAAAACATTCCTACAAATCAACTGTAAGGTAAATTTTAAAAAAGAAAGACTTGACCAGACAAATCACAAAGGAAGATATAGAAATGGTCAATAATCAATGAAAGGACGCTCACCATCATTAGTTGTCATAGATATGCAATTTAAGGTTCCAGGAAGATTCTGTTTTACATTTATCAGAATAGTTAAAATAGAACAAATGACAACAGTAAATATCAGTGATAATGTAAAACAATTGGAACAGTCATACATAGTGAGAGCCTAAATAAAGACATCATCACTTTACAATATTATTTGTCAATTTCTCATGAAGTTAAGCACACAACTTACCCTAGGTCTGGTAATTCTACTCCTTGAAATTTGTCCATAACACATGAAAACATATGTCCACAAAAATGCTTGTTTATAGCAACTTTACCCAGTGTGTTTCAAAAAATTAGAAACAACACAAATGTCCAAAAAAGAAAGAATAAATATATGGACACAGTCATATTAGTAAAATAAAATACTACTCAGTAGTAATAACAAAAAATGAACTGATTCAAACAATTGATAAATCTTAAAAACATACTGAGAAAAGAAGCCAGGCATAAAAGACTATATCCTATATGATTCCATCTCTATAAGGTTTAAGAACAGGCAAACTTATTTATAATGATAGAAATTAGAACAAGGGAAAGTGTGTTTGATTAGAGGGGGTCAGAAGGCAAACTTTCTGTAATGATAGAAATGTGCTTTAGTTTCATAGGGTTGCTAGTTACATAGTTATACACATTTATGAAAATTACTGAATTTATGTACACTTAATATCTGTGTATTTCAAAGTATGTAAATTTTACCTCAATAAAAGCAATTAGTTACTTTTAAACCATGATTTTGAGATTATGAATTAAAATTATTGGATTTTACATTTGGCTTTTATCAAAGTTACCATACTTTACTAATAGAAATATTTTTAAAGTTTAATTAGTCCCTAAAGTTCTAAAACTATGAATCCACACAATTTCAGACTGCTTCTGTATTCACATAGCACTCATCTTCAAATTTTAATACAGTGATTTCTGTGAACCATGAAAGTAAACATACTTACTATGTACTTACCACATTATTCACTTCTCTCAACTTTATATCTAATTTCCATATTCACTCTAAAAACTCACTTTTTTTCTGTACTTATAACTGAAATTGTGTTTTTAGAAATTTGATTTTAAAAATATTATTTGAAATTTAATTTGATCTCAAAATGTCTTTTCAACTTTAATATTTCTAATTACACCTGATTTCCACTTCTACATGGAACAATACCATGCCCTTACAACTTACCTTCAACATAGCTCAATACTAGTTTTACTGACATGTCCTCCATTAAGAAGGCTGACTGCTATATCCCTTAATTTGCTTAACTGATTTGTTGATGAGCAAGCCTGAGTGCATTCATCCCCAACACTCCTTCTCTAGGTTATATCTAAAAGAAAAAATATTTCCTAATACCTATTTTAGGTGACAGAGAACAGATCCTTGTTTCATATGGTGGAACTAGCTCTACATGACTGGTTAGCTTCATGTGACCTTGAAATCCTAGTCAATATTTAAATCCCATCCATTCAACTAAAATATGGATGTATTTATTCAGACATTATAAAAATTCCCAATGTTACACACAGACAAGAAGGATAGATAAATCTGTTAGAGATTATAATTTTCCCTTCAGAACATAATGAATTGCTTTACATGGTAATCATAAGCTTTCATTTAATCCTTACCTTCTTTCAGAGCTTTGTCCATATTATGAGAAATTACTACCCTTCTAGACTGAACTGACTCATGTGGGTTTCCATACACAGGACTCTGAAATGTAAAGAAAGGAAAAAAAGGACACAGATTACTAAATGAATAAATTATATATAAAAATAAAACCAAACCATGAAATACCATTTAAATAAGCTTTAAGATGTTGCTTAATAGATTATAAAGTTCTTCTGGAAAAGTAAATAAATGCTTGACATTAGTTAAGAAATTTTTGAAAAAGAAGGATTTTCCCTACCAGATATCAAAACAACATGATGCCAGAGCAAGAATAAACAAATCAACAGAACAATAGAAGTACAAAAACAAATCTATCTATATATGAGAATCAAGAACATAAGAAAGTTTGACTATTGAATAAGTGGCTTTGGAATAACTTGATATTCATGTATAAGAAAAGGTTAGAGCTTTGTCTCATACTTTATGCATAAATAATTCCAAATATATAAAAAGTACATTATTTTGGGGGGCACCTGGGTGGCTCAGTGGGTTAAAGCCTCTGGCTTCGGCTCAGGTCATGATCCCAGGGTCCTGGGATCGAGCCCCGCATCGGGCTCTCTGCTCTGTGGAAAGCCTGCTTCCTCCTCTCTCTCTCTCTCTCTGCCTGCCTCTCCACCTACTTGTGATATCTCTCTCTGTCAAATAAATAAATAAAATCTTTAAAAAAAAAAAAGTACATTTTTTTAAACTAAAAATATTGTTCAAAGGAAATAAGGGAGAAGCCGTGTATAATCATGGGATGGAGAAGGTCTCTCTAAAAGAAGACACAAAATTCAAAAGTTTAAAAAAAAAAAAGCTAACAAATACAACTATATAAAATAAAATCCTGTTTGGCAAAATATACTAAGAAATGTAAATGATAGAGCAGGAGATAATATCTCAACATATATAACAAAGGACTATTATTTAACATATACAGAGCTCCTCAGAAAAATAACTAAAATCCAAGAAAAGAAACTGAAAGATCATATAAGATAAACAAATAAATAAATATATGAAAAAAATATGTAACCTCCCTTTTAGTTAGAGAAATACAAATTTGACCAATGACCAAAGCAGGGGGAAAGATGAATACTGTCTAATATTGGCAAAGATACATAGAATTGCTCATTTCATACATTGCTGGGGGAAATGTTATTTCTATGAGCTACAATTTCATTTAGCAATTCTACTCCTAGGAATCCAACCAATGGAAATACTTGCACGTATACAAAGAAGTATACATGCCAAGAATTTCACTGTTCTATTGACTTCAAGGGCAAAAAATGAGAAAAAAAAAACCCAAATATCAATAGTCAGAGTTCAATTATGGTACACCCATATTTTAAAATATAATGCAGCCATTAAAAGCAGAGAATTAGCTGGAACTATACAGAGAGGATTAGCATGGCCCCTGTACAAGAATGACATGCAAATTTGTGAAGTGTTCCATAAAAAAAAGAATGTGACTGACAGGCAGCACACATATTTAAGCATATTCTGTGCTTATGTGTCAATCTTTACAACTTCCTCCAAAATTTAATATTTTTTATTCTCACCTTTACTCTTTTTTGTCCCTAATCATGGCTTTACTACTTCTTGCCATCTGTCCACATACTCTTCTCCCTCTGCTTCATACTTAGATGTAATATGCAGTATATAAACATATGTTTGTCACTACTGACTACAGCTGAGTAAGTCCTTCACTCTTTTTAATCTAAAAAAGAGTATGAGAACAATGTTCTCTATTTTGGCTCTTTCAGTAAAATCACTATTATTTTTTCAATCTGTTTTTCTAATGTGGGGTTCTGGATTTCTCCACAGCCCATCCCCCAGGGGTTACTGGCCCTTACTGGAAAGAAAAAACCCCTTCATCCCTATCCCATCCCCACAGCCTGATGGAGAATCTCTGAGTAAGGGAAATGGGGGGGGGGGGGAAGCATCATGGGACCAAAATAACTGGGAAACCATGCATGAAAATTCCTTTTTTAAGGGTATAATGGAGCCAGAATCTCCTTGTCTCTAAATTACTACACAAGTGTAAGTTAGTCACTACCACACATACTCTTCTTCTTTTAGATCACAAATATGCAATTTACTAATCCTTATACCAAAGTGGAAAAAGAAAAGAGAAAGGGAAGAAGGAAGAGGCAGGGAGAAATATGTTGCAGTTGTTGGCTGCAACAAATGCAAAATTTGAATAAATTCCTGTGGCTCAGAGGGCAGTTGAGCCAAAATTATCTTCATTTCCCTTCTATTTATAGGTTTGAAAAAACAAACTCCGCATGGCAGAGACTTCCCCAAAAGACTTATTCTTTAAGGCAAATGCTGACTTGCCCTATCTGTGCTGCCACAGGCCTCGTTCCCCAGGAAAGCTTACCTCTTCCTGACAGCCACTTTCCTAAAATGCCAGTACTGGGAAACAGGAAATAAAAATGTCTGTACTCTTCTCACTGCAGCAAAGTGCTAGAAATAAATCTTCAGTAAGATTTCAAATCCTGAAATTAGGACTTCGAATGTAGTCTAACCACTCAGCTCTATTTAAGTTTTTAGTATCCATACCACACTATTAACTCATAAAAGCTTTTGATTAACCAGTACCCCTGTCAGGTAAAAAGTACACTTTGTTTTTTATGTAATTGAAATAAGTGAACTCCGTCTTCATTTTAAGATTTAAATCTAGCTTAAAATGAACTTGAGTTCAGGAGTGCCTGGGTGGCTCAGTGGGTTAAGCCTCTGCCTTTGGCTCGGCTCATGATCTCAGGGTCCTGGGATCAAGTTCCGCATCGGGCTCTCTGCTCAGCCAGGAGCCTGCTTCCCCATCTCTCTCTTCCTGCCTCTCTGCCTACTTGTGATCTCTATCAAATAAATAAAATCCTTTTAAAAAATGAACTTGAGTTCATTTTTAATCATTCGGTGAGTTCTCTGGAGAGAAAATGAGATCCTAACATATAATTGCTTATTTTAAAAACTGTTTCCCAAAGACAGGGCAAAACCAAAGAGCTTTTCCCTAATATATGTAACTAGATCTTCAAGTATCAAAGAGTAGCATATCAATAAACCCTTTATTGAGTAGATATGAGCTTTCTGTTCACTTCTGAAGATCAGTTTTTAGTCTGTTGCCAAAACACAGTCCACTGTCTTTGTGTTGGAGCTACAGGCACCATTTCCTGAGGACGCAACATCCAGAGAGAATCCATGTAGAGAGACGTGGGTACTCCAACACCATTAGCAACTAAACAACCAGAAACGACCTGGAATCCAGCCAAGACATGTACCTCATTGTCCGTTGTTTATAAGCACAACATTGCTTACTTACTGTGTTGCTTCCTGTGGGAACACAAACCAAGCCAGGCCCAGCAGCCCATGACTTGGAAATGCTTTCATGCCCATTACCTGGGCTACTCAAACAAGTGGCACTTTCCTTGTTCTCCTTCAGTATATGTTTATACAGTGAAAAAAAAAAAGTTTTTTTTTTAATGTGCTTTAGCCTACTTTAAAAAGAAAACAGTTGCACAGAGTTGAAAGAGTAATGGGTAATTTCTTATAAGGTACCGAAATAGTGATTTATCTTAGGAAAACAAACCCCAAACCCCAATCATCACCATTAACCACATGGAGCTGTCACATGGCTGAGCCTTTCCAAGTATTCTCAGCATCTGACGACTCCTGGGATCCCATGACTAATACACTCATTCTCAAACTATGTTATTTTCAAAACCTGCCTCTTTCAAGCCAATCATTTTCTGCCTCAGCCTCAAAAAATCGTTTCTCCAAAACCAAAGAATCAGACAGAGCCTTCCTAGGAAGATAAGGGACTAAAAACTTGAAAGGCTATCTCAAGAAGATATGACAAAAGACTTGAAAATCCACTTCATTTGACTAAGACACTGACAAAAGACTGTGACATGAGCAATAGGTCAGGTCTAAGACGGAAGCTGAGTAGCCAGGGGCCAGAGCTAGGAGGGCAGCAGGGCAGAGCCGAGAGAACACGGGCTCTGAAATCTGTCCAGAAGCGCATTTTACTCAAGGTGGATCCATGACCAACCACTTCCCTTTCTAGCTTCAGTGGGCTTAGAATATCTCAGAGGATGCTAGTACCAAGGGTCCAAAAATGGAAAGAGATAACAGGAGCCTGGTAAGGAATATAAATGAGTTAAGGGGGTTGTCCCCGGTGTATAGCTAGATTTTCCAACTCTCTTCAACAAAAAACAGAAATCAAAAAGCTCAGATGCTATCTCTGAGAAATTTTAATTCCCAACACTGCGAGCTTACACTGTTGGGGCCAAAAACCATGAGCCACATTCAAACCACGGTCCTCTACTCTGTAACTGCTGCTCCCAGAAAGCACTTAGCAGAGTGCCTGGCACCCAATCCAAAATGTTACCAGCTTTCAACAAACCGAGGCTAACCAGTGGGTTGGTTGGATGGCTTATTGGTTTTCTGAAGGGAAAGGAATGGTAGAAATGAAAGTAAGAAAGAAGGGCTGAAACAGTAACAGGAAAATAAGACACAACATAATAAAACACATTGTTCTTGAAATATTTTTATCTCTGAGGCCATACTTTAAAAGGAGGAAAGTGTACATTTCCTGGAGATGTTCTACAGTGTATGTACCTTTACACTTTCCATTACTGGTGAAGTATTTGAGTATTCAAACAAAACCTGGTCTGATCAGAAGCCAGTTTCCTGGATTGTGCTTTATAATGTTTAATCAGGAATTCAAAAAGGTCTCATTTTCTTTATTGATAAAAGAAAATTGTCAAACACATACACTAAGGATTAAGGGAGAGTGTACTCATGGAAAGTAGTAGTATTTGTGTTCCCCCCCAACCAAGTATTATTCCTATTTCACATATAAGAAAAAAAAAAGCTTTGAAATTCAAACCTACAAATGATCTCATATTGTTTTTCTAAGATCCCAAACATGCTTTAATTTCTTTTCAAAATGCTATTTCTAATAACATAAAGAACAAAGACACATTCTACATTATAGATGTAAAGAATTAAATTGACCTATAACACCATTAATTCAGAGATAATCGTTACTGACATTTCAGTATATTTCTTCTTAGCGGGTAACTCCGACACTTACTAAGTAACTTTGGGCAACTTATTTTTCTGTACCTCAATTCTTCATCTCTAAAATAAAGATAACAATAGCACCTGCCTCTTTGGGTTGATGAGAGCATTAAATGAGTTGACACACATGAACATAAGAGAGCCTGGTAACACAATAATAAAAACAAATTATTATTGGTAGTTTTTTTCATTTTCATACTTTTTTTTAAAATTAGGATCATAGTATTCACACAGCTCTGAAACTGGCTTTTCATACTCAATACTACATTATGAACATCTTTCATTAAATAAAAGATTTGGAATATATGGTTTTAAATGACAATGTAACTAATCTCTTATTTATTTTGTACATTTACCTTGTCTCCACCATTTTTTCCTATTTTAAATGAAAAAATATTTTCATTTCTATGCTATTGATCTTAGTGCCACCAGAAACATTCTAAAAAAAATACTAAGTGTCTATTAAATATACAGATGGATTTAGACTCTGACTTCCTTCAAAGGACTGTATACCTCAAGAATTTTGTGCTTCAGGGAGAGTTTTTTATCAGCTAAGCACAAACTGAAGGAACAACAGGGCATGGTGGGAGGGCTTGGTGGGGGGTGCTCTGAGGCACAAATTATGCAAAGGTGAACTGGAAAAATCCCTTTCTAGCCTCTTCAGCCAATTCCAAACTATGTACCTTGAAAGCCAAAAGCTGCAGGGCATTTCCAGACAGGAAAATGAGGAAGAGACACAGAGACAGGAGCAAGTGAGGGTCTTCTCTACCCTGCAGAATACTCAGTAAAGCCAGCTTGGCCTCCAGAAATACAAATCCCTATCGTGATTTTACCTAAAATGAACTTGGCAAGAGATGAATGGTAGATTAGATTATCAGTAGCTCCTATAGCTTATTACACCATTTATCAAAGTATTATTGTGTCAGGCTAAAGGTCAGCCCTGCCTGCACACATCAAATGTAGGAATCAAGGTTCTGTTTCTATCTCTATAACGAAAGAACTTCTTCAGTTGGGATAGATCTGAGACTAGATCCTATAAAGGAGTATGAAATAAGAACTTTTCTCTGAACAAATATGAAATTCAAATATACTGTTTTCTGGAGCACCATCTCCCTGTTACTACTATGGCAAAGCATAGGACATGACATTACAGTGACAAGAGCACTAAATTAAGACCCAGAACCATAGGCTGGGTCTTTGCCACTTTCTTGCTGAGTTCTAGTGAACATATCCACCTTCTGAGATTCAATTCAATCTAAATCATTTCTGCTCTATTTATATTAAAAGGATTATTCTGCATTGTAAGAAGGATAATGCAATATGAAAGTGCTTTAAAATTATAAAGCAGTTGACAAATATAGGTTCTTATTATGGTTCCAAGTCATGGTCTAATTTTTTTTACTATGTTAATTTCCTTCCCTCCAAAATAATTATGAGTTCTATCACATGTGACTGGTATTACCTTTCATGCTTTCAGGCCTAACTGTCCCAAGCAGGCTTCTTGGTTAATAATCCACTTTCCAGGAGAAAAAATGAGTGTTTCTCTATTAATTGATCAGCAGAGGTAGATTTTGAAGTAGATTAATATATCTAGGATTGTTTTTCCACTCAGAAGAATTAGACTAATGGGAAGAAAAATGTGTTTTCTTTCTAATGTCAGGAACTTAAATCTGAAGATCTTTAGAAAACACACTTCACTTGATTTTAAGAGAAATTTAAGTATATTTCAAATCAGAACAGATTTGGAAACTGAAATTCTAACATGCACTTAAAAGTACACAGGCAGCAGCAGTTGGCCTAAATTGGCAACTCTAGAAAAGATACTAGGGTTGGAAGGAGGAGAATGAGGAAAAGCAAATTGGCTTAGGAAGGGTAATTGAAAACTGACATTAGCTTTGTGCATTCCTGAAAAGGTTTGTGTAATGAAAATTCTGTAACCATTTTATCACTGGCTTCCACTGTAATTTTGAGTCCACGAGGGAAATCACAAGTTTCCATGATATGAATCACATTTCCATCCATTCATTCAATCATTTAACATTTACTGAGGATTCTGTGTGTCTGCTGCCACTTAGTTGGGTACTACAGAGACAAAGTTAAAGAACTTACATTCTCTGGGTTCATAGGCCTTAATCTATTCTTGATGGAAGTTCACAATCAAATAAGACAGGTGGCAAAAGGTTTGGGGGAAAAAAAAAAAAGAACTACTGTTGAGCCCTTACTGTTGTACCAGGCCCTATACTAAGTACATTCTCATTCAGTCCTCACAGTGACACCATGAGATAGTTCCTGTTATTCCCATTTTATGGATCAGGAAACCATTTTAAAGAGGGAGACTATGCCGAGGAATTCTAATATTCTTCCTAGTCTGGTATCTTCTCTACATTTTGTTTTCCAGCCCAGGTCATGGAAGAAAAGTTACTTAATATACAGTCAACACAGGAAATCATTTCAGAAGAATTTTGAAGTTCATACATATTGAAGTATATTACAAAAATTACTCTCATCTCACCAAAGTTCTCACTGAAACCACTCACTACAAATAATAAAGGAGTCAAGAGTGGTTACCTCTGCTTCATGTAACTCAAGAAATACATGAGTCACATAGAATTGCTTTTTTCACAGAGATCTTTAGTAATGAAAGCAATCACGGTTATTGGTTTTTTTTTTTTTTAATATTCCATTACTGTCCTGAAACACTATAATACCATTATTAATTTGCTGACTAGCTTTTAAATAAAAACAGATGATTAAATATTTAGTACATACCTAGTTAGAAAAATATCACATTAGTAATTTGATTCAGTAGGATCTCTATTTCCACAGTTCGCTTAAAGCAAAAAGCTGAGCTCCATGTAGAGTGGCCCAGATAACAAATATATACAAGATATTGAAATGTAGGAGATGAATTATTGCCATGAAAAATTCTGGCTGTATAAAACTGAAAACACAATTAAATGCAAACTACTCAGAGGCTGACTTTTTTATCCCTTCCAAACAGATAAGTAAAAAGTTAACTGTCCCTGCCTAGATCCAAATCATACAAATTATTTCTTCCATTCCTATCTAAAATAAATGTTGAAAGTCAAAGAATAAAACTTCCTCTGAGAAGAAACATAGTATTAAAGATAGGCCTTTGTGCAGCAGCCATTCCATCCTCAAGAAGAGGGGACATGCTGGTACCTGTGGGTATATGAACATATACGAATACCACATGCGGCTGAGTTTCCTTTGCCCCTATTGATACCCAGAAGCTGCTATCCACTGCTTGAAAACACACCAATTCAGTTTTCAAGAATCACTTGAGGAATCTGCTCGAATGCAGATTTCTTGGTCCAATCCCCCAAGATTCTTAATTCAGAAAGCTTAAAGTGTGTCTTTGAAATAAGTATATATTTTTTAACAAAAATTTCTAAATTACTTATGGACCCTTAGACTACACGGAGAAAGGCTAAATGATCCTGGTAATACAAGTTATGACACCTGAAAAAACTGAGACTTTTTTACTATTCAGAAGATTTTAAGAACATAGCAATCATTTTACATTAAGTGGAAGCAGAATCACAGAAGATTTATTCCTAACTTTGACTTTGCTCTGTTAACTGAAATGAAAATTACAATATTTCTTTTTTTTAAATGTTTTAAAAGATTTTTTATTTACTTATTTGACAGACAGAGATCACAAGTAGGCAGATAGGCAGGCAGAGAGAGAGAAAGGGGAAACCAAGCTCCCTGCCGAGCAGAGAGCCTGACGCAGGGCTCCCTCCCAGGACCCTGGGATCATTACCTGAGCCAAAGGCAGATGCTTAACCCACTGAGCCACCCAGATGCCCCCAAAATTACAGTATTTCATTTGTAGTCTCAAAAAATTCTTTCTCCAAAGAATTTCTATTCCACAATATTAACAAACCATTATTCACTTTAAGAGACAAGAAAAATCAGTTAAAGTAATAAGAGCTAGTTTTAAATGCAGTTCTTGAATCAAAAATTATTTGTATTCCTAGAATGGTCGACACGGAGTACAGGCACTGAATGAAACCATTCTTGGAAATTTAAATTGCCGAAGACATACTCTTCTAAAGAAAAACAACTCTATTAACTAACTTCTTATTGCATTTAATTGGTAAAATCACCCAAGTATAGTTCAAAGCAAATGCCATGAAGGGCACTCGTATTGCCAGAGCTGGACTTGGTCAAAACAGTCAAGAGACAATAACCCCACTCTCCCCATCCATAGACTTTCCATTGTCTCTGATTTCATAGTGTATAATGCAAGCTTTCTCCTCAGACAATATTTTACCAGAGAGCTCCTGAAGGCAACTCCTCAGTCACAAGAGAAATAGGAAGATGAATCACATGCAACATCCGGGCACATCACATCCACAACACAGTGTCTTGGCTCCTCAGCTCCAGGACCTTCCTCTCCACTCCCCCTTTCTTGTAGCCACACCGAAGGTTTTGGCATGAGCATTAGAAGTCTGTCAATCTCTTTGATCCTTCCCCTTTCTCTAAGCTCCCTCCTGGCCTCTGTTCCTTCCTTGGCTTAGCTGACACCTGAGCAACTCTTATCAAGGATTCCTGCCCCCTGACCTGTTCCACATCCTGGCTCCTTCTTGGTTCCATCGCAAGAGCTAAGTGGGCCTCCTAAAAAATATATCACAACCAAGCCAATGGGCATCACCACATTCTCCTGGCCTCCAACCCACATCAGCCCTTAACTCCAATAAAACAATATGCCCACTTACTTTTGCTAGGCTTCCTCTCCCTTGTGGCAGGAGAGCATAAAAATTGAGAGGCTGGCCCCAGTGTCAGAAAAAGCCTGGATCACTGGTTCACAACCTGACCTTTGGCAAGTCACTTAATCTCTTTAAAACAGTTTCCTGACCCATAAAATGGGGATAACAGTAAGTATCTCATGGGGTCACTATGAGGACTGAATGAGAATGTACTTAGTATAGGGCCCAGGTACAACAGTAAGGGCTCAACAAAAAATTTTCCTGTTATTTTCTCCAAGAGGTGGTGGTGGTGGTAGTGGTGGTGGTGGTGGTGGTGGTTTCCAAACCTTTTACGACCTCTCTTAAAATTACCTTTTACAGGGGCACCTGGGTGGCTCAGTGGGTTAAAGCCTCTGCCTTCAGCTCAGGTCATGATCCCGGGGTCCGGGGATCGAGCCCCGCATCGGGCTCTCTGCTCAGCAGGGAGCCTGCTTCCTTTCCTCTCTCTCTGCCTCTCTGCCTCCCTGTGATTTCTGTCTGTCAAAATAAATAAAATCTTTAAAAAGAAAAATTAACTTTTACATTTGTCATCCTCTTAACCACGAGCAATTAATTTTACTTCCTACGTACCAAGAAAGTAGGGGTCAACTTGAAACATCTGTGAAACATCTGAGTTCTCTGCCAACCTCCTACCCTCCCCTTTGTTCCTCCTTCCCACTAGTCTCAAGCCTAAACCCTCCACCTGTGCTCTGGTCCCACCTGCCTGGACACTGCCCTATCAATCATCCTCTAGCTCGGAGGCTTTCAGGCCCTTTCTCTCTACTTTTCACGATTCCCCTTTAACCCAAAAATGTTTTTACATATCTCCACTCAACAAAAGTTCCCCAAACACACACACACACACACTCCTATAAATGCTGCCTTCTCTACTTTCCTCCTTAGCCAAGCTTCTAGAGGAGCACTGTCCATGTACTGTCTCTCCTTCCTTACCTCCTGCTCACTCTTCACCCACAAGAATATAATTTTTGCTCCCACATCCGCCTTTGCTTCCCAAAACACCACTGGCACAAATCTCCAAAGACCTCCCAGTTGTCAAACCCAGTGGACACCTCTTGCTTGGTCCTCCTTCTGGACCTCTCTGACCTTCTGGACCTTCTGGACGTTCTGACCTCCTTCTGGACCTCTTCTGAACCTACACCTGATGCTACTTGCCATTGATTCTCTGCTTCTCTGGGCTTTTCTTTCCTGTCCTGGAATATTTCCTCTCACACCTCAGTGAGCAGCCCCTCCTCCACCTACCCTCTGGCTCCCTGGCTTCAATCATTCAATCAATCCTTGTAGTTTTAGCTACCGCCTGCATCCTGACTGCCAACAAATCTACTTGCTTCATCCTGGCCTCTCCCTCAAATTGCACACCAGCATACCTCACTGCAGGCTGAACATATCCACGGGCCCCTCAAAATCTACATGGCAAAAACTCATTACCCTCCCCCATTCCAAAACTGAGCAAATAGCCTCTAGAGTCATTCAGCCACCCATGCCAGACCCTGGAATTAACCTAGACTTCTCCCTCTCCTCACTGAAATAAACGTTTACTGGGTAGACCCAAAGGGCAGGTAAAGTGGACTGAACGGAAGGGCAGTTGAAGTGGACTTTTACCAACAAGCAGAAGTGACCATGTAGAGATGGGGGCAGTGGCCTTCCGAGGGGCATGTGGGTGCTCACACACCCACCACACAAAGGTAAATTCAGGAACAGAAGGTAGCTTTAAGAATGAATGAAAGTGTGGAAGACAGGCTAAGAGAAGTTAGCCCTAGTCATGAAGACCTGTGAGGTGAAGTGAAATGCTCAGTGTTTTGACTTTATTACTTCTTTCCTTCCTAAAGGACCCACTCAGGTCACCCTCAGAAATCCTGTCCCCCTTGCCAACAATTCGTTAGGAAAGGATATCTGCCCCAGCCCAGTCAGTAAGATGTGAAGGGAACATTGCAGGAGGCATTTCTGGCAACTTTTCCCTTGCTCTGAAGAGGGATTTTCTTCCCCTGGACATCATCCTGTGTGGCTGCAATACCTGTGCCTACTACAGTCATCTGGCCACTAGTCTGAGAATTAATCCCCTCAGAGAAGGGCAAAAAAATATGAAGAAATGGTGCTGGCAGCTTGACAGGGGCCTGCCCTCCCCTGGGCCTGTCCTACCTCTATAGATTGTATATTATTTCTTAATAATCTCTTTATTATTTAAAACAAAAGTGGGGATATGGTGATCAATCATGTATAGAAAACAGGATTAAGTACAGTTTAATAGATTCCATTAAGATAGGACTTCTCAGAAGTTAACACAATAATGCACATTATAAAGGTTCAAGAACGGGGCACCTGGATGACTCCGTAGCTTAAGTGTCTGCCATTGGCTCAGGTCATGATCTCAGGGTCCTGAGACTGAGCCCTGCATTGGGCTCCCTGCTCAGTGGGAAGTCTGCTTCTCCCTCTTCCTTTGCCTCTCCCTCCAGTTTGTGTGCTCACTCTCTGTATCACTCTCTCTCAAATAACTAAATAAAATCTTTTATAAATAAATAAATAAATAAATAAATAAGGCAAGTTTCAAGAACTTAGTTTTTGAAATTATGTGACCAAACAAGGCTCTCATCCTGCCTCTTGTTTTTGCAGTATACCTAAAAGCATCTCCCAGAAATTAAATATTAATGGAATGTAGTTTGGAAAAGTGGCTTTTACCAGAGCAGATGAGAAGACTCTATAACTGACTATTATCATATAGTAAAGTGATGACAGTAATACAGACACAGAAATGTGCTCCGGGAATCCAGAGGAACCACTGCCCTTCTAGGTGGTTCTCACTCAGAATGGCAGATGGGTTTCACATTATGTGCCAACTCTGGTAAATATTTAGTGGTTGCCTGGAAGACTATATTGAAAGGGATTCTGAGACGTCATCAGATCCAGCAGAAAAACATAAACAAAATATGGCCATACTTGATTAGTAATGATCGTCATGAGCACAGAAGGGGCAGCTGGAACACCATTCTATTCAACCTGAGAGCTCTAAAGTGACATTAATTCCTAAACAGATCCTAGAACCATCTCAGAGAATATCCAGGTTTTTTTTTTTTTTTAACTTGAATTAGGTAACACTAGCCTTTAATAATTACAAAGGTAATAAGGTGGTTAAGTGTACAGGCTCCAGAGTAAAAGAGACCTGGGTTTAATCCTTAGTTCCTCCACATGCTACATGGCCTGGGTACTTTATTCAGTTGCTCTAAACCTCTAAACTTCAGTCTTCCCATCTGTAAAATAACAGTCCTATCTCACATAGTAGGTATAAAAATTAAATTAGGTAATACATACATATAGCCACCAGCATACAGTAAGTACAATAAATGTTAAGTTTAGCTACAATAATTACTAAGGCAGTCACTCTCTAACATTCACATTGGGACTCGGTAGTGCACATATTTGTCTGCTGTATTCACAATCATGCACTGGAGTGCAGTGAGTTCAATGGAGACCACAAAAACTATTTCCCTGAACCCGTGATCTCACACATATTTTTCCAGATTTCTCCAAAGAGAAAGCCAAGAAACAATGACCAAACTAATAGCTATGAGCTTAACACCTAGAATGAGTTTTTGGTTTTATTTTTTTTTCCTTCGGGCCACAGAACTTTCAATGCTAAAACCAAGACAGGTCTAAGCAAATCAGGTCCACTGGTCACCCTACAAACAAATAAAGCAAATGAAGTTCCAACAGCTAGATCTGGGTCTGACTGTGCTGCACAGAGCTGAGGCAGAATGGGTTCTTGAAATTCCACTTCCAACTAAAAGAAATCAGAGCTCTTTTTGAAGAAATGGCTAATTGCAGGTGTGAGAACAGAAAATGCTCAAGATGAACCTGAAATATCCTGTTATGCCAGAGAGCCAAAGATGGGATTATTGAAGCTTCAAAAAAGATAATTACAACTATTGAAACCCATCTATTGTTTTCAAATCTGTAATTTTGTAATTTTTTTTCAAAACACAAAACAACTAATCACCTTCAGAGGATGATGGGGAATCAACTCATTATTTTATTTTTTGAGATTTTTAAAAATTTTTTTAATTTTTTTATATTAACATGCAATGTATTATTTTCCCCAGGGGTACAAGTCTGTGAATCTTCAGGCTTACAACATTTCACAGCACTCACCCTAGCACATACCCTCACCAACATCCATCACCCGGCCACCCTATCCCTCCCCCAACTACCATCAACTCATTATTTTAGAAGCAATGGGGGAAAAAACTAGCATTTACCCTGCTTTTCTATGTGAACTGTACTACTGTGTAACTAAATAGATGAAGGAAACATGTCTCTCTTTAAAAATATTCAAAACAATAAATAAAAATGAAAGAATTAAATTAAAATGAACATGATCTCCTTCTTGGAAGCCTCACGCACTTATTTTTTTCCCCCATCTACATATTTCTGATAATGGATCACCACCAGCAGATTGTAAATCTGGGCCACGTGACCACCACCCTTCACTCAGACTCAGATGTCCACCCCAGCAAATCACTCCTTGCCCAGAAACATAAGAGGTTCCAGTAGCTCGTACTACAGACTCACTCCATGGCAGAAGTAAAACATTACCATTCTGTCACCCCCAACAAGTCAGTGGAACTTGGTATCAAGCATCAACAGCTACTGATAAAACAAAAAAGAAAAATGAGGTTATGTGCCTCCTGATGAATGATCACACCACCACCTTTGGTCTCCCAAAGGGATCAAACACAAGTTTAATCAAATCTCTGGATCCAGCTGCCAAATTCCAGGACATACAAAAGAGAAGAACATGCTGAACTGCATCATTCACACACAATCAAGCAAAACCCCAACTATAGGACATGCCACAGGATAGATGCTCCAGGTTCTTCACAGATAAACTGTAAAGGAAAGAAAAGGAGAGAGGGGAAACTGATTTTTTTTTAAATGGGCAAGAAAAACACCATGATGTACACTGATGCATATTTGAGTGATAAAACTATAATCGCATGCAAGGAAGTGATTACTAATGAAGTCAAGACACTTAGGTGTAATAGAAGGGGCTGAAATGGGATGGAGATACAGAGGGTCTTAGAGGGGCTTCTGAGGTTTTTGTAAGTTACAAGGGTATTCTCTTTATGATCATTCATCCAACCATACATTTTGTGAGATTCTCTGAATCTGCATTTTTTATTTTATAATAAAAAGTTCTTTTCAAAAGAGATACTGTAAATTCTACCATTTAATACCTTCTATATTCAAAGCACTTCTACAATACTAGAATTTGTATTTTCAAATACTATAACATTGTTCCCAAAAATCCTAGAAATTATTTATCTCCATTTTTCAGATAGGAAGACTGGGGTCTAGGAATCTTAAGCAGGTTTCCCATAGTCATAGTTATTAGGGCAGAGCCATGATTCAAATTCAGAAGACTGGCTCCAAAACCATTATGTTGATTCCCAGTTATTCGGTCAAGAAAGATTTATCTTTTACCTATTAAATCATGTTAAATGTGGGGTGCCTGGGTGTCTCAGTGGGTTAAGGCCTCTGCCTTCAGCTCAGGTCATGATCCCGGAGTCCTGGGATCGAGCCCCGTGTCAGGCTCTCTGCTCGGCAGGGAGCCTGCTTCCTCCTCTCTCTCTGCCTGCTTCTCTGCCTACTTGTGATCTCTGTCCGTCAAATAAATAAATAAAAATCTTTAAAAAAATAATAAAAATAAATAAATCATGCTAAATGTTAAAGATATGAGGGAGTTTCTGCCTTCATGGAGATCAAGAAAGAGAAGAAAGATATCATCCAGGGCATCTAAAATTACAGTTGTGATAGAAAAAATAAAGAAAAGGTATGTGGTCATGAGAGTATACACAGCAGATAGGGAGACCATTTCTGTAGAAACAATAGCTGAGGTCTGGGGGAAAGAAATTAACTACCCAAGGGGGCAGTGGGCTTCTCCAAGTAGAGGAAGCTAGATACAAGGTCACCAGTGAAGGAGCAAGCATGGCCTTTTGAGGACTGAGGATGGACCATGAGGATGAAGGTAGTGAAGATAGGTGAGGCTGAAGAGCTGGGAAGAACAGGAAGCTACTGGTGGATTTTAATTAAACGTGTTGAAGATGGATTGATTAGGTTTGCATTTTTAATATGCCAACAAGGAGACAGAGAGAACAGTTGAGAGGCTACTGCGGTCATCTAGGTGGGACATGATGGCAGTTGGGATGAAGCAGGAAAGATGGAAAGAAGTAGATGGGTGCAAGATGCTCAAGAGGTAAGAAGGCAGGACCTGGTGATGGACGGACGGCATATGGAGAGTGAGGAGAAGGAGATGTTCAGGGAACTCAAAGCCTTCTGGCTGTGGTACCTGATGTAAGGAGGTGTTAGTCATGAACATAAAAGACGACAGAAGAGGGATGAGGACACTTGAACTAGCTGAGTTTTAGGCACCAAAGCAAATGCCAAGTCATCAGTTGAATACATGAGACTGAGACCCCAAAAGAGGAATAAATCTCTACTCCTCAGTGTAGAGATGGTTATTACAGGGGGCTTAAGGATGAGACTACCTAAAATAATAAAAAAAGAGATCCAAGAATAACCATAATTCAAATCTGGAAAACAAAGCAACTTCCTGAGATAATCTAGAGATTGTAATCTCAGAAAGGTTTAGCGAAACTGAAAAAAATCATGAGAAAGAGATTAATTGCCTCAAAAAAAAATCGTGAAATTTCTGGAATAGTTAAAATGTTAACTTCATGTCTAACAAAATGGGAAAGCCTGCATGCAGCCCTCAGGTGGGTATTTGTAAGAGCTGACTTAGAGGATAAAGAGGCCTTTTGCGAGGTGACTTGTATGTATGGGTTCAAGGTTGGAGACAGAGAGAACTCTAGCTTTGACTCCAAGGGCTGCTCCTGGCCAGGTGGACAACAAGGTAGAGCTATCTTCACAAGAAATGCAAACAGGAGCATCAGCTCCTCAGCTTCCATAATAAGGGTGAGGAAAAAATGTTTAGAAGTATATCCAAGAGAAACAGGGCTACACACTCAGCTACTATGAACTACAAAAAAAAAAAAAAAAAAAAAGGACTAAATACACACACCTGGATATCCAGCTTCAGGGGACTGAGACACTAGTAGCACAATAGGAAATGTGCTTTTTCACAGACTGCCGGCAGTGATGGCAGAAAAGCCACTCTCAAATGCTTTGCAGGTACCACGAATGGAAGAACACAAATAAGCTTATTCACAAATACAGAAGACACTGCCAATGGACTCTCAGAAATACTGGGGAGGGGCAGTTAGAGGCACTGTAGACCAAGGTTCTGCATGAGCAGACAGAAGTAAACACCTATAAAATTTTACTTCCTGCCATCAATGGCAGTCATATATATATATACTGTCACTCACACATACTGGTGATTGAGAACTACAGAAATGCAGGTTACTTTAGAAATAGGTATTTGTATCTGTAGTGTCATTTGCAAATATCTACAGATAAAGGGCTGGTATTCAAGATCTATAAAGAACTTCTCAAACTCAACACCCAAAGAACAAATAATCAAGTCAAAAAATGGTCAGAAGGGATGCCTGGGTGGCTCAGTTGGTTAAGCAGCTGCCTTCGGCTCAGGTCATGATCCCAGCGTCCTGGGATAGAGTCCCACATCAGGCTCCTTGCCCTCCGCAGGAGCCTGCTTCTCCCTCTGACTCTGCCTTCCACTCTGTCTGCCTATGCTCGCTCTCGCTCACTCTCTCTCTGACAAATAAATAAAATCTTTAAAAAAAAAAAAATGGTCAGAAGACATGAACAGACACTTCTCCAAAGAAGATACACAAATGGCTAACAGACACATGAAAAAATGTTCAACATCATTAGCCATCAGGAAAATTCAAATCGAAACCACACTGAGATACCACTTTACACCAGTAAAAATAGCAAAAATTGACAAGGCAAGAAACAACAAATGTTGGAGAGGGAACCCCCTCACACTGTTGTTGGGATACAAGCTGGTGTAGCCACTTTGGAAAACAGTGTGAAGTTTCGTCAAAAAGTTAAAAATAGAGCCACCCTATGGCCCGGCAATTGCACTACTGGGTATTCACCCCAGAAATACAGATGTAGAGAAAAGAAGAGCCACATGCACCCCAATGTTCATAGCAGCAATGGCCACAACAGCCAAACTGTGGAAGATGCTGAGATGCCCATCAACAGGTCAGTGGATAAAGATGTGGTCCATATATACGATGAAATATTACTCAGCTATCAGAAAGGATGAATACCCACCATTTGCATCAACATAGATGGAACTGGAGGAGATTATGCTAAGTGAAATAAGTCAAGCAGAGAGACAATTATCATATGATTTCACTTATATGTGGAACATAAGGAATAGCATGGAGGACATTAGGAGAAGGAAGGGAAAAATGAAGGACAGGGAAATCAGAGTGGGAGAAGAGCCATGAGAGACTATGGACTCCAGGAAACAAACTGAGGATTTTAGAGGGGAGGGGGTAGGGGGATGGGTGAACCCAGAAATGGTTATTAAGGAGGGCACAGATTACATGGAACACTGGGTATTACATGCAAACAATGAATCATGGAAGACTACATCAAAAACTAAAGATGTACTGCATGGTGACTAATATAACATAATAAAAAAAATTTTTTTAAAGAAATAGGTATTTGTAGAAACTTATCTAATTTTCTAAGAGTAGTATTCTATACCAAAACTGGAAGCTTATTAAATAGATCCTAGTAGCCTAAACAAGTTCATGTCTCTTACCCTAAAAATGTACTATTTGTTCTTTTTCTTCCTTGGCCTCCGAGACATTTTATCTGGAGCTCCCACAGACATTTTTCTTCACATCCAGCTCATGGCAATTCAGACATGGAAACCCCAGTATGGCTGACAAATGTACTGGACTGACCAGTGCCTATAGTTACTGACCAGAACAGGTCACCCCCAGGGACAGAACAGGCACATCTCACACTCCTAAGTACATTCTACCAAAGCAGGACCTGATCTGGGAAACCCATCAAAATACAACCAAACCCACTGGACCTTCTGGAAACCTTCACTGTGTTTCCAGAAACTATATAAGCACACTCCTCAAGTCTAACACAGATGCAGAAATGAATCATGGATGCAGGCCCTGGCCTGAGGCTCAAGGTATCCAGGAGAACCCTCTAGAAGAGATGCCTACCACTCCCATCATTCCCACCCACTCACCCAACCTTAATTTGGAAAGGGACCTAATACTGGGGTAAAAAATAAATAAATAAATTCCAAGTTTGCAGTATTTTTCTTTCGAAAGCAAAGTTGCATTTTTTTTAAAGCCACAAGTTCGTATGCTATCATTTTAATACTTAAAGCCTTCCATTGGCAATGTTCATTTTCTTAAGCTGGGAGCCTTCAGCACTAAACCTGCTGAGTCACCATTTTATACAACTGTGTGCACCATTCTGACTACAAGAGCTCACATTTTCAGGAGTCTGGGAGTACTCCTTACCCCAAAACAATAAGGTTGGGAAATAAAACCTAAGATATTTTCAAGAAGGCAACATTCAATTACAAGGGTGACATCAAAAACAAAACAAAACTTGAGATTCAAGACTGAAACGAACCTCCCGGGAAAGGACCAAAATGTGGGCTCTAAAAAGAACAAACATTTAACTTGGAAACTGTGGTCTTCATTTTGTGAACAGGAGGACCCTTTTTTGGGGACTGAATTTATTGTTTAAAGAGAATGTTGGAACACTCTGGAGAAGATAATTAAACCTAACTGTAATGATGATATTTTACATCAAAGAAAAAAATCTCACTCAAATTTATTCTCTTGTCTCCATTCACACAGCTTCATTATCTCTCTCTTTTTTTTAAAGATTTCGTTTATTTATTTGACAGAGAGAGACACAGCTAGAGAGAGAACACAGGCAGAAGGAGTGGGAGAGGAAGAAGCAGGTTTCCCGCTGAGCAGGAAGCCGAATGTGGGGCTCATCCCAGCATCCTGGGATCATGACCCAAGCTGAATGGAGATGCTTAAGGACTGAGCCACATAGGTACGCAATTAACTTTTACTTTTTATCACTGCACTTAACATGGCATTTCTCCTCCTGGGTCGGTAGCTGCCAAGCCTCCAGACTAAAATCCAGTTCTATTCTCTTGACAAGATTTCCACAACAGGACCCAAACTAACTTTCCAATCCTAGCTCTTATGATTCATCTCATATACTCAGCGGCAACTCAGATCCTAAATGGTACAGGCATTCTGTCAGCAGTTTGGTTGACTTACTTTTTGTATAAATTATTAAACTAAATATTGCCTCCTTTAGAGTCTTACTAAATCAAATCACGCTTTCTGTATTTCCTAGCATTCGTATCCTGTTTTTGATAAGCATTTATTTTTTTTTTAAGATTTTATTTATTTATTTGACAGAGAGAAATTACAAGTAGATGGAGAGGCAGGCAGAGAGAGAGAGAGGGAAGCAGGCTCCCTGCTGAGCAGAGAACCCGATGCGGGCCTCGATCCCAGGACCCTGAGATCATGACCTGAGCCGAAGGCAGCGGCTTAACCCGCTGAGCCACCCAGGCGCCCGATAAGCATTTATTTTTTGTTCCAGGTATAATCATGTATTGTATCTTCATACTTTGAACTTATCATTCATATATAACTTCTTGTGTTTCCTAAGCTTAAGGGATAGTGCCTTTGTAATGAAGATATAAAAAAAGAAAAAAAACTGTCCTTTATGCGTAATCATTGTTCTTGTATTGGTAAATTACAGATTTACTGTACAAAACTTCTCCCTTTAAATACATATCTGTATTTGCTTATATGTGCACGATATATATCTGGAAGAATAGACAACTATCAATAATAACTATCTATAAGGAAGAGAAAATTTCACCGCATACCCTTGTATATGCTTTTTAAAAAAACATGTGAACTTATAATCTACATAAAAAATTAAATTTAAAAATTATTAATAATGTGAATTTAGAGGAAAACAACCTTTAGATCACAAAGAGAGCTAGGGAGGACACTGTGATTTAAGGGGTTCTCAAAAAGCCATCTTCCTCAAGAACGTTTTTTCCCACTAGCCACCATGACTTAAATCCTCTGGTTAAAATGCAAATATTCTGAAGACAGTAAGTATACTATGCCATTATCCATTATCAAATTACTGAGGGTTAGTTTATCACATTAGCATAATAAAGGAAAGTCACAAAGAGGTTGTATATAGGCTCCCTAATCACTGTCTCTTTTTCCTTTTTCCCCTCAAGTAACTAAATTAAGTTTGTTTTACTCAAAGAACTTTTGTATTTGTAAAAGAACTCATTTAGGAATTCTTGAAGTCCTACTCAAGCCAACTGACACCATGGATTGCTCTGTGAATATTTTACTGTCTCTCTAAACATCTGGCATCTCACTAGGCTTCTTGATCAGTCCTGTCTACTCAGCCTGAGAGGGCAGGGACAGGGAGATTCTTGTTCATCTCTGAATCCTCCCCAACACTAAAAACATTGCCCTGCATTTCCAGAGACCAATTTCCCAAGCTCTTGGTGACACCTATTGCAAGGCTCTGACCCTTCTCTAGGATGCTGGGGTTAAAATTTCAATTCAAAATGGAAGTAGGATAGTTAAGTTTGTTCTTGTCTCAAACAATAATCCATTTATTCAGGCAAAATTGATCTCCTGAGAGCTTGCTATGTTCCTACTATGTGTCGGACACAGGCACTCAGCAGCTAACTAGGCAAAAAGTGATCTAATAAGATCATAATAGCAGATATGTAGCAGATATTCAGTAAATGCCTATTAATTAAATTTGATAAGCCACTTGAACTCTTCTATCTGCTTGAACTTTGGAAAGTCTCTCATTAATGTTTTCTTCATAGAGCAGTGGACTTTGTTTCCCATATGCTACTATTTACTTTTGTGGACTTTCTTGTATCAGCCTTCTGATCATCATCAATTAATTGCTTACTTTTTTTTTAATTTATGAACCATAAATCAAGAAATATCTAGTAAGTTACAATGTAAAAGAGAAAATCCATAGACATAGTTTAGTTTTCTAAACTACTGATTCACTTTCATCATATTTCTCTTTCTGTTGCCTTGCTTAGACGATGTACTAGGGTCAAGTAACTGTGGCCAGTGAACCTGAGGCTCTTGAGCCAGATAAGTTAACTGGCCTGGCACAAGATGGAACATACTATGACAGCCTGCTCTGCAAAGCTGGACTAACAACACTTACCCCAGGAGCAGGCCAGCCCGGGCATTACAGCTCCAATCTGCTGACCTGTGTAACAAAGTCCAAGTTTTTCTAAAGTGAAGCCCAGATAACAACTCTAAGACTTTCCTGACCTTACAGGAAAGCTTCCTTAGAACCTGTATATACTACTACATATTATTTCTATTTGAGTTGAAAATTATTTTTACTACTTTAATCAATAGTAATTCCCATCCCTCCCAAAATAAAAATTCACGCACACAGGAGATGCCCAGTAAATGCTAGTACTGGATTAAGAGGAACGGAAAAGCATGAGAGAACAATTTTCTCTGTCATCATCCGCAAACACTCCTTGAGCTCTTGCTACGTGTAAGGTAATGACAAAAGGTGTCAATCACGGGTGCTAATTACATGGAGTTTTTAACCAATAGGTACACTGTGAAACAGGCAGAAGCATTTTAAACACTTCTAGACACAAAAACGCTTGTCACTTTTAGTTTGGGCTTCTTTGAGGTTGCTTATTTTAACCGTGTATACATTTTTTTTTCATTATAGAAGGAGACCAAGAAGGAAAAAAAGAGGAAGGAAGGATAAGCAACTAGAAGGATAGATCCCAGCCTCTGACCTGTAGGACTCATACTAGAAGAATCCAAAATGTGTAAGAACGAATGAGGCTTCTTTTCTTCATGCTGAATCAAAATTTCTGTAGTAAAATAGTCACTGTATCATAAGAGGCGCCATTTGGTTCACTACTAAACAGCCTCCCCCTCCACATATGTTAGATGACCTGTGTGGTCCAGCTCCTACCCCCACAGAACTGACATATTTTATACTACACCACATGCTTATGCTTCCATTCATAAAGAACAGAACATTAAAAAAAAAAAAACACTTAAATACAAATTAGAAATATAGCACAACTAGAAGAAGGGGTAAAATAAGCAATGCAGCACAACTTAAGGCTTGAGTAAATAACACCAGTACTGTCAAAAAAACAAGATTTTATGTGAAGAATATGCATTTTAATTATAATATAAAGCTTTTCCCAATTCCCTTCTTTTCTCATTTAAGACTATTACACGAATCCAAGTTCCAAAGAATAACCAATAATCTACTTTCCTTAAATTTATGCTTCACTTCTATTAACTGAAATCTTCCAGTTGTATACATAAAGAATTACATATACTGCTTCGTTTTCTGTCACCTTTAAGATACTATTTTCTCAAATTCCTCTACTAAAGCATCTTTCTCGATGTTAATCCAAGTTTTATCTACCCAGAGGTCTAAATGAGTTGGTGGTGGAGGGGGGCGGTTTGGGGAAATGTATTTTCCCGGAAATAGTGGTAACCCACAATATAAAACTTCTATGCCTTCAGAGGCAAAATGCAATACACTAGGTTTTGACCCTGACCTCATCATCTAAACTTCCTGCTCTCACCTACTAGGAACTCTTAATCATTTAACTCTTACTTTTTGTCTCATAAGCATTTATCACTATCTAAAAATATCACCTTACTTATGGCCTGATCTCCCATAAGAATATAATCTCCAGGGAGTAGGGAGGGCTCTTATGTGTCTCACTGATTCAATCCCAGCTTCCAGAATAATACCTGGCTCATATAAAACACTTAATATGTACTGACTGAATTATAACTTCTTACAATACTCTAAAGAATTGGGACATTATTTATAAATCAATAAACCAGTTAGTAAAATCGGGATTCTTATTTTCTACCACTATAGAGAAAAATCAAGAGGAAAAATACACCTGCCCATCAACTCTTGCTAAATTAGATACAAAAAAAAGGACTGTTTCATGAAGGTTTTTAAAAGAAATAAACATTACTAATTTTTGAGACCACCGAGGAAAACAGAAGCTCCTTTTCCTTAATATACCGAATTTACAGAGTGAGGATGCCTGACTTCCTTACCTACGATCCTCCAGCCATTATCTAAAGAGTACATTCAGAAGAGACTGACTCAGGACGGGGTAATTTTGATGAAGAGCTTGATATTTACAAAACTATAAGCAGATCATAGTATAAGCAAATACAAAACCCAGAGGGCAATGTTCCCTCTAACAAATATTTTTATGAAGCTGAATCACTGCCATTTCCCTTAGCTTAAAGTGGCTAGGCACTTTCAGTTTAATGACAATATCGTTCAGTCAAGCAGTGAGTGCCAAGTTATGCTATCCATTGGTTAAGATTTCAAATTCACGTTTTTAAATGAAGTTCTTTTGATTGGACAGTGAATTTGAGAAACCCTGCCAAGATGGTATCTGCAAAACTACTGTGCTCTTAGAGTGCTTATCCATCTAAATAGATGGAAAAATAACTATGATGTAATGGACACTTTAAACTTTAAATATCAGTAATTTGTGTGGACTTAACCCAGAGTATTCAATCTGGCCAAGGCTACTCTTTGCTGATCTGAACAGCTCTCTGTAGATCTTGAGACACTTGTTCCTGCTGGGGTCAGGCAACTCTTGGTCAGCAGGGTGTTAAACCAGGCAGCCGTCTCAGGAGGGAAAGGGACATCTGTTTCTGCCTTGGTGAGTCTATTTCTCTTGCAGTGGTGCAAGCTGTGTAACTGTCCCTAAAGTACTAACCTTCAGAGCAGCTCACCTTGCCTCCCAACACCAATGCTACTAGCAACACCACTAGCTCTGTGTCCCAGCAGCTAATGCCCAGCTTTTTGTTGAAAGCACTGATTCTACCAAGAACCAATTCTGAATGAATGAATGAATGAATCTGGACTTTATTTCTCTATCCCCTAGAACAATGGTGCATTCATCTATCACTGGTTTGTGGAGTATGTTAGTTCTTCACTTCCTTGTTTAGAGCCATTATCCTGTATCCTATTGGCTTATGAAATTTAAGTTATAATTCTCTTAGTAAACCCATGTTAAATAAATTACTGGCAGAAACAAATCTCAGACTCGGCATAATGTGCCCCAAACACACAAGCTAACAAGCTACATCAGAATTAAGTTTCACTTAGATAAAGTTATCAAAGGAAGCTGGGACGTTGATCGAGCAATGGTTTGGCACCGAAGAAGGGAAGAGCTCATTCCTGTCTTCCCTAATCACCGCCCTGCTGTCCCCAACCCACTGGGAATACGGTTCCTTTTGTTGCAAACTGAAATTATATCTGACATCCCTTTTCGAAAGCACAGAAACTAGCTGGGACTGCGCCACTGATCTACACAGTGCGCCAGATTTGGGATGAGAGGTATTGGCAGGATGAGAATTAAGCCAAGTCAGCCTCTCTGAACAAGTTTCCCCATCGGTAAAAGGTCATAAAGTTACCTCCCCCAGAGAACGGTTAGAAATACAGTGACCGATGTAGGGCGCAGCGCGTGCGTACAGTGAGTGCCCCCACCGCCAACTGCAGAGCAGCATCCAAGATTCGGAGTGATTATTCGGCTACCGAGGTTGTGCCTGGGGGTGGTTGTGGAGCAACTACACAGCCTAACAACGTGCATCTCGGCGAGCATCTCGCCAGCCCGGAGCAGCCCGGAGCCCGCTCGCAGCTACCCGCGGGGCCAACCAACCCCAGCCCGGTTCCTCTCCGGCAGCCGGGGCGGAGAGGACAAACCACGCCGCCGCCGCTGCCGCCACCCGGGACTCTGAGACGGGCGGCGGGCACCGGAAGCGCGGAGGGCCGGGCGGAGGCCCCGGCGCGCGAGGCAGTGGGGAGACCGGTACTTACCCCCGGCCGGCGGGCGGCCGCAGCCAGCCGTCTCCAGGCGGCGACGAAGTCGGGCGGAGGGGCTCGCCGGCTCCGGCAGACGAGGGAGAACAGGGTCCCCAGGAGGAAGGCGGCCGCGGCGCAGCCCAGGTACAGGCAGAGCCTGAGCAGGACGGTGCACGGCCCCGCGCCTCCGGTCGCCTGCCAGCAACCGGGCCCCAGCCAGGAGAGGCACACGGCGGCGAGTGCGGCCACGGCCACTGGCACTCGCCAGCTCCCGCCGCCAGGAGCCCCCGGCGCCGCCGCGTCTTCCCGGGGGTCCGGCCGGCGCTCGCCCGGGGCGCCGGAGTCAGGGCGGCCGCCGGCGGCTGCGGCCGGCGCGAGGTTGAGGCCGGCGCCGCTGCTGTCGGTGGCATCGGGGTGCATGCTGCCTCCTGAGCCGCTAAGCACAGGCACATTTCCTGCCCTGCTGTCCCCCGGCGCTGCCCTGGACGGTGGCCTCTCCGCGGCGCCTCCTCCCCTCGCCGCTCCCGCCGCCGCCGCTCCTGAGGCACGGGCGGTCGGCGCTCATGCCCTCGCCGGCGGCCCACCGAGGGAACGGCTCCAACAGACGCCGCGGAGCTCCTCTCGGCGAGCCCTCAGCGCCGCCACCCGGCGCCCGCCCCGCAGCCGTCCGGCCGGGCGCGCCCAGGTAGCCGGACCTTGTTGTGACTTAAGCTGGCGAAGCCTGAGGCGGAGCGGGAGCGGGGGCGGGGGCGGCCCCGAGGTGCCCGTCAGGCAGGGGGCGGAGAGCGACCGCGGCCCGCTGAGTGACAGGTGGGAGGTGCCCGGCCGCGCCCGGCCCCCACCGCCCACCCGCGGCGCGGGGGCGGGGTCGGACCGCCGCTGCCCCTCAGGGGAGGGGGCGCCACCAATCGCCAGGGTAACTGCTCGGGTCGGCGCTCCTGCTCCCCTCCCCGCAGGGTACCGTCCGCGATGGAAAATTTTGCGGCAGGTGTCAGAAGCGTTTGTAATTCTCCGGCTCAGGTGATCCCTGAATCCTCGCTCTCCGTTCTTCACGGCCAAGTAATCTCCCAAGCTTAGGGTTCCCCAAATTTCTGCTTTGTTTTCACCTGCTATTTAGATAAAATCGGCAAGCATTCCTGATCCTCGCTTTTAATGCAGTTTTCCCCCCAACAACCTTCCTTTTTTTTTTTCCCTTCAGGGAAAGAATCCGACGAACGTGGAAGAGTAATGAAGCCTGCAATTGCTAGTTATGGAAAGGCCCCCAAAGTCGGCCTGGTGCCAGAGGGTGTGCACAGCTGCCATAAACACTTTGGCTCCAAGTCCCTATGTTTTTGTTACAAAGAGTCAATAGAAGTGTTATTACCTACACGAGCCAAAAGGTCCAACGTTATTCTCCTAATTCTCCTATCACGATCCCATGCTTAATATACAGATGTTTACTGATATGTTTGCTAATATGCTAAATACTAGTAATTACTACTAAGAGCAGTAAAAGAAGCAGCTGTATCTTTGATAGATGAAAGAATTGTAAAGGAAATGATGGAACTCTGAAGAGATTAATGATTTGAAAGGACGGGTGATAGGGCCAATCGGGAATAGAAAGAAGAAGGGGAAGAAGTAAATAGACGAGAAAAGCAGTGAGAAATAAAGGATGGGGGGAAACAAAAGCGAAGTGTCAGAACTCTCTTCTCATAGCAATCCTGAAGAATTTCAACAGTTCAACTACTGCACTATTGTTGTCCAATAAAATGCATTATATCCTGCTTCCCAGGGAGCATAGTGAAGAAAAGCAAGCATTAAAATGTATTTTCAAATTACTGTGACTATACTGTTTTTCTATAAGGAATCGTCTGTCATTATTTCAACAAAGGACAAATACAACATTCACAGGAAGTAAGATATTTGATGGATTTTTCTATTTTTAATTTTTTAATTGTTTTATGAATAATTTACATACAATGAGCCGTGCAATTTGATTTTTACCTGCCAAATACTTTTGTTTGTTTCAAGTTTTTATTTAAATTCCAGTTATTTATTCTTTTGAAACAAAGTATTATCCAAGAGGTTATTATCCAAAAGAAGACATACTGGAAATATGGTGTGCCACAGTTATCTACTGTTGCATAACAAACTACCACCAAATAACAACCATTTCATTTGCTTATGATTTTGTGGGTCAGCAATTTGGACTGGGGTCAGTTGGGCAATTCTGCTCTTCTTGCCTGGGGTCACTAATGAAACTATGGCCTCCTGGATGCATAGGCTGGGACTGTGTGATCTAAGGACTCTCTGTTGAGATGGCTTGTCTCTTCTCCCTGTGTCCTTACCCTCCACAAGGTCAGGTTGGCCTTTTTCTCAGGACAGTCTCAGGAATGCCACGTTTTTTTTAAGCTTTTGCTTAGGTTATATTTGCTAATGTCCCATTGGCCAAAGCAAATCATATGGCCCATCCAGTAATTAAGTGGGGAGGGGCCTACACATGGGCTTAAATAGGGGGAGTATTTAATTCATTGGTTGCATTAGTTTAACAACTTACCACCATTTGCTTTGAGGGAACACACTAATCAGTTTCTTGTGGATCATCTGGTTGGTCACCAAAATCAGTGGTATCCTGTGACCTAGCACTGTAAATATGTTAAAGTTCACATTTCTTGTTCTTGGAATTGATAGTTCCTCATAATCTAATCCTATTTACTTATAAAATGAACAAATAGACCCAGGGAAGATAGGGGGAAGGGAGACAGTATACAACTATGTTTCTCAGTAAAGAGTTTGGTGATTATATATATAGATGTATCATTTAGCTTTATTTTATTCTAATATTTTCAAGTTATGAAACAAAATGAAAAAAATTCTACAGTCACTTAAATTTAATATCCAGTATTATTGGGCAGCAGATTATTAAAAAAGAATATAAATTGTGTTTAATTATTAACTAATTTCTCCAAAATGCATGTGGGCAAAAAAATTTTTGAACTGATCTTGATACTTTTTCATGATATGTATTAAAAGTAGGCAGGACACAATATGGATTAAATATACTTACATAAATTAGGAAAAGATTTTTAATATTTTCAGATTAACACTATGTATTTAATATTATATAAAGCGTTTATATACTACCAAAAAGAAGCCAGTGTCTCTCATTTGTCATTTATTTGCTCTAGGAAAGAGAACACACCTATAGGCAATAAAAATTAGTATTAGAGTATTAATTAGAGTATGAATAGGGGTTGCACAGAGTAGGCCGTTAATAAATATTTTTGAATGAATAAATGATATTCTTCCATGATACTATATTTAGAAATAAAAAAATAAAAGTAAAAAAAAACTCATATTTTAATGGAAACTTCTTTTAAAAAAAAGATTTTATTTATTTGAGAGAGAGAGCAGGAGAGCACAAGTGGAGGAGAAGGGAAGGAGAGGGAGAAGCAGACGCCCTGCCGAGCCGGGAGACAGATGCTGGGCTAGATGCCAGGACCCTAGAATCATGACCCCAAAGGCAGACACCTAACTCACTGAGCCACCCAGGTATCCCTTAATGGAAACTTCAACTTTCAGAAATCCTGTTTAAAACATAAGTTCCTCACTATAACTCTACAAAGGACATAAGGTAAGTTTTATAATCCCATTTTCCAGACTAGGAAACTGAGACTCGGTGAAGTTAAATGACTTGCTCAAAATCACAGAGCTAGTAAGTGGTGGACCTAAATTATAAGATTCTCCTCCACGATGCCATCTTTCAAATAGCTAAAAGTAATGTCAAAGGACAAAACAAACTGCTTTCTATATTATACAAATAATGTCCTTACAAAACCAGTACAATAGCATTCATCTAGCTCTTCAATATATTGTGAACTTCTAGAAGGTAGCATGTGACTTCTATTTATTCTTTCATTCAGTACAAAAATATTAGCTAGGTGCTTTGTTAGAAAACAATGTAAAACATAGTCTCTGCAGACAGCCTGGGTGGCTCAATTGGTTAAGCATCCCACTCGTGATTTCAGCTCAGGTTATGATCTCAGGGTTGTGGGATCGAGCCCCACATCAGGCTCCCTGCTTAGTGGGGTCTGGTAGAGATTCTCTCTCTCCCTCTGCTTCTGCCCCTCTCTCAAATCTTAAAAAAAAAAAAAAAAGGTCTCTGTCCCTGAAGAGCTCACATTCTAACTGGGTTTGGGGGAAAGCATAAAGCAATGTAATATATATTACTAAGGTATTACAAAGTTCTATGGTGGTGAGAAGAGAGCCACTAATTCTGCTTTGTGGAAGTACAGGAGATTCAAATGTGAATCTAAGTCATTTTACTTTCTCAATTTCCTCTTAGAGCACTTAGATATTTTGAAGGTACCCCCTTAAGAAACTTAAAAAATATGAAACTATATTTAATTTCAATTTGGTTGTAAACTTCAACTCCATAAAGACTTCATCCTTCAAAACTTAATTCCTAAATTAAAAAAAACACATTTCCTCATAAGAAAGTTTAGCATACATGAAAAAACCTCCAGCTATTATGCAAAAAGATCTTTTAATTGCTCTCTGCAGAAAGTCAAGCCCATATTCTGTTCCAAGAGGTTTACAATAAGTGAAAAACAATTTTTGAAAAGGGGCCAGGGGATATTATTTTCATCTTTTCTGATAAGAGTCCAGATTTAATGAATCTGGGGAAGAGCCTTTTTTCACTTATGAGTTAATGACCCTCTATGACCAGAATTATGAAGAGGCACAAAGCAATTAAAATCTCTGGCCTGAAGAAGCTTATTTACCATCTATTTCATTTGCTTATTGATTCATTCAATATAGACTAGAAAAAGACTAGAATATAGACTAGGAAAAGAAAACCAGGCAAAAGGCAAAATTTTTACAAATTCGTAGTTCAGAAAAAGCCAAAATTAAAGCTTAAGATATAAGCCTTTTTTGCTATTTTTAATCATAAAACATTCACAAAAATTAATATTTTACCATCTTTAAGCATACAGTTCAGTGGCATTAGGTACATTCACACTGTTGTACATCCATCACCAGTATCCATCTCTAGATCATTCTTGTCAACCTGTAGTAAAATGCCGCACGCATTAAATAAGAACTCCCCCTCCCCTCTCCACGCCAACCCCCCACTAGTCTCTTTTTTCTTCTTTTTAGATTTTATTTTTAAACAATCTTCACACCCAATGTGGGGCTCAAATCCACAATTCCAAGATCAAGAATTGCATACTCCATCAACTGAACTAGTCAGGCTCCCCACTTCTAATTTCGGTTACTGTGACTTGCCTATTTTAGGTACCTCATATATGTGGGGTCATATTTGTCCCTTCATGCCTGGCTTATTTCGCTTAGCATAATGTTCTCAAGATTCATCCATGTTGTAGCATCTAGCGTAACTTCATTCCTGTTTACGGCTGAATAATATTCCTGCATGAATGTACCACATTTAGTTTATCCATCTGTTGACAGACATTTGGGTTATTTCCAGCTTTTGGCTTTGGTGAATACTGCTACTGTGAACATGGGTGCACAAATATGTGTTTGAAACTCTGCTTTCAACTCCTCTGGGTACATACCCAAAGTGAAATCGCTGGGGCATATGGTAGCTCTGAGTTCAATTTATTGATCTCTACCATGGTTTTCCACATCAGTCATACCATTTCACATCCCCATGAGCAATATACAAGGTTCCCAATCTCTCCACATTTTTGCCAATCCTTTTTATTTTTTCTCTTATTTTTATAATAGCCATCCTAATGTGTGTGAAGTGGGATCTCATGATTTGTTTGCATTTCCCTAACGATTAGCCATGTTGAACATCTTTTCATGTGCTTACTGGCCATTTGTATATATACTTCAAAGAAATGTTTATTCATACCCTTTGTATAACAAACTTTTGACCACAGAGTAGAAAATCATCCCTGGGAAATGGTGCCAGCAAAATTTCATCAGGCAGAATTAAGTGAAATCCTACTTTTTAATCTATAAAAAGAACAGGAGGATACTGTGTACTTGCTGGTAGTTATAACTCGAAAGTACAAAACGCATTGTAAAGAACAAAAATACAGTCAGTTCCTTAGTGACACTCCCTAGGATATGGATAACCCTTAGTTCCTCGCTTTCTTTGCACTTTCATGCAAAAACTGTTATTGACTACCTAATGTATTAGGTGTCTACTGCTGCTATAATAAATAACTACAAATTTAGTGCTTTAAAACAACACAAATTTATTCTTTCTGTTCTAGAGGTCAGAAGTCTAAGATCATGGTATTTACAGGGTTTCATTCCTCTAGGAGGCTTCAGGGGAGAACACCTTTTCTTCCTTTTGTCAACTTCCAGAGGTGCCTGCTTTCCCTGCTTCAAGGTCCCCTTACATCACTCTGACCTCTTGCTTTTTATTTAAAAAAAAATTTTTTTTTTTTAGTTTTATTGATATAACTTACATATAACAGCATGTAAGTCCAGGATGTACAGCTATGAAAGGAATACCACAATAAGTCTAGTTAACATCCACCACCTCACATAGTTACGTATTTATTCCCTTGAGATAAAAACTCTTTTTTTGGAGCAAGAGAGAGAGAGAGAGAGGAGGGGCAAAGGAAGTAGGAAAAGGAATGTTAAGCAGGCTCCACACTCAAGGGCCTTAAGACTCTTAAGCCTTGGGGCGCCTGGGTGGCTCAGTGGGTTAAAGCCTCTGCCTTCAGCTCGGGTCATGATCCCAGGGTCCTGGGATCGAGCCCCCACATCGGGCTCTCTGCTCAGCGGGGAGCCTGCTTCCTCCTCTCTCTCTGCCTGCCTCTCCACCTACTTGTGATCTCTTGTCTGTCAAATAAATAAATTTAAAAAAAAAAAGACTCTTAAGCCTTAATAGCCTCACTCAGGGCTCTATCTCACCACCCTGAGGTCGTGACCTGAGAGGAAATCAAGAGTTGGGGGCTTAACTGAGCCACCCCATCGCCTCTGAGAACTTCTTACATGATGAGAAACGTTTAAGATCTACTGTATTGACTTTCCAATACGCAATACAGTATTGTTAACTGAAGTCACGGTGCTCTACATTACAACCTCTTGCTTCTACAACCATCACTCCTACTAATGACTCCAAACTTCTTGACTCTCATTTTTGAGAAACCATTGGATTACACGGATAATCTAGGTTGATTTTCCCATCTCAAGACCCTTAATCACACACACACACAGAAAAGATCCTTAACCCCACTGCACCAAGTTCCTTTTGCCACGTGAAATGGCCTATTCACCGGTTCCAGGGATTAGGAAGGGTACTTATGTGGGGCACCATTACCCTATCACAACTACTATGTGCCTGGGAGTTCGAAGCCGAAAAATGATAGCTTTCAACATATTCCGCAGAGATCACTTCTTTCTTCCTTTAACCACCCACCTCGTTCACCAGTAGTCAGAATGCGTTACCGGCTCTTGAATCGTAGAACCAACTAGTTCTTTGATCGGAGTTCTGCTGATAAAAAGAATCACAAAGTCACAGCTGCCCCCCTTTATTACTGCCGTTGTTTTGGTAAGGACTTATATAAGATAATTGAAGCCACTTTCCCAACTAGCCGCTGTACCAACTAGGTCCACCGCATTGCCATTAGTGGCGGGGGTGGGGGTGGGGGGCAGTAGCGGTAAGACCTTAACGGTGCGCTGGGCAAGTAACGGCCTCCAAGCCTCATTTCTTCACGTGCGCCTTCCCACTCGGAGTCGTGGGCCTGTCTTCCCCCGCCCCGACACCCGCAGTGGGGCGCGGCACAGAGAGCCTCTCTAGGCCTCCGGCGGGCCCACGGCGCTCTATGACGCCCCCCCACCCCCCGCGAGGGGCCACGAGGAGCCGGCGCGCCGCACGTTTGGCCCCCGCCCAGTTCCCGCGGTACTCGCGGCGCTCCCTCTGCACCCCCCACCTTTCCCTTTCCGCTCTCTCCGCCTCCGGAAGCTCGAGCCATGCCGCTGGGAGCCGCGTGTGGGGCGTGCGTGCGCGCGCTAGCGCGTGCGCGCGACCCTAGAACGCCGCTGGCGGCGCGCGAGACGGCGGCGACGGCCACAGCACCCAGGTAAGCGGCGCGCGAGCAACCCCTTCTTCCCCGCCCGCCTCCCTCGCCTCCGTTTGGAGGTCCGTTTCCTGTCTCCGGAGCCCAGGCAGCGGCGAGTCCTCAGGGTTGGTGTGAGGAATCCAGCGCGGGAGGTTAGGAAAGGCGGCCTGGCCGGGACCCCCACCCCTTTGCTCCGTGGGCGCTGCTGCCCAACCAGCCTCTCCAGTGGTGGGTGTAACCACAACAAAGGCTTCCGAGCCCGCGGCCGGAGGGTCCTTGGGGCCTCCCGCACCTCAGCCGGCCCCTGTGGGAACCGTCCGGCCTACCCCCAGGATGCGTTCGGGTATGGGCCGGGGGCCGGGGTCGGCCCTGAGTCAGGAAGTGGGGGTAACTGGGAGCCGGGTTCGGGTCGGCGCCGCCCACCTCTGAAGACTTGACTCTGAACTCGGGAGTCTGAGGGCGGCCTCTCAGTTATCTTCTGCTGCCCTGGGGGGGCGGGGAAGGGGGTGGTCAAGAAGAGGTGGTGAACGGACCCTTGACTCAAGTCCTGGAAAACGGATTTTTACTTAGGGCCGGAATTTTCATACCCAGTCGGTTACCTTATTAGGAGCATATTATACACCTAATTACAGAAATAATGTGATGTCACAGTAACGAAATGACAGTTTGAAAAATGCCAGATTCTTATTTGGTATTTGTATCTTATTTGTATCTTAAAAAGCATTAGTATTTCTGTTGCTGGCTCTGCGGGAGTTATACAAATGGTAAGTGTCCAAGTGACGCCCAGGCAGCTTTTGACAAATAGAGGTTTTCACTGAGCCCCAGAAGAGTTATTAAATGAATTAGCATTTCATTTCTATCCTTTCCCAATATGTTGTAAAGAGAATCGTGACAGTCATAAGTCCACATTTTCATTTTCCAATGTTAATTGAATCTCACTAACTTTGAAATAAATGTTATGGGAAGGATTGCCTAGTGGGTGGGATGGTTGGATAATTTTTTCCATAAATTCAGTTAAATCACCGCAGTGCTTAAATCCTTACAATAACCCTATCTGTTGGGTATTATGCCTAAAAAGTCTCCCAGGTGTTTCGCGCCACCTCTCATGAACTGTGAGCACTTGGTAAGGTGGGTCCTTAACAACCATTGAAGGTTACATCAACCATGTAAATACAGATCAGAGGATAGTTAATTCTGGTGTGTGTGGTGGAGGTATGGGTGTTGGAGGGGAACAATTGTGGAAAACTGTCAAGGGAACTAGCTCAGGGAAAAGCAGTGAATTTTCTGCTTACATAGCAGAAAATCTTAAGCCTCCTAGCTCCAAACTCCTTCATCAGATAAACATTATTTGAATGTCTAATGTTAGAGTTCCCAGTTTAGTAAGGAGATAAGGCACGAAACTGTTAGCTATGAAAAACGGATTTCAAAAAACTATCTAATTATTTGGATTACAAATATTTGTTAGGATTTAGACCTAGTTGATAAAATGTTATGGTTGGGAAAATCATGTCCTCCTAATGCATGAATTCCCTCTGTAGCATCACAAGTGGACATTGAGCTTTTGCTCCAAAATCTATCTAGTGACTCATGGCTCATAATCCTAGAAAGTAGCCCATTCCATTTTGAGCAATTCTGATGTTGATTTAAGAAAAGGTTTCTTTAAAAAAAAAAAAAAACAAGTTTTGTTTTTTCTTTTTTTAATTTTATTAAAAACAGGTTTCTTATACATTACATCTGTTGATGGAAGTTCTACATCTGTAACTACAAATAATAGCTCTAAAATCTTTTTTCATATCACAGTCCTTTAACTGAGCATACCCTTTCTCTTAACCGTTACTTTTACTAACTATGAATCCCTTGTTCTATAAAACATTGATCATGACTTAGATTCTAGACTCTTCACCATAGCACTGAGAGCTAACTGCTTTATTCAAGAAGTAGTTTGACCAAGCAGAATGTAATGCAGGTTACCCCAAGATTGCATATTGCTATCCTGGGATGACTTAAGAGCATTTTAATGTTTTGATTTCTCAGTCATTCTTTTGCCACTTGGTAAGCTCCAAGTCTTTTTTCAGTGAACGTTCTTTGAACTTGGGCCCCTCAGTGCACCTGCCCTTCTCACCTTCCCTCATTCTGTGTCTGTGCTATTATTGTGTTATTATTTGGCAGTTTCAGAGTATACCTCCCCGTTAGGTTTTTAGCTTATTCATTTTCCTCTGCTTGTTTCAATACAGCATAACCAGTAAGACGGCTGACTCTCTGGACTCAAATCCTGACTCTACTGCTTTCTAGCCACATGGTCTTTGAACATGTCAGTTAACCTCTGTGCTTCAGTTTCCTTGTCATTACCAGTATTAAATGGTCAGTGAAAATAATCAGTGGCAAATGATCAATGAAAGAGTGCTTAGAATAGTGCTTGGCACGTCATAAAATCTCTGTGAGTGATAGCTTTTTTTTCCACTTATCCATTTGAGTCCTTAATTTCAACTGTCTATCTCAGTTTTTTTTTAATTCACAAATTTGATAAAGCTTGAAATCATAAGAGGCATACTTGACACTTATCAATTTAAATTATTAAAGCCATTTGAATTGCTAGGTCTTAGTCTCTTCATACCTAATGTAAGGTGGTAAAATTTTTTCCTTTCAGGACTGTTGGGAAACTCTAAGGGTATGGAAGGGTATTAGCTCTAACTTGAATTATTTTGCCATGCACCTTCATAGGGAACTTTACGTAGGTCTTACCCAAGATTATCAGGGATCGCAAAATTGACTTGATATGCCAAACACATAAAGAGGAGGCTTGTTGGAAACATTTCAAATTTAGTGACTTCCACAATTGTCACTCCTTGTCAGAAATACCTTTGTAATTCACTACCGTCTTTGGACAGGTGGTTTGGTCACAAGCTCAGATTGGGATAGAGAGGGTCATAAGTTAAAGTTCTGAATTCTTGTTACCTAGGTTAACACTTTTTAATTTACTCAAGGCTACCACTGGTTTAGTTTGTGGTTCCCATGAGGTTTTTTTCAGTTTACTTTGTTAATGGAAAATTGCTACATAGCAAATAAATTCCAGCAAAATGTGTGACAATCACATGTGTATTTTTTTTTAAAGATTTTATTTATTTATTTGACAGAAATTACAAGTACACTGAGAGGCAGGCAGAGAGAGAGAGAGAGAAGGAAGCAGGCTCCCTGCTGAGCAGAGAGCCCGACGCGGGACTCGATCCCAGGACCCTGAGATCATGACCTGAGCCGAAGGCAGCGGCTTAACCCACTGAGCCACCCAGGCGCCCCTCACATGTGTATCTAATTTTAACTGTACAGATCCTCTTTTTCTGCACAGAACTGTTCCTAAAACCGTATTGCTAAATAGATCCCGTTTTCCTTTAAAAGTCCCCTTGATGAGAAGATCTTGTTATCTTGCAGTTTATTATTAGATAAATCATAGATATCATAGCAATGTATTTTAAAGATTTAAAAAAAAAAACCCATATCTTAGTTAAGGACCTTATTTTGAAGCAGAATAAACAGTGATTAATAACATGATCTTTAAACTTTGCCTGCCTGCCTGCCTGCGAATCCTGGCTTTGCCACTTACCAAGCTGTGTGACTCTGGGCAAGTTCTTTTAAGATTTTGTTTATTTATTTGACAGAGATCACAAGTAGGCAGAGAGGCAGGCAGAGAGAGAGGAGGAAGCAGGCTCCCTGGTGAGCAGGGAGCCCAATGTGGGGCTCGATCCCAGGACCCTGGGATCATGACCCAAGCCGAAGGCAGAGGCTTTAACCCACTGAGCCACCCAGGCACCCTGAAAGAGTTGTTTTTTAAACTAAAGTAGGGAAATTTATGCTCCAGGCAATTCCATAAAACCATTTGTTTTTAAATTTTGAAGAAACTTTAAAAAACAATTTTTTTAAAGATTTTATTTATTTATTTGACAGAAATCACAAGTAGACAGAGAGGCAGGCAAAGAGAGAGAGAGGGAAGCAGGCTCCCTGCTGAGCAGAGAGCCCAATGCGGGACTCGATCCCAGGACCCTGAGATTATGACCTGAGCCGAAGGCAGCAGCTTAACTCACTGAGCCACCCAGGTGCCCCATAAAAACAAATTTTTTAAAAGATTTTATTTATTTGACAGGGAGAGCACAAGCCAGGGGGAGAAGCAGGCTCCCTGCTGAGCAGAGAGCCCAATGCAGGACTCGATCCCAGAACCCTGGCATCATGACCTGAGCTGAAGGCAGCCACCTAACCAACTGAGCTACCCAGGCATCCCAAAAAACAATTCTTTTGGTTTTTTTTGAGAGAGCACGGGGAGGCAGGGGTGGAGGGAAGGGCAGAGTGAGCAGGACAGAGCTAATCTTAAGCAGGCTTCATGCTCTGTCTCATAACTCTGGGATCATGGATCTCACCACCCTGAGATCCTGACCTGAGCAGAAATTGAGAGTCAGACACTTAACCAGACTGAGCCACCCAGGCAACACCTCCCCTCAAATTTTTTAAATCACAAAGGTATTTTTAACCATGTAATAAAGTGAAAGAGAAAAAAAAAAATTTACCTGTAACCCTTTTTTATTCCATCCCTTGGTATTTTGGATCAAAGAGTTAATTACCTTACAAAAGAGGGTAACTTTTGGGAATTTAATGGCAAAATAATGTAAGAGCTGGCCAGCCTGCAGTGGCTGTTTTGATTTATTGGTTTCCTTTTTGAACTCAGATGAGCAGAGTTGGATTGACAATGATCAGTCATACTCTTTTTTTATTTTTATTTTTATTTTTATATTTTTAAAATTAAGTAGGCACTATGCCCAACTTGGGGCTCCAGCTCGCAACCCAGAGATCAAGAGTCATATGCTCAAATTGCGGAGCCAGCCAGGTGCCCGTCAGTCATACTCTTTGTGATGTGGTGACCCATGATCCCAGGCCTATGCCAGGTTCTTTATTTTTACCTTCTATGGGCTTCTTCACCCTCATTCCTCCTCTTCCCTCACAGCCTCATACTCTTAGCTGTTTATTAGCTAAGAACTGGTCCTTCCAGGCCATGCTATGTAATTTTGTTCCCATGAGGAATTCAGTATCATGTGTTTTAAGTTTTATATAATTGTTCATTTAATTCTCTTTAGTAAATATTATTTTTGTAGATCTTAGCTCATCCATTTTGACTGACATATAGTATGTCAGATACAATATTTTGCTTATTCATTTTCCTCTTATTAGACTTTGCGTTTTTCCTAACTCTTTGCTGTTACAAACAATAGTGCTGTGATGAACATCCTTTACATGTGCCCAGAAATACAGTTCGTAGGTGGCAAAACCAAGTTTGTGTCTGACTCTGTTCATTCTTTTTCATTGTGCAGACTCCCAGTCTACTTAATTTATTGCAGGGACACTGTATAAAAACAGTAATGGAAATATTAAAAATGTAGTGAGATAGTTGGTTTTCTTCAAACAGGTCAACTTAATTTTGCTCTTTTCCCCCCTGGTTTTTATTTAAATGCATAAATTGTATTATTAATCCGGTATGGATAAACAGTTTTGTATTGTGCATTTTTCATGCTGATATATCACCTAAATCAGGGGTCCTCAAACTTTTTCAGTAAAGGGTCAGTTGATAAATATTTTAGGCTTTGTGATAAATATATTGTAGTCTATGTCACAGCTACTGAACTCTACAAGTATAGTGTGATAGCTGTCAGAGACAATATCTAAACCTGTAGCTGTGTTCCAGTAAAACTTTATTTACAGAAACAGATGGCAGGTCAGATTTGGTTCATGCACAGTAGCCTGCTGACCCCTGATGTAAATAATTTTTTTAATGGAGTCATAGTATTTTTTCATTTAAGTTTTTTCAGTACAGGTAATACTATAATGCATACCATTCTTTCTTTTTAGTACTATATTCTTAGGATGAATTTCCAAAGTGAAGGTACTGATTTAAAAGGCTGATAGGTTTTTTATGGCTCTGAAAATTAATAGCCAAATGCCAAGGAGATAAGTTTCAGTTTTTATAAATTAAAAGAGTAGACTTTAATTTGACATCTAAAACCTATTAAATATCTTTGAGGGTTTGTGGAGAAGGCATCCTTCTGTTGATAGAGTTTTGAAACTTATGAGGGCATTGATCTGTGCTATGGGAAATAATATTTCTTGTATTTATTGTTTAGGTATAAGTTATCTGATTTTTCTTTAAACTTTTAAGATCTACTTACATATCTTTTCTCAATTTAAATATAATAATGTGTTAGAATTTTAAAACTCACTTGTACTAACCATAAGAGACTCTTAATCTCATGGAAACAAACTGAGGGTTGCTGGGAATTGGAGGGGATAGGGATAGGGTGGCTGGGTTATGGACATTGTGGGGAATATTAGAGTATTAGTGCTATGGTGAGTGCTGTGAAATGTGTAAGCCTGTACAGACCTGTACCTCTGGGGCAAATAATATATTATATGTTAATAAATAAAATAAAACTCACTAGTACTTTGATTAATCTTCACTTAGCTTGATTTTCCCTGAACATTCTATACCATTTGCAGACTGGCAAATTTAATTTATATGAACAGAACAATTACAATTTTAGTATATTTGATTTTCTCAAGTACCTTGGACATCTGGCCAGGGATACTTATATATCTAATAAAGGAAGTCTAACTAAGCACTTAGACATTTTTAATAAATCTGGTAAGTTATTAAATAAGCATCTAAAAGTTGATTTTGAATAGTTAAGTTTTTATGTTTATTATGTCAGAATCTCTTAAATTCTTCAAAACCTTTAAGGCAGAGTAAGTTACCCAATGATGATAGGATGTATTACCACACATACCTCTCATCTGTCTTATTAACCTATTGCATTAGTACTGATAGTTTGAGTTTGGTTGATTTTTAAATCATGTTTGTACTTGTTTTATAGGTTGCAGGATCACTTAAGCAATAAAAGGCTCCAGAGTATCATGGTTGATTGAGAATACAGATTACATGTTTTTTTAATTGTCGTAGAATTAATCATAATTTGAATATACTGAGTGCACAATTGGATTGTTGGCTGTATATTATTAGAAATTTATATGTACCTTTCCTTTAATGTACCTCATCTTATTTGCCCTTTTGAATATCATTATGATTTTGAATATCATATAATAGCTTTCCATGGAAGTACTTTTTCATTTTTAAGAGTGTTTTGTGTGTTTTGTTTTCCAGTACTAAATTTTCCAACTTGGACAGTGGAAACCCCTCCTTTTTTTTTTTTTTTTTTTTTAAAGATTTTATTTATTTATTTGACAGAGAGAGAGAGATCACAAGTAGACAGAGGCAGGCAGGGAAGCAAGCTCCCCACTGAGCAGGGAGCCCGATACGGGCCTTGATCCCAGGACCCTGAGATCATGACCTGAGCCGAAGGCAGCGGCTTAACCCATTGAGCCACCCAGGCGCCCTGGAAACCCCTTTAAACTAGAGCCTTTGTTGTATTATCACGGTATCAGGCATATTTGAATACTGTACCTTCTGATAACAGTAAGATCTTCTAGGCCCTTGTTTTTCTTTACCTCCAGAAATAGAATTAACTGCCTTCCAAGTCATTACAGTTTTTTGACTTATGGGTTTTTTTTTTTGGTTTGGGGTGTGTGTGTGTGTTTGTTTTTGTTTTTGTTTTTTAAGTGGAGAATAGTATTAGAGGTCAAATTCTAAATTCAAGATGGCTTAGCTGATTTGGGGGAGGTTTAACACCATCCCTTCTTATTCTAAACTCTAATTGTACTTATAGAAGGCAAATTTTCCTTAGGGTTCACCTAGGTGTATGGCTATTTACTGAGGTATATGTTTGTAATAAGCTTGCCTTGAGTACTCTTGTGAACTGAACTTGTTTCACATCACTGGTACAATTTATTGTTACCCTTGTGCCTGATTATCACTTACTGAGTTACTTTTTTTTTTTTTTTTTGGTGGCTCTATTTTTTTGTCATTTCTCTGTAATCAAACTTCTCAGTTTGGGATATGTAATTACTATAAAAAGTGAAAAGTACTGGGAAATTATTCTTTAGTTTGATGGTAACACTGGCCTCTTTTTCAGATATATTTTTACCACCATGGATCGGTTTATAGATGTATCAGAAGGTGAAGTGGACCATTCCTTCTTTGACAGTGACTTTGAAGAAGCAAAGAAATGTGAAAGTAACACAGTTTTTGGCAAGCAAAATGATGACCCTGAAGAGAGAATAGATAAAGATACGGAAAATTCGAAATTTGGAATACAAAAAAAGGAAAATGAAAAAAAGGAGGAAATTCCTCCAGAAGAACACCCTGTAGAAAATGATAATATGCAAATCAGAAATTCTTTATCATTGACCACTCCAAGATCAAAAAAATTGTGGGATGCTACAACAGGGCATAAAGTACACTTGCCCACTCCAAGGAGAATTCCTAAAATTATAAAAGAAGGTGAGGATGATTATTATACAGATGGAGAGGAAAGCAGTGATGATGGGAAAAGACATGTCAGGTCCAAGTCAGCTAAACCATCTAATAACTTTAAAAAAAACATAAGTAAAAAGTATTCCAAAAATAATTCCTCTTCCTCCTCTTCCTCTCTGTCTTCCTCATCTTCAAGTTCAGGCACAGATTGTTCAGATGCAGGGTCCGATAACTGTATTTCTGATTCATCGCCATCATTAAAGAAACGTCTATGTGGTGTAACCCACTTATCACCAAAACAGAAATATAAACCAGGAATGAAATCAGCAGGAATACAGCCTTCAAGTACTAAACCAAAAGTCAATGACTACCCCGAGGAATCGGAAGATACTGTGACAGATGTCACTCCACTGTCAACTCCAGACATCAGCCCTGTTCAGACTTTTGAACTGGGAGCATCAAATGATCAAAAAGTAAAAGTTAAAAGGCAGGAAAACGTGAGTCAAGAAGTATATGGAAATGTTGAAGATTTAAAAAATAATTCAAAATCTTTGAAATCAACCAAAAAAGGGCAAGAAAAACATGGGCCTGATCTCACTTCAAAATCTTCAGTGTTAGATTCCAATTCAGACCACAGATACAAACAAAAAGCTTTACATGACACAATGGATCTCAATCATCTTTTGAAAGGTAATTTTCTTTTTAAAAGCTATAAATATTGGACAAATAGTAAACTTCATGGTATATTGAGCTTAAATACCAAATACTGTGAATTTGCACTGGTTTTTCTAAAATAGACATATTTTATTGTTTGGGATAATTGATGTAATAACTTTACCAAATATCCTATTTTACCTTAAAAATACTTGGAATATCATTAGTTATAATATTGAAAAGCTAATGAATGAGGACTAGTAACTACTACCCTAATTTTGTTTAGTTTCTTACAAAGTCATAAAGTTTGGAGGGACCATATAAACAACAGAAATGAGAGAAGTGGAGACATGGTTTTCACATTTGAGAGATATGGGCATGAGATAGATTTCACTTTCTTCTTTAAGAAAGGCAACAGTACTAAAATTAAAATAACCTGACCTGTTGTCTTCATATCAGAGAAAGTGGCAAGAAATGCTACCAAATGAAATTTTGGAATAAACCTTAGGGAACTATTCAGACTTTAAAGGTTAAAGAGGATTACTTGAAAACTAATTACCAAGTTGATGAAATAGCATAATTCAGGTGGCAGTTCCTTTAAGATACAAATTTTTTGAAGTATTATTGACACAGTAGTCTATTGGCTTCAGGTATATATCACAGTGATTCAGTACTTTTTTATAAATTATGAGATGATGCCCATGATAGGTCTAGTTACCATCTGTCACTGTGCAAAATTATGACAATATTGTTGACCATATTCCTTATACTGTATATTACATCCCTGTGACTTATTTTATAACTGGAAGTTTGTACCTCTTAATTCCCCTCACCTCTTTTGTCCCCCGCAACCCCTAATCCTTCCTCTCCTCTGGTAAGCAACAGTTTGTTTCCTATATCTGAGTCTGTTTAGTATTGTTCTTTTGTTTGGGTTTTTAGATTCCACATACAAGTGAAAGACAAACGGTGTATTTGTCTTCATCTTATTTCACTTAGCATCATACCCTCTAGGTCCATAGCACCACAAATGGCAAGATATCTTTCTTATCACTGAGTAATAATTGCATTATATGTATATATCACATCTTTATCCATTCATTTGGCTATGGATACTTCGGTTGCTTCCATATCTTGACTATGGTTAATGATGCTGCAGTGAACATAGGGTGTGCATGTCTCTTCAAATTGGTGTTTTCATTTTCTTTTGATAAATACCCAAAAGTAGATTGCTGGATCATATGGCCTTTCTGGTTTTAATTTTTTGAGGAACTTCTATTGTGTTTTCTGTAGCTGCTGCGTCATGTACATTCCCAACAGTGTAAGAGGGTTCCCTTTTCTCTGCATCCTCAGCAACCCCTGTTGTTTTTGTATTGTTGATTTTAGCCATTCTGACAGGTGTGAGGTGGCATCTTATTGCGGTTTTGGTTTGCATTTCCCTGAAGATTGGTTATGATGAGAATCTTTTTCGGTACCTGTCTGCCGTCGTAGGTCATCCTGTCATCTTTGGAAAGATGGCTATTCAGGTCTCTGCCCTTTTTTAAAAAATTAAAGTGTAATTAATACACACTGTTAAAGTTTCAGGTGTACAGTGTAATGATTGAACAATTCTGTATAGTTTTCGGTGCCCATCGTGACAAGTGTACTGTGAATTTCCTTTCCTTATTTCACCATCCACTCACCCACCTCATCTCTGATAACCACTAGTTTGTTCTCTGTATTTAAGAGTCTGGTTTTTTGTCTTTTTTCTTTGTTTGTTTTGTTTCTGAAATTCCACATATGAGTGAAGTCATATGGTGCTTGTCTTTCTCTGACTGATTTCTCAGTATTATACCCTCTGGGTCCACCCATGTTGCAAATGAAAAGATCTCATTCTTTTTTATTGCTGAGTAATAGTGCATTGTACATATATACCACATTTTCTTTATCCATTCATCTATGTATGAACACTTGGGTTGCTTCCTTATTTTGACTACTGTAAATAATAAATAATCAGTAAACATAGGGGTCCATATATCTTTTCAAATTAGTGTTTTGTTTTGTTTTTTAAGTAGGTTCTACACCCAGCGTGAAGCCCAATGTGGGGCTCGAACTCATGACTCTGATATCAAGACCTGAGCTGAGATCAGAAGTTGGATGCTTAACCAACTGAGTCACGCAGGTGCCCCATAAGTTAATGTTTTCTGATTTCTTTGGATTAAATACCCAGTAATGGAATTACTGGATCATATGCTATTTCTATTTTTAATTTTCTCAGGAACCTCCCTTACTGTTTTCTACTGTGACTACACCATTCTGCATCCCCACCAATAGCACATGAGGGATTCTTTCTCCTGTTATTTCTTGTCTTTTTCATTTTAGCCATTCTGACAGGTATGAGGTAATATTTCATTGTGGTCTGCTCAGGTCCTCTGCTCATTTTTTAATCAGGTTATTTTTTTGATAGTTTTTGAAAGTGTAAGTTCTTTATATATTTTGGGTATACAAACCAAACCCCTTATCAGATGTATGATTCAAATATCTTCTCACATTCATTTTCATTTCATTGATGGTTTTCTTCACTGAACAAAAGCTTCTTAGTTTGGTGTAATCGTATTCATTTTAGCTTTTATTGCCCTTGCCTGAGGAGACTAGTCCAAAAAAGATACTGCAAATACTGATGTCAGAGAGCTTACCGCCTATGTTTTCTTCCAGGAGTTTATGGTTTCAGGAGTTACATTCAAATCTTTAATCCATGTTTAGTTTATTTTTGTATATGGTATAAGATGGTCCAGTTTCATTCTTTTGCATGTATCTGTCTGGTTTTTCTAACACCATTTATTGAAGAGACAGTCTTTTCCCCGTTGTATAATCTTGTCTTCTTTGTCATAGATTGACTGTATATGCGTGTGCTTATTTTGGGGCTCTCTGTTCTGTTCCATTGATCTATGTGTCTGTTTTTGTGGCACTCCATACCATTTTGATTACTAGAGCTTTGTAGTATAGTTTGTAGTATAGTTTGAAATCAAGAAGTGTAATACCGTGTTTTTTTAATTCTTTCTCAATATTGGTTTAGCTATTTGGGGTCTTCTGTGGTTCCATACAAATTTTAGGATGCTTTGTTCTAGCTCTGTGAAAAATGCCATTGGTATTTTGATGGGGATTGCACTAAATCTGTAGATTGTTTTTGGTAGTGTGACTTTTTAAGAATATTAATCTTCTAATCCATGAGCATGGTATATTTTTATAAGATACAGACTTTTTTTAATTAGTAAAAATTTTTATTGCTGTACTTCCGTCAATTTATTATTTTTTGGACATATCAATTCATTATTATTATTATTCTTTAGTGTGAAAGAAATAGTTTTTTCCAGATGAGATAAAAATAGCTTGAAACTTTATCTTTACTCTAGTAAATGTAACTGTAAAATAGTTACTTGAAGATAACATTTTTAAATGTGAATTGTATTCTCTGTTTGAAATGCAGTTGAAAAAATAAATCTTTTGGTACATAATTTACATATGGTGGTAATGTAAGAGTATAAACAAATCCCTTAGGTAATCAAATGATTCTCATAGTCAGATGGGTAAAGTGTTTTGGAGGAGTTTACACTTGTCCCCTTTTTTATAGGTTTTCTTTTCTCTTTGCTCTGATTGTGTACCTACTGATTGTTTAGTGTGTCTGAAAAATCAGGCTCTTGGAATTTGGCCATTATCATGTAGTTGTTAAGCCTCCACCCCCTCCACTCAATCTCTTAAAACTTTCAGGATTGAGTTTTTTTGTTCTTGCCCCTTTGCTTTTTCCACTAACAACCAGAGTGATCTTTTAAAAATAAAATCAGCCTTACTACTTTCTTTCTTAACTCTTCCATGGGCTCACTCTTATGTTAAGAATAAAATCCAAATTCCTTATTGTAGCCTAACAGAGTCAATGCCCAGTGATTCTCATCCCGGGCAATATATTAGTGTCACCTGGGAGACTAATATTAAAACAAACACAAAACAAATACTGATGCCTAGGCGCCACAGAAATTTTGATGCAGTTAGTCTAATAGGCTATTCCAGTTGATGAAAACCATTACTGTACATTGTGTGGATATTTCTTGCATCTCCTTTAAAAAAAAAATCTTTTATTACCTTGCTCCAGTCACAGTGCTTCCTTACTGTTCCCAGATACTTTGTTTTTATGGGCTATTCCCACTTGCTGTTGCCTTTTTTCTTTGCATAGACACCTTTGGTTTCAAGTTTAATGGTATATATATCATCTCCTCAGAGATACTTTTTTCTCAACGTTCTATTTTTAGTAGCTTCACATTCCTGCCCCTGGCTCTCTGTCACAAAAGCCTGGTTTCCTTCCATCAGGATACTTACCAGACCCTGGAATTAGTGTGATTTGCTTATTTCTCCCACTAGGTTATAAGCCACATGAGGGTAGGATCTTAGTCATTGCTAGAATCTTTAAATCTATTGACACAAAATAGGCAGTATTTGTCAGTGAAGGAACAAAGGGAAACTTCTGTTGTTGCATAGCTGCAATGGTCAGGAAGCATATTTCATACATTTCACTGACATTTGATTTTTTTTTAACAATTACCTCTTAGATTGGCATCTGAAAGGCACAGGATACATCTGTGCCATAGTCAAAATTACAATTGCTAATATATTTTATTAATATTCTTTTTTAGGGGGGCGCCTGGGTGGCTCAGTGGGTTAAGCCACTGCCTTTGGCTCAGGTCATGATCTCAGGGTCCTGGGATCGAGTCCCGCATCGGGCTCTCTGCTCGGCAGGGAGCCTGCTTCCTCCTCTCTCTCTGACTGCCTCTCTGCCTACTTGTGATCTCTGTCTGTCAAATAAATTTAAAAAAAAAAATCTTTAAATATAAAAAAATATATATATTCTTTTTTAGGGAAAATTTTGTGAAGCCATCCACTGTAAAAATTTTCACTTTTTAAAAAAATTTTATGGCCACTTTCTAGTGTATAAGATCAGTTGTATGATTCATGAGGTTGATGATTGATCAAGTTGAGGACTTCCCTGTCTTCAACCCTTCCAGATAGCCAGCGCAAACCCCAGTCTCTACCCCAACAGTTTTCAAACTTTTTGGCCTTTGGACCAAAAACATTCACACTCTTAAAAATTATTGAGGACCCCAAAGAGCCTTTTTTTGTGTGGATTATATCTATTAATATTTATCACATTAGAAATTTAAACAGTATTAATTCATCTAAGAATAATGGTAATAAACCAATAATGGTAATAAGGATGTTTTATGAAACATAACTGTCTTTCAAAAAAATGAGTAATTTTTGCCAATCTCTGATGCGTGGCAATAGAAGATAGCTGGATTCTTGTACTGGCTTCTGTATACATCTGTTGTGATATTTTGGTTAAAGTACATGAAGAAAAACTGGCCTCACAGATCTTTAGAAAATGGAGGAGTATTTTAATGCCCTTTCAGTTAATTTTAGATATTCTTTGATACCAAGATTCCACAGGTATTAATTTCTTAAATGTTAGTTACAATGTGACATTTGAGACTAATTCATAGTGTATTATTGTATAACTTATTGATCTTACATTTTGAATGTGTCTTTTACCCCTTCATAGTTTTATAACAGAATTTATAGGTTATTTGGAAAATACTGGTTTGTTGAGCTTACAAATGACATATTTCATAATACACTATGTAAAAATTATAGTTGTTAATATCACTACCAATCTCATAAGGAGGCTTTTGGGAAGCTTTCAAACTCAAGTTTGCCAGAAATCCTGATTTTTACTAAAACACTCAGATTTTATTTTCACCAAAAAATACTGTCAGTTGTTTTCCTTGAAGTTGACATAATTTTCATTTATATTTATTTTTAAAGATTTTTTTTTTTTTTTAAGTAATCTCTACACCCAATGTGGGACTTGGATTCAACCCTGATATTGGTCACATGCTCTACCAACTGAGCCAACCAGACACTGCAACAGAATTTGTTTTTAAAAATAATTTCTGTAGGATAAAAATTGGAAGGTGTTTGAAATTAAATTATTAAAATGTATCTGATCAGGGGCACCTGGGTGGCTCAGTCATTAAGCATCTGCCTTAGGCTCAGGTCATGATCCCAGCATCCTGGGATTGAGCCCCCGCATCAGGCTCCCTGCTCTGTGGGAAGCCTACTTCTCCCTCTTCCACTCCCCCTGCTTGTGTTCCCTCTCTCGCTGTGTCTCTCTCTGTCAAATAAATAAATAAAATCTTTAAAAAAATTTTTATCTGATGAGATAATGTAGACTGGTCACTGATGCTTTGTATTAATAATGTGCATCTTAATATATTTGCTTTTTTTCTTCTGTGCTATTTCTAGTGCTGAGTTCTTAATTTCAAATGTGATTTACATGTCTTTAAAAGTAGCATCTAACATTTGGCATATAAAGTATCTCATAAAACTGTCTTTGGGGCACTCCTGTTATCAGGTCACCATCTCAAGGTTATGAGATTGAGCCCTCAGTATGGAGTCTGCTTGTCCCTTTCTCTACTCCTACCCCCAACTCATGTGTGCTCTCCCTTTCTCTCAAATAAATAAATTAAATTTGTAAAAAAAATTTTTTCTTGAAAATTAAGTTGAGGGGCGTCTGGGTGGCCCAGTCATTAAGTGTCTGCTTTCAGTCATGATCCCAAGGTCCTGGGATCAAGCTCCGCATCAGGCTCCCTGCTCAGTGGGGAGCCTGCTTCTCCCACTCCCCCTACTTATGTTCCCTCTCTCACTGTCTCTCTCTCTCTCTCTCTCTCTCTGTCAAATAAATAAAATCTTAAAAAATAAAATAAAATTAGGTTAAAAACAGTATAAATGGATATTGAAAACAATGTTATAGAAAATTAGTTAAAATGTGTAATATGGCTTGCAGGTTTTATTGTGTTTTTTTAATACTGTTTGACTAAATTATAATTTGCATTTTAAGGGCCCACTGTTCCATTTCTTAAGTACTTTTTGGTTCCACAAATTACTAGTGTTTTTTAAAGATTTTATTTATTTATTTGCTAGAGAGAGAGAAAGCATAAGAGGGATGGGGGGAGGGTCAGAGGGAGAAGAAGAAGGCTCCCCACTGAGCAGGGAACCCAACTCAGGGCTTGATCCAGGACCCTGGGATCATGACCTGATCCGAAGGCAGAAGGAGCTGCTTAACTGACTAAGCCACTCAGGTGCCTCTTAATTCCACAAATTACAAGGACCACTCTATCCTAGGACTGAGAGGGTGAGAGAGAGGGAACACATCCAATAACAAGGTTCTTGTAGAAAGAAAGCACTTCACACTTTTGGAATTGTCAGATTTTTAAAAGCCACCTAATGGAAAATAATTTGTGATACCTGAGCTTTTTGTTCAGGACTGTCAATGATCATCTCTTTGTATTAGGATGATTTTGGATCCAGGAAACAGAAATTCCTAATGAAACAATGTTTTTTACCTAACAAGAATTCCAGAGATAGACCAGGTTTGAGAGTTGGCCAATTCAGTGACTCAAAAATGTCCTTAGAGACCTAGGTTCTACCACTGTGTTCCCCCAGCTGTGGTATTTGCTTCATTCTTAGGCTAGTAGGAGATGTCTGTGGCAATTTATAGTATTTACATTTAGACATGAGAATGTCCAGAGAAAGGGAAATTGTCTCTTCCTCCGGCTCTCTTAGAATGCTTTGATCTGACTCACTTAAGTCTCATTGCCCAGAATTGGTTATGCTCCTATTTGTAAGACAGTCATTAGCAAGAGAATAGGGTTATTATGGGCCTGATTCCCCCTGAAGTTAGGAGTCGGAATCCTAAGGATTCCTGAGGAGGAGAGAGGTCAGCCTCCTTTTAGGGACAGGGCTTCATGGGGTAGGTAGGTGTCTTTAAAAGTGAGGCGGGGAGATTTGTTAAGACTTAAGGAGGAAAGTAGAAATGTATGCTAAAAGGGAAAAGCAGACTCCTTGTGTTTATCCACAAGGCCAGAGTTTCTCAAGCTTTAATATGCATTGCATAAGGGTCACTGGGTATCTCAGTGGTTTAAGCATCAGACTCAGGTTTGGCTCAGGTCAGGATCTAAGGGTTGAGAGATTGAGCACCTCATCTGGCTCTGCACTGAGCAAGGAGCCTGCTTAAGATTCTCTATGTCCCTTGCCCTCTCTTCCGGGGATACAGGTCATTTGGAGAGCCTCTTAAAGCAGATTCTGGTTCATTAAATCTAGAGTAGAAAACCCAAAGAGCCACATTTCTTAGTCAATGCAGAAGTGATACCAAAGCCAATTCAAGGACCTTAATGTTGAGTTTCAAGACATTAAAAATCTATTTGGTTTCCTTGTAATAAAATGATGTATCCCTCACTATTCCAATCTAATTCATTTTTGAAACTTAATTGGATATGGAAAGCCTAAGTATTATTCCCACCCAAAATCCCTAAACAGTTTCTCCAAATATAAATGAAGCACTGAAACACTGTTCAGCACAGGAACTAAGCTAAATGTAGAAGAAAAATTTATTCATAATGCTACAAGATAGGGATCACCGATCTGAGTGACCTGATTCTAAGTACTGCTGAGAGCTTTTAAAGGCACAGGAACAAAGGTGGCATTTTGCCACTTGGTCCATCTGTTACTGGAGTCCTTAATACAACAATCTACAATGGTTTTTTATAATAGTAAGAGATTGTATACACTAATTATAGCTATCAGTTTATTGCATAAAGCATTTCTTTGTATTACTTCAGTTTTTCAGAGTTGTGATTCATACTCAATTGACCCACTGTTTTTCAGATCCAAGAATAATTTCCTAAGTTTTCTTTGTTTTTCTTATAAAACTGAATTGTTGGACCTGGTGAGGGGGAGATATGTGCATGGCCAAGCTATTCCTTTTTTGCACTTATTTCTCAATATGTTTTATCACTTTCAACATCTGTTCTACGGGCTGTTCTAGACCTCTTTGGCTGAGCTAATTTCTTCACAACCTTTTCCACCTAACCTGAAGAAGACAAGAGTGATAATGCACAGCACATCCCACAAATTATGAGCAGGAGATGGGATCCTATCAGAGAACAGCTGAGGTGGGAACACAGTGTAATCTGCATCCTCTCAATTTAAACATTGTCACTAGCTTCAATGCAAAGATGCAATGAAATAGTTTTATTGTTTTGAGAAAAAAAAAATTAGTTATTAAAATATTGGGCCAAAGTTCAGATGGTGAGGGATGCCTTTAGAGCCAACAGTGTTAATGTTATTGATTGGTTTAAAATAACATGTTAACAGGTTTGTAAATTTGAACTATAAAATATTAAGCCTCTGAAACAATGGTTAATCAAGGAATGTAAAATCAAGTATCCCAATTACAGGCCAGAGAATAGGAAACAGTTTTGAACTTGGTTACTTACACAGTGAGGGGAAGAAAATTCTAGAAGTAGAATCAGAAGACTTTTGGCTTCTGAGTGTTATCCATGTGACCTTAGACAAGCAGTAACTATTCTGTGCCCCAGTTTCTTCATTTGTAGAATGAGGCAATTGATAGGTTGCTAAGGTGTATTCTAAATTCAGGGTTCTGGGGTTCTATAAGAACTGTTAGAAGGGAAGATTAGTGTAGCCTAGTAGTATAAGATATTTGACTTTATTTATCTGATAGCTGACTTCAAAGTAGATCTTGAAAATTTAGTAGAATTTCTAAATAATTCAGCTTCTTTTATCTCAATAACATGACTGATTTGGGGGACTTCCTGTCCCCACCCCAAGCTTCTCTTTGCTATATTTATGTTGAAAAGGTGTGGTTGGAATTGGTTCTTTGGCCTTGAGCTATAAAGCATTGACTAGGCAGGCAGAGAGAATGTTTCAAAAATGAAATGGTTGGGGGCGCCTGGGTGGCTCAGTGGGTTAAGCCGCTGCCTTTGGCTCAGGTCGTGATCTCAGGGTCCTGGGATCGAGTCCCGCATCGGGCTCTCTGCTCAGCAGGGAGCCTGTTCCTCCTCTCTCTCTCTCTCTCTGCCTGCCTCTCTGCCTACTTGTGATCTCTCTCTCTCTCTCTCTCTCTCTGTCAAATAAATAAATAAATAATCTTTTAAAAAAAAATGAAATGGTGGAGTAAACAAGTTTATATATTGGGTGATAACATGAGTGTGATATTTGCAGAACAATAAATTGACATGACTAGATCTGAAGGTGTGTTTCGGTCTTTGTATAGGTAAAATCAGGTCAATTTAGGAAGAAACTTGATGGCAAAATAGACACATTTTAGAAATGCTCCTCCTCAAATTTTACCACCTAGGTTCTGTATGAAATAATTAGATACCTCATTAGAGATGTATTCTGAAAAGGAAAAGTAATATAAGAGGCAGAAATGTGATTAAGGAAACCCTGATGGGTAAAGAAAGTGCTTAAGCTTACTGCTCAACTGACACCAACGCAGGATGGAGGAAGTGAAGTACCTTACTTGAGGGAAAGGTCCGGACCCGGTTTTACTCCGTAAAGAAGAGGCTGCCTGTCCTGAGATGGGCTCCTGCCTCATCCTCCCTGGTGGCACATCTTAGCCCTTTATTGACAGGCTGCAGCAAACAGGATTCAGAGAGGGGAGTAGGAAATGTCAGATATTATTCTCAACTCACCACCAAGTGTTTATCAACTTTTGAGAAAAGCTAGAATCCGCAGAGAGGCACCAGACTCACAGATGAAAAACATAAGCTTGAAACAGAGCTCAGTGATTTTAGAGAGAGGCTGCAAGGACAACACTCTTTTCCCTAATAAAACTAAGGCATGATTTGCCTTGTTCTCCTGTCACATTTGCATAGTGGTTTTGCAGGGGCTACACTACAATGACAGCACTCTGCAATGAACAAAGAAGCAGATATGAGCATCCAGTTGTCTTGTTTTAAGCCAGGCATTAATATTGGCAAGACTATTAAACTCTGCCCCTCTCCTTGCTAATTTCTTTTCGTTTTTTATAAAAGAATGATCTTAACCTGTCATTGGTTTATTTTCAGATGAATTAATGTCTTCACTTGATATTAGCCAAAAGGCCGAGAAGCAATTGAATTAATGTCTTTAAAGTATTTTTTTAGTTCTAAAATGGTAAATATTGATAAATATAACTCACATGAACATTTTTTGGAGGGTCCTGAGACCAAGAAATTTAAGAACTTCTAGGAGGATAGAATTAGAATTTATCATTTCTGGTGTATTAGAGAAAGAATTAGCATAGTTAATCTTCCTAAAAGGGGAAAAAACAACAAAAAAGCATTTTAAAAAAGGAAGATTGGAGAAAGAGCTCAAACAGTATAAGTAGACGGTTTTAACTTACCAGAAGATACCATCAGGGCATCTTTAAGAATTTAAATCAAATCCAAATTAAAAAGACATTTTAAGTAGTATAGGAGGAATGAAAATAAAGAGGAGAAAATGGAAGTATCAATCTTAATAGTTTACAAAATAGAATTCAAGATGTGAAAAGCACAAAAGGGACAAAAAGAAGTGTTTTACATTTATAAGCTGACCAAATCTACAAAAATGATTGAACAGCCATTGATTTGAAATTTGTGATAAAAAGTAGATAAGAACTAGATCATGAGATGAGCAAAACCATAATCACTGTGGAAGACTGATTGATAATTAAATTATACACACCAAAATTAATGGCCTATGTATGGGCTGTATTTTGTCTGTTACACAGTATTTTTTTTTTTAAAGTGATGAAATGCCAGTTACTATTGCTAAAAATCAAATCACCCCAACACTTGGGGTGTGGAGAGACTCAGAAGCTGGGTGACTTGACAGTGGGGACTGGAGCCCTCTGAGTGCTGGTTTTTTGACATGTCAGGTGTTTAGGGTCGACCAGGGCAGCTGAAAGAGGGCCCACATGCAGCTTTACATGTGTCCTGGCTTCTTCACATATGGCAGCCTCAGTACAGCTGGATTTCTTAACATGGTGGTCAGGGCTCCAAGTACAGTGTTTAGAGAGACAAGGCAAAAACCTCATCACCTTTTATGACCTAGCCTCAGAATGTGACCATGCCAGTCGCATAGCATCATTCCTTCCATATTCTATTAAACAGTTATAAGCCTTCCCAAATTTAAGAGGGAGGGACACATACCCTCCATCGTAATGGGAGGACTGTCAAGTTGATGGACAGGTTTCAAAACCTGTTCCAGCCTATGGCCACACGCTGATTTGTATTCCTTCAGATACGAGAACACATTCCCCCTTTCTGAAGATCCCACTCCCCGCCACGTCCCACCTCGACATCCAGGGTCTAAATCTGGTCCAAGTACAGCTAAACCTCCTCACTCATGGTTCCTCAGTCATAGCTCTTTGAGTATTTGGACAGTCTTCTGCCAGGAGAGATTAGGAAGGAGTAGTAGATACATTTTCGAGCCACCTAAGTCCTGGTTCTTTTTATATTCTCTCTATAGTTTGACTGAAAATAGATCATTTCCTTTTTTTTTTTTTTTAACCTATCCCTCTCCTCTTTCATTAGTATGGATGAAGTAAACCATTGGTCCTTTCAGCATCCTTCATGGGATTCTGCTTAGCCAAATCCCCCAGTGGCAGGTATTTTCCTTGTTGCCACAGCCAGCAGTTTTGCTAAAATTCTGCCACTTCATCCTCTACATCGACCATCTCCTCCAGACCCTTCCAGCTCTACTGTCACCTGGTCTCAAAACTAATACCTTGTATTTTAGGGGTTTTTTATAGTAGTACCCTAATTCCTGGTACCAGATTTTGTATTAGTTACTGTTGCTCTGATACCAAAACCCAAAGCTTAGATGCATAAAGCAGCAGCCTAGGATGATTCAGAAGACTAGGATCATAATGCATGTGCATAGCCCCTTTATGTGGTTTGATTTCCTCACAAGGTGGCAGCCTCAGTCTAGTCAGACACAGAGGGTGGCTCAGGGCCCCAAGCACAAGTATTTCAGCAAACAAGGTGGGAGGGTGGTGGGGTATTGCATCTCCTCCTTCCCTAGCCTTGAAAGTCACAATTTGGGCTGTATCATTTTGGTCCACACAGTCACAGGCCTGCCCAGATTCAAAGGAAGGGGATAGGAAGAATGTCACAGAATTCCTCATCTGACAAGTTGTTCATAAAGAAGACAAAGAAATCTAGTAAATTTGATCATTATTCCTTGAATTGTGACCCCCCAACTATAAGTATTGGACTTTTTCTTTAAACCTTTAAAAAATAAACCATTGGTGGTTGTTTTGTTTTGTTTTGTTTTTTTAATAGGGATCATGAACATGTCTACGGTGGATTTTTTTTTTTTTAAGAACATATTAGTAAGGACTTAATATAGCATGGAATAAAATTTCTGGTGATAGCATAACATAAATTTTTTTAAATGCTGTGTCTCAGCATAGATGAAAGTAAAGCTGATAGCACTAGTGAGTGATTTGTGTTAGATGACCGACTCAGTAAGTAGATCTAGTGATGATGGGCATGATATCGAAACACTATAGAGAGCTAGAACAAAATTGTTTTGTTAAAATTAGGAAAACAATATTTCTTAAATACGTGAGTTTAAATATATATGTACATATTTATATAAATGTTTGTATTCCTGAAAGTTTATTCAAGTTAAAAAACTTTTTTAGATCTTAATTGAAAAAATAATGGGCCAAGTATTTGAGGTTGCCTCAAACTAAAGCATGTAACCAATTTAGAAAAATATAATAGTGATATCTGGTATCAATATATAAGTAGTACTCCATGTATACTTTTTCTGTCATGGAAAGTGAGTACTATTTTTTTTAATGAATTAGATTGAACTTCCTTTATTAATTTTTTTTGCTATTGCCTTATTTTGCTTCTAAAAACGTTTTTTAAATGCCATTAGGAAAATAGCTTTTAATTCCCTTTAAAATTTAATTTTAAAGGCTTTCAAATGTGGCTAAATTAATTCAGGAACCTTATTAAATTCTACAAAATGTGCATTTCTTGGAAGCAAGATGATTGAATTATGTACAGCGCACCTGCATCTTTCTAAATATGTTCTTTGGGTTTTGCGATTAACTTGGTATGATTTTCAACAAATTACCAACCAGTAATTCTCTAATTTTTCCTTTCAGAAAGCCATTTCTTAAAATCTTTTTAAGTTAAGTTTCTGTAATCTTTGATAGTCCTTGGCTTAAACATAAGGAGGTAGACTTCCAGTTCTTTTGACTTTGTTCAAAAGATTTGACTTTTCTGCACAGTCACATTTTAAAATTGGGGTTCAATTTTTAAGGGGAAGGATTCTTCCCCTTCAAGCTCTCTGCTTTTAACAGTGTAAAATGCTAAGCAAGTAAAAGAATTAAAGGTACTGAATTGCAAACTAATAATAGTTACTTCTTAAAAAAAATACTGTTAACAAATGTTCCAGTCAGTTAATCTGATAGGCTATACTCCTTTTTGGTACAGAGTTAAGCTGAAACATTCAGCAAGTTTAATATTTTTAGAAACTTTGAACAAACATTTGGTAATTGTGATTTACTGAAAATTGTTACAGAAATTTAAAAATTAAGCATGTTAATAAAATTTCATTTGCTAACAATAGTATGCAAAATATTTTTTATTTAATGTATGTATTTTGGTTTATGTTTAATTAGGAATAAAATGTTTGACTTTTACTGTAGCGGTATTTGTTTCAATGTTAATATTAAAAACCATAAAGTATTTTCAGATTAATTTGAAAGTTTCAGCATATTCTGGATTTGTTTTTGCCAGTTTTTAACCCTTGTTTCCATCAGTCATTGCTGAGAACATTTTATATTTTAAGTACGCCCTCCAGTTAACAAAAACAGTCCAAGTTGGAAGTATTGGTGTGTTGATGCACTTTTCCAGAGGTTTCTAACCTCCCCAACTACTGAGCTGCCTTAAGGAAACATAAAATGGACATGACAAGGGCATTTTCTATAAATTATACCTGCCATAGAACTCATAACATTTACATTTCTTTATAAAATATTTTCACCATTCAGCATGTAACTTTTATTCCCAAAGAATCCAACAAAACTTAAAATTCTAAGCTGCCTCTGAATTTCTTTCAACATAGTTATAGTCTGGATGTCATTAACACTATTTCATACATTCCTTTCCATTTAATAGTTTCCATTTGTAAGAGTTAAGCATCAGTACGCACCACCATGTTGCTGTGCTCCTTCAGTCATTTTTTCCTTTTCTTGTTCACTTCTTTAGCTTTTCTGCAATTAGATAAAAAAGGACCACAAAAACATCACTTTGATCAGCCTTCTGTAGCACCAAGGAAAAACTACTCTTTCACAAGAGAGGAGGTGAGACAGATTGATAGGGAAAATCAGAGGCTTTTGAAAGAACTGTCAAGACAGGCTGAAAAATCAGGAAGCAAAAGTACGATTCCTAGAAGATCGATTGTTCATCCCCCTAAGTTGTACCATAGTGCCCTCAACAGACAGAGGGAACAGCAAAGGATTGAAAGAGAAAATTTGGTAAGTAACTAAAAATTTTTAGTCCTCAAAGAAAATGAATTGTAATGATTTGTAAGGCCAACTTAACAGGAAATGAGATACAGCCACATTTTAATAATGTGAAAGTAAGTATAGATATGTATTGTATAAAATACATAATGAGCTATGAGCTAGAAGGTACAATATGTGTGCTTTTTTTTTTTTCCATCATCAAGCTGTATTTTAAGGGAACGTTAAATGAAAATACTGAAAGCTCCCTTACTTGGCTAGGTGTGTTAAGTCAGACAGTAGTATAGGAAATGGTATTCCAAGGATCAGATACGCGTATCTTCTGTAAAGTGTTCAGTCACTAGCCATATCTGTTTCATTGTATTGTATCCTTGTTGGGCTGCTACTTGAATGTGTGGAAGACACTGATTATTTAAAATTCCAAAGTTAACACTTCGGTGTTCTAAGGTATATGGGGACTGTTGAAAATCTTCCATTAAAAACTATTCTTCATAGCCTGTGATTTTCTTCATAAAACTATACTCATCATAATTGCTGATGTCTGCTGGGCTCTGAACTAAATGCCATTGTTCCAAGTGTCTCCAAATATTAGCTTTTTGAATCCTGCAATAATTTCTTTCTGGTGGGTATTGTTTTCATGCCCTTTTTACTGATAGAATCACTGAGACCAAGGGGGATAAGGTAACTAACCTGGGGATATAGAGCGAATGAGTAAAAGGCTGACCAAGATTTTAACCACAGGTATTGTCTTAAACTAAAATTAGACCCTAATAAGTGCACAAATTCAGAGCTAAAATAATTGAGAAAACTATTATTAAAATGACTGGAACAGTTTGCAGAATCCATCCTCATGATATTTCATCACCAGTACGCCCTATTTCACCATGTGCTTACCTAAACCTGTACCAACTCTTGTAAAATGTTTTCTTGCCATCACTAATTTTTTCTTTGCTATCACTAATTTTAAGAATTGGGGAGCTGAGAGTTGTATTTACAGAAAACAGTAAAGTCTTAAACCCTTCAGGAGGCTTACCCTACATGTGGTAATGAGTAGGGACCAGCAAAACAAGTTGAAATGAGGTTGATGTGTATAGCTTTCTGCACGTGACTAGCAGTTTTTCTAGATTCATTCATTCAAGATTCATTCATTCATGATTTTTGAAAATTTGAAATTGTGTCATGAACATTCGGGTTTACTCTGGTGCTTATTTCATTTGACAAGTAATTGCGTAGTCCATACTAGTCTACAAATTTTAGGTCATTTAGCCCTCATAGCAACCAAATAACGTAGAGACTGTTGTCATGGAGGAGAAAATGAGACACTGAGTGGGACACAGTTACCTTGCTCAAGGTAACAGAAGCATATGCAGGCTACCAGCTTTGTGATCACTTTTTTAAAACAGCTTTTTGAGGTAACACACACACCATAACCATTTAAGGTGCATAATTCAGTGGGTTCTGATGTATTTAATTTTGTTGATTTGGAGTAAAACATATAGAACGTAAAATTTGCTATTTTAACTGATTGAAGCGGTCAGTTCAGTGGTGCCATCAGTATTTCCAAAACTTTTTTCATCACCTGAATGGAAACCCTTTACCTATTTATAACTCTCTTTTCCCCTTCCCCCCAAGTAACCTCTAATCTACTTTCTGTTTCTATGAATTTCCCTATTCTAGATTTCATGTAAATGGAGTGATAAAATGTTCGTTGTTTTATGTTAGGCTTATTTCACAAAGCATAGTGTTTTCATGGTTCATGTTGTAGTCTGTATCAGAGCTCCATTCCTTTTTCTGGCTGAATAGTATTCCACTTTATGTGTGCACTACATTTTGAATATCCATTCATCTGTACATGAACATTTGGGTGATTCCCACCTTTTGGCTCTTTTGAATAGTTTTGGAGTGAACATTAATATTTGAGTATCTGTTTGTGCCTGCTTTCAGTTCCTTTGAGTGTATACTTAAGACTGAAATTGCCAGATCATATCGTAATTCTGCTTATCTTTTTGAGGACTCTGGGTTTACTTTTGAACAGTTGAAACCATTACTATGTAGTGGCTATTCTGTATATTAGGATGAACCCTGTTAACAGCTTCTGTTTACGGCTTCTGTCATCTCTCAGGTCAGTTGTACATTTCAGCTATTTTAATACACTGAAGAATTACCACTGTTTTGTTCTTTTTACTTGGCATACTTAGTAGTTTGCCTATGTGAGCAATATTTTTTCCCATTTGACAGTAAGATCTTTGGTATATTGAAAACAGTAGAAATATAATATGAGCCACATGTATAATTTAAAATTTTCTAGTAGTCACATTGAGAAGGTCAGTCAAAAGAAGCAGGTGAAATTCTGATAAACCATTTTATGTACTGAATAAATTCAAAATGTTATAATATGTAACCAGTGTACAAAATTAACAATGAGCTATTTTGCTTCTTTTTTTCTTTTTGGGGTATCCGGTCTTTGAAATCTTAGTATATTTTACATTTAGAACTCATCTCAGTTTGGACTGGCCGTATTTCAAATGCTGTGTTAGCCACATGTGGCTAGTGACTTTGGACATTACAGCTCTTAATCAAAAACTAATTCATGCAGAAGTGAAAAAAGTAACAAAGCTGAAAAGCAAAATAAACATTTTATTATAAAATATCATTATGTTACTGCAGGGAGAACTCATCTTCACATTTGTGTTTAACTCTTCATTCTCTAAACCAAAATAAAACTTTTCTTGGCTGTTTCTACAGTCATTCTTCATAATGACTGATTAATTTTTCTTCTAAATTTATTATAGTTTCTGTTGGAATTATGTTAAATTTATATTTTAATTGGAAAGTATTTGGCACTTCTAAAATACTACCTTCCTGTAGTGTGTCCTTCCATTTATTCATGCCTTCTTCTTTTTAATATTTTTTTTCAAAGATTTTATTTATTTATTTGACAAAGAGAGATCACAAGTAGGCAGACAGGCAGGTAGGGGGGCAGTGCTGAGCAGAGAGCCCGATGTGGGGTTCGATCCCAGGACCCTGAGATCATGACCTGAGCCAAAGGCAGAGGCTTAACCCACTGAGCCACCCAGGTGACCCACCTTCTTCTTTTTTAATTCAACCGTTCGTATATTCTACCTTAGTAAAGTTTTGTGGTTTTCTTCAAAACTATATATCTCTATGCTATTGCGCATGAGATATTTTATTACATTTTCTAACTGCTTGCTTTTGTAAACTTTTGATTTTTTTTATCTTATAATCAGCCACCCACTAAATCCTTATTTAGGTCCACATTAGCAAAGAAATTGTTCTGTGCTGAGTAGGTAGAAAGGAAGGGCAGAGATACTGTATAAAACTGAGTGTGCTGTGCATTATAGTTAAAAGCATACTGTTAATCTTTCTGGTGAAGTTCACAGTCTTCATTATATGTTTCAAGAGGCAAATAATTGTCTCCTCATTCACAAGGGAGATAAATAAAAGGGATAAAAAAGAAAAAGTAATTTTATCCAATAGAGGGCGTGCTTGCTACATAAAGACTCAGAATTTGTTAATTTCCAAAAGGGGGACTCATTTTTTAATACATGAATTTTGAAATATTCTTTTTAAAAAATATTCTTGTTAAAACATATTTCCTTATGTTCATTTGAATATAATATGAATCCTATCTTCATGAAAGAGCACCAGAATAATCTTAGCAGAAGGCAAGGATAGCAGGTAAGTGAGGGTACTTAGTTTTATTTCACTTTACGATCTAAAAGAAAAGAGATTATTTCATTATTTTTTTTAAAGATTTTATTTGTTTATTTGACAGAGATCACAAGTAGAGAGGCAGGCAGAGAGAGAGAGAGAGAGAGAAGCAGGCTCCCTGCTGAGCAGAGAGCTCGATGCGGGACTCGATCCCAGGACCCTGAGATCATGACCTGAGCCGAAGGCAGCGGCTTAACCTACTGAGCCATCCAGGCACCCTGTTTCATTATTTTAAATATACTGTCATTTTCCTGAACTGTGAAAAAAGGGTGTGAGGAGTATTTCCCAGATCAGGGAAGGAAGGAAGATTCCTGAAGGAAGGCATAAGGATTAGAGCCTAGAATTCAAATGGAGCTAATTTATTAATTTTATTTTTTTACTTTCTGAGAATACATATACATATATACATACATTACATGTATAGGTAATTAGTCAATTTTAAAGAAATTAAAATATGTAGGCAATAAAGTAGAACACAGTCTTTCCACTCAGAAGTTCCTCTGTTAAAATATATATATTTTTAAAGGTTTTAATTATTTGAGAGAGAACAAGCCATGGGGAGGGACAGAGAGGGGTAGAGAGAGAAGCAGACTCCCTGCTGAGTGGGAAGCCTGATGTGGCTCCATCCCAGGACACAGAGGTCATGATCTGAGCTGAAGGCAGATGCTTAACCAACTGAGCCACCCAGGTGCTCCCAAAATATTTTTAAAGTAAAAGTGATGCCCCTTCCCCATGCTCTTGGACATATGCATGCTCCCACAAGCTCGCACTCTGTCTCAAATAAATTCTTTCTTTAAAAAAAATGAATTAAGGGGAGAGTGATAATGTCACAAAAATGAAGATTTATAGTAAGTCATCTCTAGTGTAAGGATTCAAGTGTGAATGTTGAATAATCAGTACCTTTGCTCTAAGATCAGTCTGGGTTTCCTTCTTCTCTGGTTATTGTCTGTGTCTCCTTTCATAGAAGAAAAAAAGCTGTGATAACTAAGTTTGACTTCAGTTACAGAAAAATAAGAACAGTCCTGGTTTTTCCTGACTGTAGAAGGCTTGTTACCCTTTAATGTCCTTTAAGGTCTTTGTTTTATCACTTCAGAAAGATAAATCACCTTTCCTTTGCTGACAGCTGCAGAAACATTAACGTAATATTCATTTGTTTTAACTTTCTGTTTCCTAAAGAGCTTAGGATTCAGGCTAGATTAGTTTTCTTTTGAAAAAGTATGATACTTCTAAAGAGAAAATAAATATTTGGACAAACTATTTTGGGATTCATTGTTAGAATTTGATTAGAGTAGCAGTTCTAAGATTTTGTGAACCAACAGATTGGTTAAGTAACCAATCTTACCATTTCTCAGTTGATGAAACATAAATTTGCTTAATGTCTGCTATGAGCTATGTAAGACACCAGAAGGAATATTAAAATATAAAATATTGCCCTGTCATATAATTTATAACGTAGCTAGGAAGGTAATACTCTTTTATGTCAGACAACTAGAAAATACATAAAACAGTATTAATAATAGCATTAATATTTAATAACTCTGTACTGTATGCCAGGTATTGCTGTGAACATTCTATATGCATTATCTCACTGCTTGAAACTGACTCTTGGAGATTATTTCATTGTTTGTATCCATATCAAGTCATGTTGTTGATAATCAGTATCAGAGCCAGGATTTAAATCCAGGCCTTTCTAACTAGATAGCTTACATTTCTGGTCACTAATACAAATGTTAAAATATTTTCAACTGTCATTTTAAAGTTGTACCCAGAAGTTCTAAACTGTTGACTAGATTAAAATGTATCTACTTTTGACTTTAGGGTTTATACTGTAATCACTGCTTTGTATTTTAATAGTCTCCATAAGCACGAGCTATTTCTGTTTGCTATTCCTTAGCTTTTGCTTAGCTCCTTATATTCCTATGAGATGTTCAAACTCAATATGGGGTATGTTCCATGTGGTCTGGATAGCATTAATATCTCTCTTATTTCCCAAAGTTTCTGCATATCAACTTGGTAAATATCATTATCAGGACAACGGAATGGGTGTATTCTTTGCCTTATTGTCAAATTATCTCAGAATTGATTTTTTAGAAAATTTTATTTATTTCATTTGACAGAGAGAGAGAGCGATCACAAGTAGGCAGAGAGGCAGGCAGAGAGAGAGAAAGGGAAGCAGGCTCCTTGCTGAGCAGAGAGCCCGACGAGGGGCTCGATCCCAGGACCCTGAGATCATGACCTGAGCCGAAGGCAGAGGCTTAACCCACCAAGCCACCCAGGCGCTCCTTAGAATTGATTCTGATCATAATTCCTTTATATGTTTTACATCTGATGAATAAGCATTGCAGTTTTCTTAAAATTAAAAAAAAAATACATCTAGCCAAGTAAATTTAGGAAATTAGTTTATCCAAAAAATGAGGCTAATACCAGCAAAAAAATCAAAATTGGTAGTTAGCTGAAAATAACAAGTTTTCTGTCCTGTCTCTCCCACCCTCCACAGTTCAGTAGGTAGTTAATAGGGTAATCAGCACAGCAAATGTTTCTCTGCCCAGTAAAATACATTGGCAATGTGATATATAGGAAGTTTCTTAACTCAGTTGTAAATGTCTTGTTCATTCAGGCATGCTGTAGTGTTTTCTTCCCATACTATAAATTACCTTACAGGGCATATATTTTTTATTTTTTTCTTTCTATCCCTTCCAGTGTCTTGCAGAGCTCAGAGCAATTACAAACTGTAGGTAGAAAAGGCATAATCTTAGGAGGTTTTGCCCCTAAATTATACAGCTTCTCTGTATGCAGCAAGAGAAGGACAGCATGTTATGATGTGGCAAGACCATAGACCATACATGGAACCGTGTTTAAATCATAACTCTCAGCTCAGCAAAGAAAACCACTAACTCTAGTTGGGTCTGGCTTCCTGAGGGAGAAAGACCTTGAAAGCCTAAAAACTGAGAAAGGCCATTTTATGCAAACAACAAAAAGCAAAAACAAAACTGGCAGGCTGAGATGTCTCAGTTGGCCCGGTTGCTGTTTCCTGTGCTCTCTACCTCTGCCATTTTTCCCCAGGCTCAGTTCATTTCTGTAAAACCTTCTCCTTTCTCTGAACGGCTCTTCTCTGGAATATTTTGACTTGTTCTACCTCTGGAGTTACTCAGAACACTGATTAGAAGAGTAGGCGGGAGACTGATAAGAACAAACACAAAGTTGAGAAAAAGTTCTGGAGTTGATTGGTGGTCCTGGTTCATAATGACACAAATATACTAAATGCCACTGAACTGTATGCTTTTAAATGGTCAAAATGGTAAATTTTATATATATTTTGCCATCAAAAAAAAAAAAAGAAAGAAAGAAAAACTTAGTTGAGGCAGAGGGAAAAAAACAGATTGTGTGAGAAAACTTGTCCTGTGACTGAACTCAGGAGGCTGGTTTCTTTACTGGGAATCTGAGTGCTGAACAACAACATTCTCTTTTCAAGGAAAAGAGATAGTTGCTGCAGAGATAGTTTAACTCAGTAGAGCGATCATAAAACAATCATAAATCAATTCCTTGATCCATTTGGTCTGCTTAAATATTCCTTTCTTAACAATGCCTGGCAAAATCAAGCAAAAGAAACTCTCTCCAACTTCCAATATGTGAAGAAAGAAAAATTTGGAATGTAACTCATTAGATGCTGTTACTGAATCATATTAAAATACCACAATATTGAATATTATATAGCCCTTACATTCTAGGGGCGCCTGGGTGGCTCAGTCAGTTAGGTGTCTGCCTTCAGCTCAGATCTTGATCAGGCTCCTTGCTCAGTGGGGACCCTGCTTCTCCTTCTCCCTCTACCTGCAGCTCTGCCTACTTGTGCTCTCTATCTCTCTGTCAAATACATAAATAAAATATTTTTCTAAAGTTTTACACTCTAGAGTAGTTGGTTTTCAGATTTCTTACCAATAAAAAATTTTTTAATTTATTTTTATTTTTTTCCAAATTAAATTTGATGCAGAATCTTTAGTATATAATACAGGCAACGTGGAAAGCATAGGGGGGCTGATAGAAGCTAGGAGTGGGGGACCTGAGAGCCCTGCCGACTTGGCCTCTCTTCAGTGCCCAATGTTGGGGCCCAGCTGGAAAGTGAACGGGTTAAAAGCCAGTGCTCAGGAATGATAAACAGAATTTATAGTAGTCTGGATAGGTTTATGGTAATTTCTAGGGTTGAACACACTGGGCTTTTTAGTCCCATTATGTCCATTCTGTGGTTCAGTGTATTTCAGCTTATAGCACCTTTCCTAAGACTGTAAGGCGATGTAAAAGAGAGATGTACCTGTGATCAGGTGTTAAAATCACAGTGGTTTTACAGGATAGGCAGACCCTTAGATTTTTCTGAAAGTATATATTTTCCATATAGTATCTCAATGATTTAAAATCTTTATTTCATAACTATCAGGTTCTATCCAGTATTTTCCTATTTAACACTAATTTGAAGGAGTATCTCTACCCCTATGTTTATCACACGATAGCCAGACTACAGAAGCAGCCCAAGTGTCCACTGATAGATGAATGGACAAAAAGATATCATTATACAATGGAATATTATTCAGCCATTAAAAGGAATGAAACCTTGCCATTTGCAACATGGATGGATGGATCTGGAGAGTATAATGCTAAATGAAAAAGTCAGAGAAAGACAACATGATTTCACTCACATGTGGAATTTAAGAAACAAAGGACAAAAAAGCAAAAATACCAGACCCTTAACTATAGAGAACAAACTGATGGTTACCAGAGTGTGGGGGTTGGAGGATGGATGAGATAGGGGATGGGGATCAAGAGTACACTTACCATGATGAATACATGAATAATGTATAAAATTGATGAATCCCTATATTGTACACCTGAAACTAATGTAACACTGTGTTAACCTTACTGGAATTAAAATAAAATTATTTAAAAAGTATTTGCCTTCTTAAAAACTTACTGCTCTTTTGCTAAGTTATTATAATAACTTACTGCTTATTGATACTTATCTAACATTGACTTTCAAATTGATTGTCTTTAAATTAAGGCTTTATTGAAAAGGCTTGAAGCTGTGAAACCAACTGTTGGTATGAAACGTTCTGACCAGCTGATGGACTATCATCGCAATATGGGTTATCTCAGCTCATCACCATCCTCAAGACAAGTGAGATCCACTCTTGGCCAGTACAGCCCATTAAGTAAGCATATTCAGAATTATTTTGTACTTATGTTTGTGTATTTCATCCTTTTAAAAATATATAACATTGTGTTATTTATTTTATAACAAAATATATAACATATGTTATATATAACATACATATATAATATATAGCATATATATAAGCCGACTTCTGGAATGCAGTCTTATTTTTCACGGGCATGCCTTGTCTTTTGTTAGTTCACTTAATTTCAGGCTTCACGCACAGCATGTAATGGCAACATAGGAAAGAAACAGGGAGATAAAAATTGAAAATATCAGTATTGTCTTCGATAACGGAGAGAATTTCATTACATTTGTTAAAGGAAGAGATAACACTGTTTAAAAGCTGCTGAAACGTTCCCCCTAACCAGTTAAGAATTATTGGTAGTAACGTCCAGCCTTTATATATATTTTGTCTTCAATACTGGATATCTAAAACAGGAATTAGTCTGTAGAGTCATCAGATATAATCCCTCCTGATTATTGATTTGTGATCAGCACACACCCAGCTGGTGGTGGATCCCAGAGAATGTAGCATCCGGTGACCACTTAGCGGTAGGGTGTGTGACATCGCAGAAAGTCTGGACATCCTCACATACAGAAGTCTGTGCTATTACTTCACGTATGCATTCTAAACTATAAAAAAAAGACAACACAGTATTAGAAGAAAGTTGGACTCACAGGGCGGGGATGGGGGGAAGAGAGGGAAAAATGAAACAAGATGGGACAGGGGAGGGAGACAAACCATAAGAGACTCTTAGTCTCAGGAAACAAACTGAGGGCTGCTGGGGTCGGGGGTAGGCAGGAGATGGTGGCTGGGTAATGGACATTGGGGAGGGTATGTGCTATGATGAATGCTAGGCATTGTGTAAGCATGATGATTCACCGACCTGTACCCCTGAAGCAAATAATACATTGTATGTTAATTTTTTTAAAAGTCCCAACTCCCCAGTGCTCATGTGAGTCTTAAACACTCACATGACTAGTAATTCCGTTTATTAATTTCATTCTTCAAGCATCACTTCCTTGGTATAGTTAGTGACTAAGATAGGAGGATCTTGTTCTAGTAATTAATACTTAGCATTGTGCCTTGAATGTGATAAATTGTTGAATAAATTCATAAATAGTTAATACAGATTTTTGGTTTTTTCACTTGAATCACTTGAGCAGCTTTTTAAAACCTTTATCCCCATCTCAAATCTACTGAATCAGTATCCCCTAGTGTAGAGTCTGGGCATGTTTATTAATATATTTTTAATTTCCACAGGGAATTCTGAAGTACATTCCTGTTTGAGAATTATATTAGACTAATAAAAATGCATGTGAGGGAACAAACATTTATTCTGAACTTTAGGAAAGGAAGTTTTTCAGGTGATGATGTATGTATTTAGTTTAAATAAAATTATTTCTTGTTCTTCATATATTTTCAGGAGGAGCTTCTAGAACATCCAGTGCTACCAGTGGTCTCAGTTGTAAGAGTGAGCGACCAGTTTTTGACACGTCCAGTGGCCTGTTACTAAGACCTAAGCCCCCTAATGTTCGTACGGCTTGGTTATAAAAACTTTTTACTTTAAGCATTGTTCATCCGGTTCTTAATGAAGTGCTCTTGTATATTACTACAGTTCTCTGTGTAAACATCTCTAATTTAAGATATGAACAGTGAGTTGTAATTGTATTGTAATTCAGTGCAAAATTGTTTTCAAAAAGACAGTGTGAAATCAGTGTTTCCTATGAGGATGTGTTTCTATGAGATGCATATGTATTTGATAGAGAAATGGTAGTATGCATGTATATTTTCTTGACATAGAAATTGATTCAGCTCCGATATTGACAAAACAGTTGCGATATCACTGCACATTGAACCCAAGATGTTAACTATATTGTTCTTGTTTTATGTGTTTTTTTTTTTAATAAGCTTTGAACTATGAGCATAGCTCCTAAATTTGACTTTTTCTCTTTGCTCCAGGATATAGGTGGTACAGCTCATAATTTGTTTGTAAAACTTGATTGTACACTTTCTTATTATGAAACAGAACTTGAAATTTGTTCTCATTGGTGGGCCTGATTAGATTTGGTGAGCAAATTGAGAGACGCTTGTGCTAGGGCAGTCCTTGTGATTCACCAAAATCATCTACTACCTCTGTATAAGTGTGCTGAGTTAGATCTTAAAAATATAATCAACCATTCCAGACCATTTCAAACTGTGAGTATTAGGAAGTTGAACTGGGAAGGCCCTCTTCCTTATTCTTACACATTCAGGTAAAATACCACTGATGATGCTGAGAAATGAGGTAGACTTTAGAGCTACAGTCCACTACATTGTGAATATGTTGTCCAAGGACCAGATGACCATAAGCAAAAGCAAATACTTGTTGAGCAAAATAGCACCACCAGTTTGAAGAGCCAAGAAGCTGATGTTCGGTTGTGTCAGAACAGTATTTTAGGCTATACTGTTAAGTTGTGTTATGTTTAGTGTTTGCTGTATCAAAAGAGAAGGTAAATAAGAAATGCATGGTCTTGAAGCTTTAGAAATTCCAACTACTGTTTTTAAGAATGGAGAAAGAAAACTAAAGTATAAATGGTAAAGGAAAATATCACACATTTGTTGAGGCTACTTTAAATGTCATCTGATTTCTTGTATTATTTGGTTTGGGCTTTTGGATTGAATCCTGAAGTATCATTTTTGCCAGTGCCACTTTTGAAATCCTAGTAATCTTAATGGAATTAGTAATGGCAAATAGGGTGTAATATAGTTGACTTTTGAAATCAGAATATTTTCTGTCAATCTGTGGACTCTTATTTCATACAACAAAGTATATCTCAGTTGTGGTTGCTTCTTCTGTCTTAATAATCACTTTTTCATTACTGGCCTTTTCAGTATACCTTTAGAATGTAATGGATTAAATGCTAAATCTTTCTTTTTTTAATATGAATTCTTGATCTGTAGCCGCAATAATATTTGTTTAGTTTTCCAGGTTAGCTCAAGCTTTGTAGTGTTTGCTGAACTTATTTTCTGACCACGTTGGGCATTAAGCCAAACTGCATTTTGCTAAATATCAGTTCAGAATTTATTGGTCTTAAGTTGTTATTGATGGATTTTTGTCTAGGATAGGATCATAAAGTGTGTGAACAGTGATGTTAAAAAATATTCACGGGAACATGACCCGACTGTGAGATTTCTCTGCTGCTTTTTTTGGGCTATAATGTTTGTTTATTGTTTGATGCTGTGTTCTGATGACCAAGTTCGCAGATCATTTAGTGCTCTGCTTTATTTATTAATTTTAGTTACACTAAACCAAGGGTGTTTTACTTTGCTGTGTTTTTAGCTTATTGCACTTTGAATGTTTGTATAACAACTTATCTTTATGAAGAGATAAGGTAATGCTGAATTTATAACTCAGCATTTGGACACCTGCCTGATATTGTAAGCCAGTTTTTAAAAATTGAGTTTTAAGTTGTTAGGGAAAGTATATATATATGAAACCTTTAAAACCTTTTCCTTTCATAATGACATTAGTCTCTGAATATATTTTATATGGCCTTTGCTGTCCTATGTCTGGATATAACACATAATTTTATAGGTAAACCTATACTTTGATTTTAGATACTAATTTAATGCCTTTTGTCTTTATTGCTTTGATGGGGAGATTAATCTAAGTATTGCTGACAGTAGGGATTCAACTTGAAATGAATGTTGAGAAGAACAATATTCATCTTTTCAAAGCAGAATTTGTAATTCTCTTGTCGTTATTTCCATGTGATAAGTAAAAATAGAAGGAGAAGAGTTGAATATGCTGTTCTCTGCTAGGAGTCAAGGTACTTTGAAGTTGTTATGGTTTGAGGGACACTTTCATGAAGGAATCGTAAGGATACTATTTTCATTTTCAAGAACTTATAAAAAGGTAAGGGATCCTCTAGCACTACTCTATATTTGGTTCACTTGGACCTAATATTTATACTTTGAAGATTTACATCTGCATCTAGAAATTATACTAATCCAGGATCTAAACTTATTAGGCAAGATTCTAATTGGGAATTATTTTCATATCTGTCAAATGTTAAACTAATGTTGCCTCCATCTTAAGATTTTATGAAAGACTTTTAACTTAAGATTATTTCCTAAAGGATAGCTGTTACTCACAATTTCCTTGCTTTTTTCAATCTCCATTGGAAAGCTGCATTCTTCACTACTACTCCAAATAAAGTTTTTCTGGTTTACTTATAAATGTAGTGTAATGCAGTTGTTTTCAAATCACTGACCCAATGTCCAAAATGGATATCTAGACAACTTTAAAAAGAGGTCATTATGATGCTTGTGTGCTTCTCATCTTCAGATTCAAATACGCAAACTGTGGGAAGTATTATGACCAATAAAAGTGTGGAGACACAAGTTGAATTTATTATATTTTAATTCATAAAATGTTTACTATCTTAAATGCCAAAATCTTAACCTATACATGATTGTATACCATCCGAAAAATGTTCTTAATGATAATGGCTACTTTATTTCCATGAATAAATTAGTAATAAACTTAAAAATCAATATCTTTTTTTAATTTCCCAATCTGTTAATGTTTTAAGGCCTGAAGAATTAGCTTGACATAGTGAAGAGAAAAATGAAAGGATTAAAGATAACTAAGTTTTGATCCTGTACCCATCTCTTAAATGTATTTTCTTTTTTTTCCCATAAATTAAGAAGTGTCAACTGTATTTTCTTGTTCCCATTTTTAAAAATTAAAATAATAACTTTTAGGTGCTTTACACGCCTAAGAATTAGAATGAAGTTGGAAGGAAGGGGTATTAGCTATTTATATCTTTGAAAGTATTACATTTATGTGGGAAAGAGTTTGCTTATAATTACATCGTTGGCCATCTCTTCAGACCCCACATCATGTAATTTGCTCTGTAAAATTGCTATGATGCTGCATTGGACACTCTTAGAGCCTCATGGAATATTTTTTTTAGTGTCCATATCAACATTTCACTTGCATAATGAGTGATAAGAAATACCCTTTTTAAAACTTGCTGCTAAAACATCAGTTTAGGACCTTTTTTTATGAGGGTTTAATAACAACAAAGCTGTAGGAATAAATCACTGAGCAGATCCCGTGGTAGTATATTTGGGTTCCCAACTGTGGAGTTCAAGGATGCTTAGAGCAAATATTACGTCATAGCAGAAAGTTTTATTTGCTTTTAAGGTTCTGGTGACTGTTTTTTAAGCCACTGAGAGATTTCTGGACTCACCATGATACAGTCTTAAGTGTCTATACCTCTTTCAGGGTATACTTTGTAAGTTCAGGTAAGTTGCACTGTTTATTCTAAGATGATGTTTTTAAGGTTTTACTCTTTTACAGAGTAAAATTTAAGAGGTAACGTCATTAATTTACTATAGTGTGACATGGGGTTTTTTCCTAGGAACCTAATTTCACATCCACTGTTTCAAGATGGTAAAAAAAAAAAAAATTAGGTAGTCACCAAAAAACTTTTAAAAACTATGGGTCTAAATTTTTACAGTATTTATGTTACAGTGATAGTCTTCACCAGCAATCACACATTTATTTCATGTATTTGGAAATTATAGCTGATCTCCAAGTTTGCAGTGTACTTTGTTCTCTTGATTTTACTCTGAGACTGATTTATTTCATGAAGAATATACCTTGTACTAAGTAAATACATCTTCTTTGCATGCAGTTATATATACTAACCAGAAAAACTGAATTCTGCCATTAATTTGAGAAGATTTAATTTGAAATTCTATTTTGGGGAATGTGAAAGGGACATGAGAATGGCATGCCAAAGATTTTGGTGTTTGCAGTTCATGTGAATATTACAGAAATACAGAAAAGGACACAAAACATAAATATAACCTCATCTATTGTTACAAAGCAAACCTGCGTCACCACTACCCAGATCCAGAGTCGGGGTGTTGCCGGGACTCACAAGATCCTGGGTGGCTCCCTACCAGGCATGAAGCTCTTTGCCTGCCAGAAGGTAACTACTGTTTAAAATTCTGACACCCTTCCTTGTGTGGTCTTGCCTAGTTTTGATTGTCGTGCGCAAGGAATAAGATGCTCTGGTGTCCGCCTGCGTCTGCGGAGCACGTTTCCGTCGCGGATATCCTTCATGGGGTTGCACGTGGCTGTAATTCTTTTGTTCTCATTTCTGTACGATACTCCAGCGCGTGACCAGCCCAGGATTTATGTGTCCATTCAGTGCTTGATGGACCTCGAGGTGGCTTCCAGGTTTCTGTTTTACAAATGATGCTGATAGGAAGATTTTCAGTAGATGCGTCTGATTACATGTGCCTGCGTTGGTTGGCATGCACTTAGCGGTGGCGTTGCTGAGTTATAGAGCCCACATAGAGTTTTCCAGCCCAAGTGTCCCAGTTGACTCTCGCAGCACAAATCTACTAACTGGCTCCTGTTGCTCTGTGTCCTCACCTAACATTCAGTGTCCGTCATTTTCGTCTAACCATTTGGGTGGGTGTGCGGTGTTATGACGTGATTTAGTCACACTGCTCTGACCGATAATGAGCTCAAACGCCTTTTCATGTGTATTGGTCATTAGGATATCTTGTGTGGAATGTGCCTGTTTTCCTGTGGGTTGAGTGTCCTTTTCTTGTTGATTTGTAGGAGCAGTTACATGTTCTGGATACAATGCAGTCCCAGTGTGTTAACAGTTCTTTTCTCCCAGTCTGGCTTGTTTTTTCACTAATGATGTGAACACAATGCTTAATTTTACGTTAGTCCACTTTATCAATCTTTTATAGTTAGTACTTTTTTTAAATGTTGGGTTTTATTAAATTTTCATTTACCCAGATACAAGAGGATACCTGCTATAGTGTTTTCCAGAAGTTTTGACTTTCACGTTTAGTTATACAGTTCACGTGGCATTGTTGTCTCTTTTTCATGAATGATACCTTTTCCTTAATGGCTGCCAGCTTTATTCCTTGGGCTTAATTTGCTGTTATTTTTCTAATTCCTTGAAATGGATATGCAGTTAACTGATTTTCAGCTTTTTCTTTCTTTCTTTTTTTTTTTTTTAAAGTAAACTCTGTACCCAACGTGGGGCTCAAACTTACAAGCCCAAGATCAAGAGTTGCATGCTCTCCCGAGTCACCCGGACCCCCAGCCTGTCTCCTTTTCCAGTAGATGCATTGAAGGCTATCCGTTTCTTCTGAGCATAGCGTTAGCTGTTACCCAGTTTTGATAATGTAGTATTTTTCTTTTCACTATGTTCAAAATACCCCGAGTTTCCACTGTGATTTCTACTATTTAACCCATGGGCTCTTTTAGAATATATATATATAGGTTTATTCTTTCTTTCTTTTTTTTTTTTTTTTTAAGAGTGAGCATGCCTGTGAGCTCAGGAGGGGGAGATGAAGAGGGAGAATCTTAAGGCTCCTCCATGGAGCTCAGCATGGATCCCAGTGAGGGGCTCAATCACACGACCCTGAGATCATGACCTGAGCCAAAATCAAAAGTTGGATGCTTAACTGAGCCAGCCAGGCACCGCTAGAATATATATTTTAATGGGATGTTTTATTTTTATTTTTAAAGACTTTATTCATTTGACAGAGATCACAAGTAGGCAGAGAGAGAGGAAGGGAAGCAGGCTCCCCTTCCTGTTCAATCCCAGGACCCTGAGATCATGACCTGAGCTGAAGGCAGAGGCTTTAACCTACTGAGCCACCCAGGCGCCCTTAATAGGATGTTTTAAAGTTATGATTGTATTTTTGGTTTATATGAAAAATTGTAGAAAAAACTTGAAACTCTAGATCAGGGGTCAGCAACTTTATAACCCATGAGCCAGCAGCCTAGTGTCTGTTTTGTGGCTTTTACCTTTTTTTTTTTTTTTTAAAGATTTTATTCATCCATCTGACAGAAATCACAAGTGGGCAGAGAGGCAGAGAGAGAGGAGGAAGCAGGCTCCCCGCCGAGCAGAGAGAGCCCGATGCGGGACTCGATCCCAGGACCCCGAGATCATGACCTGAGCTGAAGGCAGAGGCTTTAACCTACTGAACCAACCAGGCGCCCTTAATAGGATGTTTTAAAGTTATGATTGTATTTTTGGTTTATATGAAAAATTGTAGAAAAAACTTGAAACTCTAGATCAGGGGTCAGCAACTCTATAACCCATGAGCCAGAAGCCTAGTGTCTGTTTTGTGGCTTTTACCTTTTTAAGTGGTTTTTTAAAACCAGCAGAAATATTTTTGGCATGTGGATATTATATGAAATTCACATTTCAGTATTCGCACACAAGCTTTCTGGAACACAGCCAAGCTGCCTTCATTCTTCTTGTCCAAGGCTGCTTTTGCAGTATGGAAAAGCTGTGTTGTGTCAAAAACCATCTGGCCAACAAACCCTAAAATATTTACTGTCTTGTCCTTCAGAGAAAGAGTTTGTTAACCCCTGCTCTGGATGGTGTTTTCTTCCAGACAGGATTTACTTTTGCTTCTGGCAGGCAGCAAGGGTGCTTGAAGTCTCAAATCGTGTTAAAACAGAGATGGAGTGGGCATCAGTGGCCACGGGTTATACTTCCCATACTCTCTTATTGTTACAGGGTCATGCTTTGGGGGTCCTAGACATGGTTCTAAACATGGATGTTTACCAGGGCTCCTCTTCCTTGGAAGGCCCTGAAATCTGGATTTTGTCACTTTTTCTCCAAGAGGTTTTCAACTCTGTTTCTAGTTCCTCATCCCTGTGGCTGTTTTCCACATATTGAAGATACTCCCTGGGGAATAGTGACCCTCAAATACTAAGCTCTTTTCTCAGGGCTGTCTTCCTCAAAATCGTGGCCTTGGCCCCATAATTTCACATGCCTTATTAGCTCCCCAGTGCCTTCAAGCAGATTTTTAAATACTTTGAACCCTTTTGTTTTCAGAGGGAGCATTGGTTTGTATTTCCTAGTCTGCCAATATGGAAATGCTTTATAAACCACAAATATACTTGTTTTTTTAAGATAATTCTTGGATCTTTTTTTTTTAAATCAGTATATATTTTTTTAGGATTTTATTTATTTACTCGACAGAGACACAGTGAACAGAGGGAACACAAGCAGGGGGAGTGGGAGAGGGAGAAGCAGGCTTCCCGCTGAGCAGGGAGCCTGATGCGGGACTCGACCCCAGGACCCCTGGGATCATGCTTGAGCTGAAGGCAGCCGCTTAACGACTGAGCCACCCTGGCACATCAAGATAATTATTAGATCTTACAGTGAAATTGCCAAGTGAGTTGTGCTCATCTTGAGCCTAAAGGAGTTTGGGCAGCTGTCAAATACGGCAGCCCAGTGTTCTCTTCCCCAGTGTGTCCTGGTTGGGGGATGCTGATGAACGTGATCCTTCATCCTTTTGTCTTTTCATACCAGTGACAAGCCTGAGGGTAAGCCTGGTCTCCTCCCCCTTTGAACCCCACTCCAAGTCCCTAGTCCTCAAGTGGTCCTGCTGCTACTGCTCTGTTTCCACTGCTATCTCCTTGCCCGCATCCGTTCTCCACACTGAAGCCAAAGTGCTAAAATGGAATTTTGAAGTCAGTTCCCTGCTTAAAAGTCCAGCGGCTCATTTTTTTAAAGTAGGCTTTACGCCCAACATAGGGGCTGAACTCATGACCCTGGGATTGAGTCACATGCTCTACCCACGAGCCACCCAAGTGCCCCCCTTCAGCAGCACTTGATAGGTTGTGGTATACATCTCATGCTTGAAGGAAGCTTGTGACACACATTTTCTCCACAAGGAACATCACTGCCTTCTTGCCCTTTGGAACCCTGCACATCACTTCAGCACTATGCTGGGGGGCCGTTTTAAACCATGAAATCACCAACAAAACACGAAAATGTGAAGACCCTTTTTTAGAGTGTGACAGCTGAAACAAGAGGGCAGAGCCTGCCTGGCCTTGTTTGACCTCAGCTGTGTATCAGGCAGTACCCACGAATGAACACAAAGGGGTTAGAAATAAAATCTTAAAGCGGAGGCCAGTTTGCAAATACGCAATCTGCCAGTAAGGGTCAATTTTATCACGGATGAAAAGGCTGATATTCAAGAGAAGCAGAAAACTAAAAGGAATTCATAGCATGGTAGACTTTGTAAAATGGTCCTTTTAAAGACTTGAAATTCGAATGTAAAGCAGCCAGAAATTTTTATCAGTTACATTATTTGCCCCCACTTGTCCACTCGACACCCTTTGCATGTTCAAGATTCCACCAAACTGGAGGACCCGTCTTCCCCTAAATCTTCCGTTTCTCTCACTCTGGATTGTAGGTGCCTGTTTTCTTCATTTGTTCTTGAATTTAACAAACACTACACATGGCCTGTGTCCCAGGCACTGTTCTGGGCTCCAGTGAAATCAGTAAGAACCACTGCCCTTGCAGAGAGAACTTCCATTCCCTCACAGCCTGGCACGTTGTAGGTATTTGTCAATTTTGTCTCAGCACGAGCTGTGCTATTTATGTATTTTACATAAAGTAAAACAGAAAGGAAATGGTTTAAGATTTAAACACAAACAGTCGAGGCAAGCTGTAAATGCATAAAAAATGGAAAGAACTTTTGAAGGGGGTGTGGTAAGAGGAGGGCTGCATTTAGGGAGAGAGCTTTGCAGAAAGCAAAGTGAGGAATTCCTGAGGGCAGGGCGCTCGGTTCTGAGTTGTTAGCTTAATGTAAACCCTTTCCATCTTCCCAGAGCTTCAGGTGTGTGACAGCTTTGCACAGTGACGGTACAGTGAGGGGATTTGTAAAGCTATGACGTCCCCGGCCAGAAGATGACAGCATCGTGACAGAGGCTTGGTTCTAGGAGTCACCAGTGAATGCGATACTGTAGCAAGGAACTGACTCGGGGGCCCTTTGGGCAAATCTGCACTTCCTAAGTGCCATCGAGGTAACCCTAGCAGAACGGGGAGGCTGACATCTGGGTCACTCGCACGTGGCAGATAATTTGTGTTTAATAAACTCCCATTTCCTGTAAAGACTCAAGAACAATTTTGGTTCTTGGTTGGCCTGGGACCACCCACTATTCATCCATTGCTTTCAGGTCTCAGCTGCTCTTCATGGCTCCTCCCTCACCTAACTCTTAAGGTTTCAAATACTGAAAAGGCTGCTGGCCTTACTCTGAGCTATGCTCCACCGAAGTTCCTGCCCTACTAGCCTGCCCTGCTTTCCTCTCCTCTCCATCAGCAACAGAACTGGGACCATTCACACCATTCACTGGATGAAAAGCAGCATGAGGGTAATGTATCCAGAAGGCCCCTAACACTACATGTTTGTGACCTGGCCTTGAGATGGGACTGAGAAGCTTGCTTTTTGCATGCCTGAGCCTGTCCCATCAGCACAGACAGGCACTACAGTAGGGCAGATGGAACCTTGTTTGTTGTGGTAAAACAAAAGCAGCTGATTTTTTACTGGGGAGGTAGGAGTGAGTAGGTGGGAGAGCTTGGGAAGGAGGGCGAAGAACGGGAGGAACAGAGACACCACACCCCTCAAACCACCCGCCAGGGAACCCATAAAACACATGGGCCTGCCTTTCAAGCTTTGCCTAGGGTATAGGGACTGGTTTCCAGCATTGTTGCTAACAGGCTCGTGCTCTATGAGCTGGACCAGAAGTAATTTCCAACTAGAAATTGTAATTACTTTTCTCTTGGTCATTAGTTTATGAGAGTCATATCCAAAACTGACTTTGTCTCTAGTCTTGATAAACTGTTCTCGCAAAGAAGTACTGGCAGATACCTTCTTTTTTTTTTTTTTTTTTTTTAAGATTTTATTTATTCATTTGACAGATCACAAGTAGGCAGAGAGGCAGGCAGAGAGAGAGGAAGGGAAGCAGGCTCCCTGCTGAGCAGAGAGCCCGATGGGGGGCTCTCCTGGGATCATGACCTGAGCCAAAACCAGAGGTTTAACCCATTGAGCCACCCAGGCACCCCTGGCAGATACCTTCTATACCTGTTATCTAACTTTGCTATTTTCTTTCAGGCCTGCCTCCTACCACTCCCCACATTTCATGTCCTCCTTTCTAGTCCTACCCAACCAAGATTATATTAAATATTACATTATATAATAACAGCCATTTCATTCCTCTCTCCTAACCCCATGGAAGTTTCTTTCAGAATTGGTTTCTGTCTTTTTGTAACTTCCACAGAGCCTAACAGGTACTAAATACTAGCTTGCTAGCTGATTGTCAATGAATACTGCCCACTGTCATAAAATTCTCAGTAGCACACTTCTCTAAAGGCCCTAAGACAGAACATTTCCTCATCTCACAAAACTCCCAACACTGTTCAGTGTAATCTCAGAGTTCCTGAGGGTTGCATGAAAGTGCATAAAATCAGGTAGGACTATGCAAGTCAGGATCCATGCCATCGCCTTGGAGCCCCCAGCACCACGGCCTGAGGTAAGATAAAAAGAAAGCGGGTAAAAGCCGCCAAAGTTTGAAAACCACACATTTTAAGCATTGTAGGTACTCCTGTGACACACAGTAGAACATCTGACATTCAGAAGCTGGGCCACCGAGTTATGTAAGTCATGCTAGAAATGTGCATTGGTGGTCTTACGTTTAAATCCACACAGCAATGAATAAGAACTCAAAAAAACATGGTGCATTAAGTGGTCTTTATTGAGATTTCACATTGGGTTATCTTCATTATCAGTTCTTCAGTTAATTATACAAGTATGATAAGTTATTTTATATCTGAAGTGGGAATTTAAATGTAAAATAAATACAAAATACATTTGTGGTTTAATGAACACTCAGTGAAGCTTTTTTTTTTTTTTTCTCTGAGGTATTCCTTTCAGTCTGGTTTTATCCCAGATCTTTCTTTTTAATTCCCATAGGAAAAGTCTATTAAACCACACAATGGATCTGGAACCAATGACCTTGCGTTTTAACTACATTAGACGTATTTTTTGATCTCATCATACAACACCAATACGAAAGCTCCGCCCATGCCTCTCAACACATTGGACCAGGCACCTTTGAAGAAAGCCTTGGCTCCTTCATCTTTTGCAATCTTCCTCCAGCAGTCCACCGTCCCAGTGTACATAATATCCGCTGCGGAAACAAATGCTGGTAAGGGCTCTGTAATTCTGGAGGAAAGAGGCTCTTCCTCGGCAAGACGCATACACACAGTGTTAGGAAAGTCAGTCACTTGAGCGCTAAGCCCCAGCTTCGTGTGGTGTCCGGCTGGACACCCTCTTCCTTGCATAACTGTCAGTGTCTCTTGTCAGTCCTGCTCCTTCCACCCAAAATCAGGTAAAGAACCAGGGCAACGAACCAGCTAACTCACACGTGGCCAGACCATAGAGTGGGAGGGATGGGGTGGAGTGGAAGAACTAAGCTGGTGGTCCCCCTTTTTATGGATGAGAACGGAAAATCTTATGGGCAGAGTCTCAGATTATATTGCCCAACACAGTTAAAAGAGAGAAAACTATTAGGCTGAAGCAAATGGAACTGATATTTGACTTTTTGATGCTAAAAATGACAATTTCATGTTTCAACCTATGGAAGCCAAAATGGCTTCAGGCCATGTCACCCAACAAAAGCACCGTCTCCCCAAAGCAGTATTTTTAAATAAACCAGCTAATTAATTAGTTTCCTGTATTTCTGTACTCAGGCTCTAAGGGAAAAGGGCTTACGGCCTCTATAATATTAGATACTTAGTAAAGTTCACCTTGAAATATCTCATTTTTTGATGTTCTTATCTCTGATAAAACACACTCTTTTCTCTAAAGGAACAGTGAACAGTTATTTTCCTGTCCACTGTTATTTATTATATAACAGGTATATATATTTATTATATAACAGTTATTTCCTGTCCACTGTTTATTTCAGTGTTAAGGGGACTGACTATAAAGCTTCTTTCCTAAGTTCTTAACACGTAATTTTAACCAGAACAGTGAAGACTAGGAAGAGCATTGCAGAGTGTTTCTCTTGGGCAGAGAAATGCGTGTTAGACCAGTAGGTGTCAGGCTTACCCCCTTTCCGGCCAGACTGCATCATCATCCTACGGCGGACTGTGTCAAAGGGGTAGGACACCAGCCCTGCCACCGCTGTCACGCTCTGGGCAATCATCCAGCTCACAATAATGTGCACATTCTTGGGATCAGGCAACATCCCTGTAGGCAGAGGCAAGAAGCCAAATGGCTGTGATGTGATTTCTCTCAGCAGCTCAGCCAAAAGCAAGCAGAGATGGAGAAGAGGCTACCGTACCTCCAACTCCATGCCCTACCCTTCTGGAAGAACCTGCCCCTGGGGGTGCCTCACAGCCAGGCAGTCAGCCAAAGCTGGGGACTGCCCTGTGGGTCCAGGGAAGCCAGAGTTGTGCCCAGGGTACAGGGCATGTTGAAGGGGCTCCAAGTTCAACTAGGTCACTGACAGAGCTGTGGCAAGGGGGGGGACAGGCACCCCTTCTTCCTCTCTGAATAACTCAAGGCCAGAGTTTATTTCAGTAGAGGACAAGGAGACTCCTTTAGCTATTTATCCACACCATACCACCCCTTCAGAAGCATCCGTTTAGCTCAGGGATTAGGAACAAAACCAAGATTATTAATAAATATCCGGTCCTTCGTGAGTTACAGACCCCTGGGGACCTTCTTCCTCCCCACTCCACACCCCCTGAGGCCCCTCTCTCACCCTTGGCAGTATCATAGACTCCAAAGTAGGCCGCTCTGTAGATAATGATGCCCTGGACAGAGACGCTGAAACCCTGGTAGAGACCCTTCAGGCCGTCAGACTTGAAGATCTTGGTGAGACAGTCACCCAGACCACTGAACTCGCGCTGGGAGGCACCCTTGCCCACATCGGCAGCCAACCTGGTCCTGGCAAAGTCCAGCGGGTAGACAAAGCAGAGGGAGGTGGCCCCAGCTGCCCCACCGGAAGCCAGGTTACCAGCAAAGTAGCGCCAGAATTGCTTATGCCGGTCCACGCCCCCCAGGAAGATCTGCTTGTACTTGTCCTTGAAGGCAAAGTTGAGGGCTTGGGTGGGGAAGTAACGGATCACGTTGGCCAGGTTACCCCTCCAGAAGGAGAGAAAGCCCTGCTCCTTGGGGATTCTCACCACACAATCAATGATCCCTTTGTACTGCTTCTCGGCACTGATCTGTTTGCTGGCATGCTGGACCTGCGGGGGGGAGGGGGGTCATGGAGGGAGGGGAGGATGGGGTGAGGATGGCCAGAGCAGAGGGAGAAGGAAAGAGGACAGGAGCAAATGAACGTTTACAACTCTTTGAATTTCTTTCTTTAAAAAATCTATGGGGAAATCAAGCAGATATTAACTAAAGAAGTACATCAGCTACTGGGATAATAAGCCCAAAAAATCTGCTTTTGCCTCAATTATCAGGGCACTTGAGAGAAAAGGTTCTTCCCCAAATAAACTGAAAAGACTCCACTGTAAAGAGTCATTTATGCATTGCCTTTTTCCTAGGTATGAGAACTATGCTAGGGGCTTATCGGGAGATAGAAATGATTAAAGATTCCTGCCCTCCAGGGCACCTGCTCTGATATAACACACACACAATGGACGGGCAGGAGAGAATGATGCCTCAGTCTCACTGGGTCTCCCTGGAGACCAGGATCTCGGAGGAGTAGATGCTCTCACAGAAGTAGAATAAATCCACTGGGTATTAGAGCCTGAAAATTTTCTAGCAGATTACGCAAGTAATTAATTATTGAGGGGTTTGTCGTTGTGAGTGAGCAACTGGGATTTTTCTTCATGATAATTTCGACTCCCAAATCGAGGAGGCTGAGTTTCTCATTGAGGGGCCCTTGCCTTTTGGGCAAGAAGAGAGACACACCATAGACAGGATGAGAAGGAGGAAGAGAAGCCATAGACCAGACGGCAGACGAAAAGATTTGGGGACGAGGTAAGACAACATGAGTCTATTCTGAAAACTGTTCATCTCTCAAAACCTATTTCTTCAGCTGTAAAATAGTGGGAATAATACCTAACAGCTTACAGAAAGATAAATGAAATAAATGTCAGCCTACAGCACGGTGCATGGGACACACTATGCGAGGTTCGGGGCAATAATTATTCCGAGGTTTGTGCTGTAGAAGGTGGTTGCAGGACAAAAGGTGCAAGGGACCTGAAAATGGAAAGGTGAGGTCGACCTCGGAGACCTAAGTGGAGGGTCAGTGCCGTCCCAGGAGCAGGCTCTGGCTGGCTGTAACCTACCCGGGGTGGGTTTCCATATATAGACACCCGAACGCTGGGCGCCACCCGACACCAGGAATCTGCCAGGGACGCCGGACCTGCCTCCACGCAGAGGGCACCTTCCCCTTCGCCGTAGGCCGGGGCCCGTGGCCTAGCCCAGGTTCGCCGCGGCCGGCCCGCCCCGCTCCGCTCCCCCTCGCCGCCGCAGCTCGCCCGCGCCCCGCGCGCCCTGCCCGCGCCCTGCCGCACCCGGCTCGCTGCGCCCGCGCCCCCGCCCCCGCCGTGCCTACCTGCAGCAGCAGTTTGACCCTCTCGATGGGGGCGACCGCGGTCTTGGACACGGCAGCGGCGATGCCGCCGGCCAGGAAATCCTTCAGGAAGCTCAACGCCTGATCGCTCATGGTGACAGCCGGGCGCACACAGCCTCCGGGAGCCCCGCGCTCGCTCTCGCCTCCGCCCGGCCAGGCACGGCCACCCGCTCTCTGTCCCCGCGCGACGCGAAGGGGCCGCTCGCCTCGCCCCGCAGCCCTCCTTATATGCCCCGCGCGGCGTCTCGCGAGAGGAGGAGGGACCCCGGGGCCCGGCGCGCACCGCGCATTGGCTGGGCAGGTGCCTGGACACCCCCTCGCCGTCCCCCTCCTCGGCAGAGGGCAACCGGGGCGAAGGCGCTTCCGGGAGGCAGGGGTGGGCCGGGGGCTGTGCCTTGAGCTTGGGACGTTTAAAGGGCAAATTCATGTTATCTGTCCCGGCGAGCCGAGGGAACACCGTGTCTCTGCTGCGTGTGGGCCGCTGTATTTATAGCACCAGAAGGCTTAGGCTGGGGCCGACCTGGGGACAGACAGGGGACCGATGCCTCCAGCACGGCTTGCTTTAACCTCGGGCCTGCACGGGACCCGCTCCTGGCCAAGGGATTTCGGGCTGTTTTCTTCTTCCTTGCAGCCCTGTCCGGCCCTCACTCCCTGCTCGGATGTGGGCCTCTTCCGAGTTGTGTGCGCTCGCAAATTAAGATCCTCCAAAATAAATGCTAACGTCACTTGATGCTGTGATGAGCTCATAATCTGGCAACCTGCCCCGAATCCCCTCTTCCCTTCATTCAGTCCCTCAACCATTCATTCTACCACGAAATACTTCACGGCCCTGGCCTCCAGCGCCACCGGGAGAGGGGAAAGCCCGAGTGCGAGTGCAGGGGCACAACCGGGGCCTTACAGCGGGCCTTACAGGACGCTTCTTTTGTAAATCCCGTAAGGGCTCAATGTGCTGCTCCGCTGTCAGCAGAATCTGGGGACATAATCTGGGCAGAATGCTCTCCGGGCGGGTGGCGGCTTCCTGAGGGTCAGTGCTGCTAGCCTTCCCGTCTAAGCAGCTGGGAGACTGGGAGTCAAGTAAGAGAAGGTCGAATCCTTGTCTGTGTTTGCCTCTTCATGCTAGGCACTGAGGACTGGGGAGGCTCCTACAAGTTTCTTCCCAATTTTGTATATTTGAAAAAGTTTATGCATTTTATTTTTTCATAAGCTTGCTGATGAGTGCGCAGCCTTTCATGTTAACTGTTAATTGAACTGCAGCTGTCTGACACCCGGGGTATGGAGCCCTCAGTAGAGCAGAGGTCACTAGTCAGGTGCCAGGACCACGAAGGGTATGCATTTATCTGAGGCTGGGCAGGCTAGAGTCCAGAATTCTAGGCGAGCCCCGTGAAAGCTAGCAAATGCAAGTTTATCAAGGTCAGAGCAGGCAGAAGGTCAAGAATTCAGCATTAATAGAAAAGCCATTGGAGGATTTTTCAACAAGCCCTGTAGCATTTACCCTGTACCAGGAACAAAGTTTGACCCCGCAGATTCACTATGAGTAAGAGATGGTTCAGTGTCCCAAGAAACTTAAGAGTTTCTCTGTGGACGTATCTGTCCCTGAGTCAGCTTTATTTCTTCCAGCTTTCATGGGTCAAACTAATCCACATAATAGCTGGGTTCCATTCTGTTACTGTTGAGCAGTTGCCTAAACATTTCACTTTGTGCATTAGAGATATTTCTTGTTTTCACGATTAAAAATAATGCTGCTACGTACTTTGCACAAATTTTATTTTCCCTTTACTACTCTCCCTTCTCATTTCTGTTTTGTAAAATGGAATGGGTAGATTAAATATTTTAAAAAGATTTTTAGCTCTTGCTACATATTGAGAAATTGCTCCTCAGAAAGGATGCAACCCACCAGCAGCGTCAAATGCTCACAGATCCTCCCCCAGCACTGGCTTTTAAAAAAGCCTCTTTAAGTTATTTGTGCCATTTTATGAGTTCTAATTGGCACTCCTTAATTGCTATGGAACTGCACATACCCATGTGATTTGATGTAGTTTGTCAGGGTTTTCCTTGGGTATACATTTTTTTTTAAGATTTTATTTATTTATTTGACAGACAGAGATCACAGGTAGGCAGAGAGGCAGGCAGAGAGAGAGGAGGAAGCAGACTCCCCTCCAAGCAGAGAGCCCGATGTGGGGCTCGATCCCAGGACCCTGAGATCATGACCTGAGCTGGAGGCAGAGGCTTTAAGCCACTGAGCCACCCAGACGCCCCTGGGTATACATTTTTAATCTTCCTTGACTACCTGTGGTGTGAAAGCAGAGTATTTATATTTAAAATTCTTTATATGTTTACAGCAATAAATGCGTGTTAAACACGTTTCATTTTGTTGTTTTTCTTTTGAGATTTTTATTACACTGTTCTAGCAGTGTTATTTAAATATGAACAGATCCATATGACATACTTCATGTTCTGATGTAAATGTATCTTTTGTAGATACAGTGTCTATTTGCCCTACTGGCCTATTTCCTTCTACTTCCTTTTTTTTTTTTTTTTTTAAGATATTATTTATTTACTTGAGGGAGAGAAAGCATGAGCACAGGTGGGGGGCCGAGGCAGACGCAGAGGGAGAAGCAGACTCCCCGCCAAGCAGGGAGCTTGATGTGGGGCTCGATCCCAGGACCCGGAGATCATGACCTGAGCGAAAGGCAGAAGCTTCACTGAGTGAGCCACCCAGGCGCCCCTCCTTCTACTTCTTTTGATCTAATTTCATACCATACCATTCTCACGTTTCCCAACACTATTTTTTTTTTTTTTTTAGAATTTTATTTGAGAGAGAGAAAGCATCTGCACACATGGGCAACGGGGGTAAGGAGGGGAGTGGGAAGAGACAGAACCTGAAACAGACTCCGTGCTGAGCATAGAGCCCCATGCAGGGCTCAATCCCATCACCCCTCTGAGCCTAAACCAAGAGTTGGATACTTAACCAACTGAGCCACCCAGATGCCACCCACCCCCACTGCCAACTCTAATTCTTAAGCAGATAGTTTATTTTCTCCATTATTTGCTTTGGATTACTAATTCTAGTTTGTCATATATTGTGTTCTTATATAGCTTTAATTAAGGAAATCACCATACCATGACTCATTTATTTGATCATTGATCTTTAAAAAAGAACAACTTACATGTGATTCTATAACCACTTAAAAAAAACAAAAGGTTTTGTCTGCTTCTATGTCTGGATTTGTTTTTACTGTCAAGTGGTTCAATTAGTTCCATATCGCTAGAAGATTTTTAACAGATACTGAAATTAAATTAAATATTAGCGTACTAACTCAGGAAGTATTATCATCTTTGTTGCATTTGATTTCACCAATCACAATTTTTTCTATTTTCTAAGTGGAAGATATGATATTTCTCCTTGGCTTCTGTCCAATTATCCCGTCACGTAGGGCAAGCTGTAGCTGGAATCCTTGACAAGAGGTTTTCCATGGAAGTCTATATTCTCTTCTCTCCCTCCACGGACTTTCTCAGAAAAGAGAGGCCTCAGATGCCCTCAGGAGCATGAGCTGACTGTGATCACAAGATCCAGGTATCACTTACACAGGCAGGGGAGAGACTGGTGCTCAGCAGAACATGTGTCTACCCACCAATCCCAGCACTCAGGGGCTTTCTGCCAATATGAGAATGGACAAGGCATCTGGGAGATCAAAGAGAAAACTCTTTGGCATGGCATCTTGGAGGCTGGGGGGTCTGGGAGGAACTGAGAGGAGGGTATTGGGCTAATCTTCATTAATTTTAGTAGAAACTTCTTAAAGAGTCTTCAATCTTTTACCAAGCTGGGCATAGAGAATGGGATCTGTTAAAGAATAAAAGGCACAAGAAATAAAAAACACTTAAGTAAGGAGTAAATTCTGAAAATTTATTTTTTTTAATCGTGGAAGACCACATATGAATTTCTGAATTTCATTCGAAGGTATTTAATAGACACGTTCACAATGATGCATTGTTTTCAAAAGGGCAAAACAAAATAAATGCAGTATTTCTCACAATGCTTGCTCAGGGTAGCTCAGCTAATAAACATGGAATTAACAAGTTCTTTATAATCAGGTGTCATTATAGTAAAGTTGAGCATACACACCACATACCTTCAGAAGTCATGAGGATTCCTTCAAAATGCTTCAACTACCAGTTCCTATTTTAGCTAATGCCAAGCAAAACTATGAAACTACAAAATGTGTCCTTTTTTTTTTTTTTAAACCCATTGTTCATTCTAGAACCTTCTTACATTTAGTGGTCAGATCCTTGGGTGTGCATTTTCCTCCGACTTTTCCACATCAACATAGAAATGATCTGAACCACGAACACTTAATTTATTTATTCATTCATTCATTCACTTTTTTCTTTTTCAAAACCTTTCAACAAGCATTAATGCATTCTCACTTTCGACACTGAAAACTTCAGGAAAATCAGAAAGTTAAGATTATTGTCCTAGAGACGCTAATGTCTGGTGTCTACATGATGATTCCTGTGCTGTGGGCGACAGGGTCCAACCGGGTCTCTCGTTGTCCTCCCAGCTGAATGACTTTCAAAGGGGTACTTCAGTCACAGTCTGTCTTTTTATCATTTTATGCATGCTTATGAAACAAAAAGTTTGGTTAGAAAGATTTTAGGCACTCTTATTTAAAGGATGTGATTTCCGGTGGCAGAAGAGTCCCTGAATCATTAAAAAAAGCAAAAACAAAAACAAAAAAAAACAGAGAAAGGTGGTCAGAAAGAGGGACTTCTCCTGGAAAGCCCTGATCCCTGGAGAAAGGGGCTCAGTGGTTGCTAGAGGCAGGGGAGCTGGTGCACTCTCAAGCCCCCACTAACACAGGTAGGACCCCCCCTTGCTAAAGAGAGTTCCATGACTCCTCTGCCATTCATAACCTTATCATCCCCTCCTTACTTTATCCAAAACTCCAAAAAGAATATTTGGTATTTTATTGGACAATTAAGCTTATTTTATGGGTAGTAATAACATATCTGACTCTAACTATCTACTTCCGACGTTGACACTTCTGGTTTTTGACTTGCATTCTCTGTGAATAAAGCCATTACTCACCTGGAGTTGACTCACCTGGAGTTGACTTGATTGATTTTTTTTTAAGATTTTATTTATTTATTTGACAGAAATCACAAGTAGATGGAGAGGCAGGCAGAGAGAGAGAGAGAGGGAAGCAGGCTCCCTGCTGAGCAGAGAGCCCGATGCGGGACTCGATCCCAGGACCCTGAGATCATGACCTGAGCCGAAGGCAGCGGCTTAACCCACTGAGCCACCCAGGCGTCCCAACTTGATTGATTTTTAAGAACCCTTTGAACTGGCTTCCCTCGCATTTAGTGTTTCATGCGACTTACCAATAATTTTTTTTCTAAGTTTTGTTGAAATAACCTCTACACCCAATGTGGGGCTTGAACTCATGACCCAAAATCAAGAGTCACCCACTCTTCCAACTGAGCCAGACAGGTGCCCCCGCACCAACCCATCATTTTTTAAAACACTTTGGTGAATTCTGTATGTCTGTCTCTGACCTGTATACTCAAACACCACACCTACCTTTTTTATGATTCAAGGGCTCCTCTGCTTTCACTTCATTGACAGGAGAATCCCTGTTACTATTACAATCAACGTATCATAAATGTTATCAATGAGACCATTTTTGCTCCTCTGCACGGTTGAGTAACAATATTTTGCTATTTTAACACATGAGGTTTTTTCCCTATATGCTTGCTTTTATCCCATGATCCTTTTCTCATGCAGCTAGACAGACATTCTGTGTCATTGCTTGGGGGGAGGAGGGGATTCAGAGGCACCTGGGTGGCTAAGTCATTAGGTGCCTGCCTTTAGCTCGGTCCGGGGTCCTGGGATCAAGGCCCACATCCAGCTCCCTGCTCACGCGGGAGCCTGCTTCTCTCTCTTTCTCTCTCTTCCACTCCCCCTGCTTGTGTTCCCTCTGTCTCTCTCTGTCAAGAGGATGAATGGAATCTTTAAAAAAAAAAAAAATGCAGAAAGCAGAGAAAATGAAAACTATTCTTGGCATTAGAATTTCCAAAAGAAAAGAAAGGTTTCAAGTATAAACAGTAGATTTGGTAGAACACCTGAAGAAAAGCGAATTTTCCCACCCACCCCATCCTCCCAAAGATTACATCAAGTTTTCCCAAACCTGGAGAGAAAGGATTAGGGAGAAAGCAAGAAGTGAGATGTCAGTGTGGGTCCTTGAGAAATAAGGGTGCTGGGGTGCCTGGGTGGCTCAGTGGGTTAAGCCACTGCCTTCGGCTCAGGTCATGATCTCAGGGTCCTGGGATCGAGTCCCACATTGGGCTCTCTGCTCAGTGGGGAGCCTGCTTCCCTTCCTCTCTCTCTGCCTGCTTCTCTGCCTACTTCTACTCTCTCTCCATCAAATAAATAAATAAAATCTTAAAAAAAAAAAAAAAAAAGAAATAGGGGTGCTGTACTCTCCCCCAGCTCAGAGAGGCAGCAAGAAGCCAGGAGATAAGGGACTGGGTGATGTGTTAGTGCCCAGGTCAGAGACAGAGTTCATCCCAGTATAAAGGAACAAAAGAACAAATTCCAGTACCTGTAGGTTAGTCTGCCTGTTTGAAGGACCCTGCATAGACGCCACGAGTTTCTCCTGCCCCACGGTGGCCCAGGAGCAGCGGAATAGCATTTTGTATGTATCCAAGGACAACCAAGTTAACTGAAAACAAGCCAGACCTGGAGAGCCTCATGTTTGGAAATGAGACAAATGTCAAGAATGACCTTGACAGAGCAATGACTGAAGACCAGAAGGGGATAAGAACCTGGCAGCTGATGCCCGCGTGCATAGGTGAAAATCCAGACCATATGCCCCTCCCTTCCCATCTTTATAGAAATCCCTGAGATTTATATGCAAATCACTGCCAAAGTGAAAGAGAAAAAGGACCCAAATTGCTTTCACCACGCGGCTGAATGGAGTCTCTTCATAGAAATTAAGTTGTCTTGCACAGTTGAGTTCCTGGGCCAATATTTGTGCTTGCTATATAGTATTTTCTTAGTTTTAAAAGAAAATATACCAAAGATATATCATAATTTTGGAAATTCTTTACTGTTGCTTGGTAAATCAAGCACTTATTATTTCAAGAAGGAGACAGACTTCATTGACAGAGGGAGAGAGAGAGAGATGAGGGAGGGGGGAACTTGAGGACTATAATTAGAGTTACAGAAAACTATGGTTTTCACTATCATGCTCTATGAAACTCCAGCTTATGCATTTCTGAGAGAGAGAGAGAGCACGCGGGAGCCTGGGGGTGGGGGTAGGGGCAGACCAAAGGCAGACAGTGAATCCTAAGCAGGCTCCATGATCAGCACAGACCTCCATCTCCCTGAGATCATGACCAGAGCCGAAATCCAGACTCAGACACCTAGCCAACTGAGCCACCCAGAACCCCCACACCAGCTTATGCAGTTTTTAAATGGCTAAACTAAATAAGTAAAACAACTTACTCTTTTAACATACAGGTGTTCAGTAAAGGCTGTTCAATCCATAGGAAACAGTGTGCTTCAATTTCTAGTGCAACAGTTCTCAACCTTTTCCAGTACTGGAGCACATTTAACCCACCATAGTTTTCGTGGAACAGTATGAAATACGGGTATGCAGAATTTCATCATATAAAGTAGGAGGAGTCATTATACTAGCAGAAATATGACTGTACCAATAATCTGCCATATGAAATCATAGCCACATTAATGGTTGGCTTATCAGTCGCTCCTTGCTGCTGTGTCAAATTTTCCTTTACATATTTTAGGGCTTTAATTTTAAAGGAATACAAGATTTGAATTGTTATACTTTCTTGGCAAACTTAACTTTTTAAAAAAAAATTTTTTTTAGGTTTTTTTATTTATCTGACAGAGTGAGAGATCACAAATAGGCAGAGAAGTAGACAGGCAGAGAGAGAGGGGAAAGCAGGCTCCCCACCGTGCAGAAAGCCTGATACAGGGCTCGATCCCAGGACCCTGAGATCATGACCTGAGCTGAATGCAGAGGCTTAACCCATTGAGCCACCCAGGTGCCCGGACAAATTTAACTTTTAATCTTAAGTTGTGATCCTCTTTATCTGAAGTAATGTTTTCACCTTGAAGTCTTTTCCCCTGGTGTCATTTGGTCTGTATTCTCCTGGTTAATCTTTTTCTAACCCTTTACTTTTCTCCATTTTGTATGTTTTATGTATGTTCTCTGTAGTCTTCCATATTTTCTTTTCTCTCTCTCTCTTTTTTTTAAAGTTGATACTTTTATTCTTTTAGCTAGAAAGTTTGGATCCATTTCCCTTTATCATGATCATTGATCGTTGATATGTTTTAAATTTTATGTTGAAATAATTATAGATTCAAAGGAAGTTGCAAAGGAATTACTACACATATTTAAAATGTTTATTTATCACTTATTATATGCTTTCTATTTATCCTCTGAATGTTTTTGAAAGTCATCATTTCATTCCTTACTTTCCATGACTATCCCTTGTCAACCACTATATATTATCTTAATTACTTATTAAGGTATTAATAACACCATAGTCGTTATTAATTATTTTGGGTGGTTTTAATACTGTCCCAGTTCAAGATTACCAAGTTTCCCTTCTTGGCCTATGTAAGGACTGGGCATCTCTTGTGACCATAAGGAGTTTATTCACAGCGCAGAAAACACTAAAGTCAAATTAGCGAGGTTCTCACAACTGTTTAATAAATAAATAAATCTTCCTAGGGCTGCTGTATCAAATTTGCCACGGAGAAGTTGTGCTCTGAAATAATTGTTCGAATTTCATGGCATTATTCAATGTAGCCACTAGGGGGGGATCATATGTAGCCGTTCTAGGTCTCTGATTTTTATTAAAAACCTGTCAATACTACAGAAACTAAGGGGGGGAAATCTCCCTACTTTTAAAAAGACATACACATGAAGCTTTAAAATATTAAACAAAAATCATGAAGTCAAAGCAGTGATTGTCATATAGGAAAAGAAAGCAAGACTTGAGTAGGCGCCTGCTGCAAGAAATGCACTTTAAACATAAGACACAATTAGGCAAAAAGAAAAGAAAAGAAAAGAAAATCCCCTTCATAAAAAAAAGGAAAAAGAAAAAGACACAAGTAGGCTAAAAGTAAAAAGATAGAGAAAACTGTAACAGAAAAAATGTCATGAGGGGTGAAGAAGGTCATTTCATAAAGAGAAAGGTGTTGGTTCCTCAAGAGGACATGACAGTCCTCTATGTTTATTCATCGAAAAACAGAGTTTTAAGATACATGAGACAAAAATTGATAGAATTGCAAGGAGAAACAGATCCACAGTTTCAATTAGGGATTGCCATCTCCTTGTGTTCACTTCCTAGGGCTGCTGTATCAAATTTGCACAAACTAGGTGGTTGAATACAGCACAACTTTATTTTCTCACAGTTCTGGGAGCTAGAAATCCAATAACAAGGTTTAGTAGAATAAGAGATCAATGCACAAAAATCAATTGTATTTCTATATACAAGCATTAAACACTTGGAAATTCAATTAAGAAATAACATTTACAGGCCACCTGGGTGGCTCAGCGGTTAAGTCAGCGCCTCTAGATTTCGCTCAGGTAATGATCTCATGGTCCTGAGACCCAGCCCCAGATCCGGCTGGCTCAGAAGGGAGGCTGTGGGATTCTTTCCCTTTCCCTCTTCCCCTGCTCGCTCGCTCGCTCGCTCTCTAAATTAAATAAGTAAAATATTTTTTTAAAGATTTATTTATTTATTTGACAGATAGAAATCACAAGTAGGCAGAGAGGCAGGCGGGGGGTGGTGGGGGGGGAGCAGGCTCACGCTGAGCAGAGAGCCCGATATGGGGCTCGATCCCAGGACTCTGGGACCATGACCTGAGCTGAAGGCAGAGGCTTTAACCCACTGAGCCACCCAGGCACCCCAGTAAAATATTTTTTAAAACAACATTTACAATGGCTTCAGAAACATGAAAAACTTAGGAATCAGTTTGACAAAACAGACTCAATGCAACCCTGATCAAAATCTCTGCAAGCTCTTTTGGGTGTAGAAATTGACAAACGAATTCTATAAAATTGATGTGGAAATGCAAAGAACATGGAATGCTAATAGAACGTCCCGGTAAGAAGATCTGTTTAGCTCTTCTAACCTTCCGGAGAAGCTGGGTAGAGAGGTTCATAGCGAGGATTATTTGTCTTCAGAAAACAGAGACAGCTAGACAGGTGGTAGAGTTTCTGCAGTGGGACCTGCTGCCTAACGGGGCCACCAATCTCGGCTGTTTCTCTTGATTTATCCAGAGGGGAGCAGGATGATTTGCTTAACCGGGAAGAGCAAAGAATGGAGCTATCTGCAGATTTACTCCTTTCTTGCAGTTCCCTTCTCCTGCCAGGCCCATTCCCGGGGTTCCGAGGACCCCAACGTCCGTGCCCCCACCCGGGCCCCCGACCCGGCGCGACCAGATCCCGGGCGCGTCCGGGGGCAGCTCGGGCCGGGGGGTCGCCGCGGGCGGGTCCGCTTCTCGGGCTCTGTGCTCGGCTTGGGGAGAAGCGCGGTGCGGAGGGCAGGCTGCGCCCTGGGGCCGCGGCCGGTGGCAACCTCCAGCCGGCGGCGAGTGGGGCGCCCATCGCGGAGCCCTGCGCCTCGCGGCTCCCGCGGGACAGACGCCAGGGAGTCCGGGGACAGCAGCCGAGGCTGCGCGACGAGGGGCGTGACCGCGGGCGGCTGGAAGGGAGCCGGCTCTCTGAGCGCGCTCTGCATTCTCGGTGCCCCCTTCTCAACCGCGGCACCCCACACCGCCGCAGCAGGAACCCCGACAGCAGCGCGCGGGCTTCCGCGGGTGCTCGCGGCCGCTGGGTGGGGCGCGGCGGGGAGAGCGCGGGCCCGGGGACGCCCCCTCCCGCGCGCCCCTCCCGCGGGGACGGACGCCCTCCCGCCCCGCCCCCAGCCCAGCTTGAGTGCGCGGCGCGTCCGGGGGGCGGCGGACACCCGGGCTCTGGCACCCCCGCGGTCTGGGCAGACGGTGCCCCGGGGGAGCCCGCGGGAGCCGCCGGCAGGTAAGTGAGCGCGCGGGCGGCTGGGGTCCGCTCGGCTTGGGGGTTCGGGGGTTGGGGAGGTTTGTGCAGCTTCGGTGCGACCCGGGACCACGAGCCTCCCCGCCTCGCTGAACCCAGCGCCCTCCCGGCCTTCACCGGCCGCAGAGGTTCCTTCCTTCGGTTGTTGAGTCAACCCCCGCCCCGCAGGACGCAGAGCTCCCCCGGGCTTCACTCAGCGACGACTTCGTGCCTCGCTGCGGCCGCGTCACGCTTAGTTCCGCCGGCCGACCTGAGCGAGGCGCTGCGGCCTCTGTGTTGCGAGCACCTTCTCCAGGCCGGTGTAGGAGGCCCCCTCCTCTCCGGCCTCTCTCGGAGCTGGGGCAGGACCTGAGACCCTTCCCCTGGGAGGCCCGGGCTCAGCCTGCACAGGCGTGCATCCATCCCTCTGCGTGAATCTGATTCATTCCCCAAACGTTCTTCCTCTCTCCCTCCCTCCTTCCTGTCTCTCTCTTGTTTAATCACCAGGCATTGTGCTTGACAGCAAGGAAACACACGTGGCCAAGACCCTGACCCTGCCGTCAAGGAGCTTACAGTTTAGGTCAAGTTGTCTCCTGGGAGGGATGCCTGTCTTTCAGGCTCCCTGCGTCACCGGGAACGGATAGGCTCCTTATTCTCCCCACCTGTCCTCGAAGGACAGAACTGACCTCCGTCCTGGTGTTACTTTCCCGCTTGGAGGCCTTTGGGATGTCTCCCTGCTTCCTGCAGAATAAGGTTTAAGGCCAGTTTAAAGTTAAAGTTTAATGCCAGCTCCCAGCTGGCATTCAAAGCCCTCTCAATCCCTCCCTTCTCTGCAGTCACATTCCCCCTTTAGCTGGCACATGACCTCCTGGTTTCTTGCCTCCAGCAATCCATCTGTTTCTAGTCTATTTCCCAGCCTCCCAGTTTAACTCAAGTCCTCCTTCTGGATAAACTACCTCTGGTAGGATTGCTTGCTCCCTCCTCCCTTTCCCTACAGCATTTTTAGTCTTCTCTGCTGGCTACCACAGCCTCCTTGTAAGTCACCTGTCTGAGCCCCAGGCTCAGGTGGGAGGCCCTGGAGGGCAGTGGCCACATCTTTGTCTTGGCGCTGTGCACAAGTCGGTCTCAGAAGGCCCGAGCACTGCTTGCAGAACTGACATGGATTGCCGGAATGCTCTGAATGTGCAAGTAGGGAAAATCTAGGAGACCAGCCAGTCTTTAGCTATCTCTCCACACAACTGGAACCATAAAATGGATACTTTGTAATTAGCTAATCCCTGTAATTTATAATCCCTATGTGGAGCCTATTTACATCATTTAAACCCACAGTCATCTTACAGGGCCTCGGCTAGGAGATGGATCTGTCTACACTGACCACATTTACAGGTCAACAAGGCACAGACATCTGGCCTTTGGTGTTGCATTGGGATCAAGCCAATACAACAGAAGGGTGCCCTTCTGCGTTTCAGGACACAGGCTTGTGTTGTGTCTTGGTAACTTGAGAAAGTTGCTTAACCTTACTGAATTTCGGTTTCCTTATCTGTAAAATCTGAGTACCTGTGAAGCACCTCTCATGATAGTGTGTGTGTGTGTAGTTAATCTGCACAAAATACAGGCTGTGGGTAAAGGTTACTTTCTTCTTTCCTCTTCCCCTCCACGTCTCTCTGACTTGTGTGGCTAATCCTACCTGTATTCCATTCAGTGTGTGTGTCATTAGTCTGTGAGTTAAAAGCTTAATAGTAAGAAATACTCATTCTACAAAAAGCACAGGTATTATCCTTACTTTTTCTGATGGGGAAGCTGAGAACAGAGGTGGTAAATAATTTGCATAAGGATAAAATAGAAAAATATATAAAACACTGACTCTGTTCAGAAATGAAGTAACAGTAACAAATGTACCAAGTATTTACTACCAGTTCAATTATGTAGTGTCTAGTAGGTTCTGTAAGCAACGGCCCATATTGTACAGTTTTATCTTCCTCACATGCCTTGTGGTTAAGATGATTCAACCATGATCTAAGCGCCTAATTAATAGGAAGTGGGACAAACCTGAAATTTATTTCACATAGATAACAGACTCAGAGAGGTTAAATAACTCGCCCCAAATATTTTAGTCAACAAGAAGTAGAATTAGCTTCGGGGCGCCCAGCAGGCTCAGTCAGTTAAGCATCTGCCTTCTGCTCAGTTGTGATCCCAGGATCCTGGGATCCAGCCCAGGATCCCTAGAGCAGGGAACTGAACCCTCTTCCTGTTTCTCCCCCTGCTTATATACTCTCTCTCTCTCTGTGTGTGTCAAATAAATAAATAAAATCTGAAGAAAAAAAAAAGTAGAATTAGCTTCAAACTCTTATCTTGGTACTTGTATACACTGATGGAAAGAGTACCCATTTGTAGACTTGATGAAGGTAATTGACTCAGCTATCCTACTAATGGAAAGTTATTTCAAGAAGATCATTGAAAATATAGAGAAAATCTGGATGCATAAAGGTCTTCACTAGAGAGTTATTTATGATAGAACTTGGAATGTATGTAATAATGACCACTAGGGAAATGGCTAATAAGAAGTAAAGTGTGGAACTTTCACACAGCCCGTGGATATCACACAGCCAGTAAAATAACCCTTTCCCAAAAGTTTGTAATAATATGAGAAACGTTCATATAATAAGGTTAGGTGAAAAGCACAAGGTATGAGGATGTGTCTGTCTGTATAAAACCATATAATATAATATAATATAATATAATATAATATAATATAATATGAATCTCGGCTGTGTTAATAATACACACAAGATAAAGAACATGAATGCCAAACACCAGAATGTTAGCAGTAATTATATTAATTACTTTTTCTTTTACCTTTAATTAAGCTGGTTTTTATTTTTCCAATGTTACCACTTTTCTGGTAACGTTTCTTTTCTGTAAGGATTTTCTGTTGTGTCTGGGCCTGGCTAAGAGAAATGGCTTCCAAAATCTTATGTAGCTCGAAGGCCTGGGACCTGTCTCTGTCGTGTCCCAGGAAGTACTCAGCATTAAAGACTCAGACTAGGTCCTCCTGCCTCTTACACCAGGGAAGATAACCAGCCTCCGGAGGTGAGAACGGGGCTGGAGTGGAAACCTGGCAAGGATTTAATGCTGATCATTAAAAAAATAAAAAATAAAAAAGCAAATCAGCAATAACGGGAGTTGAAGTCACACTCAAGAATTTAGGGTAAATTGCCCCACTCTGTTTGCAGAATATATTTCTCTGACTCTAAAAGGTCAAGTCTCCTTGACTGTGCCAGGAGGTGGCTGGGCTCCATGAAGGAGGGTGGAGAGAAATTCTTTCTTTTCTTTACTTTCTTTTTTTTTTTTTTTTTTTTAGGATTTCATTTATTTATTATTATTTGAGAGACAGCATAAGCAGGAGGAACAGCTGGCAGGGGGAGAGGGAGAAGCAGGCTCCCCGCTCAACAGTGAGTCCAATGCGGGGCTCGAACCTGGGGTCCTAGGATCTTAATTTCTTACAGGCTGGAACTCCAAGGACTAGATCATGATAAACGTTGAAGAGTTGTACACAGCAGGTAAGGAACCCCTTCCCTCGGGAATTCCTACCCGGTCTGACCGTTTTAATAGAAGCCAGGGGGCGCTGATGACAGCCTCACAGGTCCATACAGACATTAGCCCCCCAAATGTGGTCTGCTCTTGACTTCATGAACAAATCAGTGCCTGCCTTTTATCAGTGTGTGCAAGCAAGCTCCGAATGTCGAAGAGCTTATGCTGGAATTTATAGGGTTAATTGTATTACAGGAGGCGTGTGTCTTGGACGTGTGTGGTTTTATGGGTTATAATCTTCTCCTTTCACATTGATAATCCAAATAATACAACTCAAGGAATCGAGTCAGTGGGAATCTATTTATAGATGTCTGTAGTGGAATATAGTTCACATTTTAGCCAATCCATTGTTCTTTTTATTAAAAACAGGTTCCTGGATCTCACACCATGGGAAAAACGCAGAAGATGAAAAAACAACACTCCGGCCAGAATTTAAGGAAATTCTTAATAAACTAGGTTTTCATATGAAGGAAATGGGGTTTGAAAACTTTGGCAGTGGTAACTTTCATTTCTTTCTTTCTTTTTTTTTTTCTTTTAAATTTTACTTACTGTGGAACAAATGCTGACACATTCCCTCTTGGAAATGCAAAGAAAAAGTGTGACATTAATATCAATGAAAACACATCCTTGTATCTTGAATTTGTTGGGCTTTACATTTAAAGCCAGATGGGCAGTGATTGGAAGGGTCTAAGGGTAGGAGGCTTCCCGCCCTCTGCTCTCACTCCTTGTTCCCTTCTCATTTCTGACTCCAGTGCCCAGCATGGGGCCTGGCATATGGTGGACACTGGTTATTAGTGCTTGTTTCTTTTAAAAAATATTTTTTCAAAAAATGTATATTTTACTCTTTTTTTTTTTCTTCAGTAAATGTGTGTTGAGAGCTTGCTTCCTAGCCCTCCTTTTAATTTCCCCTCAGCTTTTGCCCCTGTCAACCACACCCCAGCCCCTGTGTTAGACTCAGCTTTGGATTATGGTCAGCTATGGAATAGGTCTGACTTGGTCATCATGAAGGTCATTTGTTGGGGCCCTATTAATTGCTGCACAGTGTCCTGGGTTCTTTATACAAAATATCATTTACTCTCCCTTTTTTTTTTTTCTTTTTTAGAGAGAGGAAGAGGAGAGGAGGGGTGGTGGGAGAGGGAGAGAGAGAACTCAAACAGACTCCATGCTGAGCGAGGAGCCCCATCCAGGGCTTGATCCCATGACCCTGAGATCATGACCTGAACAGAAACCAAGAGTTGGACGCCTCCTTTGCCATAGATTGACCATATGTAGGTGGGTTCATTTCTGGGATCTCTATTCTGGTCTCTTGATCTATGTGTCTATGTTTGTGCCAGTACCATCCTGTTTTGCTTACAGTGGCTTTGTAGGATATCTTGAAACCAGGAACTGTGGTACCTCCATCTTTGTTTTCTTTCTCAAGATTGCATGGCTATCTAGGGTCTTTGGTGGTTCCATATACATTTTAAGATTGTTCTAGTTCTATGAAAAATACTATTGATATTTTGATAGAGATTGCATAGAATCTGTAGATTGCTTTGGGTAGTATAGACATTTTAACAATATGAATTCTTGCAGTCCATGAGCATGGTGTATCTTTCCATTTGTTTGTGTCATCTTCATTTCTTTTATCAGCGTTTTATAGTTTTCAGGGCACAGGTTTTCTCCCTCTTGTTTAAACTCATTCCCAGGTGTTTCATTTTTTTGTGCAATTGTAAATGGGATTATTTTATTAATTTCTCAGGTACATAGTTGTCATTCAGGTAAATCATTCCCTGACTCAGTTATCCAGTTTGCAGTTTATCAAAGTTTTCTGCTTTTCTGCTTCTTTTGTTATGAGTCTCTGCAGAGAATTTCCTAGATTCTTAGAAATCCCATTATATCTAGGCAAGGTGGGGACACAGTGCAAGCAAAATACAAAACCAGCCTAATTTGCTTTGGTTTTTAGTTCTGCCAAACGGATGAATCAGCTGAGTTAAACGAAGACTGAGAATGAATCTATTAAGTTATCTAATTAGAAAAGATACTCGATCTAAGTGTGAAAGCATTTGTTTTTATATATTCTTTTATCATTTTATGAATGATCTAATTTTATAAAACTTTATTATTTTTAGATTATTTATCTTTTTGAGAGAAAGAAAGTGTGTGTGTACAAGCTGCAGAGGGGGAAGCAGGCTCCCCACTGAGCAGGGAGACCGATGTGGGCTCTATCGCAGGACCCTGAGATCAGGACCTGAGCCAAAGACAAAAGCTTAACTGACTGAGCCACCCAGGCACTCCTGGAGGAGGATCTTTTAATGATTTCCGGAAGAGATCTACTCTTACAAACAGTCCAACCAGCATTAGTTATTGGACTTCTTGCAAAATTTCCAGGATTGCAGTGATGATGGGACCATGCACAAAATCCTCTCCATGCCCATGCACAGGCTCTACAGACCCTCCACATTGCTCTGATATTCCAATCCACTAACCACTGATAAATTCGCAGGGAGGCTCAGATTCCTCACCTCTGCAGGGCTCTGTCTCTCTGGAGACCTGTGCTAATGGACATGGGACAGCATGATCTGTAGATGGTCCGTGAGAACTTGGCCTTTGGGAACAAAAGTGCTAGAGTGCTTATTAACAACACTCCTCTGTGTTGTTAATAAAATTATTAGAATTATTATTAACATTACTTTCAAAAAAATAAATCAAAATAAAATAAAATTACTTTCACATTAGAACTGGTCTGCCTTGAGCACCTGAGTGGCTTAGTTGTTAAGCATCTGCCTTTGGCTCAGGTCATGATCCCGGGGTCCTGGGATCGAGCCCCTCATCAGGCTCCCTGCTCGGCGGGAAGCCCACTTCTTACTCTTCCACTCCCCCTGCTTGTGTTTTCTCTCTCCCTGTGTCTATCAAATAAATAAACAAAATCTTAAAAAAAAAGAAAGAAAGAAAGAAAGAAAGAACTGGTCTACCTTCCTGGCTGAGGAGGTTACACAGTATCTTGGGAGGATATTGAAGTGCTACTTTAGTATGACTCATTTCCCCCTTAATGTTCCAAACAACTCCTTAATGTTCCCAGTGCCACACTTTATTTTTAGCTTTGGCCTTCTGCAGCACTTGACCTTTTGCCCAGATAGACCCATGTGCTGTGGAGCTCCCACAGCCTCCCATGTCCTGTGCAACACAGGGAGTGTTAGATTATACCTTCTTTGGAAGATCTGCAAACTAGAATGGTCTTTTAGGACAAAGTAAAGCTGTGTGTATGCACACACACACACACACATACACACACGCCCCTTTCGTAACATTGCCTTGCATGCCTGGATTGCAGTCATTTCTTTTACATCTCTTCTGCCATCTGCGGCAAGAGATTAGTATCATCTTAACATTTATGAAGATATTTGTTAAAGATTTATTTATTTATTTTGAGACAGGGAGAGAGAGAGAGCACACGCGCACACACACACACATGCACACAAAGAAGGGGTGGGGCAGAGGAGGAGAGAGATGCAGACTCCCCGGCGAGCGCGGAGGCCAGTGGAGGGCTCCACTTCACGCCCCTGAGATCATGACCTGAGCTGAAATCGACAGTCGGATGCTCAACCGACCGAGCCACCCAGGCGCCTCTTTATGAAAATATTTTTAAAATGTAGATAAGGATCTTGTACCAAAATAACCATCCCGCTTGTTATAGAATAACAAGCTTGGAAATAACATTCAAAAACCGAAGAGTAGTTAGACTGATCATGGAATTTCCAGACAGCGAAGTACCAAGCAGCCATTAGGAAGGATTACCACAGATTTTTTTTTTTTAATTGAAATAGGAAAATGCTAATTATGGGGTATTGAGGACGAAAACTGGAGCCCCAAACTACAAACGCAGCATGACCCCAGCTGTGCCTTTGTGTCATCATGTTTGCCCAGCAGCCCCCTAAATGGGCTCCGTCCAGCAGGCGTGACCCCTACAACCCGTTCTTGGCACCGAAGCCAGAGAGGTCTTTCAAAATTCAAAGCTAATCTTGTCCCTTCCACAGTTACCAATCTCCACCGAGTGGAGCAACAGCCTTTAGAAAATGTCCGTGCTCAAGAACACGGGGTCCAAGGCCCTTCGTAATCTCGCCCCTGGTACCCTCAGCGCCTCCTCTCTGGGTGCTTCCCCCCCCCACCCCCCGCAGCGCTGTTCATGCCATTGGGGAGACCCGGACATCTGACTAGAACGCTGTTGCCTTCTTTTTGCCTCGATATCTTCTCATCCTTTACATCCCTGCTGAGAAGCTTTTCCTCATCCCTATCCTTCCATTACTCTCGGTGTGTCCCTTCTTCTGGAACTTACTTCCCTTAGATGTAATTGTTATTCTCCTTACCTGTGAGAGCTGGGTCTCTGTCATGTCCATTGTTTTGTTCCCAATAGACAGCACCGCAGGGTAGATACTCGTTAACTGTTGAAAAATAAATAATGAACATATCTGGTAGACAAGCCAGTTAATAGACATTTTCTCTAAGTCTTTGAATTTGGGATGGCTTTAGATTTCTTCTTTCCTTTCATACTAATACAAAATTATTTTTTATTGTGGTAAAAAAAATCCATAACATTAAGTTTGCCATCTTAACTATTTTTAGGTGTACAATGCAGTAATGTTAAGTATATGTGCACTGCTGTGCAGCTGATTTCTGGAACATTCTCATCTTGCAAAACTGAAACTCTGTATCCACTAAGCACTATTTCCCCCTCCCTTTTTCCACCACCCTTGGTAATCACTTTTCTGCTTTTTGTTTCTATGATTTAGATACTTCATATGAGAGGAATCATATAGTATTTGTCCTTTGGTGACAGGCTTCTTTTGCTAAATATAATGTCCTCAAGTTTCCTCCATGTTAAAACAAATTTGTGATATGAACTGTGACCTCTATAACTAGAAAAGTCGTATTATTTAGAATCATAGGAGCTTGAGGTGACTCTAGAATTTATCTGGATCAATTTTCCCCCACCCCAAACATTACTTAGTTCTAGAGGAGAAAGCCCCAAATAGAAAATTAACTCATCCAGGGTTAAAGGTTTAATAATGATGAAATTGAGCTCCACGAAGATAAAAATAAGTCGTAGAGGTGGTTAGGTCTTTACACAGTTTACAGCGTGTTCTCTGCCTTTATTTTCTGCTCAAAGGTGTTTAAATAGAACTTTATTTTCTATTGTTCCATTTCCTATCTGAAGTGAAGATCTTCTGCCCAGGTTATTTCTTGGTTCAGAAGGTACACTGAAGTTCTCTGTTAGGGATTGTACTTCTGCAATTTTTTTTCTGTAAAACGCATTCCCCAGGTGGTCCAGATTTTGCATTCTGGGCATGGGGATCCTGTAGGCATGAAGAACAAAAGGATTCTTTAGGTTTCCAAAAGATTTTGATTTTTGAGCTCTGCGGATCTAACAGGGCTGGAGTCACTAACAAAGAACCAGAAATCTTTCAGTCCAGAAGCTTTTTACCATGTAACATTCTCTCTTCCTACTCTGAAGAGAACTCATAAGCTACAGTTTCTCAAATAATTGCTAAAGAGGATCCTCTTGTTCTCAGTGAGAACTAATACTAGTTCATTAGTTCCCGTGTATTTTGAGTCTGCTATATGCCTTGTTGTTATGTAGAGACACATGTAAGACATGCATTTCCTAATGGAATAAAAAGAAAGAATCAGCGACTTTCCAAGTTAAAGGGAAGAGTTCTTCGCAGTCCTGTAGTCAGATCCCCTCATTTTATATGTAAGAGACTGACGCTCAGAGAGGGACCCGGAGTCAAACAGGTAGTGAGTGAGAATTTGCCTGCTTCTGACTTCCAGGCCAAGAAGGACATCACAGACCTCTTGGACAGAATGTGGGCTTGCTTTGAAGGACACAGAGACTCTCACTCAGCTTGTTCTTTATTAACATTTTATTCTTTTTTTTTTTTTTTCCTGATTTACTTGTCAACATGATTTTCAGCCTTGTCTCAATCTCTGCACTGGTTTTGAATCATGAGGAGAAAACTCGAGAGATTTCTAGCCCACAGTGATTTAGAATAGCTTGACAGTGTGTTCCGACACTGAAGGGATTATTTTTCTTCCCTCCAATAGGTAGAACCAAGAAAGGAAATTCCAAACCCCAGCTGAGACCGGGCCGTGTGATATATAATGCGTGTGCCTTGGTTTATGGGAAAGAATGACCAAAACCTGCTCTGGGACGGATCTTTTGCTCGGTGCGTTCGGTTTTGTTTATGACTGGAAAATAGGAGTTCGTTTATGTCTAAGTGTGAGGTTGCACTCTGTTTTGGCAGTCTTTCTAACATAAACACCACATTTTATGTTAGGATTTGAGGGACGAGAGACTCCCAAATGTTTCACTGTGATTCACCCTTAGAGTACTTAAAACCCCATGAAAATAACTAGGATTTTTTATTAAATGATAGAATGCTTAGCACTTTGCCCTACTTTATGACTTTATAAGTTTCTACTCCTGATGCAAAACTTAGTGAATATACATGTAAGTAAATAACTGCGTTTCTTTGAAATATAGGAAAAGATTATATCATTACAACACCTTGTTCTGCAGTGTTCCAAGAGACCAAATAATATTATTCTTTGAATAAAAAAATACCCCATGCTATAGCTATGATGCGAAATATGCATAGTAATGTGGAATCTGTTTATTTTAGTTAATTTAAAATGTACTGTAACATTTGCTAAATATGGTCCTATAACTAGCACTATAGATCTAGGTGCTTCAACAATGCAAGCCATAGACAGGGCTCAGGGCTGCCAGGGTCCCTGTCATCTTCCCCAGTCCATCAACCAATGTAGATTTAGAATCACCTAAAATGTTCTTCTCCATTGGGCAGAAATTTTCTCTGTGTTGCTTCCTGAAACATAGACGGTCAGAAGTCCTATGTTTCTCAGTCATGGGTCGGGTCATCAGATTGATTGCATATGCATTAGACACACATCAGGGGCCTGTTTGCAGGACTGTCCTCTCTCGGGAGATAAAAGCTTGACATGGGCTTCTCACTTACAACACAGAGAGTGGGAAACCCACTCTGGCACACCCAGTGAAAAATCAACCAACCAAGGTCCAGTGGACGAGCAAGAGGTCTTCAGGCGAAAGATTGAGGCTCTTTTTTTTTTTTTTTTTTTTTTTTCCTGACAGAGAGAGATCACAAGTAGGCAGAGGAAGAGAGGGAAGCAGGCTCCCTGCTTAGCAGAAAGCCCGATGTGGGCTCCATCCCAGGACCCTGAGATCATGACCTGAGCTGAAGGCAGATGCTTTAACCCACTGAGCCCCCCAGGTGCCTCCTGAGACTCTTTTCATAAAGGTCCCCGGAAGACAAATGAGTTGTCCGGTATTTCTACTGGATGACCTCAAAGGAGTGAGAGCCTTGGCCGTCATTTACTTTCAGCCTCTCGGTTCTAAGTCGGAAATCAATGTCAACATAGTCTACTTCTGTGATTGCACTATGCCGTGTTGACTTAAGTGCCGGAGTTCTGGATAAACGTCGCAAAACCCCCTCCTGCAAGCTTGTATGCTTTCCTGGCATCTTTCTACCTTCTGCTTTCCTGGCAGACCCTTTCTGAAGTGTACTCTGCTTTTCCCACTCTCTCGTGCACGACGTGGCCCCCTGGCTTTGGCTCTCCTTCCCTTCGAAGCTACTCTTGCTGCTGCCTCAGGGGACCTCCATGTTGCCAGACAAAAATGTGCCTTCTCCAGGCCTTGGTTTATCTGGAACACGGAGTTCTACCGAACACCCACTGCTTCTTCAATCTGCACTTAGCCTGGGTTTTGTTATACCATGTCGTATTCTTTTGGTTTCCCACTCTTCTCTCCGGCTGCTCCTGTATGGGTTCCTTGGAGGGTTCTAGCTTCTCACCCCTCGGGTGTGGCACGGCCCCGATGCTATTCTCCTTCATATGTTCTTAGAGTCACTTTCACGCACACCCATACCTTCGAAATCACTTCTGTGGTGATGGCTCTCACACGTACATGTCTAGCTCACATCTCTTTTGCTCGTGTGTCAGATGCATCCGTGTACTGTAAACCCCACCTCAAACTTACCCTGTTAGACACCACCTTACAGGTCTCCTATCTCCCAGCCTCCATCCAAACCAGATAACCAAAAAGCATCCTAGACTCCTGTTCTTTCTCGTCTCACCCTTAAGGAGCGTAGAGGTCACCAAGGAGAAGAGAGGCTCCTCCCTGACCATCTTCTCTGTCCTCCCTGCCTCTGACGAGGTACTGTTCCCCCTTATCAGACCGCACTGGGTCCTCCGAGCTGGTCTACCTGCCTCCAGGCTGCCCACCTCTTCCGGGACCCACACACGCTGCTGCAGGGATGACCTTTCTAAACTGCAAAAGTCATCATGTCATTCTCAGGTACAATCTGTTCATTGTCCCCCTGACTTAAGAATCAGGTTAAGCCCTTGTGGGTTTGTGTGCCAGATCTTTTCTTCTTTCTCTCCAGAGTCAGTTTGCCCTTGCAAGGGCGGCTGCCTCTGGGGAACTTCCTCGCCAGGGTTCTTAGTTACTTCTGAGGCCTGTCAGCACGCAGGCCCCAGCACACGTGGCTTATGAAAGCTAAACCTTGGGTTAAACCTTCCACCTGACCATGATCCAAGTTGATCCTGCCCCTATGCCCCCCCCCCCCCCCCCGCCATGAGGCTGCACCCTCCCAGAACCCAGACAGAGCGGTTGTGGAGGGGGTCCACTTTTCCCTGTGCCTTCGGTTACCTGCTCCCTGACTGGATGTCACAGATTGAAAGACAAACACAACCCCGCCGACTGTCACCAACACAGCCGCCATCTTCTTTACTCTGTGAGGGAACCCAGTGAGCTTGGGTCTTCTGGGCTTGGATGCTGATATACTCCAGGGGCAGACAGGAGTTGGAATAATTCTCTGTGTAACACTGTTGTTATGTATCAGTTATCGGATATTACCTCAGACCTCCTTTAGATGTTCTTTCTGTAATGCAGAAGCTAGAAGGATGTGAAGTAGAAGTGATGGTGTCTAACTCAATGTGGCCTCATCAATGAAGACATTTAATAATCTTGCAAGATAAAAAAAACTCTGGGAGTTAAGGACTTTAGAGTTGTTTTGGCAATGCCTCAATGCCAGAGGGTTCCCGACCCTTGTCTCCACCATCTGCAGGAAGACTTGTCGTCTTCTGTCTTATTCTGTCTTATCACGTCAGGGTCACAGCTACTCTGGGCATCACTTCATCCGACAGCCTCGCTCAGAGGCTGATCGTGAAGGGGAGCTTTTGGGATGGAGAGACATCTCCTCATGTCTCTGTCCTTTATATCAGGGTGAGAAATCTCTTCAGGAGCCATCCCAACAGATTTCTCTAGTTTTCATTTTATCCATACCCATGTCACATGAAGCACCGCAGCCAGAAAGAAGACAAGGATGGAAGGTATCAGGCATTTCCCCAGCATCTTTTGTGGGGTTTCTGCCGCCATGGAAGAAGGAAGAAATAAGGGTTATTGACTTTGTCAGCGATAACATCTACCGCATGAAACACACTCCAGTCTTTCTCCTTCGGCAGATAGATGCTTTAAGTGCCCAAGGCTTGTACTCCAAAACACACAAAAAAAAATCCACCCATAATTTAAAAATATTATCCCTTATATATAACAACACATACACAAATGGGTATGTGCTAATACATTTTATTGTATTTTTGCTTTTTTTTTTTTTTAAAAGATTTATTTATTTGAGGGAGATGAAGGGAGAGAGTGCAAGCAGGGGGAAGGGCAGAAGGAGAGGAGAATCCAGCGGACTCCCTGCCGAGTAGGGAGTGCCACAGGGGACTGAGATCACAACCTGAGCCAAAAACCAAGAGTCAGCTGCCGAACCAACTGCGCACCCAGGTGCCCCTGCACTTTGCTTTTATCACTCAACCATGCCAACTGTATCATATTCTAAACTCCACACAGACTGCGCTCTATTTCTGGAGCTGCTGAGGTGGCTAGTCACGTGTAGGATTTTAGTTACTACAATTTTATGTCTCACTGTGGGGTAGGGCAAGTCACTGTCACTGCCTCTCAAAACTTACCTAGTTGTTCTTGTAGGTGAATTTGTGAAATGTGAGCCCCATTTAGAGGCGAGCTATGCCTTGAAATCTTGTTCGTATTCATATTCACACACACACATGTTATCTAGAATTACGTGCTTGAACATGTTGACAAAGCTTCTTTCGTGAGCTATCTCAGGGGGTCACAAATTCGGATGCCCACACTGGCCAGGCAAGTCCCGTAAACAAAGTCCTATAAACATAGTCCAGAGATTAAACAGGCAGGGATAGGTTTAATTTCCACAAAGAAATAATCGTTCACCCATTTTTTTCTTCCTCAAACTCTGTGGTCCTTTTAATCTCTTTTGATAGAAAAATGGCAACAGAGAAATATTTCTCTACTACTAATTGGATGGTAAAGTAGCCCCTGAAAACTGGCTTCAGTTTGGGGGAAAAAGTAGTGGATATTGTGGCAGATATGTTTCTTCTCAAGGGAGCAGTGGCCATTCGGCCATAGCCAGTTGTGGTCACTAAGGATTTGTAGATATTGACACATCTTCTGACTTTTAGAGAAGAATGAGGAAACCAGATTTTTATATGAAATTTTCTTATTTAAAGTGTTAATCTTAATGGAAGGTTTTGAGGAGGGTTTGGTTTTACTTATTGTTGAGGGCAAGAGCTCCTTAGCATCCTTTCCTAACTCGTCATCAATCTGTTTCAGTTTCTTTATCTGTAAAATTAAGTTCTTGGCCAAAGCCATAAATGCTTTGTGACTTACTGAAGATATCAGTCCATGCAAAACTTTGCTGCCATCCAAAACTTGCCTACTGTATACTTAAGAACAGAGTTCTTTAGAGGCCCCTGGGTGGCTCAGTTAGTTAAGCCTTTGGCTCAGATCCTGATCCTAGGGTTTTGGGATCGAGTCCCGCCTCAGGCCGGCTTCTCCCTCTGCCTGCCGATACCCCTGCATATGTGCTCACACACACTCTCTCTCCCTCTGAATATAAAGAAATAAAATCTTCAAAAAAAATTTTTTTAAATACCTGTATTTGTTTATAAAAAATGTTAATATTAAACACATCTGCAGGCCAGATGTCACCAATAAGCTACTCATTTGTGGACACTGAATTAACCATTAAAAATGATTATATTTAAATTATTTTATATGTTTTTACTCTAAACTATCATTTTTAGTTGACTAAACCACATGAGAAGCAAAACAGATAGCTATAAGCCAAGACAGCTCAGAAGCAGCTATATTTTAAAATTTTGTTGGATAATGTGAACATTACCCAGGAGCAACCAAAATGAAATATAATAGCTTCTTCAGCTAGCTTGGGCATAGTCTTATTTATTCATTTTATTAAATAAGTTTGTTTTTTGAATACCTACTAAATTCAAGTGTGGTGACAGGCTTAGTAGGAACAATAAACTAAAAAAGACATGATACCTTCCTTGGGTAGGCTGTCTTATAGCTGATGCTCATATAAAGCAGCTAATATCATTAGCCCTGCTGGTGGTGGGGGGGGGGCAGTATCAGTATGTTACATCCTCCTCCCCCCATATGCACATGCATTAATATGTCCTTTTGTTATCTTAATAGATGTAAATAAAATGGACCTTTTAAGGATCATCTGTTAATGCAAGCCAAAAACAAAACCAACCAACCAAACAAAATAACCCCTCCAACTTCTAGAAGAGAGCTCTTGTTTTCATGAAGATATCCCAAAGTAAAGCAAGGAACCAACCAAACAAACAAATAAACAAAGAAGTGATGGAGAAAGGATGGGAGGGAGGAAAGAAAAAAGCAGAGTTTTAAATTAGGGTAACAGAGAAAAAAGCTGACTCTTCTGGATTCCTGACCCCGTTTCCTTTTTTCAACCTAAGAGATTATGATGACTTTTATGTTACATATTTTTTTTCTATAGAAAAAAATAGTGACTAGAGAAGAATCAGTTCCACTCTAAGTGGAATTGATGTCAAATTAGCAAATTTGTTGCAATTTTATTTCCTCTTACACTTGACCACTTTCAAGTAAAATTAAATCAAGGTAGATGTTCCACTTTTGTTTTTATCTTTGTTTCTAAATGGTTACTTTCTTTTCTTTAGGGAATTACAAAGCCAGCCATTACATACGGTACCTATTAAACTGAAAATGTTTTTGTACAGGGATATGAGAGAAACACACTTCGATTGGCACTTCTATGAAAGGGACTGAGAGTTCTGAAATCATCTGCAGTGTGATTTGTATGTTATCAATAACTCTGAAGATTGTGAAGCTGCATCCTGAAAATAAGAGTTTCTCATCTGTCTATTCCAAGTTATCTAGAGAATGTGGTAGAAGAACACACGTATGTGTTCAAATCACACATCCTAGAAAGGGGACCACCTTTAAGTTCTATTACCTGCAAGTCCGAGGAGTTGTTGAAGGATTTTCAGGAAGTTAGAAGTATAGCCACTGGCTTTACTTTGCCAATGTCCACATTTTCTTGTTTTTTGCTTATTTTTTGACAGAAAGGTTGACAAATTGAAGAAAACATCATTAGTCCACAGGAATTTTGAGATAGCCATTGAAAGCAGGTAATAACTATTTACATGTATGTTTTTTCATTAAAGTATGATGAAATCTTTGATGATTGCGCTTTTATACAGTGCATATAGTCTATCAGTTTTTTTCTTTTTTTCCACAATAAAATGACAAGTAAAAGTTGCTTTTAAATTCAGAAAACTACATGACTAGCATTTTAAGAATCTCTGAAATCTTTAAGAATCTCTGAAATTTTAAGAATCTCTGAAATTGATCTTAGGCGAGAAATTTTAGACTTCTTCCTACCCACTAAAAGACTACCAATGATAATTTTCTAGATTTGCAATGATAATATTCAGAACTAACCATTTTATTTCTTCCTCTGAACCTATATGCCTTGTAATCAAATAATCCACATCCTTGATTCTATGTACATGAATTAGTTTATCATCATAGCTGATCTGAGAAGAGGTTTTTATTTCTGCTTAGTGACCATGAAAATTTCTGAGCCACCAGGTGGCAGAGTGTCCTTGGCTTAGATTGAATATTACATTTATCCCCTGATTGCCAAATGTGGTTCACAGTGAACGCTAGTGGCCCTCAAATCTTTTATTCATGTACCCCTCAAATAATTCTGAAAACATACACAGGAGCCACAAACTTTTAGGTTTACGTATAAAATCGTTCAACAAAAGTTTAAGTAACTGAAGAGGTTTAACTTCTGGCATACTATAAATAGTGAAATTGTAAAATTAAATTATTATCTCATTTTTTAAAATGAATCTAATTGAGTGCAAAATACCATAGTGATTTGATAGCAACCATCAGCTATTTTTACAAATTCTAAAACAAGCTCATCTTCTACATTGGATACTTTAATTGCTCCTTTTTCTCCGTGACACCTTATTTTCCATTTTTTTAAAAAGATTTTATTTATTTATTTGACAGAGAGAGATCACAGTAGACAGAGAGGCAGGCAGAGAGAGAGAGAGGAGGAAGCAGGCTCCCTGCTGAGCAGAGAGCCCGATGCAGGACTCGATCCCAGGACCTTGAGATCATGACCTGAGCCGAAGGCAGCGGCTTAACCCACTGAGCCACCCAGGCGCCCCCTTATTTTCCATTTTATTTCCTCTACAGAATTTTATACAAATATAAAATGTTTTAAGCCTACATGCTTTGACCACAGTATTTTCCTTCTCTGCAACAAGAGTCTGTGTATAAATGAAAATAGATGTTTTGTATTTCCAGTGACCATAAGGTTCTAAGTGTCAAATTTTCATATTTCTGAATTTCTTATATATATTAGTATGTATTTATAAATTTGCCCAGTATACATTTATTTTTTCATTAATTTGAAAAATGCTGAAAAATATTGAGACAAAAATTACCCTTAATTTTACCACTCAAATAATATTTTTTATTCTTATTTTATTTTTTTAGAAGATTTTATTTATTTATTTGACAGAGACAGTAAAAGAGGGAACACAAGAAGGGGGAGTGGGAGAAGGAGAAGCAGAGAGCCCTATGTGGGGCTCAGTCCCAGGACCCTGGGATCATGACTTGAGCCAAAGGCAGATGCTTAATGACTGAGCCACCCAGGCAGCCCTTAAATAATATTCATAGAGAAAAATAAATGACAACCCCTGGTGTGCTTATCTCTTCCCACTTTGCCCAGATAAATTCTGTGATTTGAGGCCCATTCATTCATATTTTTTCTAAGTTTATAAAGCTCTATCTATGTCTTTAAAATCTGGAGCACATTGGGGCGCCTGGGTGGCTCAGTGGGTTAAGCCGCTGCCTTCGGCTCAGGTCATGATCTCAGAGTCCTGGGATTGAGTCCCGCATCGGGCTCTGCCTGCTTCCCTCTCTCTCTCTGCCTGCCTCTCCATCTACTTGTGATTTCTCTCTGTCAAATAAATAAATAAAATCTTAAAAAAAAAAAAAATCTGGAGCACAAAATATTAAGGCCCTTGCAAAAATTTTAAGAGATTCTTTCTTTTCTAGCAGTCAAAGCAATGTTTCATTGGGGATGTGTGTGTATATATACACATACACACAAACATATGTACATACATACGTTAAAAAATAATACGTATTGAGATGTGATATTGCTAAAGCTTAGAGCTGAGTCCTAAGGAGTTTAGGAAACTGCAAGACTCATGGAGACACGTTCTCCATAAACCCACTCTAGCTTCTGACACCAAGTGCAGGTTTGATAACTTGCTAGCTAGCAGACCCACAGAACACGCTGAACGCTGTCCTACTCGTAGTTACACTCTATTGTGGGGAAGGATACAGATTACAGTCAGCCAAGGGAAAAATGACACTGAGCAGAATCCAGGAAGAGAAGTAAATGTGGAACTTCCATGTCCTCTCCCCACAGAGTCTCGGCTGTGCTATTTTCCTCCTATCTGTGTCTAATACATGGAATGTTGACAACTAGGGAGGCTCACCTGCGCCTTCATGTTCAGAGTTTCACTGAGGTTCTGTTTTGCAGGCATGAGTGGTTGCCTGTGTGCTAATTTCATTCTCTAGGCTCCAGCCCCTTTGGTTAAGCCAATACTGTGTGACCCAAAGCCCTCACCTACTTCAGATTTGTTGGTCTTCCTGGTGTGATCAGCTCCTACCCTAAATGCTATCGGATGCATCCAGCTCCAACCCTATGTCACATTGTTAGATGATGAACATAATCCAAGGCCCCCCGGTAAACAAAGACACTCCTATCATACACGACATTCCAAGGGCTTATAGATTACCTCCCAGAAGCTGAAGGAAAAGGCCAGACCCCTTTTTGGGTGAAGTTAAATTCTTTACTACCCAGATACACATATATACAATAAAACGTACCCATGTGAAGTCTACAGCTCAATGAATTTTGACAAATGTGTATATCAGTGTAACTACCACCACAGTCAAGATAGAGGATATTTCCATGTCTCTAGAAAGTTCCCTCATGCTCCCTTGCAATCAATTCCCTCTACTCCCCCAACGGATCTCCTGTTTTTAGCATTTCATACACATATGTGGAAACATACAGGGTGTTTTATTTGGTGTCTCCCTTCTTTCATTCAGCATGTTTTTTGAGATTTACCCATAGAGTGTCAGTATTTTATTGGTCCTGGGAAGTATTTCACTCTGTGCATATGCCATAATTTATCTATCCATTCACCTGTTGATGAACACTTGGGTTGTTCTCAGTTTGGGGACTGTTGTGGACAAAGCTGCTGGTCTTTGTGTATATAGGTCTCTTTGTAGACATTTTTTTCAATCTCTTGGGTAAATACCTAGAAGTAGAATTGATGGGTTGGATGAGACTTGATAAGAAACTGCCAAGCTGTTTTCCAGCATGGTTGTAATATTTTGCATTCCTACCAGCAGTGTATGAAAATCCAGTTGCTTCATGGCCTCTCCAACACTTGTTATTGTCAGTCTTTCTAATTGTAGCCACTTTAATGGTCATGTAGAGTCTTTACTCACTATTTTAATTTGTGTTTTCCTAATGATTTAGGAAGCTGAAAGTATTTCCACAAGTTCATTGGTCATTTGTATGTCATCTTCTGTGAATTTGATCAAATCTTTTGCCCATTTTTAATTGGATTATCTTCTTATTGAGGTATAAGTCTTCTTTATATATTTTTAATGTAAGCCCTTTTGCAAACGTGTGGTTTGCTGTTTCATTTCTTAATGATACCTTTTGAAAAGTAGATGTTTTAATTTTCATGAATCTGAGAAGAACACATTTTAATTTGTGCTGTGAACTCCAGCAATTTTTATGGCTATTTTGGGGCCATCCCTCAAATTCTACAAATGTTATCCAACTGGCAACCAGTGACTTTTGGGATGGTCTCTACTTACAAAGCGTTTTTCTAAAATGAAGTAAGGTGGTATTAATAGTAATATTACACAGTATCTCAGATGTCATCATCACCAAAGTCCTTCTTTGGTGGGAAAAGTGGTTATTTTCTGAGACTTAGGTATTAACCCTACCTTCTCTTTTGTTTTCTCTTGACATAGCAGACATATAAAGACTATTCAGGAAACATAACAGTGATACTCCTGGTACTTTCTTTTGGCTGCTGCATTCAGATCCTGGGCTAAAAAAAAAAACAAAAAAAACAAAAAGAGAAACAAAAAATCCTCATGGTGAAATCTGTGAAGTAGATATTTTTATTCATTATTCAGATATTCAGATGAAGAAAGTGAGGTTCAGAGAAATTAAATATCTTGACCAAGATCCCATAGCTAGTAAGTGGCTGAGCTGGTCTTCCAAGCTGGGTTTATCTAACTCCAAAACTCACGCTCTTCAATAATCTTCTGTTCAAGTTCTGGGCTCATTTGATTTTCGATATATTGAATATAGAATTTGGCAGGTTGTGGAGAAAGGGGAAGGACATGGGGGAAAGAGATTAGGTCTGGGACTTATTTTGGCACCAGCTGTTCATGCTTCTGCTTCCTAATCCCCTGTACAGACTGGGTAACTTTATAGAGGGTCCAGGGTAACCAAGCCGAATTAAACCAACATAATTGCAAGTCAGAAAATCTAACCAGTTAGGAGGCCATTTGGCTTACCACATGCCTCTGCCAGCATTTAATAAGATCCTCCTTTTGTGAAAAAAAAAATGTTAGTGACTTCTTCAAACCTCAATTGTGCAGCAGCTTGATCTATAATTTTACACGCCATCAATACTTTTGTTGATGGGATGCCTGGGTGACTCAGTGGGTTAAAGCCTCTGCCTTCAGCTCAGATCATGATCCTGGGGTCCTGGGATGGAGCCCCACATTGGACTCTCTGCTCAGCGGGGAGCCTGCTTCCACCTCTCTCTCTGCCTGCCTCTCTGCCTACTTGTGATCTCTGTCTGTCAAATAAAACTATTTAAAAAAAATAATTTTGTTGATACCACTTATGTCAGATCTCCTCATGAAAGCCATATAGTTATTTGAAATGTTATCCTAGTGATTAATACGGTTTACACTCAGCTCCCTTCTGAAATCTTTAATACACTGTTATTTTCCAACTTAATGAATGTGAATTGCCTTTAGTTAACTTAGGCTGTAAGCTTGGGACACTGGCAGCCTCATATTACTAGTCACACATTCTGAGGTCTTTCCTTCTGCTTGACGGCCGGAATCTCTGTCATTTGAACAGCAAAGAGGAAATGCTCAGTGAGATCATTACATTATAATAACTTTGATCTGCAATCTGGTGTCCATTATCGTAGAATTCTACTGAATACTGAGTCTTCAGGCTTCCTTTTATTACAGTTAAGTGTTGTATTTGAAAATCCAAATGATGTTAAATATTCAGGTTGACATGAGTTATGAGATTGCCTATAATATACTAGAAGGTATGCATTTATTAATAAAAAGAGAAATTTGCATATCTTTCCCTTCTTCAGGAACCAAGGGCCAAAACAATAATTTAGTTCTGGAATTCATTGGTACAGTATTAAAATGCATTTGGGAAGGAGGAAGTAAATTGGAGAGGAAGAGATGGTAAGATATGCTTAGAGATGGGCCATTTCCAACTAAGAAAAAAAGAACTTTTATACATACATGAAGACTGTTTTTATAATTGAAAAAAAAATTTTCACAGCCATTTAAAAAAGAATTTCTCTGGCTTTTCTTTTGCCATAAACTATGATGGGAAATGAGAATTACAATTTTCTGAAATTTTGTCCCATTTAAGCTCCTAAAATATTTCTTAGTTTTAAACCTGAAAATCTCTAAAATACCTTTCTCCTAAGGAGTTCAGTGTCATGGTCAGATTTGTTTTACTTAACCCATAATCTGCTATCTAAGTATTAGAAGATAATTGGCATTTGGCATCAAAGTTTTACTGATATTAAAGTTGGAAGATTCAAATACAGAGAGATTAAGACATTGGTCAGTGTCAAGGAAACATTGAGTTGGTTTAGGGATTTGATTTGGTTTTCCTAACCAATTTATCTATGGCTTGGAAGAAATTAACTTTCTAAGCACTTAAAATCAGACAGGAATTTAGTCTCCCTTTAAAGTTTTTGTTCTTATTTGAAGGTTGCCACTTAGGATGAAGGTCTTAATCATAAAAACATTCCAGAGAATGTTTTAGGTATAAAAGAAATTTGAGCAACATAAAAAAAAAAAAGGTTTTTAAAAAATGACAATAGTCATGTCTTTCTTCCCCTCTGAATCCATTCCACCCCCTCAAAAAAAAAAAAAAAAAACAAAACAAAAACAAAAAACTCTGCTGAAAGAAGGTCTCACTGAAGACAAATATAAATATATTATATGTGCTCCATAAATAAGAACTAACTCATGGGGAGGGCTAAGTAGGTATGGAGGACAAAACCAGAAATGAGAAAAAGGAAGAAAAGGGAAGTCATTGAAATATATGTACCAAAAAAGAGAGAAGAGACATGTAAAACAGTAAACTCTGTTTCTTTGGAATCTGACTTTTTTTTTTGGTGAGGATGCAAACAGGTCCTTTGGGGGGCGGTGCTGAATCTTTCAAAGTACTTTATACATTTTTATTTTTATCGTATTCCATGAATCAAGTGGACAGTTAATATTTTCGGTATTTGGTAATTAAGCTCACAAAGAGGTAAACTATACTAACTTTCTCCATAGCCACTGACCCCGCAACTGAAGCAGTCAGAGAACCTATGGCCTGAGACTCAGCCTCTCACTTTGTCCCCACTCTTAGTTCCCGCCTATGGCACTCTTCTAGGGGTTGGAGAGAGCCATCCCACCCTATGGGGGTTAGCTGGGCCAACTGAGAAGGGGCCATGACAAAGAATAGCTTAGGCATCCCTCCACGTCCGGCACAGAAAGAGAACAACTAGTGGGTAAGAAGAGTCAAGTGATATTGATCGGTGGCTCCCCAGGGTTGAATTCAGAACATGTTCTGCTGTCTCCTGGGTGCCAAGATTTGACAGAAAGGGCAAAGGACAACTTGAACAATGTGGGGTGGGCGGGTGAAATCTCCATTCATTGTTGTTCACGTGGGAATGGAGTGCTCAGAATAGGGAGATCTTGACAAGGCTCCCTGCCAGGAGCAGCCTCTTATTTCTTATCAGAAATGGAATCCTCACTGCTTCTTTCTCTTCACCCTCGGGGTTGGAAAAGAGTGTGAGGAGCTCACACTTGTACCGGAGAGGAGAGATTTTCTCTAAGAGGACCTTTGTCCTTAATGCGAAAAAAATAAGAGCATGAAAAGAGAAGTTTCAAAAGGAAAGGACAAGACTTTAAAAAGTCAGAAAAACATTTCAGAAAACAGGCTAAATGAAAAAGAAGTACAGTGGCTCTGGGTCACTAGAAAACACCAAATTGGTGGTGGTAGTAGTAGGGGTGTTGGTAAACAGGCAATGAAAAGAAAAAAAAAAACATAGTTCAAAAAGCAAGCCTGTAAGGAGAAATTCAACAAAGCCAATATATACATTAGTAAGGGGTTGGTTACGTAAATGATGGTACATCCACACAGTGGAACACCATATCTCTTTTCAAAAAGGATTAAGTACACGAGTATTAGTACAGCTTATCTAAGATCAACTTATGAAAAAATAAAATAACAGAATAATTATTCAAATATACTTTTATTGTGAACTAATAATACATGTTAGTATATGTATGTACGAAAAAAAATGGAAAGGATGAGGCATCAAGCAGCCAAAAGTAGTTATTTTCTGGAGGATGGAGGGAGCAGTTATTGTGGAAGGGATAATGTTTTATGTTACAAGTTTTTATGCTATTCAAAACATTTCTGTAAAACTCATATAATTTCCATGGTGTTTTAAGGAGAAAAAAGTCAATAACAAGTATAGAAATAAGTTATATTATCAAGAAGAAACAATACAGATAAAGTTGAAAAAAGAAAAATTTATTTATTTGCACTGAAAACTAACATTGAAGTAATTCATACAGAACTGTGTCTATATCTGTAGCTAAATCTATGTCTGTCTATACCTCCATTTTTATGAAGTATTGATCCCAAAGTAAAAGTTTTAATTTCATTTTAAAACTTTAGTTTAAAATGACACAAGGGACAGATTAACAGGTGATGATTATGGTCATAAATGTGTTCTGTATGATACTGTATTTGCCCTAAAATAGAATATTAAACATGATCCATAATAACAACTTTACTTACCTATTGAGGTAATTAATATTTTTTCAATGATTAAATATTTTCTTTTGATTAAGTAGAATTATTCCCTTCAGCTCTTCTTTTGCATTTTGTAAATCTCATAAGGCAACTCCAATTGCATTTGATTTACATATGGGCCTTCTCACAAGAGAATCACAAAGGGCTAACAGGAAGGGGAGAATGAGAACATTTCAAATATACTAAAATGAACTTAACAGAATATTTAAAATCAGACTTTGAGAAAAGAGCAGAATTTGGAAGCTAATAGTTTGGAAATAATAGTTTGCACAGATGGACCTAATTGCCCTAAATTTTGAACTAGCTAGGTTAGGTTACATATGAAAAACAGAGTAACGGTGATAATTTCACCCGGGAGGATATTCTTGCACTTATCATTTGGGAAAACCTCCAGTGTGAAATCAGACCCAGAATCTTTCTAGTACATTGTCACATCTCAGCCAGACATGCCAAAAAGAGTGAGCGACAGATAGAGAGAGAGACAAAAGAAAAAGTGTAAATCCTTTGTTGTTTTTGTTCAAAATGACACAGAAGCTATATTCCAATCTGTGTGTTGCAGTCAGGTCGAAGTTCTATTTAATAGGATCGCATCCACAATCCACTCACCTAGGGCTGGGGCTCCATCCCAAATTAATGCATGCATCAAAAGAATTTGTCTAAGATGGAAAAAACCGTTACCGCTGGGATTTTGAAATATGATTTTGGAGGCTTTTAAGGGCCTGTATTATTTACACCAGGTGGAAGAAAACCTTCAGAGGACTTTCTCCCTGCAGTGCTGTAAAAAGTTAGAGCCCAGGCAGAGACGGCTTACAGGGCCAGGATGCGGAAGTCAGTACAGGTGGGGATCGTTAACACTGCGGGACGTGGGAAGAGGCTGCAGGACATAGTCCCGTTCAGGCATCTGGACCAAGCTGAGGTACTTCGGGGAACCCCATGGGGGGAACTCATCTTTGGAAAAGAGATGCTGGTTGTAAACAATCCAAGCTGTCTTGTTTTATAAGAACGGCTCTAAAATGGACACTACCAGGGCAATTTCACTTCTGAAATAACTGAACACCTGTGTCTGGGACCATCTCCTCAGATAGCCCCGGGCTTCACGTTCCCTCCTTCCACGTGATGACTTCCCAGCATGCCCCGCCCCGTCCCCGCATGCCCCTCCTCATTCCGGCATACCCCTCCTCATCCCAGCATGCCCCTCCTCATCCCAGCATGCCCTGCCCCATCCCGGCATGCCCCTCCTCATCCCGGCATGCCCCTCCTCATCCCAGCATGCCCCTCCATATCCCGGCATGCCACCTCCCCATCCCGGCATGCCACCTCCCCATCCCGGCATGCCACCTCCCCATCCCAGCATGCCTCGCTGCCACGTGCACAGCGGCTTACCTGGAGGCTTGTGCGGTTCGCATTCCTCGAGCAGCGCAGATGCCAGCTGCCGCTCTTTCCCTGAGATAGGGCGGGGACTTGTGTGCGTTAACAAGAATTTTTCCAGGTAAGATCCCCACATTAATGCTTGGAAAATCCCCCTACCTTCTTCTCACAGGGTCTCACGTGTTCCTCCATATCTCGAAAAACCCGTGGCCCTAAGGCTCACCCACCTGGGAACAAGCCGTAGCTCCCAAAGTCAATCATCCTCAAGCTAGACAATCTAGGGAGAACACCTGCTCAGCATCAAGCCGGTCCTCATCATTCTTCTGCGCAAATCTTCAGCTGTATCCTGTCCGGGCTATTATTCATTGTCCAGTTGCTTTGTTTCTCACTAACTGAAATGAAATCCTATCCCGCAGAAACCGAGTTTACCATGTCTGGAAGAACAAGGAATGCAAAGGGAGTGCGAGGAGGCTAGCCACCCACTTTTTTTTTTTTTTTTCTTTTTTCAGTTAATGTTGAAGCTGTGTGGTTAATATCACTACTGCCTGACATCAGGAGACTGCCTGAGGATTTATATGTAGTAGTTTATATGTTTATTAAGCAACTTGACCCTAGAAATAGGCTTGTAGTTTGGTAGGTTAGGTGGGATTATCTTGCTGGTTTTACAGATGAAAAAACAATGTGTGAGAAATGAAGAGAGTTGCCGAAGTCTTACATCTAGTAAGTAGCAGAAGTGAGGACTCAAACGCAGGACTTCCCACTTTACTACCCATGCTAAGAGATTTTTAGAAAAAAAGAAAAAAAAAATCCATTATTCAAATCCCTTTGCTTGTGTTTGTTTTGGTGAACATAAGAAAAGGACTACTCTTATAGTATTAAATATCCTTCTCTTCTTAACCATAACTAATTAAAAAATAAAACAATAACAAAGATGCCCTATATGTGTATACATATACACATATATGTGTATGTATGTGTGTGAGTCTATATCCTTACCTCTGTTTATATGAATATGAATATAAATACAAATACATATATATATATGTATATGTATATGTTTATCTATCTATCTCAAGGTGAGGTCGTCCAAGAAGCAGCTGGGAGGTCCTCTGGGAGTGTGGAGTGACCCTGGACTACTTTGTGGCTTATCATACCAGGTTATATTAGTAAATCTCCGTTCTCAGGCTTGGTTCCACCTGGCCCCCTTGGGACCTTTCAAACCTAAGCCTGTAGGTCTCCTAGGGTAATTTCTGCCTGACTTGGTGCACAGGAGAGCGAAAAGACAAGACATATTACTCGGGACATATAGCAGGCTTGTCATATGCCAAGAGATCTGACATATGTGATCTGGGTTGGTGGGTTTTCTGTCACTCACCCTGGGTTTGATCAGTGATTTTTTTTTATACTGTGCTTTTGTTTTAACATCTAATCATTTTAGAAAAGTATAGTCCTAAGCATTAGCTTAAATTATTTGTCCACTTTGAAATAAAGACAGAAAATACTTTTTTCAGAACCTGAGAATGTATTTTATAGTAGTACCCAGATGATTTCTGAGAGAGCATAGAGTAAAGGTTTCTACAATAATGAAGGGAACAGAGGTGATGAAAAATAGTATTTTTCCTCCACTATATATCCTTGTCTATATTTTAAAAATAAAGTGGTCTAGTTGGGAAAAAAACACAATATAATAAATTAAAGAAAGTCTTAAAACAAACCCCAAACACTTCTTTAGAGAAAAGAGATCATCCTTAAATACTTTTTTGAATGTAAGGTATGATCTAATAATACACTTAAAATAATGGAATTATCCCATTAAACATAGATTGATCAGGAAAATATATGATCCTATCTCCAGGGACTTGGCTGAAGAATCAATGCTAAAATACAATGAAACAACCCCAAATTTATTATAGCAGACATAGTATTGTCTCTATTTTGAAACATAGTTAGCTAATATACATTGTATTTTTGTTTGTTTGTTTCTGAAGAATGCCATTTACAAAGTCCTTAGTGAAATGCTCAAAACTAATTGATATATAAACACTTCAACTTTGAGCCTTCTTGCTGTAGTTACCTTTGGAGTAAGTAAAAGATTTTCATTTAATGTGAGGCCCTCTGCCACATCTTTTTTATTTAACTCTTTTAGAAATAGCACTCATTAAAAGCAAAATCTAATTGCTAAATCGATATTAAAATAGAATCCTGATGTGCGCCTGGGGTGGCTCAGTGGGTTAAAACCTCTGCCTTCCGCTCAGGTCATGATCCCAGGGTCCTCGAATCAAGCCCCACATCGGGCTCTCTGCTCTGTGGGAAGCCGGCTTCCCCCTCTCTCTGCCTGCCTCTCTGCCTGCTTGCGATCTCTGTCTGTCAAATAAATAAATAACATTAAAAAAAAAATAGAATCCCGAGTCTGGCTTCTTTGTTGGCATTTTATTTTTTATTACTTCTGTACTCTGTATATAAATACTGTGCTTTGATTTTAAAATCATTCAGTAACAGAAAGGGGGAGTTTCTATAATGGGATTTCTGCTTACTTTATATGTGTGAAAGCCACTTTGCTTTTTTATTTATTGCATACAGAAAAATGTATGGGGCTAAAAAAATTCCTGAGATATTGTCAGTTATGGAATTGAAAGTAATAAGCCTGTCAGTAACTTGTTTTTTGTCCTCAGGGAGAAATATCAGAGACTGGTTTCTGATATTTCTGAGGACAGAATAAAGTTATTGCATGACAGAAGATTTTTTTTTTAAGATTTTATTTATTTATTTGACAGAGAGAAATCACAAGTAGATGGAGAGGCAGGCAGAGAGAGAGAGAGGAGGAAGCAGGCTCCCCGCTGAGCAGAGAGCCCGATGCAGGACTCGATCCCAGGACCCTGAGATCATGACCTGAGCCGAAGGCAGCGGCTTAACCCACTGAGCAACCCAGGCGCCCCGACAGAAGATTTTTTTAAACAGGGTAGATTTGTGCTAAAATAGTATCTTTGGGCTTTGTGCCTAAAGACTACCTTCTCCCTTTTAGAAATTAATTCATTCATTTGAAAGAGAGAACAGAGAGAGAGAAAGAGAGAGAGAGCACAAGCTGGGAGGAGTGGAGGGCGAAGCAGACTCCCCGCTGAGCAGGGAGCCCAATGTGGGGCTCAGCCCCAGGACCCTGAGATCATGACCTGAGCTGAAGGCAAACACCCAGCCAACTGAGCCACCCAGCTGCCCAACACTAGCTTCTTTTTTAAAAGTATTTTATTGAGTTATTTTAGAGAGAGTTCATAGACATACATGTGGGAGCAGGAGGGGAACAGAGGGCGAGGCAGAGATAGAGGGAGAGGGAGGTAATCTCCAGCAGCCTCTGTGCTGAGTGCAGAGGCAGGTGTGGGGCCTACCCCACAACCCTGAGATCCTGACCTGAGCTGAAACCTGAAATTCTTTTTTTTTTTTTTTTTTAAGATTTTATTTAATTTGACAGACAGAGATCACCAGTAGACAGAGAGGCAGGCAGAGAGAGAGAGAGGAGGAAGCAGGCTCCCTGCGGAGCAGAGAGCCCGATGCGGGGCTTGATCCCAGGACCCTGAGATCATGACCTGAGCCGAAGGCAGAGGCTTTAACCCACTGAGCCACCCAGGTGCCCCGAAACCTGAAATTCTTAACTGACTGAACCACCCAGGTGTCCCAAGACTACCTTCTCAGTAAAGGAGGTCTTTGGGGTACTTAAGAATGTAAGTTCTCTTAGATAAAGTCCAAGATGAACTCTCCTTATGTCAAAACTCACTTACAGAGTATAGCGTTAAAGGTTAGCTATGGATGTATTGATGTCATAATCTTATACATTAACGTTTAAGTTTCTATGGAAGGATTGTGGAGGGACCTTTTTCTGCTCGAGAAAGTATAGAATGTAGGAAAGACAATCGTAGGGAAGAAATTTTAGCCTTATTCAAACAGTAAGAGTAACGAAATGGCCAGCTTTAGGACTCCAGAGTCCGTTAGCAGGGTTCAAGTTCAAGCTCCATCAGATACTAGCGATGTAAGGTTTCACCATACAATGGAGATAATAATAGTATTAGGACTGAAAAAATTAATACTTGTAAGATCTGACATGCAGTAAGTGGCCAATAACTATTGGCTACAGATATCTGTAGTCAGATAAATATATCTGACTACAGTCAGAATTGAAGCTACTTACCCATTGCCTGTAGGGACAGAATGAGTGATGAAATGAAAATAGGGATTGCAAGGGCACCTGGTGGGCTCAAGTCAGTAGAGCATGTGACTCTTGGTCTCAGGGTTATGAGTTCAAGCCCCATGTTTGGTGTAGAGGTTACTTAAAAATAAAATCTTAAAAAAGAAAAATAGGGGCTGGATGGTTATGTTTGAAGGTTTCTTCTAGAGTCTGAAGCCATGTGACCTCACACTCATTTTCCTTGCTATAATACCCATGATGTAAACCTCCTCAACTGTCTAACCTATGTACCCTCTCGGTGTTTTCCTATCCTAATATTTATCTGGGCTTCTTCCCTCTTCCAAACCCTCACTCTTCTCATTCTGACATCCTCCCACTGTGCTTGGCAGAAGTTCCAATCCAAGAGGACTTAACTTCTACTATGTTCTTGACTTCTTCAAAAGGTTACAATCTAGTTTAACCAAATGGCTCTCTGCTAAGGACACTACTTCTCCAGAAGCCCTTTCGAGAGCTCATTGTCCGGGTTGCCCGGGTGACTCAGTTTGTTAAGCATCTGCCTAAGCTTAGGTTATGATCCCAGGGTCCTGGATTTGAGCCCCATGTCACGTTATGTTGGGCTCCTTGCCCAGATGGAAGTCTGCTTCTCCCTCTCCTCTGCCCCCCCCCCGTTTGTGCTTTCTCTCTCTCTCTTAAATAAGTAAATAAAATCTCATCCCCCGCCAAAAAACAACAAACCCAAACCTCGTTATCCAAGATTTTGGGTGTCATTTCTAGACCATTTCTCTCCTGCCCTCTTTAGGCACCTCAGAGATCTCTAAACTATCAGGATAGTGTTGGTGATGATAATACTCAATTGATGGTTGTAGAGAATATATGGGGACAATGCACATAAAATACTCAGCATAGTGTTAAGAACATATTAAATTCTTGGTAAATATTAGTTTTTACTCTTACGTCTACTCGACTCTCCCAAAAGTGTGTGTCATTATCCAAAAATCCTATGAAATCATACTTTCAGCCTATTTCTGACTAGCATCCTCTATCTGTTCTAGGCCATTGACCACCTTCTCTGAGCTAAAAGCCAGCTTAGAATCTCTTCTCCCATGTTAGACATTTTCTTGTCAATATCATAAACTATCTTGCTTTGTTTCTTTTATTCACATCCGTACGGCAGATTCCCAAACATGGATAAGTCCAATTGTCCATTTTACCTTCACTGCACCAGATTACTGGGAAAAGCCAGACTACTGAGTAGGTGAATATCACTGTAAATTCATTGTCACCAACTTCAGCTGGGCTCTTCACTTTCTCTGTCACCCCCTACTATGTTCTCTCAGTCAACTCCATGTCTCCGTCTCCACTCTGCATATTTCACATCTTTTTCAATTTCTTCAAAACACATCCCCTCTCACTTGCTTTCCTCCCCTGCCCTAATCTCGGTAAAATAGGCTTGCATCTTCATAGTAAAATTAGAAAAGGGGGAGCCCCTGATATTTCAAATCCTATAAATCCATTATTTCCTTCTTTCCCCCTGTTTTGGTGAAAGGTATTCTTTCTCCCATCTACCTGTGGTCTTTTTTTTTTTTTTTTTTTAAGTTTTATTTATTTATTTGAGAGAGAGAGTGTGTGCGCATACACACATGAGCAGGAGGGGCAGAGTAAGAGAGAGCGAATCTGAAACAGACTCCATGCTGAGTGCAGAGCCCAATGCAGGGCTCCATCTCATGGCCCCAAGATCATGACCTGAGCAGAAACCAAGAACCAACTGACTGCACCACCCAGGTGTCCCGTGATCTTTCTTTCATAGGCTCTGTCAGTAATTCCTTCTTTTTCTCTTTTCAGCCTCTGCCTTCATACTGCCCCTGGCAGTATTTAACAGTGCTCATATTATTCATCTTAAAAAAAGCAAGCATCTCCCTTGACTCCACCTTTCCTTCCTGCTTGCCTTCTTTTTCCTTTTCCCTTCCGAGCCAGGCTTCTTGAAAGAAATGTAGATTTTGTGTCTCTTCCCTCCAGTTCCACTCACTCAGCCCACTACAGTATGGTTGTGGACCCCATCACTCTACCAGAACTGCTCTCATGAGGGTCATTGACTTCTTACTTCTATTTTTTTTTTCAAGATTTTATTTATTTGTCAGAAAAAGAAAGGATACAAGCAGGGGGAACAGCAGGCAGAGGGAGAAGCAGGCTCCTGGCTAAGCAAGGAGCCCAATGTGGGACTCAATCCTAAGACCCTGGGATCATGACCTGAGCCAAAAGCAGCCACATAACCGACTGAGCTACCCAGGTGTCCTGTCTTCTTACTTCTGAACTCAATGAAATGCATGGTTTTCTTGACCTCTAGACTGCTTTGAAGTGACTGACCATTGACTCCTCTTCACAGCCCTCTGTTTAATTGGCTCCTGTTATCATTTCTCTTGGCTTCCTTTCTGCCTTTTTTTTTCCCCCACGACTTCTTAGGTTCTCTTGTCAGCACTCTTCCTCTTCTCGTCCCTTAGGTAGGGCCTCTGCCCTGCTTCCTCTTCTCAACTCACTGTATGTATTTTCCTTTAATATCACATGTAATCCTATAGTCTCAGATCACCTTTATATAGCAGTGACTTCCACATTTTTATCTCCAGCCAGTGGCTCTCCTGGGTTTCAGACCCTTATCTCGGCCCTCTTATTGGACACTTCCTCTTGGTTGTCTCATAGCCCAAAGTCAACATGTTTAAAACTGAGCTCAGAATCCTCACTTGCACCATCACAGCCTGTTTGTCCTCCAGTGTTCCTTCATCTCAGTTAATGACACCCCCAGCTACCCAGTCATCCAAGCCAGAAACCTAGGAATTATCCTTGACTTCTCTCTCACATTAGACATCAAACTAAAAAATCAAGTTTTGTATCTTTTACATTGTTTCTCTCATTCATGACTTTACCATCTCAGTTAAGCTAGTGTGCTCTGTAACATGAATTATTTCACGCTAGAGAGCCTCCTTCTGAAGCATACAAGTATTGCTCTCCTTCAAATCCCTCTCCACTCAGACAGTGCTTTTAAAAACACAAGTTTGTCTGTCTCTGTATGCTTTGAATCCTTTAATGGTATTTTACTTAGGGTTTAACCAGAGAAACAGAACCAATATACTAAGAGATTCCTTGCAAGGAATTGGTTTACACCGGTTGAGGCAAAGTCTAAATGCCTTAAGGCAGGCTCTAGGAAGAGCAGCCTGGCATTCTCAGGCATGGCCTGAAGTTGCTGTGTATGGGCAGAATTTCTTCTTCAGGGAATATCTGGTTCTGCTTTTAAGGTCTTTCAACTGATTAAGTCAACCCCAGCCAGATGATCTAGGATCATCTCCTTTACCTAAAGTCAAGTGATTATGAACTTCAGTCGTATTTGCCAAATATGCAACACATAGATGAGTGTTTAATTGAATAACTGGTGACTGTTAGCTGAGCCACACTGACACATCAAAGGCCATCAAATAGCTTCTCACACCTTTCAAATACAGCCCATACTTTTTAAAAGTGGCTGCATGTACAGTAGTCCCCCCTCATCTGAGGCTTCACTTTCACTGGTTTCAATTACAAGGCATCAACCATGGTCTAGAATCACATAATTCTCCTCCTGACCTATTGTCAGGTCTGTAGTAGCCTAACAGGACGTCACAGCGCTCACATCGCTTACCTCTGTTCATCTCATCACGTAGACCTCTTACCATCTCGCAGCATCACGAGAAGTAGAAGGGTGAGCACAATTACGATAAGATATTTTAGGAGTGAGACCACACGCACCTAACTTTATTACAGCATATTGTAATTGTTCTACTTTTTTGTGTTATTACTCTTAGTCTCTTACTGTGCCTTTTTTATAAATTAAACTTTATCTTAGATATGTATGTATGGGAAAACCCACAGTGCATATAAGGTTCAGTGCTCTCTGCCATTTCCGGTGTCCACTGGGGACCTTGGAACGTATTTCCTGCAAATGGGGGAGCAGGGGCTACTGTAATGTCTGTACAACCTGGCATTCATCTTTCTGTCAAACCTGGTCTCTCTCTCCTCTGATACCTGAACTGTGTGCATTAGTAAGATTGAGATCTTTTCATTTCCAGAATGTGCCTGTTCTCTACCTATAATGCTCTTTCTCTTTTCTTCTCTACTTAGGTAACTCACAACTCACCCTTTTCTTAAGATTCATTTCCTCACTATAGACTGAGTTAGGTCATGTTGTTAAAAGCTCTGTTAAAATCCTGTATTTCTTGTCATAATATTCTTTGCATTTTATTGCAATGTCTTGTTTACGGTCTTCCTTGCTATGCTGTAAGGTCTGTCTTATCACTGTATTCCAAACCTTTAATATACTGCCTAACGCATAGTAGGTGGTCTCTAAGTATTTGTTGAATAGCCAGAAGGATGAATAAATATAGCTTTATTATTTTTTAGAAGTCTTGTTAAATTTGTGAACATAGGCTATCCACACTTAATTCAAAGTGTTAAATGTTTGGGTGCCTGGGTGGCTCAGTGGGTTAAGCCGCTGCCTTCGGCTCAGGTCATGATCTCAGGGTCCTGGGATCAAGTCCCGAATCAGGCTCTCTGCTCAGCAGGGAGCCTGCTTCCCTATCTCTCTCTCTCTCTCTCTGGCTGCCTCTCCATCTACTTGTGATTTCTCTGTGTCAAATTAATAAATAAAATCTTAAAAAAAAAAGTGTAAAATGTTTTCCAAAGCAAACATGTCTGACTTTCATTTTTCCCTGTCATATTAGAATGGATAATGGAAGGGTAGCTTTTAAAAGTTCCTCTTTCTATGAATACATATCATCATACTGGAGGCATGAGTTATTCATTCATTCACTACATTTTGAGCACTTTCTGGCCATTGTTGTAAGTTCTAGGGATACAGTGCTGAGCATGAGAGGCAAGGTACCTATTTTCATGTAGCTTACATGAGAAGTGCAGACACAGGACAGACAATACCTAGTCACTAATAAAGCAGTAAGAATAATTTCCATTGATAAGAAAAATAATAATAAAAATAGAATGATAATGATAATAACTAGGTCAGTGAGGGGAGAGTGAAGTAAAGTGGTTAGAGAAAGCCTCATTTTACCCATCAGTAAAAGGAAGGCGGTTTAACTGTTATGGAAATACATCCCCCCCAAATACCTTTCCCATTAAAGAGAGTATGTGCAACAACCTAGATGTCCATCAACAGATGAATGGATAAAGAAGATGTGGTATATATATACAATGGAATACTATGTAGCCATCAAAAGAAATGAAATCTTGCCATTTGCAACTATGTGGATGGAACTAGAGGGTATTAGGCCCAGCAAAATAAGTCAGTCAACCTAATTATCACATGATCTCCCTGATATGAGGAAGTTGAGAGGCAATGTGGGGGGTTTAGGGGGTAGGAAAGGAATAAATGAAACAAGATGGGATCAGGAGGGAGACAAACCATAAGAGACTCTTAATCTCACAAAATAAACTGAGGGTTGCCGGGGAAGGGGGCAGAGAGAGGGTGGTTGGGTTATGGACATTGGAGAAGGTATGTGTAAACCTGGTGATTCATAGACCTCTACCCCTGGAGCTAATAATCCATTATATGTTAATAAAAAAATTAAAAATTAAAAAAAAAAAAGCCAAAGAGAGAGAGAGAGAGAGAGAGAGAGAGTATGTGCATATTACATGTATTAACTTTTTAAATTTCCTGAGTAGCTTTTCTTTTTATGGACGCATAAAATTTCCCAGAGTTTCATGAAGCTCTGGGAATTAAGAAAATTGCCCCAAGGCCACAGAGAGCTAAGTAGAACTGGGGTTCAAATTAATCCAAAGCCCACGTTCTCTCCACAGTGTCATTTTCCACTCAGAAGGCATCTGGAGAAAAAGGGCTACTTGTGTCACTGTTTAAGTTTAAGCAATAAATTCTAGTATTTTTTTTGAAGATTTTATTAAAGGTTTATTTACTTGGGGGGAGAGAGAGAGCATGAGCAGGAAGCACAGTGGGAAAGGGAGAGAAAACCTCAGGCAGATTCCCTTCTGAGCACAGCGCCCCGGGTGGGGCTGGATCTCACCACCTGAGCCAAAGCCAAGAGTCAGATGCTTAACCGACTGTGCCACCCAGGAGCCCCTTTTTGAAGATTTTAAAAACTGTACTCTATATCAATAATAATAATGCACAGTACACAGTATTTTTTTCATAATACATAATATTTTATAATATTCTCCTATTTTTCAAGGCACTTTTATTTTCATTTTCTCATAATCCTGTGACTACTAAGTAAGATAGAGAGAACTTACAGACCACTTGAGAGTTGAGATAACTGAAATCTGACTGTCGAGTGATTTTGCCATAATTACATTGCTGTGCAGTGGTAAATAGAGACTGAATTCAGTTCTCTTGACTTTCAGTCCGATATTTTTTCCAGTATCCCTGGGAAAAGCCCGTTTCTTTTCTTTTTTAAGTACTGAGTTTAAGAATTTAAGTGCAAATAAAACCTAAGAATTAGTTTTATCTTCTCAGGACAATGCCAAAGATTTATTCATTAGTACTGGTAACTTCAGTGCTAGGAAATGAAAAAGAAAAGAGAATAACAGGGAATAAAGGGGGAAGTGTTACATGTCTCATTAAATAATTGGGTCTCTCCTTTTTTTCCCTGATTTTATGCAAGTGAAAAAAGGACATCCAAGCCTCTGAGGCACTATCACACTCCGTATTTATGAAATGCACATATGTGATAACTTAATTCTTTGTAAAGCCATTTTTTGTTTGTTGTGTTATTCTTGATGGTGTCTATGTTTTGTTTTATAATTATCAAGGAAGTATTAATGAAAATGAGGGGAGAAAAAGAAACCCTTTCTCATGTTATTCTTTCATTGCATTGCCAAAAGAAAATCTATTCCCCCTCTTTTCCAAAAGTCAGCTGGGTCTTTATCAGCTTTGCAAAATGATGAATGAATGCCTTGTTCATTATTATTGCTTAAGTCATTCTTATTTATGCCAGTAATTCAAGGATTATGTTTTGATTGTTCTGGAGAGATGAAAACACTTTCTTGCTGATGAATAAACACTGCCGCTTTTTAAATATTTGTATGCAAAATGTCTGTAAAGCCATTATGAAATGCTTTTGCAAGAGCATTAGGAAGCTGTTTTTGGAAAGGCACTTTTTTTTCTTACCTTTTCTTTCATGCTAAGCAGTTCAATTGAAAGGCCTTTCAGAGTTAGCTTGTTTAAGCAATACCAGTGTTTTAGTGTAATGAATAACTTTTTACAGAGGACAATCCCACACAATTCAACACGCCGGTATTTCTATTTCTGTGCATCACCAATGTGGGGTTTCTGTGGTAGAATCTCTTTCTTTGAGAAAGCTGAAGCGATCAACACCCTGATTAACCTCTGATATTCACGTGGTGCTCTTGATCTCGAGGACCGCAGCAGTAACAAAGCGGTAATGGCAGCCATATGCTTCGGTTATTGTGGGTAGGGGTGACCCAGATGTGAACTTGGGGGGTGACTGATGCTAACTGCTATTTGTTTCAGGTTTGGTGTGGAGATTACCGGTGAGGAGTTTGAGTTGCTACTTGACAGAATCCCCCGGGATGAAGATGGAAATGTCAGATCCCTCCAACTCGTGGCCATGCTGGGTGATCGGTACTGCTTTCCACACTTTCTCACTGGGCACTATTCTGTTCTTGTTGTTTTTAATACAGAGAATGGACCCCTAGGAGAACTAGGATTACTTGAAATTTCTCTTCACTGATTTGTAGCTCATTTATTAATGTTTTATAAGTGAGAGAGCATTTCAGAATAGCTGTGTTGACCAAAAAAAAAAAAAAAAAAAAAGTGGCATGTTTTAACGTTGATCCATGGCAGTTCATTTTAAAATATTCCATATCTCAACATCTGGAAAACGGCCATGAGAGGGGATAATGTGACTGAAATGACAAAAGAGATAGTATAAATCTTGTTGCAGAATTAGGAGGAGAACTGCTGTAAGCGGCAGAAGTCAGGCCCTGGAGATGAACTATCCCAGCTGTGCTAAACATGCTCCCACACACGCTGACTGTTTACCCCCTCACCCCCCTCCCAAGTACTGTCCATTCACAAGGCTTCTTACCACTTCCTTCCAGTGGGGTCCAGCCTGGACAGTAGAGTGAGTACATGGCTGTTGCCAATGCTTATGTTAAAATCAGAGCAAGACTGCTTTCCAGAATATTCCCGATCTGTATTTCTAGATCAGAGAACCTCTTTTTATGGAGTTTCCAAAGTAGTTCAAGGCTTAAGTATTTAAAATTCTGGTAAATATTGACCATTTTATTCCTGAAATAGCTTTTTTTTTTTTCCCTGAAGTATCTTAAGGGATATTGCAGTCCTAGGCATCTGATGTTTTGGGCTGAGACCACTGAAAAATGAGCTCCTTCTTCCAAATGATAGTTATTTTCTCCAGAGCAGTTTTAGAAAGTAAGTGTCTTCATTCCATACACCTCCTGCTGTCCTCCAAGTCTCAGGACTATACTCTGGAGTCAAAACAAAGCCATCTGTAATTTCCTGTTCTTGATAGCAGAGTATGCAGACACTTACCAACCTGATTTGATTTAAGAGACTTCACAAGACACACCCTTCCCAAATTAGTTCCCATCATGTCTGCTGTAGAACCTGAACTCCTCATCTAAAGGGACCCAGTTCTTTGAGTCAGAAAGTACAGATTTGCAGAAGCTGTTAAGATGTGGATATCTCTGAGAGGGATAATACTTTAATTTGTCTGTCATTAATGCTTCGTTCAGCATTTCCCAAAGTATATTTCAAAGAGAAACACTAGTTTCATAGGATTAAAACTCTTATCCTTAAAAATGTTCCCATGGCCAGGGGCACCTGGGTGGCTCAGTCGGTTAAGTGACTGCCTCGGGCTCAGCTCATGATCCTGGGATCCTGGGATCAAGCCCTACATCAGGCTCCCTGCTCAGTGGGGAGCCTGTCTCTCCCTCTCCCTCTGCCTTTTCCCCTGGCTTGTGCTCTCTCCCACTCACTGTCTCTCTGTCCAATAAATAAATAAAATTTAAAAAAAGGAAAAGTCTCCCATGGCCAAATAAGTTTGGGAAACTTACTAAATAAAGTTTTTGATTAAATAAAGTTAAATGAATCCCTTTCCTGAAGGATTTCACACAGTCTCTAATATTGCCAGCATGTGTCATAACTTTTGAGGAAAGAAAAACAGATCTTAAAGCAAGTAGTTTATTTCAAAGACGGTCCCATGAAATACTGGTGAGCTATCGGGAAATGAGACCCAGAAGGGGAGAAAGCGAATATAGATCGGGTGTATTCATGAGCGAGTCATTGGCATAGGCATCTGGGGCACTCTCCTACCATGGACCTCTGGAAAACTGCTAGAACCTCTCTCAGGACTGTGGCAGTTGAGAACAAAGAAGCTAGAGTAGATGTACCCGTCGGTTCCCACCTGCCGTGGGTCATGGGCTGCTCTTGGCAGCGTGAACTCTCTGGCTGCTCATGGAGCTGGCAGAGCGAGCTCCCAGTCAGAATGGCCTCTGAGGAGTCCGAGGTGCTTGTACCAGAAAGCCCTCAGGGTGAAAGGGCACCAGAAGTGCTGAGGAGGTACTGGTGGGCCTTATCCAAAAGTGGGCGTCTGCGGTAGTGGGATTTCTGTAGCATTTCTCAGACTTACTTGGCCTTCTCTCATGGAACACCACAGAAAATGATTCAGGAATCACTACCTTAGTTGGATAAGTTAAACTTGCTAAGTATACTTTACCTTATAAAGTCAAGATCAAGTGTTTGAGAGGGTGAAGTGAAGGAAGGGAGAGTTTTTAAAACCAGGGGAACCTGTAGAGAGACATAGACACAGGCAGGCAGGGGAAGTTTCCTGAACACCCACGGGACAGCAGTGTAAGGACACTTAGGCTGATTTGTTAATGCCAGAGAGACAATGCGAGGTGGCAAACAAGCGAGGTAGACAGGTACTAAAGACAGAGTTGGTGTGAGCCTGCCCTACTCCCTTCCATTTTACGTGGATGTGTTAATGACAGGAGCAGCTCTTTGGATTAATTATATTCTTGATTCAGGATACCAAAAAACAAACTGTAAGTTCATTATTAATATTAACAAATACCTCTGCTTATCTATTTGACAGGCCTTTATCTCTTTATTATTTCCGTTTTGCTTGTGAGGAAATAGATGTATAGAAAGTTGAAGTGACTTGCCCAGAACACGGTCAGGGGAACCCAGGTCCCTCTGAATTATACAACAGCAAGAGGAGCTCCATTTCACAAGAATTTAGAATGGGCCCACATCATGTGAAGAGCTTTACATGCATTATTTCATTTAATGGTAAAGACTTTTTCTAAATTCTGCTTAAATTCACCGATTCATTGCTAACTGTCCACCTCATCTGTGTCAGGATGATCGTATTTATTGCTTGGTGGTATGGGGTGAAAGCCCCTGAGCTGGGTTTTAACCTCACAACCCTGAGATCAAAAGTTGCATTCTCTACTGACTGAGCCGGCCAAGCACCTCCTTGGTCAAGTCTTTAACATTCCTTTGCTCTGGTTATTTCATCTATAAAATGAAAAGTTTAGGACAAAAGCTCTCCCAAGGTTCTTTTAGGCCTAACATTCTACTTGGAGCAGTTTATATTCTTCTAAATATAAATAGAGATTTGGAGGGGACATCTAATATATTTAAATGATGTTATTGTAGAAACATGTTTTCCTGGCAAATATGAAGAATTAACAGATCATAACACTGAAATAAAGTACTTCAGAATCATCAGATTAAAATCAGTATAATATATATTTATTGACTGTTTTCTATGTTTTCAGTCAGTCAAGCATTTTTGAAATTGGGAAAGCAGTATTTCTTTTAGAGAGATTATTTCTTCTCTAAATTTATCACAAAATATGCATATGTGATTGAGAACTTCATTTTTTTAATGTGTATTTGGAGAAAAAAAGAAAGTAGCTTTTAATTTAGGAGGATGAAGAACTGTAGAAAACAGTCTATAGAACAGTTCACAGGACCAGGAGTATTAAAAATAAAAAAATTCATTTGAGATTTTTTTATTTTACTTCTTTGTGTGTACCCCCTTTAGTGCCCAGTTTTTAAGGACATACAAAAAACTTCTCAACCCAGTTAAAATTAGTATGTTTTGATCATCATAGCATGTTTGAGAAAAAAATGTGGCCAAAAAATGACCAAGTCCATTAAAAGCAAATGGTAGAGAATTCCAGTTATATATATATATATATAAAAAAAGGTCCCAGAGATTAAAAGTGCAGCATAGACGATGCAGTCAGTAATATTGTGATGATGTTGTATGGTGACTCACTATGGCTGTGAGCAGTGCTTCATGAATGGAATTATTGATTCACTGTTACACACCTGAAACTAATATAACACTCTGTGTCAACTATACTTCAATTTAAAAACATGGAGACTTTAGGACGTGCTCACACCAGTGTAATTCCCAAGGAACCCATGGAATCGTTCCTCTGGGTTTGTGACTTAGCTCAGTCATTTCATAGGCAGCTGTCCCACCCAGATACCACCTCCAAGGGCAGGATCCTCCTTCCAAAGAATATGTGTGCAGTTAAGGACCAGCCTAAGAGCCCTTGAGAAGATAGGACTGTCCAGACTATATAGAAGCCTCCACTGACTCTGGGAAACTTTCCAAGTGCCAGGTTGTCAGTCTTCCAACTCTTGGCTGTTTGTAAGACACAGTGCTTCCTTTTGGGTAAAGAATCCTATATTAGTTTCCTGGAAGTGCCATAACAAAGTACCACACACTGGGTGACTTAAAACAACAAAACTTTGTTCTCTCATAGTTCTGAAAGCTGGAGGTTCTGTATCATGGTATCCGCAGGAAACGCTCTCTCTGAGACTCTGGGTAGAATCCTGCCTTGCTTTTCCCAACTCCTGAGGGTGACTGGCAGTCCTTGATGTTCCTTTCCTTACATCTGCATCATCCTAGCGTCTGGCTCTCTTGTCACGTGATGTTCTTCCTGTATGTCTCTGTTTCCAAATTTTCTTCTTCTAAGGATATAAGTCATAATGGATTAAGGACCAACATATAAAAAACCAATATGACCTCTTCTTAACTAATTATATCTCCAACTACCCTATTTCCAAATAAGGTCCTATTCTGAGCTATAGGAGGACAAGGGACTTCAACATATCCTATGGGGGGATGTAGTTCAACACATAACAAACCCTGTCATAGATCTAATGTGTTCAGTTTCTTATAAATCTCACTGGGGGGAGGATACAAAGAAGAGTTTGTTCCTGTGTGTCATCTGACAACAATGATAACAATAGCTAACATTTAATGCCTACTACTTATCAGGCACTAAATATTAGCTCATTTCATTCTTACAACAACTCTATCAAAGATTTGACGTGTAAGAACATGTGGTACGGAAAGTGAGTTGCCCACGTCACACATTTAGTGGCGGTTGAACCAAGACCTAGGACACGCTGGCTGATTCCAGAGCCCACATATCTCATCCTACCCTCCTCTGGACTGAAGTAAGAGCAATTCGATCTGCACTAACAGTTGCATGTGGCTACGAAGCATATGAAATCAAATCAGAGGAAATCATGTTTTCTGGCTACTTATTCTTACCATTATTAAAGCTTGAATAGAAATTAGGTAAGTGCGAAATACCAGATTCTAAGACTTATTAGTCTTTTAGGAAAAAAATTACAGTATCTCATTAATGATTTTTATATTGATTACATGTTGAAATGATAATATTTAGCATAAATCAGGTTACATAGAATATTAAAATTAATTTGAACTTTTAATCAAATCTGCTAAAATATACTAGAAATTTTTAAATTACTTTTTGTACATACTTTGCAATTACTTATGTGGTAATCCTATTGGACAGTGCTGAATTAGCAAATCTTTCTAATTAGAATAGGCAGCATAATGGAAAGAAGGAATTGAGTCATGGCTGACCATAGGTAAGTCAGTTTTTAACAGTGCTTAGCTTCTCTATCTGTAAATGTGCCAGAAAACCTGAACTTTCCTCACAAATTTAATTTATTAACAAATTGAGCAAAAATAATTATGGGTCGTTTGACCCGATGTTTACAGAAGACTAGATAATTATCCAGCAAAGCAGGAATAATATAAATAAGTAGCTCCTCTAGATTCAATATAAGTTTGAAGTATTTACTTATTTTCTTTCAGCAAACTGATGTGCTAACTTTGAACTCCAGATACACAAAATATCTGTGTGGCGTGGAGGTTAGCCATCATTTCTGGCTGTACAGTTGTAATTTAATAATGACCATTTCCTGTAGTATAGGTCTTTGAGTTGGTAAGGGCACATAATATTCTCTCCCTTTTATAGATTTAAAAACAGACTCAGAGGTTAAGATGCATATCTAGTATTCTTGGCCATAAGATCAGTATTTTTCTCATCATACGTTCCAGGTAATGAATATTATACTTAATTTTTAGATGTGGCGCCTTTTAGCTGTGATTCCCCTGAGGAATGGAAGAGGAAGTAGGTAAATGGGAGGAGGTTAAAGCGTCTATGCTTTTCTTTGACGTGATGTATGAATGTGTGTAGCCAATTGTGACATACACCAGAATGTTGGAACCTTGACTACAGTTTGCTGAGACTGGGAAGGCACCCTCATGTGAGAAAGTTCACAAAATGCAGCTACTTAAAGAAGATAAGCAGTCAGACATTGCAAGAAATCCATGTTTTGGGGCCCCTGATTTTTGTTATTGTTTAAGTTAGAAAAGCAGTACATTCTTATTGCAAATATCCAAATACTGTAGAAAAAGCACAAAGTCAAAAGAAGAGATGATGCCCTTACCATCTTCCCCCAGTCCAGCTTCAGAAATAACCAGTTGATTATTAATTTTAACATGGAAGAGCTCAGCATGCACATTAATTTCATGGTTCTAAATTTTTCACAAGTTGGCATAATGTTCGATATGATCTTTTAGGTTGAACAGAAAATATCCTTTAAAAATACTATATGTAGGGCGCCTGGGTGGCTCAGTGGGTTAAAGCCTCTGCCTTTCGCTCAGGTCATGATCCCAGGGTCCTAGGATGGAGCCCCACATCAGGCTCCCTGCTTAGCAGGGAGCCTGCTTCCTCCTCTCTCTCTCTCTGCCTGCCTCTCTGCCTACTTGTGATCTCTCTCTGTCAAATAAATAAATAAAATCTTTAAAAAAATAAAATAAAAATAATATATGTATACAATTTGTTGTTTCTCCTTTATGGCCATATATTAGCTAAATGTATATATCTCTTATACCTTAAGGATAGCAGTTCTACTAAAATTATGTGTGATTTCCAAAAGAATTTTTTTTTCAAAGTCTAAAGAAAGAGTGATTAGAACAGTGGTCTTCTTCAGAAATATTTGTTAGAAAAATCCCATTTTTTTTTCATATCACAACTTCATTGTGTGCTGAGCATGGCTTATTACATGGTTTAGAAAGATTATCTAGGTTGTGTTGTGAATATGGGAGTGTGTCCATAAAATTATAGTGGCTGTTGGTTTTGTTGAGATCACTTTTAGATGGCAGAGAAGTGGCATTACTTTAAAATATTAGTGATCGATGGAAAAGAAGCATTTAGGTCAGGATCGTGTTTAGAGCATGATTTCTTTATCATCTCTAGTACCTTCACCTCAAGTCAGTTGAGGTGTCAATGTAGAAATGTTTATCCCACACTTTTAATTGCACAAAGGTTATATTTTTTCTTCCTAAAAGTCACTTTCCTTATACTAAGGGGAATAATCTATAAGTGAATTAGGTTTGACTCTCAGGGGAATCCCACAGTATAGTGAGTTGTAGGATTTTCTGTGCTGGAGAGTAAGTGGGGAGAGTATTTGAGTTGAATCAAATGGTGAAACCACTGGTATCTCAGTATCATAATTAAGGAATTCTGGAAATTTATTGACAAATTCTCTAATTCTGAATGTGTTACCGGAGAGTAAGAGGACAGTATTTGCAAGTCAAATGATAGAAGAATCTATTGTCAGACAATTAAAACATCTTCACTGAGACCTACCGAGCTAACCTTTGTGTGGTCTTGTTCTCAGATGGAAATGGTTCCTAGAGACAGTTGACAGCATGAATTTTGAGACAACACTAAATGTGTGTGGGAACTTGCAAAAACAAATCTACAAAAAGATTTAGGATCAGGGTTTTCTTTGCCACTTTTTTACCGTGGTGGGGTGGGAGTGGGAGGTAGGTCCAGGGGTTGGGGGGAGGCTCCAGAGGGAAAGGTGACGTTAGAGATGCTGGTAGAAGTTAGTCCTGGTCAAGCCTGGGGTGAACAATGACACAGTGTTGTTGTGGGCTGCCTCCACGACTTAGATATTCTTCCCATGTCAGTATAATCACTACTGGGAGGTAGCTCGATTAAGGATTACCATATCATTAATAGTATCCATGACTTTTGTTCAAAGGCGACTTGTGCAATGTTGCCTTGTGGACGAAGCGCCATAATCCTCTGAGCCGCAGCTGTAGAGAGGGAGGCTCCTCAGAGCCGCCCACACTGACTTCCCTGTCCTCTCGGATCAGTTCTAAAAAACAGACAGAAACAACAGTCAACTCAAAGCCAGAAAAAAGAAACATCCATTCTACATTTCCACATTCATCCCCAAGCTTCAATCCCTGCCAATGTCTCCCATTCATCTCTTCTCTAACATCCAGATCACCACTCGGATGGTGGCCAGATTAAAGCGGAACAATGCAGTTTTAAATGTAAAGTTTGCATCTAATTTTTTTCTTTGCATGAGAAAAAGCACATTGATTCTATGTGTCTGTCTAACGCTTAGCCTGTAGTTTGTCAGGTCTTTCTTATTTTCGTTGGCAACATGCGGCATGCTTGTGTCTCTCAACTGTCTAGGGTTTCAGTTTATCTGGTGAAGACACTTAACTTTGAAATTTGTATTTGAGTAGGAAATTATATACACAGTTAATGAACAATGGAGTTTAACGTCATTAATATTTTTGCTGCTAAGAAACGTCGGCGTCCAATGGGACTAGCACTGAGAGAAATCCTAAGACAGAAGCCTGAAGCCTCAGCAAAAGCACCAAGATATTAGGGCATTGGGCAGAAGAAAATATCCAAGGGAATCCCACTTGGGAAAAGTGCAGGTGGTAGAAGACAAGAAAGAGTGGAGGCAGCCTTCAGAGCATATTTCATGTCATAAAGATCACCCCCTCGGAAAAGGACAAGGAGGAAACATAATCTTATTTATGGCAGAAGAAAATTTTAAAAAATAAAATGAAGCCTACAGTTAGCGTTCTTGTTTTATACTTTAATAATCACACTTTTATTGCAAATTAAATGAAGTGCTGCCTTGATTTACTCAGAAACCATTATTCTGAAGGGTTTAATCTTACATTTTTATCTCATTGCTTCATTTAAAAATCACTGAAACATTATTTTTATAAAACAATCCATTTAATTATCCTCAGTTTTTCAGAGGCATCTACAAAAATATTCAGACTATTGTCTTTGGATCAAAATGTCCTAAAGTCTTTCTTGTTGCCCAAAGAATTATTTTCTCTAAAGTACAAGGCAAAATTTACTTTTTTATACCTTGCTTAACAATACAGCCCTCTTTCCCCATCTCTCCCTTTTTTCTCTGGCATTGACATCCAAACTGTGCTGTAATTTTAATGTACTCAGCAGCTCTTCCCTTTAAGAGGCACTTATTGGGGCGCCTGGGTGGCTCAGTGTGTTGAGCCTCTGCCTTCAGCTCGGGTCATGATCTCAGGGTCCTGGGATGGAGAGCCCTGCATGGGGCTCTCTGCTCAGCGGGGAGCCTGCTTCCTGCCCCACCCACCCACCCCTGCCTGCCTCTCTCCCTCCTTGTGATCTCTGTCTGTCAAATAAATAAATCTTAGAAAAAAAAATTTTTTTTAAGGCATTGATTGGAATGGAAATTATAGAAGTCTTCCTGCCTGAAACAAAGTTAAGTGTAGGAAATTTTATCTCTTGGACAGATGGAAAAATAAAGGAACAGTTCAGGCACTTCCTTAGGCCAAGAGTATCCATTCAGCAAAGTCACCCATATTTGTCAGGAAAGATTTGGTTGCACTCATCAGAGACTTGAATTTAGATCTCTGTGTTATTTACACACATGCTCAGAGGATGTTGTTTATGTGTAATGCTGCGTAATCTTGTATGCAGTGTTTGAGGAACAGGAAGCCTGGGAGAATGTACTTCTGACTGTGGAAAACAGTCCAGTTCTGATCTTTGGTCATGTTGCTCCCCAGTTGTAGTAGAAAAACTGGTAGTTGCAAAAAGGCACAGACCACCACGTCCACCCCCATTCTGGGATTTGTCTTTGTTGAAAAGCAAGCAGGAGTTAAAGCAGACATTCCTTTACATAGAGTTCTTTTTATTTTTTAAGATTTTATTTATTTATTTGAGAGAGAGAGAGAGCATGAAAGGGGAGGTCAGAGGGAGAAGCAGACTCCACGTGGAGCTGGGAGCCCAATGCAGGACTCGATCCCAGGACTCTGGGATCATGACCTGAGCTGAAGGCAGTCACTTAACCAACTAAGCCACCGAGGTGCCCTAGAGTTCTTTTTGAAAGGCACATTATTCCTTTGGGTTATGGACATTGGGGAAGGTATGTGCTATGGTGAGTGCTGTGAAGTGTGTAAACCTGGAGATTCACAGACCTGTACCCCTGGGGCTAATAATACATTATATGTTAATTTTTTTAAAGGTACATTATTCCAAACATGGGTTTAAAATAATAATAAAAGTAATTTGCAAAAAAAAAAAAACAATTTAAAACATTAGGAAAGCATTAGTAGAAGATTGAGAATTAGCCAAAAGAAAAAAGAATGAACAGTGTTCCAAGCAGAGACATTAACGTAGGCAAATGTTACTGTACGAAAATGTGGTTACCCGCTTCTGTGACTGTAAATCACATGTCAGTGGTTCAGTTATTAAATGTTATAAAGAATTTAACAGATTAGGCAGAATTGGGGTAGTAATAGGGAAATTACATAAACTTGGCCCTCTGCTAACTTAGGACATTTTGGTGTGCTACCAGAATTGATGTTCAGCATTGTGGGGTAACATTTATTCCTCATTCCTGATGTTTCTTTCCGTGCAGAGGGAGCTCCACTAACTACATTCTCAGCTTTTCTCTGCCCTCCTTATTTTCTACTCCCCAGAAATAAAAGAGAGATTTTTCAGATTTGGTTTGTGGAAGAGCCAGTGTCCACAGGTGCTTGCGTGTTGAAGTGCTCCACGCCAAGAGTTTTATGGGAATCTGCTCTTACAGGGTGAAAGCTGCAATTGTTAGCACTATGATTAGGTGGTAAGTTTGGAGTTACAATATTAGAAAAATCATTGTTGCCATTATCCAAGAGCTCTATCAATAGTAAAACTGACCCCTATGACACTCTTTTATCTCTCAATTAGTTCCAAGCTCGGGTGCTACAAGCAGAGGTCTTATTTATAGACTGGCCCTCACCGAGCAACAATATCTATGGCTTAGGTACTCTGTAGTAGTGGTTCTCAAACTGTGGTCTGAGAACATGTGGGAGTCCTTGAGACCCTTTCAAAGACTGGGCTGGTGTGGGGAGGTCAGACTGTTTTCATAATAATGCTAAAATGTTCTTTGTCTTGTTCACTCTTATTCTGACAGGTGTAGAGTGGCGTTTCCAGAGTTTACATGATGTGTGCGATAAATATAAACATATATTAAAGTATTTATTAAATACTAGAATATTTTTATATTTTATATTTTAAATTCATATTGAAATATTAAATATATATATAATTTCCCATAAATCAAAACTCTTTGGGACACTCACTAATTTTAAAAGTTTAGAGGGGCTCTTGGAATGAGAGTTTGAAAATTGCTACTCTAAATCATAATGGGAAGTGAAAAGCTCTTTCCTGAAGGTAGAAGCTTCTGGGTGGTTCTGTTATAGAAATTTATGAGAGATCCCTGAGATAGCTTGCTTCATTCAAATAGGAAAAAAAAAAAATGACCCAAGAATGGAGTGGATGAATTCAGATGCCAGTATACCCTGTGCTGGGCACTGTTTCCTGGGCAGCAGGGGCACATATGAGCAACTCTATCACTGTCTTCTAGAAGCTCACAGTCAAGAAGGGGGAACAAACCAACGAGGAGACTATGGTAATAGGGAGTAGCAGGTGTACATGAAGTGCCACAGAAACACAGATGATACCTAATCCAGGGAGCAAGGAGAGGGTGAGCACTTTAAATTAGGTCTTGAAGACACATGAGAATTAACCAGAAGAAGAAAAGGTGATGGTGTTCCAAGCAGAGACATTAAAATATGCAAAGACCTAAAGCAATGTTTTTCAGACATTTGATTTAGACCATTAGTAGGTCATGAAATCAATTTAATATGTCATGACCAACATAAAAAAACAAAAAAACAGAACAGAAAATATCAGAGTACACCTCACACAGTATGGATAAGTATTCTTCCATGAAACTCCCCCCACCCACCACCGTGTGTGTGTGTGTGTGTGTGTGTGTGTGTGTGTGTGTGTGTGTGTGTTTGATGGGGTAAGTCGGGGAGGAAAACTGCACTGGGTTACAGTGTAAAATGCATTGCTTATTGTTGGTTGAAATAATTTTTTGAAACCATTGGTCTGGAGGCATAAGAGGAAGCATTATAGATTTAAAGAATTATAAGCTGTTATTCAGTATGGATGGAAGGGGGTGGCTGTGGATGGTGCTGTCGAAAAGAGAAGGAAGAAGCAGGTAGTGGAGAGCCTTAATGACTAAGTAGCTTGGATTTTCTCCCAAAGGCAAGCAAGTACTGTTAAAAGATTTGTAGGAAGAGAAGTAAACTGATCAAGATGCATTGGTTGAATAAAAACCATCTCTCTGAGAAAGATGAATTGGGGCGGTGGTAGTAAGATCTACAGCGAGGAGACCTCTTCCGAGCTGTTGTAAAAATCCAAGGGGCTGAACTAGAGGAGTAGGAACGGAGATGGTTATAATAGTTCTGAATTTATTAGAGCTCTTTGTAGGAGTCAGGTGGTAATTATTCCTCATATAGCATTCTGTCTAGCTTAATAGATACATTATATACTAGAATATAAGCTACACAAAGGCAGGAATTTCTGTGTCTTTTTTAAACCTCAGGATCCTCAGAAATGAAAACAACACTTACATACATCAGATGCTCAATAAGTCTTCTTGTCTGCATGCCTCTGCTCTGCAGTTACCATTTGTCCCTGTGCTTTTTGGCATCAAAATTTTGTTGCCATCTCTTATACCATGTTGTCTTTACTATTGTGCTTTGTCCTTGTGAGTTTATGGCATTTTTATTCCTTTACTGTCATTTTAGAAGGGTTTTAGGAAACAGTGAAAATAAACTCATGCATTTCATCTTTGATGTTTAACTAGAACTCTCTGACAGTTTACAGAATAGCTTTATTGATGGAGGAGATTAGTTACCAGTCCCACTTTCTCCTTCATTTTCTCCGATTTAATCACATTTGTTCAACTAAATTATCTAGGAAAAGAATTTTAGAGTATTGGTCAAGTAGTTTGATTTTAACAAACCACTGATCTGGTCTCGGATCCCATAATTTACCGACTCCAGAATTGGTTGGTGTGATTTAGCAATAAGAATACATTAGTGTACAGAGTAATATGGAATGATTAATTAGAGGAGGAGCCGTGGTTCAGTGGGAGTTACTTCTTCTTTTTTTTTTTTTTTAATTTATTTATTTTAGGAGTCGCTTCTTAATACGCAGCTTTTGTTAACGTCTGCCCAGTTAGTTCTTACTGATGAACTGAAGGGATTTCAGAGAGATTTAAAATTCCAGGAACTTAAAATATGTCTTTTTTCTTTAAAAAAAAAAAAAAAAAGTTCTATTTGTTTGTTAGAAAGAGCACGAGTAGGGGGAGGGACAGAGGGACAAGTAGACACCTTGACACAGGGCTCGATCCCAGGACCTTGAGATCATGACCTGAGCTGAAGTCAGATGCTTAATCACCTGAGACACCTGGGCACCCCAAAAGATGTCTTGTGAGAGGACCTCACGGTCTCCAAATACCACAAGTAAGTAGAGCTCTCCTTCGACCTGTCAGCCCAGCAGCTTCTCAGCCACATTTTCTAATTTCCAGACCCCTGAAGGTTGCTTCAGCTTGGGCAGGTTAGGTGCGCTGACCAGACTGATCACATCCCGAACTTTAAACTATGGAGAAGACCTCTGAACAACCCCCAAACAGAAGGATTTTGTGAGTGCTTTCTTTCCCACATGCAAATGCACCCCATGGGGTAAGTTTGGAATGTGTTTCTCTCAGCCAGAGCAGGTATCTAAGGGTATGTATACCAAGTACGCCTGTTAAAAATACTAGGAAAAGTGCACCTGGGTGGCTCAGTCAGTTTAGAGTCTGCCTTCAGCTCAGGTCATGATGCCAGGGTCCCAGCATTGAGCCCCGCGTCAGACTTCCTGCTCAACAGCTTCTCCTTCTCTCTCTCGCTCTCTCTCTCTGCCCCTCACCCTCCTACTTATTCTCTCAATCTCTCTCTCAAATAAATAAAATCTTTTAAAAATATTAAATAAATGAAAGTATTAGGAAAGGACAAATAGTTACATGCCAAGTTCCTTTTGATTTTGACAGGACCATGTATTTTTAGTTTTAACATATTACCGTGTAAACTTTAATGGTCTAAAATAACCAGTAACTTGAAATGTTAAAGGGAAGTTCATTTGTCACAGTATCCAAGTCATTTACTTTTAACGACATTGGGATGTGAGTTGATTTAGTCCCCCAGATTTTCCTGTCGGTAAATCAGAAAACAATGCAGTTTACTGTTATTTACTTCTTTTTGTTTTTGTTTTATGTTACTCCCAGGAGAAAATTCATGTTCATAGGAAGCAAGCCTTAAAAAGAAGCTTAGAGGTCATATTGTCCATCTTATTTCTGGTACACAAAGGAACCTGAGACTCAAAAAGATAACTTCCTGAGGCCGCTGGAGGAAAGGTTAATCTCAGGAATTAATTTTTATGTGTCTAAGTACTTTTCTTAGTCATTTAATATTTCTAAGCCTAAATTAGTACCACATACATCTGTGCCAGCACAGAACTACCAACCCTCATTTATTCCATCAGTCATAAAAGCCTGTAGTTCTTCACTGAGGACATTGGCAGGCACATTATCTCACCACTGTTGTGGGTATAAAAATCTTGAAATTCGGTTTCATCTGAAATACTCAGTAAACATTTATTTACATGAAGTGCGAAGAGAGCCACCACATTATGTTCATTAAGGAACGCTTGAAAGTGGCAAGCACAGTGGGACTCAACAGCCATCCTAAGCCTGAATGTACATGATTTATGTGCCTAATAAATGCACATAAGGACCACTAGATAATATAGTCACCTTCTACCCAGTCAATAAGTACTGTATTCTTGAGAATTTTAAGAACCTGAAAATAGTTGGAGACTTGGTGATTTGAGGGAAAGTTCTGGTTAGATTAGCATTTTAGGGACTCCTAGTGGACTTGGCTTTCACCTTAGGATAATTCTCCAATCTTTGGAAAAGATAAATCAGATTCAGGAAATGAACATGCGATAGTGTGCATGTTTACCGTTTGCTGCCTCACTGGGCAGCCATCATTAAGTATAGTTCGATAAATCCTATTATTGAGATGACTTCCAGTACAGCAGCTGTGGCCGGTGTAACCATGGCTACAGAGCGCCACTGTATCCCCGCTGCTGAGGGCTCACAGACACACTGCCAGCAGCTTTCGGACGTTACTTCCTCACTCTCCTCTCTCTCTCTCTCTCTCTCGTGCCTTACAGAAACGATTCCAGCAGATTCTTTTTCTGTTAGTGTGTCATGAGGAGGAGGTTCTGTGTGAGTAAAAGAAACATGGCTTCTGTCTGTTAAACAAAATAGAGGTGTTTCCCCCAAACCGTAAGAGAAGAATGGAGGCAGGCGGCCCAGAAGGGATATTACCCGTTAGCTCCAGGCTATTACCAGGGACCCAGGCTGCCCTACCATCCTAAAGCTCATTGTTCATCTTTAAAGGTCACCTCCTCGTCCTAATGACTGTTGAAGTTTGGCCCTTCAGGCTCTCTTGGCAGGCCTGGAGAAGGGGACAAGGCAGAAGGGCAAAAAGGGGGTTACTTTTATCTGAGTCTGTTCACTTTAAGCACCATTTCCAGAAATCTCACACAATACTTTTGCTTACAACAGGTGGTCCAGAATTTAGGCTTAGGGATAAATCTAGCTGCAAGGGTGGCTGGGAAATGTAGTCCTTTATTCTGAGCAGCAATGTGCCCAGCCAGGACCGGAGAGAGAGCAGGAGAGAGGGCAGCTGGGGTTGTGGCAGAGACGGAGTTCCTGCCACAGATAATTGTGGTGGAATATTCTGTGTATATCTGCGAAGCCTTAACTGCTCATAAGTAATAACCACTGTTACACAGAAATAATAACTGTGGATACATGGTTGGTGCAATTAGCTCAGTAAGCAGTTTTAGATGTCCTCGGAGAAGCTCAGGGATTGTTTTTAGACCACAGGGATACATTCACAGTAACTATTTGCTCTTTACTAAGTGCTTTCAGTTGCAGGAATTCAAATCAAACAGAGTTTAAAATAAAATCACGGAAATTTATTCACCCCGTATGGAACTTAACAGAATCTTGGGGAGTATAATAGACTGAAGAAAAACTGCAAGAAATCCAAAACACAGTAAAAGGGTATAAATATAATTAATAGCTTCTTATGAAAGAATCATTTACAGTATGGTTGCTTACTGTAACCCCCTAAAGAAGCTTTTGTGAATTTTTAGGGAGGTTGAGGAAACTTATATTCTACTTCCTGCCCCTTTCTTTGCATAAATTCCTTAATCATAAATCCTTCACGATAACTTCCCTTGATATTTTGTACTACCATTTACCATTTGTGTGATTTTTTAAAAAAACAGGTACACTGGGGTATAATTTATGTCCCATAAAATTCACTCATTATAAGTATACAACTCAATGATCCATGTAAACTTATAGTATTGTGGAACCATCACCATTAGCCAGTTTTAGAACATTCCCATTTACTTTCGGTCTCTATGCATTTGTTTCTCTCTAGACATCTTTTAGAAATGGAATCATGCAATATGTATTTTGGGTCTGGACTCTTTCACTTAGCCTGATGTCGTTAAGGTTTATCCATGTCATAGCATGTGTCGGAAATTCATTCTGGTTGCCCGAGAGGGTTCCCTCGTGTGGGTCTACCACATCTTGTTGACCCATTCATCAGTTGATGGACGTTTAGAATGTTTCTAGTTTTTGACTTTCTGAATAACGGTGCCACAAACATTGGTGTACATATCTTTGTGTGGACATGTGTTTTCATTTCTCTGATAGATTCCTAGGAGTGGGATGGCTAGATTGTCTTATAATTTTATGTGTAACTTTTTAAGAAACTTACAAACTGTGTTCCAAAGTGATTGTACCATTTTATAGTCCCAATAACAAGAGGGTTTCAGTTTCTCTCTTCCCCTCAATTGCCTGCCTTTTTTATTATAACTGTCCTGGTGGGTGTCTAGTTGTATCTCCTTGGGGTTTTAATTTGCATTTCCCTAATGACTAATGATTTTGACCATCTTCTCATGTGCTTGTTAGACATGAGTATATCTTCTTTAGAGAAATGTATGTTTAAATCTTTTGCCCATTTAAAAATTTTCGTCAGTTGTCGAGCACTCTCTATATATTGGTCATTGTAGATCCTCTCTATATCTTCTTTTTTATTTTTTAATTTTTGCCCTCTATTTGCTCCCTATATATTCTGATGAAGGCCTTTTATCAGATATATGATTTGATAATATATGATTTGACAAACATATTTTGTCCCACTCTGTGACTTGTGTTTTTATTTTTTTATTTTTTTTTTTAAATTTTTTAAAGATTTTATTTCTTTATTTGACAGAGAGATCACAAGTAGGCAGAGAGGCAGGCAGAGTTAGAGAGAGAGGGAAGCAGGCTCCCTGCCAAGCAGAGAGCCTGATGCGGGGCTCGATCCCAGGACCCTGGGATCACGATCCAAGCTGAAGGCAGAGGCTCAACACACTGAGCCACCCAGGCGCCACGTGTTTTTATTTTTTTAATGGTATCTTTTAAAGTGCAAAAGCTCTAAATTTTTATGTGGTCCAACTTAACTAATTTTTCTTTTATGGTTTGTTCTTTTAGTGTTGGGTCATGGGACTTTGAGCAAGTTGTCTAATCTCTTCAAGCCTCTGCTCTTTTGTCTATAAAATTGGAGCGATAATTCTTACCTTAAAGGCAACTATAATTTCAATCTGATTTCTCTGTATTTATCTGGGAAAAAGGGAAGTATAAGCAGAGACTGCAAGTTCAGAGACATTCTGTTCTTGACACTTGTTCTTCTTCTGGCTTTCTGGGAGGGGTGCACTTGGTATGTGTAAAAGCTATTGGATATATCTCCTAGGCAATTTTGCTTTCATCTTCTGATCCAAGGGATTAGCTTTACAGATGGGGAATAAGGCAGGATAGGGGAACCAAAATACATAGGGTTAAAAAAAATGGTTGAAGTTTCCTGAGAAGCAGGAGGAGGGAGGGATTATAAAGAAGCCTGAGGAAACTTTTGAAATAATAGATACAGCAATAATCTTGAGCCTGGTGGTGGTTTCACAAGTGTATATGTATGTCAAAACTTAGATTATATGCTTTAGATATGCACTGTTTATTGTGTATCAGTTATATCAGTAAAGCTTGGCTTAAGGGAAAAAGCCATTAGGATGACCATTATCAAAAAATCAGAAAATAACAAGTGTTGGCAAGGACTCAGGCCAACGGGAACCTTTGTGCATTGCTGATGGGAATGTAAATAAGTATAGCCACTGTGAAACAGTTTGGAGGTTCCTCAAAAAGTTAAACATAGAATTACCACATGATCCAGCCGTGCTACTCATAGGAATATATCCAAAAAATTAAAAGCGGGCACTCCCAACGGATATTTACACAGCCATGTTCCCAGCAGCATTATTCACAATAGCCAAAAGGTGACAACAGCCCAGGTGTCTATCAGCAGATGAATGGATATGCAGAATGTGCCCTGTCCCTGCAGTGGAACGTCGCGCAGCTTTGCAAAGGAATGGAGTTCTGACACGTGCCACAGCATGGACGGATCCGAAAGACATTATGCTCAGTGAAAGAAGCTACAAACGAATGGACAAATATTGTGTGATTCCACTTATAAGAGATACTTAGAATAGGCAACTCAAAAGGTAGAAAATAGAATAGAGGTTACTAGGAGCGGGGGAGACAGGGATGGGCATTAATGTTTAATGGGTACAGACTGAGGTGATGTAAAAGTTCTGGAAATGGATTGTGGTGATGGTTGCACAACAGCCTTGTGAATGTACTTAATGACGGTAAACTGTATACTTAAAAATGGTTAAAATGTTAACTTTCATAGTATGTATATTTTACCAATATAAAAAATGCAGAATAAAAGAATGAGTTAAGTGATATATAAGTTTAAATGGTAATAATAAATGTGTGATGCGAAGTTGACACATCAGCCCCAGGGGTAAGTCAGACGCAGACAGATTGGGCTTCCTTCCTGGTACTCTGATCTTACCCCTCACACCTATCAATTATTATAAATTTATTCCCCTGTTTCTTCACTCCCTTGTTTTCAGGCACTTAGATGGGGCATGGAGAGATATACAATGGAAAATAAATTGAATGTATTTAGCTTGGGGAGGAGAAGATTTGGGGGAGGCCACGCCAGCTGTGTTTAAATATTTACAGGGCTGTCAGGTGGAGGAAAGAGGAGGCTTATTCTGTGCGCTCCAGAAGGCAGAAATAGGATTTCATGGGAAGCAGATCTTCCCTGCCTCTGGCAAAGGAATGACATTTTATTAAATAGAACAGCCTAGAAATGAAGAAGACTCCTTCAAATGCTGGATGCGGGCAAATGGAAACTAGGGATTGTGTAGAGAGGAATGTTGCCGCAGACGGCACACGGGGCCAGGGCATCCCGGCAGGAAGACGTTTTCAGCGGGCTTTTGAAGAGTATGTCATGAAGGAACCATTTCCGGAGGTGTGAGCAGGATTGAGGGAGCCTGTCAAGGATGTTGAGATACCTAGGAACTAGCACAGTGGGAACACCTTCCCATCGGGCCGGAAGTAGCAAAGGGGGGCAGTGCTGTCCGAGGGGCCTGCGGAGCTGTGGAAGGGGAGTCATCAACCGCGCCGAGGAGGACCCTCCCGTAGGACCTGACAGCCACAGATGGAGCAGCCGCTGGCAAAACCCTGGCACCAAGGCAGAAGAACATCAGAACTTCCTCCCCACCTTCCACCCCCTGTGCTGTCTCTCTCCGGACAAACCCAGTCAGCAGCCAGGAGGGGCACAAGAAGTGAAATAAAGCAGATTGGAGGGAGAGATCAACTTCCCGGGGTGCTGAGCAAGACAGAGAAGTGCATCTCCATGGCCTCATCCTTCCGTCTCAGAGACCTGCAAGCTTTGAGGCTATGAAGCACTTGATTTTCATAGCAGATAGCCCAATTCTTCTTCCCCACCACCACCACCAAAAAAAAAAAAAAAAAAAAAAAAAAAAAAAAAAAAAGTAAAAGAGCAAAAGACCCAAAGATTGCCCCTGATATCCCACGAATGACCAGTCATGGCACATGAAGTTAAAGAGGAGCTTGTGTTATCTGGCAATATCTATAGGGTCAGGGAAATGCTCTTGAAAGCTGAAAGGTGGCTGTCAGGCAGCCAACATATTTATTGAGCACCTACTGAATGCTAGGTGCTGTTCTTAGTGCTTTTGATCTAGTGATGGGTAAAGCAGAAATTCTTCTCCTTTTACATTGTAGAAGTAGGCAGACAATAAAGATGCAAATAAGTAATTCAAGGTGATATCACACAATGTAGTCAATTGATTAGATTGTGAACTGTACCATTTCCTAGTGTGATCTTGGTTAAGTTACTTGACCTGTGTCTCTGTTCAGTATCTATAAATGGGGATTAATGATTCTACTTGCCTAATAATGTTGATATGAGGATATAACTGTTAGTATATGTAAAATGTTTAGATCAGTGCTTAATACATAGAAATGCTACATATAAATGTGTTATGATCAGGCACTATTAAGTACTAGATGGGAGAGGAGATAGCAAAAAATGCATAGAAAGGAGAACGGTGGTTCTCCTGAGAGCAGCTATGAGACCGGGAAGCAGGAGGGCTGGTGAGCAGCATCATGGACATCAGGGAAGAGCCAGAGGCGCCGGGGAAAGGGCAGCCAACAGCCACTTGTGCCCTCCCAGAATGCTGTCCATCTTTAGGGACAAATGAGATGACACTAAAGAAAAGCACCCTCTTATGGCCTGTTTAGTGGTAAATACAAGGCTGAGTTTTTAATGAAAATCAGCAAGAAGTTTTAGTCACTTAAAGACAAAAAAAAAAAAAAAAAGAAGAAGAAGAAGTAGGAAAAGGTGCTTAAAAGAGGCAGAAACATTGTATCTAAAAGCTCAGAATCTGAAATGAGACTGGCACAAGTTCTCATCCAACTCTGTCATTTAACTATTGTCTGACCTGAGACAAGTTCCTTAACCTTGTTGATGAATGGAAATAATGGAAAAGGTGGAAAAAATGGAAGTAATAATACCAAACTCGTGCACTATTTTGAGTCTACAATGAAATCATCTATGGTAATTGCTTAGCACAATGCCTAGAACATTCTAAGGCTTTTAACCAGCACATGCTGCTGTTGCTTATTGCTGTAGTTATAAAAAGAGAGAATTAATCCCTATGTATGACTTGAAAAGAGCACAATAAAGTATTACATATTGATTTTTTCCTTGTTTTAATTGCTCTGCATGACTTTAGGGTTTAAAAAGGACAGTTTCTTAATTTCTTGGCCAACTCCCCGAATCTTCCTAGGGAACAACATCAGGTGATGGCTTCACCAACCCAGAGCATCTGCTCACGTTCTGCATGAGCAGACGTGTGATCTCCAAGTACTTCAACGAAAAAGCAAAATAATGTAATGATAAGATTTGGCACTCGGTCTGTGTTTATTTCTGAATGATTATTTTGACATTTCAAGCTTACAAACAACATTTGGCAAACTTGATATTGCTGAAGAAAATTAATTGGAAAAATTGGTACTTAAAAATTTTAAGATTCCCAGAGGTAGGGGTTGTGGGGCACTCCCCCTCCACGGCACTGTTCCCTTGGTGGTGGTGGGATGTGGAACCCAACCCTGAGCTTCCAGTAAAGCTAAAGCCCATCAAAAAAAAAAAAATTTTTTTTAAGAATTTTTTTTCCATCTGACTCTTTTCTGAACACAGTCTACTAACTGAGCAATCTTACAGTGCTGGTTTTTTTTTTTCTAAAGATTTTACTTATTTATTTGACAGAGATCACAAGTAGGCAGAGAGAGAGGAGGAGGAAACAGGACTCGATGCGGGACTCGATCCCAGGACCCTGAGATCATGACTTGAGCTGATGGCAGAGGCTTTAACCCATGAGCCACCCAGGTGCCCCTTATGGTGCTGATTTTTAAAGTGAGTCTCTTTTGGTGACACCTGCTAATTTCTGCCCTGATAGTTTCTAATAAGTCAAACTTCACAGATGAAAAAGAAGTAAAAAAAAAAAAAAAAAAGATGAAGATTCTCTTTTCCCCTCCACAAAACATTTTGTTATTGAAAGATTTCAACTCTATCTCTCCAAAGTTACTACTCAATTGTACATCACTTTCAGAGCATAAGCTAATACATGAATGTCAGAGTTGGGGTTTTTTTAAAATTTTTAATTGTTTTTCTTTTGAGAGAGAGTACAAGTTTGGGAGGGGAAGGGCAGAGAGAGAGAGAATCTTAAGCAGGTTCCACGCCCAGTGCAGAGCCCAACTTGGGGCTCAGTCTCACAACCCTGAGATTATGACCTGAGCTGAAATCAAGAGTTGGTCACTTAACCTACTGAGCCACCCAGGTGCCCTTGTTTTTGTTTTAAATGACATGTTCTGTCTTTTTCTACCAGGAATGAAAAACTGTTTTTTTTGGGTTTTTTTTTTTTGGTAGTTAGTTGTTTTTCTAAAATACCTTGGAATGGATCTTCACTTACTTTTTATAGTTACTAAAATAAAATAAAAATCCTCTTTAATTTGAGGAATGAGAAAGAGGATCATCTGTTCATTATGGGGAAAAATTGTAATATGTTGCTTCATTACTTCAAATACCTTACTATCCATTCGATGAATGAAAACCTACCCAGAAATAAAGCTTTTAAAATTCCTGTTCAGACCAGGCATATATTAAATTGTGATGTGCCACAAACTGATTAGGACTTTAACATATGAAAATGAATTACGGGGGCACCTGGGTGCCTCAGCCAGTTAAGTGTCTGCCTTCAGCTCAAGTCATGATCCCAGGGTCCCGGGATCAAGCCCACGTCAGGCTCCCCACTCAGCAAAAACCCTGCTTCTCCCTCTCCCCACCATCCCCCCTCCTGTGATCTCTCTCTGTCAAATAAATAAAGTCTTAAAAAAAAAGAAAAGAAAAGAAATTATGGGATTCAGAAGTTGAAAATCTATCTAAGGAATTCATAATTTTATGAGGCTTTGAATTATAACCATTATTGATTTTAGGTTGACTATCCCTTTATTGTCAGGCAAATCTAAGAAGTTTTCGAGGGGAGAAATTATTTTGAAGTTTTTATTCTTGGGGCAGTTTGGCACTTAGCAACAAAGCACCTACAACTTGCAAAATAGTGGAGAAGAAATTAACAGTGCTTGGCAATGTGGAAAAGTCCTCTACTGTCCCTTTTCTCCTTTAGAACTTAATAGTTGGCTTATCACTTGGGTACTAATCTGTTATAGTTTAGGGACCAACTGAATATGTAAAACAAAATCTGTATTTAAAGATATTTCTGGGGTGCCTGGGTGGCTCAGGTCCTGATCCCAGGGTCCTGGGATGGAGCCCGCATAGGGCTCCCTGCTCAGCGGGGAGCTGGTTTCTCCCTCTGCCTCCCCCCACCCCACCCTTGTGCTCCTACACTCACTCTCTCTGTCAAATAAATGTTTAAAATGTTATAAATAAAATCTTTAAAAATAAATAAAGACATTTCCTTTTTGGGTTTTCTTTTCTTTCTTTTTTTCTGCTTTTCTTCCAACTTCCGTCCCCCCCACCCTTGCCTCCTCTGGGGAAAGCTTACCTCTTCGTAGTTCAAGAGCGGTTTCTAATTCACCTTGAGAGGTAGTGTATATTCTGAAAGGCGGTGTTTCCTGAGTCAGATCATTTGTTTAACATCCCTTGCCGATCTAGGAGAAGGATTCTCCCTCAGGGATCTTTAGCTGTCTTGTATCTCTTTTGCAAAGTCAGTGGGCTTTTCTCCTTCTCTCCTTAAGGAGGACTCACTGGCATGAGGTCGCCGGCTTCAGTATGTATGGCTTCTTGTCTGAGGCCCCCACGCTGAGCTCCTGTATGCTCTTCCTCCAAAGGTCATGTCCGACACAGTGTCCCCACTGTGCCGGGTCACCGGGAACACAGGATGACCATTTTCGTTCATCATTATTCGCCTAAACTTAGAGATAATAATGCCCCTATTGATTTCACCCTCAGGTTTCCCCTATAAATTGTCGCTATACTTACCGAGTAATTATATGTTTTCGTGCCAGAGGCATGTGTAAGAGGTAAAGATGAATTCTCCGCTTTTCAGTTTGGGCAGGACATTACCGAATACTGATCATGGTACAAAGCATGGCTGATAAAATCTCCTTATTTCTTCCAGTAGTTACACTGAGACAATTCAGGCATGTACAAGATCAAGCACTCACTAGACCATTTTTTATTTTTCATTTTTTTGACATCTGTGGGTTTCCATAGAACTCCAGAAGGGCTGTGCCCTCTTTTAAAAATTAAATTAACTAAAAAGGGAAAGAAAAAGAGCCTGCATTTTCTGGGGTTTCCCCACAGGCTTTTTATCTGTTTAAACTAACAGGGATTTTTCGCATATTGACATAAGCATTCATTTGCTAATTTCTTGGACATGAAACTGCATGGAGCCTTCCCCAGAATCTTGAATGGAGCTGAAATTCTTGGGTCCTCAGGGCTGCTCAAGTCCTGCATCCTTCCCTGCACACAGACGGTTTTTCCTCCTCTATCTCCTTAGATAAAAGTCAGTGCTGATCGCCTTAAGGAAAGAATGAGTTAAATGGACCAATATTCTAGGCCTGGATCTAAAAACCCAGCCTTTTCAGAGGCCCCTTAGCACCTGCAGCAGCAAGGTCATTTGCACATACATAAATAAATAAATTAACAATGAATAAATAATTTAATCCCGGCCACACAATGCCACCTTGCAGATTTGATCCTTTGCAGCTCCCAGTGAATCTGTCCATTTCTAATTCTTTTTGATAAAGTCCTCAGATACTCGCTGACGGTCAGGCTCATTTTCTTATTGTTTTCGGTTGATTAGCTCTGTATGACCCAAGGTTGCCCTTAAAATCCACGTCTCTCGTGAAGACTCTGAAAGTCCTTCTTTTTAGCAGCCCCCCAAAAAGGATGGACAGCGCCTGCCCTTTCCCCACACAAAAGCCTGGAAGGTTTCTGTCACTAGCTTCCTTCACCCAAGTGCAAAAGCCGCTCGTTAGGGGTACCGGTTTTTCGTGGCTTCTCTCCCCCTGCCCTTGGGTTTGCCTGGATCTGGTCTCCTGGGCCTCTTGGCCCTGCTCGGTGCCCTGTCAGAGACAGCACCAGGCCTCAGCGCCCACCCACTCTGTCGCCCGGACTGTTACAGAGTCTTTTGAGAAGCATGCTGGCCTTCACTGGGGAGTTGGGGGTGAGGGGGTGCTTTTTTTCTTTTATTTTTTAGTGCTTGGGAGGTTGCAGCCAGTTTCTTGCACTCAGGCCACACGTTCTGTTTGGGCTGCGGGCACAGAGGCGGGAGGAGTCCTGTCTAATTCACAAGTCTCTGTGACCCTGTCCTGTGGGCTGGGCCTTCATTTCCTGTAACTGAGCTCCCCTCGCCACTGCCCATTCAGTGGTCATTCTCTCCCCTCCTGAGGGGGCAAGCCTTTAATTAATGGGGACCAAATTCTGATTGATGGAAAAATTCAGACACTTTATTTTTTTTCTTTTAAGATTTTTATTTATTTATTTGACAGAGATCACAGGTAGGCAGAGAGGCAGGCAGAGAGAGGAAGGGAAGCAGACTCCCAGAGCCCGATGCGGGGCTCGATCCCAGGACCCTGGGATCGTGACCTGAGCCAAAAGCAGAGGCTTTAACCCCCTGAGCCACCCAGGCGCCCCCCAAAATTCAGACCCTTTAAGTCAATTGTTCAGTATCCTTTAAAATTCCCGAAAAAATTTTGCATGATTTTTAACTGTCAAGACTAGGGGATTTTCAAGATTTTCTTTGTAATTTTTTTTAAAAGATTTTATTTTAAGTAATCTCTATACCCAGCATGGGGCTCGAACTCACAACCCCAAGATCAAGAGTCACGTACTCTACTGACTGAACTAGCCAGATGCCCTTCATTATAATTTTTCTTCTTCTTTCTTCTTCTGGACCATGGAATTAAAAACTAGCTATGTTATGTGGGGGTCTTACAATTGTTACTTTTTAGTGATGGTGAGTGTCTTGAGTACTTAAGGGAGATGTCAATGAAAATTTCACCACTCAATGAAAATTTGAAAACGTAGCCTCTGCAACCCACGTGGAAATCTGCACAAGTTTTATAATCTCCTCATATATTTCCTTTTATGTGATACAATTTTAAGAATGGATTTTGATATATATGGGTGCATTTCTAGGTCTTCCAGAAGGGCAGATTACCTAGGCTGAACTGTCAGAGCCCTTCAAGAATTCAGTTCCATCATCTGAATCCTAAAGAAGTAAGAAATCGTGGCTCCAGATGAAGTCAGGATATCTTGTCAGTGAAACCCCTCAGCTCAGAAAGCTCTGAAAGAGAACATGGTGTGCATGGCGCACAAGAAGACGAACACCAACCACAGTGACATTTCGTGCGTTGACAGTATTCCCAGCTCAAATGAATCTTCAGGCAGCAGACACCAATGTCATGAGTTTATGTCAGTCTGTGTCATCTTTGAAACTGTTTTTTAAAAAACTTCTTCCTCTAAAAGATCCATCATCTGGGGATGTTAACAGCGATGAGAAACTGTAACTTCATAATGCTTGCATCACGAGTTTGTGTTGTGTGTTACTGTTTTCCCACAGTTAATGCTGGGAACACTGGGGCAATCGGCAGTATATATTACAAAGGAGAAAGGGTTGTATCTTTTTTTTCAGGGGAGGGGCATCCAGTCTTTTTGATGAGAAATCTCCGGTGGATGTTTCTGAGCCTGGTGAAGAGCAGTTCATGAAAAAACCAGAAAGCTTCACACTCCCAGGAGGAAGACTGTAGTGAACAGACACCTTCAGGAATAACAAAACTATGACCCCACAAACCCATCACACACTAAGCCATAAAAGCAATTTTAGCTCTTTCTTATTTGGAAAGCAATAAAGCATTTCCAATTTATGGAATAAGATAGAGAGAGAGAGAGAGGGAGAGTATGCACATGAAGAAGAAGACTCCCCACTAAGCAGGGAGCCCCATGCAGGGCCCCATCCCAAGACCCTGGGGTCATGACCTGAGCCAAAAGGAGATGCTTAACCAACTGGCCACCCAGGCATCCGGAATCCACATCTTTTTTACTCCTTCAGTGTCATTCCCTCATTACTCTGCTTCTTTGTAAATAGCCCCAGGTGTTCAGGCTTCATACTCCAGAATACAGAGCTGGCCCTTGGGTATGAGCCCCAGTGAAAGCAGGTTGGACTGTTTTTACAATGTCCTTTGGTTCTGCTGTTTACACCAATCAGACTTGGTAATAGGAAATTCTTTAAGTTCAATCTTGCTCACTCCAGCTCCGCTTAGTGGTTAGGGTAGAATTTTTCGCTTGTTAGAAGTGTTTCTTTGCAATGTCTCATCATCTTTGTCTACTCAGAAGCCCTTGGAAATGGGTGGTCTGAAGCAGGCTTGGAATATTCTTATTTAATCTAGCACTCCTCAGTCATACCTGAACACCTCAACATTTGTCATACTCAGTGAACACCCACGCAGCCAGTACTTGCAGAAATAACTCAACAGAAGAAATATCTTATTCACTCTTAAACAATAAAATCGTCCTTGGCCTTGTGGAGAGGAGTAAAACGCAACATCCTGACCCATCCTTATTGTGGAACAAAGCACACCAGGATGAGTGGGAAAGATCCTGAGCTCCTTCGAGAGGCCAGCTTCACGTCCCTTCTCATCTGACCTTAAGGTCTTCTTCTGAATCTCATTTCCCTAGTGACGGGAGCGGTAAGCATGTCCATGGACCAAAGACCTACCTGAGCAGTGGAGGGCCCCTCTGTACAGGCTCCTCACCTCTGCGCAGGGTGCTCAGAACGGAGGGAAACGATAACTGGGATAACTTTGGGGTTTGTTATTCAACAGGTGATTGGAATAGTCAGTACTTCCCATATGAGAAAAGCCTGCCACCGGCCATCTTTATCAGACACATCGCCAGTCTCTGAGCTGTATGGCTGGAAACAGCGGTCTACCGGGTAAGTATGGGGCTTACTAAACTTGTAAATTCAAGGACTTCTTTTCCTTCCAGGGCGTTTACTACTTGTTTATTGATCTTGTATATGCTGCTGTGAAGTAAGCGAATTTCTGTCACCAGGGACTTTTGGTGGTATTTCTGGTGAATTTCAATGTTTTTTTGTAACCGAAATAAAAGTTGGATTTAGTTCTGAGGTTCTTCTTGTTGCAGTTGAATTAAACTAGTATGTAGAAAACAAAGCTTCCTTTATTCTTTTCTTTTTTCCTCCAAAAGTTATTTAAGATCATTAAAAACTGAGCTTCCAAAAATTATCATAAAAAAAGGATTTAAAGATTTAGATGAAGTGAACCTCATGCATTTCGTGCAGGAAAAATATATATTCTTTTAAAGAGGTAAGAAGCCTTATATTGTTTAAAGAGCCTCTTTTTTAAGGTCACACTATTGCACTGACCTTTTTTCCTATGGTTTCATTTCTTTTCTGAATGTATATTTTCACCCAAGAATACATTCTAATCTAGTTTTGGGGGAAAATTGATCATCTTTTTAAGAAAATTAAATTATTATAATTCATAATTATGCATGATTCGTGCATGCTTTCATCTGATGGAGTTTATTGAAAGTGTCCCCTCTAGTATAAGCAGCTTGCTTTTCTGTAAGCCCTTGAAATCGTGTGAAGACACAGAAAATTCAATAGCCTGAAACTGAGCTGGCCTCTGTTTCTACACATGTATTTATCCTAGTTGCTTTCCAAATTAGATCTCTCATTGTTGGTACAATTACAACTCACAATATTTTGTTTGAAGGTTTGATACTCATCCTGAAATAACATAAGGAAAGATCCATCCTCTTTGGGAAGCACTGATCACAAACCAAGATAAGACCCTGAACCTATGGTGTTTGTAAGACATTCTGGCCACTCGCCAAAATCCGTCCGTGTCCCCAATGTCAACATTAGCCCCCCTAGAAGAGGCGACAGCTACTTCCAGATGTGTTCCAAGACACTCAGCTATCATACTTGTTGACAGAGTCTGAGCAAAGGTAAGACATCACAGCCCTTCCTAGTCCTGGTGAGGCCTGTGAGCGGCCTGAGCCTCTGCCTACTGCTGGCCGGGCTTCTCTGCTCCATTCGCCGTTGGGCCTCAGGACTAAAGCCGGTGATGACCAACCATTGATTCTGGCCTCCCAGGCTGAGAGGTTCAAAGGACATCATGGCAGCGAGTGTCACTTGCTAGGATTTCTCCCTCAATAGGAAATACCCCACTGTTCATATCTGTCACACCACTCCTGTCCTCACAGGGAGTGACTCTCAGCCCAGCTCTAAAACTCAGTATGTAGCTTCTGGTTCCCCTCACTCTTTCCAGTGAATACGGGCTAGATTTTGTATATTCTTTTTATTATTCTGTTGTTTACAACCCACTTTTTCTTTCTTTCTTTTTTTTTTTTTTACACAATTGAAGCTGCTCCCCAAAAAGAAATTCACTGAATATTAAAAAAAAAACATGTTTAGACAATTTAAGTATAATTGCTTTTAAGCCAGCTGCCTCGTCACTTAATTTGGACACAGGAGAAAGATAAATAAAGGCTTGGGGCAGTCATGGGGTCTTGGGCACCCGAGGTACATTGGCTTATTATGTTACGTAAGGATAGTTGGATTTGTGGGTCTGGATTAAGTGTTAGTTTGTATCAGTCTTTTATTATGAAATTGATTTTGGCCATTTTCACCTCTCATTAGGAGAATTTTATTTTTGTTGCTTCCTTTTCTCCTTTGGGCTTGACCTTGGAACTCTTCAGTTGATACTTAATGTGAAGTTGTTTCTTTGGAAGGGGGGGGCAGTGGTTGGTAATAGCTGACTTAAAAACCTCATGAGCTCCCCCTGCTGTTTCTCAACTGCAATACAAGGCCCGTTCCGTTTTAAATCCTAGAGGCTGGTAAGTGGAAGAACTGGAGAGCCCTTTCTGGGTTTGCTTGATCTCAGAGGCAGAAAATATGCTTTTTAACTTCCTCCTGAAAGTTAACCAAATCAGAAAGGAAAGACAGGCTTTTTAAGCATTTTATACAGGCTATCTCTTAAGCTAGGAAGTGGGTCTATACCACTTTGGAAAACTGCCAACAAAGAACGAAGAAATATATAATCCAGTGACCTCATGCCTGAAATGGATGGGCTTAACTTGGGAGATTGTTTTTAGTCTTTTCCTTTTTGATCTGTAAAGGTTTTGGGGGAAAGTGTTTTTAAAATAAACCCCTGATATAATTTCTGTTGTGTTTAATCTTTTCCCCCAACACTTCTTGAAATTTGTGGTCCGATTTAAAGGCATGCACCTAAATTTAGTGTGACTTTTCAAGCTAAAGATAATTAAATAGCACACAGAAACCACATTTGTCAGTCAGTATTTTTCATATAAATGTGCACGTTAATAGGGTACCATACTATATCACAAATTAAAAACATCAGAAGGTACGCATTCATCAGACTACAGATACATGTATTGGAACACCTGCCAGTCATTGGTAGGATGGTGAGGGAAACGGGTTTCGGCCTTTGTGAAATGCATAGTCTATTGGGGTAGACATTCATGAAACAAAAACTCAGATAAAAACATATTTAAAAACTATGAGTGATTTGTTGGATATGACACCCAAAGTAAAGCAACAAAATGAAAAAATAAAGATAATTTGGGCTTTATCAAAATTTACAATTTTTGTACCTGAAAGGACACTATCAACATAGTGAAAAGACAACCAAAGAATGGGAGAATATACTTGCAAATTACCTATCTGATAAAAGGGTAATATCCAGAATATATAAGTAACTCCAACACCTCACAGCAAAAAAACAACAAAATTTAAAAATAGACAAAGGGGGCGCCTGGGTGGCTCAGTGGGTTAAAGCCTCTGCCTTCAGCTCAGGTCGTGATCTCAGGGTCCTAGGATCGAGCCCCACATCTGGCTCTCTGCTCAGTGGGGAGTCTGCTTCCTCCTCTCTCTCTCTGCCTGCCTCTCTGCCTACTTGTGATCTCTCTCTCTCTGTGTCAAATAAATAAATAAAATATTTAAAAATAAAAATAAGCAAAGAACATAAATAGACATTTTTCCCAAAGATATGCAAATGGACAATAAACATGAAAAGACACCAGACATTTATCATTGGAGAAATGCACTTCAAAACCACAATGAAATGCCACTTCACCTTTAGAATGAAGGCAATTATGAAAACAATTACCCTTTAGGATGGGAATTATAAAAACAAACCAGAAGATAACAAATGTTGGTAAGGATGTGGAGAAATTGGCAAGGGAAATGATGACACAGTGCGGTCTCTGGAAGACAGTATGTGGTACCTTATAAAATTATAAATAGAATTCCCATGTGATCCAGCAGTTCCTCTTCTGGGTATAGGCCCCAAAGAACTGAAAGTAGGGCTTGAAGAGATGTTTGGACACCCATGTTCCCAGCAGCATTACTCGTAGTAGCCAAGAGGTGGGAGCAACCCAGGGGCCCATCGACAGATGAAGGGAATCACAGAATATGGACTGGACATAGACGGGAAGAGTATTAAAGAGAAGGAAATTCTGACCCATGTGAGAATGCAGACATTAGTGGTTACGTGAAATAAGCCAGACCCCAAAGGATAAATGTTTACCAGTTCCACTTAAGTGAAATACCAGTAGCAGCCACATTCACAGACAGGAGAATGGTGGTTGCCAGCCAGTAGGGGTGGAGGAATGGGGAGTTGTTGGAGGGGCACAGAGTTTCAGTGAAGGGAGCCGGAAAGATTCTGTGGGTGGACCGTTGGTGTTAGCCGCCCAGCCGTGTGAAGAGACGGAATGCCATGGAGCTGTTCACGTAAAAATGGTTAAATTGGTAAATTTATATCTGGACCACAATTTAAAAGCATCATGAGGAGTAATCTGAAAAGACAAAAGCAACAGTTTTCTCCTATTGGATGTTCAGTGGCTGAGTGTCGGGGCAGTTGGATTTAGGAGGTGGTCCAGGAAGGTATTGCTGACACCGACAGGGAAAGGGAGAGCGAGCGGGGAGAGCGTGGGAGGCCCACGCTGAGAAGGGCCGCCACGCTGGGGGACAGGGAAGCCCTAGCAGGTGGGCAGCCCAGGGGGACACGTGGGGCGCACAGGGAGGAGCGTGGGTGGATGGGGCTCAAGGACCACATGTTGCCTGCAGACTGGCGAGGCCTTTGGACTCCGTGGCAGCCGCGACAGGTTATTGAAGTCCTTAGTGGAGGAAGAGAGGAAAATAGGATCTAAACTCCCTGTAAACAGGCCGCTCAGACTGCTCTGTGGAAAAACGAGATTTTTGAGGAGCCGTTAGGCCGTGCAGTGTCCTGCGTGGGAAGTAGTGGCTTGGCCTCTGCCGCGCTGAGGGACTGCGGGTGAGGGCAAAGAGGTGAGGGGAGGGGAAGGGCCAGGGACGACTCCCCCAGTTCCACGGTGTGTCACTGCCCTGTGAGGCGCCAAGGGCGTGTCACTCAGCCTGATCGCAAAAAGAGGATCTATTTATCCTTCCTCAGGAAAAACGGACCACTGAGGTGCTTTTGATTCCTCAAAGAACAGCGCTGCACACATCTTGGTTGTTAGCACGACCCGTGCTGGTCCACTGTCGTCCCAAGTCAGAGGTCACTGACGCCAGGGACAGGCGACTACTGTGTTGCTTGAAATGCCCCTGGGCCCAAAGTGCCTTCAGATGATAAAAGGTAACACGAAGCTCCATTTCAGAATTTTCAGCGAGGTCACTGGAACAGTTTCACACTTTAAAGTCCTTCTCGCCCCCCCTTCAGTATGCTCGTCAGTGCATTTGGTAACAAGTGGGGAGCAGGCGAGCGTGTCGGGGTGGAAGAGGAGAGAATGTGTCCGTTCCCGGAGCTCCGTGGCTGTGGTGTCAGGGAATGAACTCGCAGGCCAGGCCAGCCTTGGCCTATAGCAGTGAGAGCCTGGTGCCTTCCTCTGTGTCACAAGAGCCGTCAGAGCAGCGAACTCCTAGGGCCCACGGCGGGTGTGCACCGACACTGCGAGCAAATCCGAGCAATCCGTGTCTGACCGCCCCGACCAGCAGGTGTCCGAGGGCAGGGAGGGAGACCAGCAGGTGTCCGAGGGCAGGGAGGGAGCCCCAGGTGAACGGCGAGGCCACCTGTGGTTCCTCCCAGGGCAGCGGAACCGCATCAAACCTGAGCCTGTGGCAGCCTCTGGACCGCGCTGCGGGAGGAGCGGCCGCCAGTTGACCACCAGCAACATCCAGCCTCGGAGAAACCGGGGCGCACGGCCTGGGCTCCCCAACGGATCAACGGTAAGGAACTGAGCGGGTTGGAGGGGAGATTCTATAGATTGAAAGAGATTTAAAAGGCGTATCAAACATTTTTAGATGAGCAAGACAAAAACTAAGCTGTATCATAGTCCAGGGATGCACATTTGGGTGATAAAGCTATGTTTTAACACCGAGCTAGGGGCCCCCGGGTGGCTCCGTTGGCTGAGCAGCTGCCTTCAGTTCCGGTCATGATCCCGAGGTCCTGGGTTGGAGCCGCACATCCGGCTCCTTGGTCAGCGCGGAGCCTGCTTCTCCCTCCCCTCCGCACTCGTGCTCTTTCTTGTCATCTCTGTCACCATCTCTGTCTCTCTCAAGTAAGTAAATAAATTCTTTAATCCTCATAGCAAGTACTTGCCGTAAAAGGCAGGACAGTGGGTAAGTAGCTGGGGGTGGGGTGGGGGGCGGTGAGGGCTTGGAACCAGGGTGAGGCGACAAGGAAATGGCAGCGTTGTTTCACCTGCCGGGTAGGTAAGGGTATCCACCTTCAAGCACGCTGTTAAACTAGTCATCGTTTCATGCCGTTTTCTGCATCTTTATTTGATTTTACAATAAACAGATTTTCAAAGTTCTTAGCAAGCATTTTATGACCATCTTTTTTTTTTTTTTTTAATTTATTTATTTGACAGAGAGAGACCACAAGCAGGCAGAGAGGCAGCCAGAGAGAGAGGAGGAAGCAGGCTCCCCGCTGAGCAGAGAGTCCGATGGGGGGCTCGATCCCAGGACCCTGAGATCATGACCTGAGCCGAAGGCAGCGGCTTAACTCACTGAGCCACCCAGGCGCCCCTTTATGACCATCTTTAATCTCTTCCCTAATGTATGATGCTCTCACCATCGCCACAGTGCAATTGGCCAAGTTTCCCTCGGGGTTTTATTCTTGTGCGCAGGTAATTCACATTCCTGAAACCACTGTTAACTCGTTCCTCGTTCCTGTGTTGCTTTCATAAGCTTCTGTTTCAGTGGCTGCTTGTGGTTCAGTCTTTGGGTTGCTTCCACGACTGTAGGTAATGCTTGTCACTTGTTTAGTTTGGAAATTGAGGTTAGAAAATATTGCTTTAATTTAATAGTGGCACACACACACACACACACACACACACATATGTAATATATATACTGGAGTGCACCGGGTAAAGAAGGGAGCTGAGGAGGTTGCGAGGGTGGTGGAACAAGTTTCTAGAAGAAAGGACCAAGCGCATTTGCAAAGGCAGCAGAGAGCTTGACTAGTTTTGGAAGTCAGAGTTGTAACGGGTAGAACAGGCAAGTTGTTTAGACCCAGTGACCCTTCCTACTTAGAAAGACTTAATTTACCAGAAGGACGTTGTTCAGAGAGCTGTGACAGAACGTCACACATCCTGCATATGTGCCGCCCTGCTAAAGAGACGCTTCAGGTGATGGGGTTTCTGGTTCCTGTCTCTTCGGTGCAATAGTTACCGGATGATCTTGGGAAAAATTTCAAGACTTTGGTCCCTCTCACACTGGATTTACCAGAAAGGCAGATTTTAAGGCAACCTCCTGAGTGAATATGAGTGTGAAATGCTGGGAAGGAGACATGACTCTAAAGGAGATGGAAGGTGGGTCAGGTCAAGAGAGCACGAAACAGTATGTTTATATTTACTCATAAAAGAATGTACCATTTGGGGGCACTTGGGTGGCCCAGTCGATGATGTGCCCAGCTCTTGATTTGGGCTCAGGTCATGATCTCGGGGTCATTGGATTGAGCCAAGCATTGGGCTCTGTGCTCAGCCAGGAGTCTGCTTGAGGATTCTCTCTCTCCCTCTCTCTCTGCCCCTCCCCCTGCTCACCCATGCTCTCTTTCTAACATAAATAAATCTTTCTAAATTTTTTTTTAAAAACAATTTTTATTTATTTATTTGACAGAGAGAGCCACAGTGAGAGCGGGAACACAAGCAAGGGGAGCGGGAGAGAGAGAAGCAGGCTTCCCGGAGAGCAGGGAGCCCAATGCAGGGCTCGATCCCCGGACCCTGGGATCATGACCCGGGCTGAAGGCAGACACTTAACAACCGAGCCACCCAGGGCCCTAAATCTTTTTTTTTTAATGTACCATTTTTTAAAATAAAGAGAATTGTAAAATGACCTTCTTTCTACGTTTGCACGGACTAGTTTTTAAAGGATACATAAAAAACTGGTAATAGTGATTGCTTCCCAGGAAAAAGCATAGGATGGCTAGGCCTGGGGAGGAAGAACCCTGACTTTTCACTCTTAACCCTTTTGTACTTTAAACATTTTATATCATATTCGCTATTTAAAACTCATTTTAAAATTAGTGTGTGCACAGTAAGGTTTTAAGGAAAAATGTGCTTATAACTACATAATGGTATTATGGGTGTTTTTGTATTTTCCTTCTACTTTCGAATGTGTTTATAGCCTTCTGCAATGAGTACCTATTGCTTTTGTAATTAGTCTTGTAATGTTACATGAATTTTTGAAACCTGCATTTTAAAGATTGTGTGTTGGGACGTCCAGCCACCGAGTTTTAAAGTCCTGGAGGACCACAACTTTGTACAAGAAGAGTATTCTCAAGCTTCCATCCAAACCCTGCTATTCTAAGAAAGTGCGGAGATGTTCCTGACTTGTGGCGGCTGCTGCAGAGAAGAAAGGACACTGGGAAGCAGACATAGACATATCATAGTTCAAATCCCAGCTCTGCCCCCAAAAGAGACTGTGTGCCTTAGGACGGACTCTCTGAGTTAGCCCTCATCTGAAACTCGAGGGTGACCGTGAAGATGAAATGGCACGGCAGCATGTGAAGCGTGCTAAGTCAGGGAAGACAGCAAGGACTGCCTTTGGGGTACTGGGCTCTCAGTTTTCATCAGCTCAGCTACGGCCTCCCTGAACAGTGTGTCTGCAGCTTAAGACTTGTCCCCACGCCCTGCTCCATCCCCAAGCTGCTCTGAGCTCTATTTAGAACTTCTGGAGCTGCCCCTGTGCCTGGTACCTAGCGAGTCCTAACAACAAAAGATACCTTCCTTTCTTCCATCTTGATGTCTTCTCTGACACAGAGAGGAAAACATGAACATTAAGGCAGGTTAAAGGAAAAAGAGACAATGAATTGACAAGATAAACTTTTTTTTTTTCAAAATATCCAATATTAGGTCATCAGTTTGAAAGGCAGTTGCTTTAGTCTGTATAACAATCCCATGCAGACTTCAGCTGTAATAGCTAAGTTCCTGGGTATAGACCACTGGCCAGGCACCTGCTGCCTTAACTGTTCTCCCATCTGCTCTACGGGTAGGTACTGTTGGTCCATTTAACCAGGGAACTGAGAACAGAGCTGTTAAATAATTTGTCCGAGGTCATACAGCTAGAAAATGGTGGCGCCAAGACTCTAACCCAAGCAGTTTAGCTCCGAGCTTATTTTCTTAATCGCCATGCCTCTTGGTGAGTGTATTTAATGCTTCAAATAACGGTGCTACTTATTTTAAAAGTCCAGAAAAAAACATACAGACAAGAGCATCATTTTCATATGATTTTGTCCATGTTTCTGAAGCCATTTCAGAGAGAGATGTGTAGGCATGGGCTCAGTGCTACTGCAAGTAGGCATTTCCCCTTCACGTGAGGTGAGTCAACACCCACATCCCATCCACGAAGAGTAGGTAGGTCTGAGCATCCTGACCAGTCACCTAGGGGAAAAGGTTCTCTGAACTTCTCTTTGCCTCTGAAATGTGGCATACACGAGAGCCTGGCAGGAGCTCCTGAGCAGTGGAGGACACAGTGTGCCTGATGTAGAGTCTGGGTTGGTAGCAAGCAGGGAGGCCCAAGAAGTATGGGGGGTGCACAATAGGAAGACCTGAACAGGAAACTTGGACTTTATCCCAGGAGGCCTGGGAAGGCATCTGTTAATGCTGGGCAGGGGAGTTTGGGATCTATACGTTAGAAGGAAATCACTCTGGCGGCCATGTTGACTGAACTAGAGGAAGCAAACGTGGCAGCTGGTGGCTGGGAAGCTGGAGGGGGACGTTGGTGGCCTGGGCTCTGGCTGTGGCAGAGGAGAGAGAAGTGAACAGATTCCAAAGATAGGAGGGAAACTCAACCCGACGTGATGACTGGATGTGGAGTTCAGGAGAGGAAAAGGGACCGGCCAAGGGACAGCGGTGGACATGGGGAGGCAGATGGTGAGTCTCCGGGGAGGTAAGGAGATCTGAAAAGAAAATGGGAGCACTTTCCCTTCTTTTGCATAGGATACCCCTGCCTACATTAAGGAACTCCGAAGAAACCTTCAGGGTAAGTGGATCTTCTCTAATAAGAGAAAAAGTTGGTGATTGAGACCGGCGGGGGTGGGTAGAGAAAGAAGGGAGGGAAGAAACATTGATGTTTCGATATATTTATATATTTGGGGAGAAAGAGTTTATTTATCCAATGATCTTCTCTCCTGGGGTTCCAGGGTGACTAGAAGACCCTACAGAGGGCCTTTTAAGAGGCTGCATGTTGATAGCTTTCTTCCCAGACCTCAGGTCAGTACCTCAGCTCTGCACCTTCCTCCTTAATAAAGATGAAGTTCATGTGTCCTGGCAAAGTGCGACCAGACATTATATGTAAAAACAGACCACAAAATCTTTTTTGGAAGAAGCTTGCAAACCACAGCAAACACCTCATGCCCCCAAACCACCTTCAGGCACAACATAAATTTATCGTATGTTCTCGTTCTCCGCATCTCTTTGTTACTACCCACAGGACTGTCCTCAGAGGAAGCATTCGATGCTTCTTGGGACTCACTGTTTCCTAAAATCCATTATCCTCCAAAGCATGATCAGCTTTCCTGGTGTTTCTCTCTGTAATTCCTAATTGAACAGATGCAAAAATGCTGTCTCACTGATCAGTGTTCCTTTCCTACCAAGAAAGCAGATAACACCATCCAACTTTCAGTAGTTTTAGAATGCCTAAAATTTCTCTTTCAGTTTTTAATTGCATTCGAAGAAATGTTTCACTCTGAACCAGCACTGTCCCTCTGAAATTACCGATACACCCATGAAATGCCTCCCCCTGCCCCACCCCTATAGCCTCGGGTCAGCGCACATGTTCGAGCCATCATTGGCCCGGGGCTCGGGATCAGAACAGGTACAATTCAGCTCTAATTCGACAACACCCATGTTGCTCGGGTCCTTCTGACTGAGCTGTGCTACAGTTCAGATGAGGTTCCGATGTATTCCTGTCTACCTCCCTCTTAACTGGATGTCAGAGGAGGAAGGGTCTGTGAGATCAGGGACTCTTCACGCTTCCACCAATTTATTGTTGGTGGCTCACGGCCAGAATATACATTTGCAAATGACCCTCCCTGCAATTTGACTTTTTCCAGAACAACTTCTCTAAGTGTCCAGAACTGTCCTCCCCGACTTCCCCCCAGTTTTGCGGAGGCTCTATGGGCTGCAGCCGTGGCTTGGACATCGAAGTGGGACAGAATACATCCCAGAAGTACGGAGCCGCGTTGTACCTTGGAGTCCCATGGCCTGTGTGCCTTCTCCCCGTGGCTACCCTCTAGCATTTCTTTTTCTTCACTAAGTACATTTTAGGTTGTGTTTGGAAAGCAACGGGACTAGGTCACAGTTTTATATTCAGACATACATATGAAATAGGAATCCTGTTTATGTAGAAAATGAAGTCCTGAGGCGCCTGGGTGGCTCAGTGGGTTAAACCTCTGCCTTCGGCTTAGATCATGATCTCAGGGTCCTGGGATGGAGCCCCGCATTGGGCTCTCTGCTCAGCAGGGAGCCTGCTTCCTCCTCTCTCTCTCTGTTTCTCTGCCTACTTGTGATCTCTGTCTGTCAAATAAATAAATAAAATCCTGAAAAAGAAAAGAAAGAAAAAAGAAAATGAAGTCCTAGTGTTTAGTGAGTAGAAATGAAACTCTTCTATTGCAGAAGACCTCTAGAGCCCCTGGGTGGCTCAGTCTGTTAAGCATCTGCCTTCTGCTCAGGTCATGATCCTGGAGTCTCTGGATTGAGCCCCACATCTGACTCCCCCCTCAGTGGGAAGTTTGCTTCTTCCTCTCCTTCTGCCTCTTTCCCTAGTCATGCTTTCTCTCTCTTGCTCGCTTGCTCTCTCAAATAAATAAATAAAATCTTAAGAAAAGAAAAAAAAAGAAAGAAAGACCTTTACTGATGGACCTAAAATAACAAAACAGTGATAGAGGGGAGGGACTTTCATTTTGTCAAAACTTGCAAGAGAAATACTGGATTTAAAAAGTTTCATCATATTTATAAAGTTTTAACTATTAGATTTTCATTTTTTTTAAAGATTTTATTTATTTATTTGACAGAAATCACAAGTAGTCAGAGAGGCAGGCAGAGAGAGAGAGGAGGAAGCAGGCTCCCAACTGAGCAGAGAGCCTGATGCAGGACTCGATCCCAGGACCCTGAGATCATGACCTGAGCCGAAGGAGGAGGCTTAACCCATTGAGCCACCCAGGTGCCCCTATTAGATTTTCATTGACTCTTGCCTCTAAGCTACACCTTATAAATGAGGCCTGTCAGGAATAGAGAAATTACAAGGCGCGCAGGTTCCCAGCTCTCTTGGGGTCCTTTTTGCTCTGCAGCTCAGTGCAGAGTTCCTGCTCCATTTCCCACCCCCCTTTGCTGTGGCTTCGGTGACTTTCCTGCTCTCCCCCAGGCCCCCACTGGCACCACACTGCCTACTGCCTCTCTCCTGCTTTGCTTCAGCTCTTCCCACAGTGCAGAGGGCTTGGCAAAGTTTATCACGGAACAGGTGTGCAGACCTTCGTCACGGCTGCTGCTTATCTGCCAAGCCAACCTGAAATGGCTGGGTCCCTCGAGTTCTCACCCAGCCATTCTCTTCAGTGGGTGGCTCTTTCCTCTGGCTCCAGTTTGCCCGTCCACGTGCACACTCGTGTACCCAAGCAGACATCCTGTGCACACACACGCATGCGCTCCGGGGTCAGCGTGGCCGATGCACAGGGGCATATGTGTGTATCTACCTTCCTAGCTGCACACGTGTAGACCCCCACGTTCTGGGGTTTCAGGCTATCTGATTAATTAGTCTTTTTCCCCCCCCTCCTCGCTGTGCTCTGAATCATTTGAGACACAGATGTAGGTGTCAGGTGGAGATAAAAATGTCTGTTTTGTTACTGATCCGAGGATGAAGAGGTGGGCTTGCAACACTTGACCTTAAACTTATCCAGAAGAAGTACAGGAAGAGCTAGAAATCTGCCAACCAGCCTAGTAGGGATGCTTGCTTGCTCCCTGTGGGCAGCTTGGCAGCCAGAGAGAGAAAGGGCTTCTGTGGCCAGCTGGGTGCCTGGGCCCAGCTCCCGAGCACGGACCGCCCTTGACAGCTGCAAACCAGGAAGGGAGCGCGAGGGGTGTCAGAAGGATTCCTCCAGGGATGTCCCTTCCACACGGGGGACACACATTCTTAAGTCACATTCTTAAGACACATTCTTAAGCCAGGCCCCTGGCCCCTGGAGAAGTAGATAGCAGGACAAGCAATCCGAAAAGGGCGGAGAATGAGGACTGAAGGCCAAGACAGCAAGGGAATGAGCACTTGGGGCAGGGTCCCTCCAGGGCTCAGCCTTCACCTGCATCAGGGGTGGAGCCTGGAGCCAGCAGTGGAGCGGACAGGGGAAGAGGAGGACAGATGAAGGGCTTGTGTGGGGAGAGTGCAGGGGTGGGGGGAGATGCTGAGAAGAGCAGAAAGCTGCATTAGAGAGTGTACGTAAGGAATACTGCATTTGTTTATTTGTGTACCCCATGTTCCAAACAACGATGGGCTCCAGACAGGCACTGATGTGTAATTGGAGCGAGAACGTGGGAATGCAGGTACAAGAACTGTTGTAGGATAACACAAGGCCAGCTTTCTGTGCAGGGGAGAGTGTGAGACATGGTACTCCAAGGTTATCGGGGGGCTCCGAGTAACAGTCACAGCTGGGAGAAGGGCCCACAGCCCTCAAATTGACTATGTGCTGGAATTAGAGCTCCCTATCCCCACTTGCCCTAAATGGAGGTTTAAGATTTGTTTGGGGTGGGGGGTCAGATTTTTTTTTTTAAGATTTTATTTATTTATTTGACAGAGATAGAGACACAGTGAAAGAGGGAACACGAGCAGGGGGAGTGGGAGAGGAAGAAGCAGGCTCTCTGCCAAGCAGGGAGCCCGATGTGGGGCTCCATCCCAGGACCCTGGGATCATGACCTGAGCCAAAGGCAGACACTTAATGACTGAGCCACCCAGGTGTATTTTTTTTTTTTTTCCATTTTAACTTTTTATTTTTTATATACATATATTTTTATCCCCAGGGGTACAGGTCTGTGAATCACCAGGTTTACACACTTCACAGCACTCACCAAAGCACATACCCTCCCCAATGTCCATAATCCCACCCCCTTCTCCCAAACCCCCTCCCCCCAGCAACCCTCAGTTTGTTTTGTGAGATTAAGAGTCACTTGTGTTTAGTCTCCCTCCCAATCCCATCTTGTTTCATTTTTTCTTCTTCTACCCACTTAAGCCTCCATGTTGCATCACCACTTCCTCATATCAGGGAGATCATATGATAGTTGTCTTTCTCTGCTTGACTTATTTCGCTAAGCATGATACGCTCTAGTTCCATCCATGTTGTTGCAAATGGCAAGATTTCATTTCTTTTGATGGCTGCATAGTATTCCATTGTGTATATATACCACATCTTCTTGATCCATTCATCTGTGGATGGACATCTAGGTTCTTTCCATAGTTTGGCTATTGTGGACATTGCTGCTATAAACATTCGGGTGCATGTGCCCCTTTGGATCACTACATTTGTATCTTTAGGGTAAATACCCAATAGTGCAATTGCTGGGTCATAGGGCAGTTCTATTTTCAACATTCTGAGGAAGCTCCACGCTGTTTTCCAGAGTGGCTGCACCAGCTTGCATTCCCACCAACAGTGTAGGAGGGTTCCCCTTTCTCCACATCCTCGCCAGCATCTGTCATTTCCTGACTTGTTGATTTTAGCCATTCTGACTGGCGTGAGGTGATATCTCATTGTGGTTTTGATTTGTATTTCCCTGATGCCGAGTGATGTGGAGCACTTTTTCATGTGTCTGTTGGCCATCTGGATGTCTTCTTTGCAGAAATGTCTGTTCATGTCCTCTGCCCATTTCTTGATTGGATTATTTGTTCTTTGGGTGTTGCACCCAGGTGTATTTTTAATGATTGCCTCGACATTTTACTTTTTATCTTGAGGTAGCCCCAAGGTTTGATTCTTTGGGAGAAAGGATGGAGTACTAGATAATTATTATTACAGTAGCTAACATCTCTTAAACATTCACTGTGGGCCAGACACTGTCTAGAGTTCTTGGAATGTACCAGTTCACTTAATCCTCCTAGCAACCCGTAGGAGGTATATGCATTTTTAATATCTCTATTTTACAGATGATGAAACAGACATATTGAAGCTTAGTCATTTGTCCGAAGGCACACAGCTCATGTGCAGCAGAGCTGGAATGCGAATCCAGGTAGTCTGGCTCCAGAAGCCACACTCTGAACAACTAATGATGCAGAAAAGAGGGTAGAATCTGGCTCAGTCCAGTCTTGGATCTTTCTCGTATGAAAGGATCAGAACCCCATCAGGTTAGTTCTGAGTTCAAACCCTGGATTTGGGGTCTGCATTTAGCTGGGCCCTCAGCAAGAGTTAATAGCCTTCACCAAGCAGGCCAAGCACCATCTCCTGCTGCCAGACCACAGGTAGAATTTCTAGGCAAAGGCAGAGCCATTGCTATGCCTGACGACCCTCAGAATGTTTGGAGGTTATACCATGGGTTTCCAGTTGCCTCTACCAGTGATTTCTGGTCTCTAGGAGGGGTCTCGGGGCCAGAAACAAGAGGTCTAGGGCAGATGAAGAATTCATCTAGTCATTTAGTCACTCCCCAAATGTTTATTGAGCACCTACTAAATGCTGCACGTTGCCTTCTTCTTCTTGGCGTGTTACTGTATGCAGACACGCATTACCATGTTCCTAGGAATGCCATACGTTTGTGGGGCCAGTGAAGACAGAGCTGCTCCTCCAGCTTCCGTGCCGGGTATGTAGCAGCCCAGATTGGAGGGCCCCCACGGATACGTGGACTGTGTTTGTTCAATAACGCTTGGAAGCACAAGTGAGCTCTGTATTACCACCCTCTCGGCAGGGGCGGCTGGGGAGCCTAGAAGCTCCTACTTCTGGCCCTACAGAGCCACAGGGACCGACCCAGAGCACCAGCCATCAGCTTTGTTCCTCAAGCCTCTGGAGAAAACCTTTGATTTCATGGGGATGATTATTTTTATTCTTGCCCACTCAAGGATGAAGCCCAAGAAACAAGAGGTTGCCCCTTTCAGAGGCATCACAATGGGTCACCTCCAGCCAAACCCACTGTTTTTTGTTTTTTGTTATTTCTGGGTTTGGTTGAGCCTCTCTTGGAAACCATTACTATACAACTTACTTAAAAGAAAGAGTGGAGGGATTGGGCATAAGAGACTCAGACAGAGGGGGGAGGAGGTGGGGGTTTGGGACTGGGAGGCTGGGAGTAATGTGTTGTCAGAGAAAGTGCAGGAAAGAACACTTTAAAGTCACAATCTGATTTGAATCGATTCCATTTTGGAGTGACATTTTTAATCTTTTGCAAAGTCAGACTATTCCAAGTTTGACTTTTGGCCAAGCCTGGAGAATTGGAACTTGAGATGAAGGTTTCTGAAAAAGACACAACACACACGCACACAGACACACACACACACAGACACACACACACACACACACACACACAGAGAGAGAGAGAAAGAGGGAGGAAGAGAAAGGGGAGGGAGACTTTTATCCTAAAGTCATTGTAAATCCAAAGCAGGGTTTTATCCTCCACAGTTAAATGAGAAAGAAAAAAAAAAAAAATCAAGAATACCAACATTTGAGGTACAAAGACTGTCATGGGCCAGTGGAAGTTTGCAAAATTATATGTAAATGACCAAAGTTTTTACTGTGGTGGCCCTGTGCATTCCCAAAGCTAATCCCAAAGAGAAAATCTACTTAGTAAAAGAAAGTTTTGTCTAATTTGGTTAACAGTTGAGAAGTGACAAAAATGCTGAATATATTAATAATTTATATTTCCAGGGTAACACTATATCTTTAATGCTTCACTGCCAAAGGGAATTCAGATTGGCTTAATGCTCAGAGAAAAAAAAGCCTGAAAGGCCTTCTTCATATTCTGTATCCAGCGCTGATGAAAATGGGTGTAAGACATGTGTTCCAATAATAGGCACCATGCATTCTCCCATTTCTGCATAATTCACCTCCATCCCATACTGCGCAATGTATGTTTGTGATCCAGAAGGCCTCCTGGCCTGACATTTGCTTTCAGGCTCCTGCTCTCTTAGTTCGAAAGGGGACAAGGTATTTTCATCTCACATTTTATAGATCAGTATTGTAGTGATGTGGAGTAGATATTAGGACAAGAACTCCTTACTTGCAAGAACTTTTCTAAAGTTTATCGATTTCCTGTGCCCCCTCCACGCGCTTTTAAATTTCACTTTATGGGCAAAGTAATGAAGACGGTTTATTTTTTGTTTGTTTTCTTTTCTTTCTTTCTTTCCTCCCCCCCCCCCCCCCCCCCCCGCCTGTCTCTGTATCAATCAGGTTTGATGGTTTACAAATTACAGGTCATCTATTCCATGACCTCAGTGAATAGTCTCCGGTCTGAGCTCCCTTAAACCCTGTCCGCAGAAATGGAATAAGTTAATTTATTGTCCTCCAGCTAATCTGGGAGAAGACAAGTCATTGTAGTTCGGTTAGATGGCCTCTGGAAACAGGAAAACATGCTACATGATTTCGAATTATTTATTTAAAGGGTATCGGAGCTAGGGAACAAAAAAAGGAAATACAGGAACAAAGGGGGGAAAAATCAATGAAGGAAAAAAATTCTCCAATCACCGCAAACCCATCAGCCTAGCAGCTTGGATACCTTGTTCATTTTACCCTACAATAGCAGGCTCATTTTGCTATTGGGGCCTTTAGAAAAACATTTTTGTTTGCTATGTCAAATGTATCGCTGTGTTGTGGGTAGGGCGCAGATCCGGTTGGAACTGAAAACCCTAATCTCCAAAAGTTCACTGGCAGTCTCTCCTCTGGGCCCTGAAAATTTTCCTCACGACGTTCTGGGTTGAGCAGAAGGTTAAAATCCAGCCTCCCTCTCTCGGCAATGGGGGAAAGGGGGCCTTTTTCTAACCGGGCCTGTGAACCTGGACAGACGGCCCAGCGTCTGGACCCCATCCAGCGGCGGATGGTGGGGGGTCTGCCGAGGCGGCAGTCCCCCGCGGAGTGCGTCTCTGGACCCGATCGCTGCCGGCTCTTCACTCGGTTGCCTAGAGTCCCTGAAGCTGAGCTGATCTGTGCGCAAAAAGGCAAGGCCAGCTTCCCTGAACCCTCCGGCGGCGCCCAGTAGTTGTCATCCTAAAGTAACAAACTTCGCCGTATGTTGTTTTTGATCCAAGGCTCAGAAGTTACTTCCTCTCCCTATTCTGTTTTTCAGAGACGTGTTAAGGGCGTAAAGAGTCCCGCATCCCGGGGGGTCTGAGCTGCGGCGCTCTCCAGGCCAGCCCGCGCGTACTGCGCGCGCGACCCCCGGCCTTGTCTCGCGGTAGGAAGGGCGACCGGGTCGCAGCTGGCGTAAGTCCGCTAAAGCCAGTTTGGGGCGGGTCCTCGGTTTGCATTTTCCGAGAGTCATGGACCTATTTCTTCGCGCGCGTCCTGCTCCGAGGCAAATGCCCAAGGTGCGCACCTGTCGCGTGCGGGTCTGGAGCCCTGAGGGAGCCACGACTTCCCGCCCCGAAACGAGGCTCTATTTAGACTTTCCTCCCTCCTCCTCAGACCCCGCGGCGCCCCCTACCCCCACGTCCTGAAGATCATCACCTTGGCCCTATCAGACTCGCGCCCTCGACACCTCCAAGCGTGGTTGTGAAGGAACAGACGGTAACAAAGAAATCCATCTCTTGGGTCTTTATCAGAAATTGTTTATTGGCAGGGGGGAGATCTTCCAGGAGACTAATTTGCTCTTGGCTTTCTCCCACCCAGTTTTTTGTTGGCACAATATTTACACCTGTACAATATACAGTATTTCTCCTAAGCAGAGCCCGAAGCTTGGGGAAATCTGGCCGGCGAGGCAGCGTCAGAGCACCGGGGGGTGCTGGGAGGGGTGCAGGTTGAGGGCGTTGGGGTGGGCGTGGCCAATCAGGTTGAGGTAGTGCCGGTCCAGCCCCTGCACTGGCGCTAGGAAGGGGCTATGCTGTTGCGCAGGGCTCGGGAGCGGGACGGGCGCGCTGGGCAGGTAGGGCAGTGCCGGGCTGCGGGCGGTGCTGTGCGGCCAAGGGAAGGGCCCGGGGGCAGCACCCTGCGGGAACACGGAAGCCTCCCCGGGGCTGTGGCCCGCGAGTTCGGGCCCGGCTGGGTGTAGCTGATAGGAGAAATCCGGCTCCGGGAGCGAACCTAGCGGCTGGAAGGCGGGCTCGGCGCCCAAGCGGGCTTTGGACTGCAAGAAGGCGAGGATGCGCGCGTACTTGGTGTCCTTGGTCTCCATCCGCTCCACGGTGGTGAGGTAATGCACCAGGTTCTTCATGCACTCGTGGTAGCCGTAGTGGAAGTAGTTGGCGAACTCCGTTAGCAGTTCTGCTGGAGGGGCGAGTAAACCCGCAGAAAGGAAAAACAAAAACAAACCATGAGCAGCCCCTTCCCCACCGGGAGCCCGACATGTGTGCCAGGCACCTCCCTCCCGTCACGGGTTTTTTTTTTTTTTTTTTTTTTGGCCAGAGTTCCCATTTGATGCTTGTCCTCTCCTACCCCAGTCTGGAGGCCAGAAAAGCACAAGCAAACGACCTCCTTCTCCGTAAGAACCAGACCCCACCCTTCCCACCTGAGAGCAGGCGACGGATCCAGCATCCCCAGAAACCCCCGCCCCCTTGCTGACGTAGGACGTCGCCCCCCACCCTTGGCCGCATCCAGAGTGGAGACCTCTCCTGCAGGCCTTCCCCACTGCCACCCCCATGTCTCCATGCGGCGAACTCTCCCTGCCCAGGTTCCCCTTTGCCCAACCCGCGCCCACCTTTTTCCCTTCCCCGAGGAAAATCAGCCGAGTGCAGGGCTCTCAGGTACTGAACCGTCATCTCCAGGATCTCGGCCTTCTCCAGCTTCCCGGAACTCTGCAAAAGGAGGAAGGGCTCCTCGCAGCTACCCCGCAGGCTCAAGCCGACCCCAGCAGTCTGGATGCGCGGTTTTATCTGGAGCAGTGAGCAGGGCGCCGCAGTGGACCTGCGCAGAGGGTCGCCTGGGGCTCACCTGGCGCTCGGGCCCCCAGAGTCTCCAGACCCGCTGCATCCCTGCCGAGAGTGGCAGCGGCGGATCCCCAGCGCCTGGCTGTGCAAGCTCGGCCTCTGACATTACCTGCTTCGCCAGGGCCATGGGCACAGTCTTGCCCAGCTCGTTCAAGCAGCGGTTAATCCGGTCCCTCCTCCGCTTTTCTATCACTTTGTGGGAAACGGGGGTTCTCTGCAAACAGAGGTTTGTACGTTTAGGATAGTGTTGCCTAGGGAGTCGTCAAAGGCATGGCTGTAGCTGCGTGTCAACCGTCTTCCCAGCCCGCAAAGCTGCCCAGGGGACCCCCCCCCAAGGGGTCCCTGCCCCTCCACCTAAGGGTTAAATGAGCTCTGCCCTCCCACGCGCAGGCTGGTGCGCTCCTCTTCCAGCTGCCCTACCCGGCCGGGCCACGCCGTCAAGCTGAGCGCCAGGGCACTGGGGAGGTGGCCACCAGCCTGGGCGTGGGCTCCTCCTCAGTTAAAGAGTTTCCTCTCTCTAACCTCATTCCCTACTCAAACCACTCAAGGTTCCTCCGCACGAGAGTCCCGCGTGCCGCATCCCTGCCGTCTGTCCAGCCAGGTGGCAGCTGGGGGAGTCAGACGCCCCCACCACCAGGGCGCAAGGGCCGCCTGGGTTCAGCCGACTCACTTTGCGTTCCTTGAGCTTGTCTGACATCCTGGTCAGTACGCGCCCTCGGGAGAGGCGGTGGCGCGAGTCACCCGTCCACTTTCCGCCTCGTGTGCTTCCTCGAGTGTCCCAGGTAGACTGCCGCCTCCCAACTCCGAGGGACTGCCTTATAAAGCGGTCATCTAGGGCTCCAAGTGCATTCACGAGTTGAATTATTCCATAGGATTAGGGGAGCTGCGTTTGGGGGATGTATGCATTCAAGATCAGTTTTAAAGAAGTTAAAAAAAAAAAAATTAGCAGCCGAGGGGGGCGAGCTGGGGGCAGATCAGCTTTGTTAATCCACGTGGCCCTTCAAAGGACACGTGATCGGCGGGGGAATAACATTTGCATGGCAACAGCCCAGGCGGGAAAAGGAGGCGGTAAACTGGGGCCGGCGGGCGAGCGAGCGCCTGCAGCAGTCGCAGGCGCAGAGCGCCGGAGCGCAGCGGCCGCGGGCACCGGGGGGCGAGGACCCTCACAAAACAGTGTCGCCTCCTTTAGTCCCACCGCTGAGTCTCACACGATTGCCTGTTTACAAATCCCAGCAAGCCCGCAGTCCCAGCGCCGAGTGCGTTTTAAAGCCTGTCCAGAGTCATTAAAGTAATTAAGTAAGCCTTTAATAGGCTGTTCCGCCGGGTTCAAGGGAGAGCTCTTGGAGACGGAGGCGCCCCGTTTGTTCCCAGGCTTTTCTCACACGACTTGGTGACACGTCCATCTCCCCCCTTTTTGTTTACACCGCTTTATTTGTCCGGACATCCCGGCAGGTGTGGGGCTGCGGCTGGCACACGAGGCTCCCGCCTCGCCTCGCCCCTCCCGCGGGTCTTTGGCACGCGACGCTCCCCCCTACTCCCTGACCACGTCGCTTGCTTTCTTCTCTCCCCCCCTCGGGCTCTCTCTTCGCGGGGGGAAGAGGCTCAATTTGTAGCCTATTATCCTATACGAAAATGTCCATTGAAAAGTATGAATAGTTTCATTGGGCTAAATTTTAATAATGCCAGAGGGTGGGGGAGGAGAAACAGGCAGGCGTGTGTGTGTGTGTGTGTGTGTGTGAGAGAGAGAGAGAGAGAGAGAGAGAGTGGGGGGGAGGGCTGGGAGGATTGGGGGGGCAACATGGAGAGGAGTGGGCCGAGAAGAAAAGGGGGAATGCAGCTGGCCCAGGCGAGCATTATACGACGTCACCTGCGAGAGGGGGCGCCTACAGACCCCTATTCATTTGCCTAATTTTGGTCAATTTAACAAACTTCAGGAGAAATTATTGTGGCTTTGTCAGGGAGGGTGAAGCCTTCTGATCGAATTAACAGCATGTTTTGATCCGGTAAATGTCATTAGAAAGGGAGAAACAATCGCGCTTAGAGTGCTCTGAGTAATGCGCCCAAGTGGAGACGCCAAAGCGCACGGCTCACAAAGGGAGCAAGTAGCTGCCACAGGGAACTTTTGTACCCGCCCATCGCCCAAGTTTTGACACAAAAAGGCATTATTTCATACTTGAATACGTTTAATCCAACGATTGTCTATTTTCTGCAAACATATTTTCACAGCATTGTTAACTTTTTATGTCCCCCTTTCGCGGGCGCCTTTTCTTAACGTTTGGGGGCGGGAGAGCGCAGACACTTTGGGCATCAATATTTGTCACTGAAAAGGGCTCCGTGAAGTTAGGGAAGTTGATCTCTTTTTTATGGTTTTAGAGAGCGAATATATCGGGGGAGGAGGAGGGAGGGAAGGCACGAACAGAAACTAGGGAAGAAATTTGCCGGACGGGCCCGAGGGGAAGGAGGGGGGCGGCGGCGGCTGGGAACTCTGTCTGCCTCCTGCGCCCCTGCGGGCAGCCTGGCCGGCGGCCGGGGGGCCTCCTCCCCCACCCGCAGGGCTCGCTCGCGTTTGCAGCCTTGGACCCGCACCCCGGGGGTTCCAGGCGTGCGGGATATAGGTGGGATGTGAGCTTTCTTGCAGATGGAAACTATAAAAATGACTTTGGTTTTACTACCTGCTCTAGAGCCACCGAGCTGTCACCTTTTTCTGATCTCTTCCATCTGAGAACAACGGGGACCTTCCTTGCCTTCGATAGCTTTCCCTCCTTCTCTGCCTCCCCACCTCACTTACATTCTCTCTACTCTGCTAGGCCATAGCAGGGCCTGGGCTCTCCCTTTGCGGGTCGTTAGTCCTCAGGTGAAGTGGCTAGGGAGGGGTCCCCGCTGGCTGGTGGGACCTAGGGGACTCCTAGGGCGCAGAGGCAGTTTGGGTGTTGTGCCTTGGGGAAGAGGGCAGCCCACCCGATGTGGCCTGGGAGGTGTGGGGCTTGGTCGGCCCGACGCACCCCTAAGGTGTCTCTTGGTCTTGCTTTCAGTCTCGGTGGGACGTTTCTTTTTTACATCACGCCAGCTTGGACACGACCCGCACCCTCCCGCAGGTCGCTCGGCCAGCCGCGGGTGCCCTCTCAGGGGTTGTCGATTTCAGTACATTCACTCGCACACAAAAGGATTAAACACAAACCCTTATCATCCAAATTAACTAACGTGAATGGGTAAAAGGGAAGCGCGCACACTTCTCACCCCACCCCACCCCCCTTTTAAGCCAGCGGACTAGGCGTTGATCCTCTTACTGCTGGTGTTAACCACCAGCTGCAGGCAGGCACCTTCCGCGGGCCAAATTTCATTCTGTGCAAACTGTTTAGTTTCCCGTGTTTGCTCTAGGAGCTGGGCTCCCCAGCCTGCCCAAGGCTGTAAGTACCCGAGTGTGGCTTGGCAGGGGGTCCAAGTGAAGGTGGGTAGGTGGGTGGAGGTGGGGTGCAGGCACGTGCTTGCTCAATGCGTCGTCCCCCCCGGGTCGGCAATCCTTTCTGGGAGAGAGGGTATGTCTGGCCTCACCGGGTTCAGGGGAGGCAAGGACTGTATTCTGTCCCAGCCTGAAAGCTCCAATCACACTGCCAGAAAGTACCTGGCCGGGACCCTCATGGCCATCTTCCCTTGAATCCTCCTGGGCAGGATTGATAAAGTTGATAAAGTATTCCCTGACCTTGAACTGTTCCCACCCAGAACCAAGCTGTGTCCTCGTCTTTGAAATGGAAACCACAAGTGTATTGACTAGGCCACGAGGTGGCCTAAAATAAGACTGAAGTGCCCAATTCAGTGTTGTTTTGCCCAGAAGTTTGTCCTGCAGTGGCTCTCTGGTGATTCTGTTTCGTGGGTTCTGCACCTGTGTGTGATATTTTCATTAATTTCATGTTCTGTTTTTTTCCCCTCATCTCGAAAAGAGCTTCCCTCTCCTGAAAAGGCCACAGTACTTTCTCATGAGATTTGTTAAACTGACCCAAACTGGGGGCGCCTGGGTGGCTCAGTGGATTAAGCCGCTGCCTTCGGCTCAGGTCATGATCTCAGTGTCCTGGGGGTCCCGCATTGAGCTCTCTGCTCAGCGGGGAGCTTGCTTCCCTCTCTCTCTCTCTCTCTGGCTGCCTCTCTGTCTACTTGTGATTTCTCTCTGTCAAATAAATAAATCTTAAAAAAAAAAAAAAACTGACCCAAACTGGACAAACATTTGGGGGGGGGGTGTTGGATACTCGTCTCTCAAGTAGTGTCACCTGTGCTTGCTGGCCAGCAGGGTCCTCTCCGCGTGCGGGAGACTGAAAAAAGGGCTCTAAGCACAGAAGTTTCTTAACATCAGAATCATTTCAAATGAGGCAAACATTAGCCTCAAAGCAAACCTAGGAAGACTACTTAGAAATTAGACAATGCTAACCAAATATTAGTCCTCACTTAGACTCCTAGCATCTGAAGACCTTTGTGGAGAACACGGCTGTCACAAGCAGAATATGTATGTTAGGGTTGTGATCATTGCTTTTTTTTTTCCTTATAGAGTTGACCTATAGGTTCCAAACACTGCAAAGAAGGACTCTTAGGGGTTTCTTCCCAATTCTAGAAACTGAGGGTTTATGGATTTGGGAAGGGGAAGAGGAAGTGAATAGAACAAGAAAATGTAGTGACTATTTGGTCATTTTAGCCGAACTGCTCTAAGACAAAGTGTTCTGGGTGGTTTCAGAGCTCTCCCTCCAACACTAACCTCTAATGCAGAGAGCAGGTTTTTCTAGTTTCATTAATGGGACTGGGGATTGAATCAAGTGAGAAAATGTGAGTCTTTGCCAGAGAGTGGAGAAGACGGGGCTCTGGCGGACCCTCCTCCACTTCTTGGGACCAGCAAGAGGAGGGACGAAGGGAGTCGAATTCCTAGACTCTCTTTCTGAGGTCAATAGCGTCACAGGATGTGGGATGGCAGGTGGTAGGATGCTTCCTCTGAGAAGAAACTGAAAGACCATCAAATCCAGCACACCATTTTACTGCGGGAGTGTCTGAGGGGGTGAGGGGAAGACCTGAGGCTGCTCAGCGGTGCACACCAAGCTCCTGGCTCAAAGTGTTCCCCTGCTTGTGGCTTTGCTGTGTGGCCTCCAGGGCCAGCTGCTCCGGCTTCCTCTCTGTTACTGTGCAGGAGAGTCTAGTCAAGGGCGCTGTGACGTAACGCTGGCAAGCTTTCTGTAGGACATCCGGCTGCCTGCCGTTGGCTGGCGTGACTGTTACTGGAGGCATCAGCTGCGTCCTTGGTCCCACTTTGCGTGCTCCTCCTTCTCACAAGTGCTGTGATGGCAGCATGTTGTGAATCCCGATAGGAGCCAGAAGTTGGGAATACCCAGCAGAAAAGGACATGGCCCATGGGCTGGCACTCTAAGAAAGGAGAAAATATTCTACTGATGGCCCCAGTCCAGTAGCCTCAACACAGTGGTCACGACCTATGCCTATTCCAAGCAGGCATGTATCGGGTACCCTCTTAGGCTGGCAACTTCTCTGGACTTTTCCTTACTCAGCACCTCTGCTTCCTCACCCTGCTCTGATCACCAGTAGTATTCTTAGTTCAGTGATGGCATCCACAGGAAGTCAGTGGGAGGGTCAGTGCCTGTCCATGCAACCTGAAGATGAGGAGGGCCAGTGTAACTGCAGTCGCTCCAACCATGAAGACGCACGCAGAAGGTGCTGGAAGGAGTCCAGAGACTTGGGAAACCTGTGCTCATCATAGATTTCCCAGGGCTTTGTCCATATCTCCTTTGTTCTCGTTTCTGAAGCAGTCTGTTCTGTGCTTTCTGTTTTGCCATACAGTACCTGTCAGTCTTTGCTGACCGGGCCAGCAGCTCTGAAACCACACTTGCTACTTAGCACCACCCTTTATCCAAAGGCTTTTCCGCTTCTTTCGACCCTCATGGAAATCCTGACACGTCACACCTGCTACTGGAATCACATGCCTTCAGAAGTTGGGTTGGCTTTGTTTTAAGGAAAAACAAAGTGCTCTAATCCCCTGCTACTCCAACTGTATGTCTCAGACCAGCCACCTGGGAGCTCATTAGGAACACAGAACCTCCGGCTCCGCCCCAGACCAAACTGAATCTGAATCTGCATTGGAACAAGGCCCTCTGTGGACTCCAGTGTACTTCCGAGTGCCCGGAGCACTGCTCCAGCTGAAGCCGGAAGCACCATTTGGTATTTAACAACTGACGGTGGCATGATGGCCCAATCCCAGGTAGGAACGGCTACCCCGGGCGGGCGGCAGCAGGAGAGCAAAGGAAGAGGGGACTTCCAGGCTGTTCTAGGTGGTGCGCCTTAATTGCTAGCTTGAAAGGCTTCTATGAACAAAGGGGGCTTTGTAGCTCTGCTTGTCCAGATATTTTGTAGGACATTTGCACTACTTCCCTTGAGTGAGGTCTCCTATGTGCAAGTACTTGTTTGCTTCCTGTCTATGTAGTACTTGAAAGTAGTAGATGCTCTCAAATGTAGTTTTCCCCATTTGTTTTGTTGAATGAAGTAAAAACTGGGAGAGGAGTCCTGAGGATTATTTTGGCATCCGTGCTCGAGCTAATTCCATAGGCAGACCCCATGTTGTCCGATTTTACCATTTATTTTTGGACTTTAAAGAGAACTACAAGAACTAGCGGGGGAGTATAAATATAAACACTGAGAAATACTACTTAAAAAAAAAAGATTTTATTCATTTATTTGACAGAGAGAGAGAGAGAGATCACAAGTAGGCAAAGAGGCAGGCAGAGAGAGAGGGGGGAAGCAGGCTCCCTGCTGAGCAGAGCGCCCTATGCAGGGCTTAATCCCAGGACCCTGGGATTGTGACCCAAGCCGAAGGCAGAGGCTCAACCCACTGAGCTACCCAGGCACCCGGAGAAATACTACTTTTAGGAGATTGCAGGAGAGATGAGGCTGTTGCCTTTCATATTTGGATGTTAGCATTGCATCGGAAAGTGTGTTGCAGATGCCGTGAACACTGTCCTTTATCTTTGATTATTCTCAGCAACTGGCTTTCTTTTGGGTTGATAATTACAGCTTTTTGCTCTTAGTTAACTTGAGTGGATCCAGAAGTTACCCCTGAGCAGCTTTGCCTCATAGCTTTGGTTTTCCTATAGCCTGAAGATTTCATCTGTTCTATGGGGTAAATTTGCACAGAAAACTAGAGGTGTATGTTACTGAAGACAAGAAAGTATTGTAAATTACAATACATGACTGAGAACTTGGGGAAAAGATTCAGGTTGGGGAGACATGGACATTATAGCAATGTTAATAACAGTTCCATTGTATGGGCTGTAATCACGGAGGTCTTAGGGTAGGTCACCTGATCCCATCCATGCCTAGAGGTGACAGGCCAGCTCTTCCTCTTCCTCCCTGTCCTCTCCATGCATTCACCATTAGATCCAGCATTCACTGTGTGCCAGACATTGGATGCAGTGGCATCCAAGCCACTGAGAAAGAATGTAGGGTATCTGAAGACTCTGTAAGTTCTCATGGGTCAAAAGAAGGACCCTACTAAGGGGACAGCCCTTCTGGGGGAGACCTTCATTTGTAATCTGCCTGTTTGTTGTCTTCCACTTTGTACCCCACTGCTTAAGGTTTCCATCCACTCTATTTCTTTACATTAATCTTACCGATGAGACCTGAATTTGAGGAATTTTAGCTTTTTTGCAATGGGTTTGCAGCCAGAACACAGGTGTAATGAAAAATGGTGCTCAACCTAAACCAAAATGGGAAAGGAAAAGACTCAAATCAACATCATCATCCCTGGACATGTAGATTCCGGCAAGTCTACCACTGCTGGTCATCTGAGCTACAAACGTGGTGAGATCGACAAAAGAACTACTGAAAAATTTGAGGAGGAGGCTGCTGAGATGGGAAAGGGCTCCTTCCAAGTGTGCCTGGGTCTTAGAAAAACCGAAAGCTGAACGTAAACACGGTATCACCATTGATACCTCCCTGTAGAAATTCGAGACCAGCAAGTGCTATGTGACTATCACTGATGCCCCAGGACACCGAGACTTTATCAAAATCATGATTGCAGGCGCATCTCAGGCTGCCTGTGCTGTCCTGGTTATTGCTGCTGGTGTTGGTGAATCTGAAGCAGGCGTCTCCAAGAATGGGCAGACCCATGGGTAGGCCCTTCTGGCTTCCACACTGGGTGTGAAAGAACTAATTGCTGGTGTTCGCAAAATGGGTTCCACTGAGTTGTCCTACAGCCGGACAGTATACAGTATGCAAGGAGATGGTTAAGGAAGTCAGCACCGACATTAAGAATATTGGCTACAACCCCAACACAGTAACTTTTGTGCCAGCATCTGGTTGGAATGATAACAAAATGCTGGAGCCAAGTGCTAACATGCCTTGGTTCAAGGGATTGAAAGTCACCCATAAGGATGGGAATGCCAGTGGAACCACACTGCTGGAAGCTGTGGATTGCCTTCTGCCACCATCTCGTCCAACTGACAAGCCCTTGCTTCTGCCTCTCCAGGACGTCTATAAAATTGGTGGGATTGGTACTGTCCCTATGGGCCAAGCAGAGACTGATGTTCTGAAACCCAGCATACTGGTCACCTTTGCTCCAGTCAATGTTACCACTGAAGTCAATTCTGTTGAAATGCACCATGAAGCTTTGAGTGAGGTCTTCCTAGGACAGTGCCAAGAAGACAATGTCTTCAGTGCCAAGAAGGTATCTGTCAAAGATGTTCGTCGTGGTAGTGTGGCTGGTGATAGCAGAACATGATCCATCCGTTCAAGCAGCTGGCTTCACCACTCACGTGATTATCCTGCATCTTCCAGGCCAGAGCAGTGCTGGAGATGTACCTGTGCTGGACTGTCACACAGCTCATGTTGCTTGCACGTTTGCTGAGCCAAACGAGAAGACAGATCGTCGTTCTGGAAAAAAGCTACAAGATGGTCCCAAGTTCTTGAACTCTGGTGATGCTGCCATTGTTGATATTGTTTGTGACAAGTCTCTGTGTGTTGAGAGCTTCTCTGGCAGTTTTGAGGTTCAGGACATGAGACAGACGGTTGCTGTGGGTGTCCTCAAAGCAGTGGGACAAGAAGGCAGCTGGAGATGGCTTGGTCACCAAGGCTGCCCAGAAAGCTCAGAAGACTAAATGAATATTCTTTCCAATACCCACCACCCAAGTCTTACTCAGTGGTGGGAGAACGGTCTCAGAGCCATTTGTGTCAGTTGGCCATTTAAGTTGAAGAGTAAAAGACTGGTTGCTGATAACAATGCATCGTAAAAACTTCAGAAGGCAAGGAGAATGTTTTGTGGACCATTTGTGTTTTTGTGTGTGTGTGTGGCAGTTTTGAGTTATCAGTTTTTAAAATCAGTAGTTTGTAATGGAAACAACTTCACCAAAAATCTGTCACAGAATTTTGAGACCCATTAAAACAAAAGTTGAATGAGAGAGAGAGGGAAAAAAAAGAATTTGAAGAATTTGAAATCCCCTCCTTTAAAAATTTCATCGCCTCTTAGAGCATTAGGGACTGTCCTTAGGGTGAATTGATCTAACTCAACTTGGGTCCTCTGTAACACAAAAAATTAAAGGATGCTGTCAAGAAAATAAGTTTTGATTAACACGGAGTATAATTTTGGAAGACCTGGTGTATTCCTTTCATGTGGTTGCTGTAACAATCACCATAAACAAATTACCATAAACCCAAAACAAGAGAAATTTATTGTCTCACAGGAGGCCAGAAGTCTGAAATTAGTAGTGGTGGGGTGGGGGGGTGGGGTATGGAGGGGCGGAAATCTGGTGTCAGCCAGGCCTCCCTCCCTCTGGAGGGCCTAGAGCAAGATCTGCTTCTCGCCTTTCCAGCTTTTTGGCCCAGCACTCCCTGACTTATGTTTGCTTTCCCCAATCTGTGTCTCCAGGGTCAGCCCACCTTCTCCTCCCCACCTGCCCCGCTCACCTAAGGATACCTGTGCTTATATTTCAGACCCACCTCATCAATCTCCCTACCTTAGGATGCTTACCTTCATCAAGTATGCAAAGTCCTTTTTGCGGTGACATTTGTAACATTCACAGGTTCCAGGAACTGGGACGTGGTTGTCTTTTGGGGCCATTATTTAGCCTCTCAAACCTGGTGAAGTACCATAGTGAGAGCTCAGACAGCCTCTGCCCTGAGGCCAGAAGGGGCCAGAGAGCTGGACCAGAGGGAGTGGGGGCGTGGAGAATAGAAAAGCACAGTTTCCAACCTTAGCGGAGCTACCCCTCCTTTTTACCTTCCCTTTTCCCTTCTCCCTCTTCCTCCTCCTCTTTTTTTTTTTTTTTAATATTTAATTTATTTATTTGACAGAGATCACAAGCAGACAGAGAGGGGGAGGGGAGGGAAGCAGGCTCCCTGCTGAGTAGAGGCCCCCCCCCCCATCCCCTCCATGCTGGCTCGATCCTAGGACTCTGGGATCATGACCTGAGCCGGAGGCAGAGGCTTTAACCCACTGAGCCACCCAGGCACTCCCCTCTCCCTTTCTTATCCCTTCTCCATCACAGGACTACTTGCTCCCAGGCCTCAGGATTAAAGCTGCTGTGTTTAGGGGCGCCTGGGTGGCTCAGTGGGTTAAGCCGCTGCGCTCAGGTCATGATCTTAGGGTCCTGGGATCGAGTCCCGCAGTCCCGCGTCGGGCTCTCTGCTCAGCGGGGAGCCTGCTTCTTCCTCTCTCTCTGCCTGCCTCTCTGCCTACTTGTGATCTCTCTCTCTCTCTGCCAAATAAATAAATAAAATCTTAAAAAAAAAAAAAAAAGCTGGGGCGCCTGGGTGGCTCAGTGGGTTAAAGCCTCTGCCTTCGGCTCAGGTCGTGATCCCAGGGTCCTGGGATCGAGCCCCGCATGGGGCTCTCTGCTCTGCAGGGAGCCTGCTAACTCCTCTCTCTCTCTCTGCCTGCCTCTCTGCCTACTTGGGATCTCTCTCTCTCTGCCAAATAAGTAAATAAAATCTTAAAAAAAAAAAAAAAGCTGCTGTGTTTAGGCTGCAGAATGAGTTAGGTCATCTCTGGTTTATAACCTATGCCTTTGTTATCGCACACACACACGCGCGCGCACGTGCACACTCACACGCACGCATGTACACACGCGCACACGCATGCGCAAATGTACGCACGTACACACGCATGCGCTCTGGCTCTGGTTCGGACCTAGCTAATTCAGACGCAGTCTTTCTTTTCCCCTCCCTCCTCGAACATCCTTCTTCTTTTTTTTTTTTTTTTTTAATTTTAAAAACTTTTTATTTGAACATCCTTCTTATTGGCCACAGGTCTTTTGAAAACGCCGTGCTCACGCTCGCCAGCCCCTGGGATTCCGGGAGATCTGGATGTGAATCCCGACCCTGCGTTTGCGGAGGTCCTGGGCGAGACGCTGCCCCGCCGTTTCTCCTCCGTGAAGCAGAGCCGCTACCTCCTTCCTCGGCTTACTGAGGGTTCTCAGCGAGGTCATGTTCGGGAGGTTCCTGCTGCCGCGCCAGGCCCCGAGCAGGTGTGCCCGGGGCCGACCGCCGCGTGGGTTGATCCTGGTAGAGCGCCTGCTGTCTTCCTGGAACAGTGCTGACCCTCATGTGACGATGGAGAGCAGAACCCGGGCGCTGCCTCTCAGGAGTTTATTGAGTGAGGCAGACCCGGGAAGGGACTCTGACACAAGCTGGCAGGAGGCAGGTGATGGTGAGAGGAACTCCGGAGGACTTCCTGGAGGAGATGATGTGAGAATCGAGTTCTCAGTGGTGAGTGAGTGTATTGTTTCCTAGGGCAGCCACAAATGCGATCACTCCAAATAATGGAAATTAATTTTACATTTTGGAAGCTAGAAGTCCAGAATGGAGAGGTTAGCAGCGCCGTGGGCCTTATGAAGGCTCGAGGGGAGATTTTGGCTCTTCCAGCTTCGTGTGGCATAGGCAGTCCTTTGGAGCAGCATAACTCTGGTTTCTGCCTGTCTTTACATGGTTGTCCACGTGACATTATAAGGACATTTGTCGTATTTGTCATTGGATTCAGAGCTCACCTGGATAATTCAGGATGATTTCATCCCAAGATCCTTAATAACATGTCCAGAGACCCTTTTGTAAATAATGGAACAACCACAAGTCTGGATGGACGTAACTTTTGAGAAACCACCATTCAACGCACCACCATTCAACCCTAAGGGCCTAAGGGCATGGAATGGCTTTCTAGTTTGGGGAAACCACAAGTTAATCTTACGAGACCAGGAATTTCAAGGAGGACTGAGGTAGGGAATAAGTCATGGATGGGCGACAGGCTTGGTGCAAAGCAGTTTAATTTCTGTCACAGGTGGAGGTAAAGATGCTGAGGTCCTGCATGGGAGGTAGAGATGGCTGCACGTGTTGGAGAGAGAAAATCAGCAGGACCTGGGGAAGGATTCAGCGTGGCCGGAGAAGATGGGGGGAATTGGCTACACAGTGACCCCACTGAGATTAGCAATAAGGGAAAGATGTAAGACGGGCATGGATACGGGGCAGGAGGTGCAGAAGATGACTGATTTAATTGGGGGCCTATAAATGCTAAGGCTTATGAACACCCATAACTGCTAGGATTACTAAGAGCCATGGTGCAGATGGTTCCAGGAGAGACTCAGAAAAGGAGTGTTGTAAGCGTATCAGGTGTTGAATTCAGACCACATGCCAGGAAAGACCTTCCTCTCCATAAACTACTGGGGATGGGGGCGAGGGGTGGGGGGGGGGGCATGGGGTGTGTCCCTGTAGCAGGGATCCACACAGAGCCCAGGCCACTGGCATCCTGCAGAGGGCAGTGGTGAGTGGTGTGCTGCTCTTCTTTCTCCTGGGTTAGCAAGAGTAATGGTCAGCACATAGCCAGCATTCCTCCCCTCCCTTCCACTAAGTGCTTTCCAGTCTCTGCTCATTGAACCCCCACAGTGAGATGAGTATCATGTTTATTTTATGGAGAGGTGTGGGGAATTCAAGGACACTTGACCCAAGGGCATAAAGCCATTAAAGGGTACAGCTGAATACAAATGAGGCTGACCTAACTCCAGCACCAGCCCGCTTTCCAGCAGGATGCCTGGCTTGCTGTAGCCTTGATCCCTTTGAGATCAGAAGTCAGAGAAGAGCACTTCTCAGCTAATAACTCACACCCACCATCCAACAACCAGATGCAGCTGCTACTTCACGAAGCAGGAAGGCAGTTCTCAGTATGCCCAGTGACCTTGTAGATTTATTCTCCTTACAGCCCCCAAAGGTGCAAGTTAACCTACAATCATCAGATGTTTGAATTCAGTTTTCTCTCTCTTCATGTCCACATTTCTGATACTCCAGTTACATAGCAATAACTCCTAAGCTCCTATGCACCAAAGCCTTTTTGATAGCACACATCCCGGGGTCCCATTCCAGGCTTATTAAAAGGAGTATCTGGAGTGCCTTGATCTCAGCTCAAGACTCTTGATCTCAGTTCAAATCTTAATCTCAGGGTCATGAGTTCAAGCCCCACATTGGGCCCTATGTTGGGCATGAGCCTACTTAAAAAAAAAAAATTCCCATGGTGTGGTCCTTGGATATGGATCTTTGATTCTGATGCAGTGGTCCCTAACCATTGTTACAATGGCATGTCAATGAAGTGAGGTTATGATGAGCATGGGTTTTAAAAAATGCTTTGTCATTGGTTCTGATCCATTTCTTATCTGTGGCCTTTCTTCTTTGAATTAGGCCAGTTGATTCTCTCTCCCCTTACCCTCTTCTTGGGTCAAGAGGAAAGTCTGTGTGATCAGTTTAAAGCTTGTTTGATTTGCAAGCCTCGTTTGAGAAAAGATAAACAGTATTAATTAGTATTAGGGATCTGCAACCACAATGCTGGGCTGGTTTGGACAGATCAGGGGTTGGCTGGTGCCCTCTAGTGGCTGGAACGATTCAACAACTTCTAGTTCGTGTTGACCCACGTGGGTTGCGGGTTTAAAAAGAAACAAGCCTGTTTGCCTTGGACTTGCTGTTTGGATACCAGCTGTGTCTTGCTAGGGTGACTCATCTCTCTGGCCAGAGTATTTTTCTTTTTCTTTTTTTTTTCTTTTTAAGGTTTTATTTATTTATTTGACGGACAAAGATCACAAGTAGGCCAAGAGACAGGCAGAGAGAGAGGAGGAAGCTGGCTCCCTGCTGAGTGGAGAGCCCCATGCAGGGCTTGATCCCAGGACCCAGAGATCATGACCTGAGTCAAAGGCAGAGACTTTAACCCACTGAGCCACCCAAGTGCCCCTGGCCAGAGTATTTTTCTGTATAAATTGGAAGGGGCAGAGAAGGATATTAGTGAACAACAGGCCGAAAGCCCATACAAAGGGCTGGCTTCCCAGGGAGATGTGTCACATGTGAAGTGTAGGCAAGGGGGCAGGTACACCCAGCACGGAGCATCGTAATAACCCCGCCACAGCACCCGCCGAAATGGGAGCTCTCTGAGATGGGGACTCTGGCTTATTCATCTTCGTGTCCTTAATATCTGGCACGAGGCCTGGCGTGGAGAAAGTCTACAAATAAATATTGAAAGAAGGGAGGGCAAAAGGAAGAAAGGCAGGTTTGGTGAACTTGCTGCTCTTTGCTCAGGAGGTGGAAGGTCAAGATTAAGTCTCGCAAAGTGGAGCTTAGCCCTGCACCGCGCTCCCATCAGATACAGGACTGGGGTTGGGAGGGTTGTGCACAGCTGCTGAAGGGCCCACGCAGCCCTGCCCAGAAGAGGAATCAGCCCCTGGATCCTGACACCAGAGGTTTGCAACCCTTCTGAATGCTTTGTCTTCCAGCGTCGGTGGGGTTTCTCCTGCCCGCTGACTTCTCAGGCTGTCCTTACGGCAGTGTTGGGCACAGCTCCTGGCTGGGCTCTCCTGCCACGAAACCTGGGCTCTGGTTCCCGCTCCCCACTCCTCTGCGGGGCTGGGACGTGTCAGTCTCCAGGATCGCACATGCCAGTGACTTACAAACATTGGTCTGTCGCTTCTTCTTCCGTGCGTGTGCAGACACGCACACACACCCCTATTGGTTCTGTTTCTCTGAACCCTGACCACTTCTCCTGGAATCGTGTTAGCTGCTGGGTGTGGTGGGAAACAAACCTGAGAGGCTCGGCCACCTGCGAAAGCCCCTTGCAGTGAGGACTTAGAGGTCTGAGGATAGCCCAGTGCTGGTGGATGGTGGTGGCTGGGGGGCAGGGTATGGGTAGGAGGGACCCCAAGGAGGACATGGGTTAGGGTAGTCTGGGAAGAAGTGGCGTGGGCGGTGGGGCAATCGAGGCAGAGGGAGTGTGTGAAGCGGGGCACGGAGGAGCCACGGGGAGGGTGGGCAGGCCAGAGAGATCTGCCTGCCTCGCCTTTCTCAGTTTTGGGGTCACTTCCCCTAATATATTGTCCTGGCAGCGTGTGCTTGTGTCATGATGCGTAATCACACAGGTGCTTTACAGTTGTTGAGTGACGACTTGGTAACTGATGTGTGATCTGAGTGTAGAGTGGACTGGAGGAGCTCACTGCTGGTGACTGGGAGAACAGTGAGGGGCTCTTGCCAGAACCCATGAGAGAAATGACGGGGTGCCAGTGGCGGTGACTGTGAGGGTGTTGGGACGGGGACAGATGGGCGGATGTCGAGGAGGAGGGTCTATGGGCTGCAGGGTCCTAACCATCTCTGCCAGGTTTATCATGATTTCCCTGGGACTTAGTGTGGCCTCTGGCACACAGTAGGGGCTCTGTCACCTTGGTTACAGACTGAAGGGCCCCTGCCTGGCACGCAGTGGTGTTCCCTGCAGACTGGCCCAGCACCCACGGGAGTGTGTGGATTTGTCACACTTCCAAGCTCGTACCCCAACCGAGTCCTGGCCACCAGCACCCTGCTCTGAGGGGTGAGACCTCTGACTGCCTCCCGTACCCCACGGTATGTCCTGAAGACTGCGGTGTGAGCCACCAGACCATGTGCACACAGTGGGCGTCCGTCTCTGCATCACAGGCTGGGGAGACTCCTCCTTCCCCTTCCTAGCCCACCGAAAGCCCCATTCTCTTAGGGCACGCGGGCCGAGAGTTCTGCCCTTCCCCAGACTCGGGCCTGCTGAGAAGCCCTTGTACGGGGCTAGGCACTTTACACGTATTCTTTGATTTAATGGTTTCAGTTCTTGGAAGTGTGACAATCCTCATTTTCTGGGGGAGGACACTCAGGGAGGAAAGACCAGTGACTTGCCCGCGGTCACCTGGCTCGTAAGGGTAGTGGGGGGAGGGCTGTGCTTCAGGCTCCGCACCCTCCTCTCGGGGCCAGAGGGTCTCTGGCCCCATCCTGGCTGCCCACCTGAATCTCCTGCAGTGCTTTATCGTGACCCAGCCCGTTACTACATTGGAAGATCTGAGCCCAGGGCCCAGGCGTCGTATTTTTCAGAGCTTTCCAGGTGTCGGCAGTGTGCCTCCAAGGTTGAGAAGTACTACTGTCAGGCGCGGCTCCCCACTGCCGGAGTCTTGTTCCACACTCCTTGGCTGTCCCAAACTCAGGATGTTCAGCACAGCTTACTGCCCTACTCTCCTAAATTTGCATCTCTTCTCATAGCGGCGTTGCTTTAAAAAAAAAAAAAAAGAAAAGAAAAGAAAAGGAAAAGAAAGAAACCTGCTGTCGAGTCTCTCGTTCTCTCCTGTCCACGACTCCCCTACCACAGGGTCATGAGGGACCACCTTCTCAGCCCCACAGTTCCACTTCCAGACCACTGTAACTGTGACCCAGAAGCTCAGTGTGTGTGTGTGTGTGTGTGTGTGTGTGTGTGTTTTCGTTTTCACTTCTTTACCTCTGTGGTGCTCTCTCTCTGCTCTGCCTCAGCCACCAGTGGCAGCTGCTCTGCCTTGGGTCCCGTTATCCCTGGGGAATATTCCAAGAGCCTCTCTGACCCTCCTCCAGTCTCTCCTAGGCCTTCCAGCTCTCTCCTTCCACGTCCTACAAAGATTTAATCAGCACCTTCTATGCTCTAGGGACTCGGCGAGGCTCTGAGATGTGGCGGTGGGCAGGCCAAGGAGACACGGTCCCTTCTCGCTTAGAACCCGGACCAGTGGCAGGAGAACAAGCAAACAAGGACTTCATGGTGCTCCGAGGCGGGTGCTGTGAAGAAACGTCCTGCTTCCCAAACCATTCTCATCTCCGTTCTGGTCTCCTCGACGCTCTCCAGGCATGATGAGCCCCTGCTTATCCCCACCTGTGTCCCGAGCTACATCATTCAAGTCCTCTCTTACCAGCTCTCCCAGCTTCTGGCCCCTTCTTCGGCAGACCGACAGGCAGGGAGTCACATCTGCTTCACATCTGTCTTCTGTTCCGCCGGGCTCCTGAGTCACCCGGGTACTCACAAAGCAGCATGAATGGGTGTCCTCGCCCAACCCCCACTTTGAGGACATCCAGCCCCACATGGACCCTGAGGGCTACTCACACATGTGTCTGCTCCCTCGGTTGTAATTCCAGACTCTCTCAACCCTCTCCTCTGGAGAGGTCTCTGTGTCTTACTTCACAAAGAAAGTCGTTACTGCCAAGGCAAACTCTCTGCCCCTCCTCTCTACCCACACCCCTCCCGGGTTGCATTCCTTCTTCCCTCCTCCCCACCCCTGCGAGAAGGAGCCCATCCTCCCGTCAGGGGCTAGCTTCTCTTCCCTTGCCGCTCACCTGGCCCCTGCTTTCTGCAGTCAAATGCTCTACCACTGAGCTATACCCCCTGGCCCCTGCTTTCTGGATCCCATTAACCTCCTGCCTCTAAGACCTTGCTCCATGGGTCACCCCTTCTTTTTCCATGTCATCCATCTCCTTCCCCCAGCATAGAAACCCACCCAAAATGTCCATGTCCTGAAACAGACGGCAACAATAAAAACTCGCCTGCCTCTGTTTTTTTTCTAGCTCTCTTTCTCTCAGTCCTTAGCCAAGCACCTAGCAAGAATGGGCTCCGCTCTCTGTCTCTCCTGTCTTCGCACTTGTAACCAGCCGCCGTCCCCCGAAATCCAGCTTCTATGCTCACTGCCCCCGTAAAACCGTCCTGGGCATCTTCGTGCTCAAACCAGGTGGACATTTGGCTTCTTCCGGCGTTTGGTGCAGGTGTCACCCTCCTTGAAGCTCCCTCCTCACTTGGTTTTTGTGACCCTACTCTCCTGGTCTTCCTGTGATTTCGGACCCGTCCTCAATCTCCTCTGTGGGTTTTTCTTTTTCCCTCTGCCCGTCCCTTCAATATGGATGTTTGCTGGATCTTGTCACTCAGCTTGAGTGACTGCACTCACGAGCATGTTTTCAGCTGTACCCACAGGCTTAGCAGGTGAACATCTCTCTCTTCCTCTAGACTTTTCTCCTGAACCCCTACTTTGTCTCTCCACCTAGATGCCCCTTGGGCAGATCAGTTACACTCAGCATTTCGGGACGGAACCATCATGTCCCGCGGCATGCCCGAATGCATTCCAGTATTCCCGTCTTCCGTTTCACGTGTCCAGCGATTGCCACCACAGTCGGCTGCCTGGACCGTTCAGAGCATTGTTGTAGGGCCTCCTTCCCCCACTTGCCAAGCACCCTTTGTGATTTTTCTTAAATCTCTTCTCCTCTGCTCTCTAACCAACCCTTCATCTCCCAGTCCCCCATCCCACTGCCAAGACCTTGTTCAGATGCAGTGGCCTTATATTAAGCATTTCTGCTCCCATTCGCTCTCCCTCTATGCCAACCTCCAAAAAGGGTCTAGAACGATCTTTTACACAAAATTATTCTTGAAGTATAATTGACATCCTGTGGCATGCTAGTTTCTGGTGTACAACATAGTGATTTGGCAATTCTGTACACAACTGGGCGCTCACCGCGCTAAGCATGGTCCGCATCTGTCACCACAGTGTTATTAACATATTCCCTATGGCGCACTGCTCATCTCTGCGATTCTGTTTTATAACTGCAAGTTTGTATCTCTTAATCCCCTTCACCCGTTTCACCGGTCCTCCTACCCACGTCCCCTCTGGCAACCACCAGTTTGTTCTCTGTATTTAGGAGTCTGGTTTTTTTTGTTTGTTTTTTAGATTCCACATATGAACAAAACATGATTCTTAGCTTCCTCTGTCTTGTTTCACTTAGCATTACCCTTCAGGTTCATCTATATTGTTGCAAATGATGAGATTTCATTTTTTATGACTCATATGCTAGTGTGTGTGGTTGCGTGTGTGTTTCTCCCACCAGCAGTACCCGAGGTTTCCTTTTTCTCTACACCCTCACCAGCACCTGTGTCTTCTCTTTTTAATACTAGCCATTCTGACTAAAATAAAGTGACAGCTCACTGTGCTTTTGATTTACATTTCCCAGATGATTAATGGTGTGCAGTATCTTTTCATGCTCTTTTGGCCATCTTTATGTCTTTTTTGCAAAAATGTCTATTTGGGTTCTCTGCCCATTTTTTTTTTTAAAGATTTTATTTATTTATTTGACAGAGAGAAATCACAAGTAGATGGAGAGGCAGGCAGAGAGAGAGAGGGAGGAGGAAGCAGGCTCCCCGCTGAGCAGAGAGCCTGATGCGGGACTCGATCCCAGGACCCTGAGATCATGACCTGAGCCGAAGGCAGTGGCTTAACCCACTGAGCCACCGAGGCGCCCTCTCTGCCCATTTTTTAATTGGATTGCTGTGCTCCTTTGGTGTTGGGTTGTATAAGTTCTTTACATATTTTGGACATTAACTTCTTACCAGATATATTATTTGCAAATATCTTCTCGCATTCAGTAAGTTGCCTTTTAGTTATGTTGATAGTTTCCTTTGCTGTGCAGAAGCTTTTTATTTTGCTGTAGTCCTCATAGTTTATTTTTGCTTTTGTTTCCCTTGCATAAGGAGACCTATCCCTATGTTGCTAAGACCAATGTCCAAGAGATTACTGCCTATGTTTTCTTTTAGGAATTTACGGTTTCAGGTCTCACATTTAAGTGGTCCTTAATCCATTTTGAATTTACTTTTGTATATTGTGTGAGAAAGTGGTCATTCTTTTGCATGTAGCTGTCCAATTTTCCCAGCACCACTTATTGCACATAATGTATTTTTCCTCATTTTATATTCCTGCCTTCTTTGTCAAAGATTAATTGAGTATAGATGCATAGGTTTATTTCTGGGCTCTCTATCCTGATCCCTTGAGCTATCTCTATTTTTGTGTCAGTACCATATAGTTTTAACTGTACAGTGCTGTAGTATGTCTTAAAATTTGGGATTGTGATACTTCCAGCTTTGTTCTTCTCTGTCATAGTGGATTGACAACACTATACATAAGTCAGTGATCACCATGAGAGTGGACTCATCACCAGTCACCATATAGATTGGGCTATTTGAAGTCTTTTTTTTTTTTTTTTTTTAGATCTCCCTTTTTTAAAAGTTTTTTAAAAAATTATTTATTTGACAGAGAGAGAGAGAGAGAGATCACAAGTAGGCAGAGAGGCAGGCAGAGAAGGGTGGGGGGATCAGGCTCCCTGCTGAGCAGAGAGCCTGATGTGGGGCTCGATCCTAGGACCCTGGGATCATGACCTGAGCCGAAGGCAGAGGCTTAACCCACTGAGCCCCCCAGGGGCCCCTCTTTGAAGTCTTTTGTGGTTCCATACAATTTTTAGTATTATTCTTTCCAGCTCTGTGGAAAATGCTATTGGTATTTGATAGGGACTGCACTGAACCTATAGATTGCTTTGAGTAGTATGGACATTTTTACAATGTGAATTTTTACAATCCATGAGCATGGCATAGCTTTCCATTTGTTTGTAACACCTTCAATTTCTTTCATCAGTGTTTTATAACTTTCAGAGCACAGGTTTCACCTCCTTCTTTAAACTTATTCCTAGGTATTCTATTCTTTTTGTGCAATTGTAAATGGGATTATCTTTCTCATTTGTCTTTATGTTACTTCATTATTAGTGTATAGAAATACTACCAATTTCTGGGTATTAAGTTTGTATCCAGCAACTTTACTGAATTCATTTATCAGCTCTAATAATTTTTTGGTGGAGCCTTTAGGATTTTCTGTATATAATGTCATGTTATCTGCAAATAGAGACATCCTTACCAATTTGGATGCCTTTATTTCTTTTTCTTATCTGATTGCTATGGCTAGGATTTCTAGTACTATGTTGAATAAAAGTAGTTGAGAGTGGACATCTTTGTCTTTTTTAGGTATTTTGTCTTTTAGACATCTTTGTCTAATTTTAGAGGAAAAGCTTTCATTTTTTCAGCATTGAGTATGATGTTAGCTGTGGTTTTTTCATATATGGCTCTTTTGTTATGTTGAAGTATGTTCCCTCTAAACCCACTTTGTTGAAAGAATTTATTATGAATTGATGTTGTATTTCATCAAATGCTTTTTCTGCATTTATTGAGATGATCATATGGTTTTTACTTGCTGATCTAATGTGTCCTATTGACTGATTCGCAAATATCAAACTATCCTTGAATCCCTGGAATAAATCCCACTTGATCGTGGTGAATGAGCCTTTTCTTTTCTTTCTTTTTCTTTCTTGAGAGAGAGAGAGAGAGAGAGAACAAATTGGGAGTGGGGAGAAGGGCAGAGGGACAGAGAGAGTGAGACTTTTTTTTTTTTTAAGATTTTATTTATTTATTTGACAGAGAGAAATCACAAGTAGATGGAGAGGCAGGCAGAGAGAGAGAGAGGGAAGCGGGCTCCCTGCTGAGCAGAGAGCCCGATGCGGGACTTGATCCCAGGACCCTGAGATCATGACCTGAGCCGAAGGCAGCGGCTTAACCCACTGAGCCACCCAGGCGCCCCCCTTTTTTTTTTTTGACAGACAGAGATCACAAGTAGGCATAGAGGCAGGCAGAGACAGAGGAGAAAGCAGGCTCCCTGCAGAGCAGAGATCCCAATGTGGGGCTCGATCTCCTGGGATCGTGACCTGAGCTGAAGGCAGAGGCTTTAACCCACTGAGCCACCCAGGCACCCCCTAGGGAGAAACTCTTAAGCAGGCTCCATGCCCAGCTCCATCTCACAACCCTGAGATCATGACCTGAGCCAAATCAAGAGTTAGACACTTAACTTACTGAGCCACCCAGATGCCCAGTGAATGATTCTTTTAATGTACTGCCAAATTTGGTTTGTTAATAATTTGTTGAGGATTTTTGCATCTATTTTCATCAGCAATATTGGCCTGTAGTTTTGTTTGTTTGTGGTGTCTTTGTCTGGTTTTTGGTATGAGAGCAATGTTGCCCTTGTGGAATGAATTTGGAAGTTTTCCCAGAAAGATCTTTCTGTCCCACAAGTCAGGTAATGATGCTTTCCTCACCAGAATTTGCCGATGGCTCCCAACTGGCTCTAGGACAAAGCCTAAAATCCCTTGTACTGAAGGCCTTCACAGAGGCCCTTCTGAGCTGCTCCCAGGCCCCCAGTCTGTGCTCCAGCAACACTGACCCGATTGTCATGTTCTCTACAGGGAACACCCCTCCCTTCCCTTTCCCTCGACCAAATGCTTTTTCTTCCATAAAAACTGCTCAGACATGCCTCCTGAGATGCACCAAGGAGATAGATGGCGTACCTCTCCCACTTCCCTTTCATCCTACCTCCAGTGTAGTAATTATCCTATAGTATCGTCACTCATTTGTAAGTCTGATAAACTCCATAGTGCCTCTGCTCCTATTCATATCCTGAGTTTCCAGCGCATTTCCTGGCACCTCCCTTCTTCTCAGCTGATAAGCCTTTTGTTTGCCAGTGTTAACTCTTGTGCTACTTCCTGTTCTTGGTTTCAGGTTCCTTCTTCAGATAATTACCAGGAAGAATAGCAGGATGGACATTTTCCACTAAGAGCTAAATTATAAGATCATGGTGTCCTTCCTTTTGGTGGTGTGACGCCCACAGGGAGAGAAGTTAGATGTGCCACGGGCCTATCCTGGTTTCATGCTCATGTCCTGGACTTTTCTCCAGAGTTCAGTGATCTCCCATGTACCGTCCTGCCCCAGTTTTCACCAGACCTTTTTTTTTTTTTTTTAAAGACTTTATTTATTTATTTGTTGATTTATTTATTTATTTTAGAGGGAGGGAGCGTGTGAGTGGGGGGAGGAGCAAAGGGAGGGGAAGGAATCCCAAGCAGACTCCATGCTGAGCTCAGAGGCTGACACAGACCTCGATCTCACCACCCTGAGATCACGACCTGAGCCAAAGCCAAGAGTCAGATGCTCAGCCGACTACACCGCCTAGGTACTACCAGACTCCTACTTTTTAATCTCCGTCAGTTAGTGACAAATTTTCTGATCTCCAAATTGGGACTCTTGACATAGATTTTTTTTTTTTATTTGTGAATTTATTTGCTTAAGAGGGCTTAAGAAACATGACAATGATCTTGCATTTAAGTGATCTCTATACCGATTTTACTGAAAAAGGATAAAATGACACTAAATTGGAATCATTCCAGAAAATATGAAATGCAGGCTGCTAGGGCAAGTGAAGCTATTGCATAAAAATAAGATGAGAAAAGGACAAATTGTGGGTTCTGTTTTAGCCAGGATTTTAGCAAGAGATTTTATAAAGTTTAATTCAGCCAGAGCTGCTTTGCCGTCAGTCAAATGTGTTGGTATGTCTGACTTACCATTGAAAATTATTGTTCAAATATATTAGAAAAAGAGAAATGACAAAGGGCATGGGAGAGGTCACTTACAGTAACAGTCATTGACCATCAGTGTTTGGAAAGTGAGGGCAAAGGTGGTGTTAGGGGTTAAATTGTGTCCTCAGAAAGGATTTGTTGAAGTCCTGATTGCTCAGTCCTAACATTATTCGGAAATACAGTCATTGCCGATGTAATTAGTTAAGATGAGGGTCCTATACCATATAGAGATAGAGATATTTCTTGTAAGGTTTTTTCCGGCGAGATAAACACAACACCAGGCAAAGTGGGTGCAAGGCAAGATTTATTAAAATGCTCTCCAGCGAAGTTTCAGAGCTCAGGAGAAGGGGAGCCAGGAAAGTTGCGCCGGGAGGAGGTGGGCACCCTCGGGCGAGGTTCCGCCACTCTGGAAAGCAGAGTGGCGGAAGTCGCGCCCAAGGCAGGGAGGAGGGGGCTTTTAAGGGGTCTTGGGGAAAGCTCAGGGGTCTTTTGGCAAGTTTCCCTTATTTGGATATCCTGCCTGCTCATCGGGATCCCATTGGTCCACAGGAGCCCGGGGCGGGGGTCTCAGGTTCCTGCTTGGGCCTTTGTTCTCCTGTCCGAGCTCAGGTCTTGTGGCGGGAACTTTCGCCATCTTTGGTAGCCCTTCCTGCCAGCCCAACATTCCGGCCTTTTGCTTAATATAATGGTGTCAGGGGCGTCGACTCGGTTCTGGCTACTTCCTGCTGACAGGGGGCGTCCTCATGGGGGTAGTTGGAAGTGGGCAGGCGAGAGTAGGGCTGGAGGAGGAGTTGATTGACAGATACTCAGGCAAGTTCTTGTAGGCGACCCTGCAAGTACTGGAAAAGAGAGAGAGCAACTGAGATTAGAAGGAGGATTATGCATACAGGTCCCGCCAGAGGGAGCAGCCAGGTTACCCAGTTGTAGGGGTCCAGGCCCCAGGAGGACGTGTCTCGCCACGGTGCTTGGATCCGATCCCTGAGCTCTTTGATCCTGGAGGTAACTATATGATTGGTTAACAAAGTAACAACATTCTTCATTTAATAATAGGCAGGTCCCCCCCTTTTCGGCGGTCAGAAGGTCTAAGGCCCTTCGGTTCTGTAGAGCTAAGGCTGCCAGGCTGGTGACTTGCGTCTGTAGGGCTGCGAGGAAGTCAGCAACCCGTTCTGTGTCATCATTCAGGGCTTGGGAGAGTTTGTAAGAAAAAAGTCTATGGAGGTTTCTATCCCCGCTGTTCCAGTTGCCACCCCTGTGGCTATTCCTGCCCCTGTTATGAATGGGAGGAAGGCAGCCCTTCCTCCATGGTGTTGGGGAAATAGGATGGACAGCAGCTGGGATTCAGAGTAGATGGTGGTAGAAGGAGATAGTAGGATGGATATACAGCCCAGGGAGTCGTTAGTGGTCAGGCAGCGATAGATTCCCTGAGGTCACAAGAGAAATATTCCCGAGGGAGTACAGTACAGGAGGGAGGAATTAGTGATATGGCAGCTGGATGGTAATGGAGGACACATTAATAATATGTATGTTTCCCCCCATGGGGCCCATATGGACCGTATTATTTGTGGCCCTGAAGTTGGGGAGTGACCAGTCAATAGGGAGGGGTATCCCCAGGACGTAGAGTGAGGTAAGGTAGATAGGATAAAAGAGGCGGGGAAATGGCTGGAGGGCTATGATTTCTAAGAAAGGGCGGCCGTATAGTAATTCAAATGGGCTTAAGCCTGAAGACCCGCGGGGCGTAGCCAGGAGTCTGGTGAGAGCCATAGGCAGAAGTGTAGGCCAGGAAAGACGTGTTTCTAGGGTAGGTTTGGTGAGTTGGGCTTTGAGCAGCCCGTTGGCCTTTTCTACCTTACCGATGACTGTGGGTGGTATGGGATGTGAAGTTTCCAGGTTATGTTGAGGCTCTTAGCTACCTGTTGGGTTACACTGGAGATGAAGGCAGGTCCGTTGTCCGACTGGAGGGTCCGGGGCAATCCCAACCTCGGGATGATGCGCTCGATGAGTATTGTAGCCACTACGTCCGCTGTTTCCCAGGCCATGAGGTATGCTTCAATCAAGCCTGTGAATGTATTTTATGGCGAAGCATGGGAGTGAAGTCCAGTTGTCAGTCTTCCCCCAGCTGATGCCCTCAGAGCTGTTGGTTAGGCCCTGGTCTGCGGATTCCTCCTTGTGAATTCACGGCGGAACAGGTTTTGCAAACCCTGTGGACAACTTCTATTACCTTAGATAAGGAAGGATGATAGAACAATGGCTGAAGAAATTAGTGGAGAGCCTATGGGCCACTATGGAGGGATTGGTGGATGTCAGTAATCAAGGTGTGCACCAGATTGCCTGGCAGGGCAACCCTGTCCTGGATGTAGATCCACCCCTTATCTGGCAAGGGTATAGGCAGTAAAGTTGCAGGGTTTAAGTGGGGGGAGGTAGAGAGAAAGAGACATGCGGGTTTTCTAGGAATAGCAGGTGGAATAGCTGGAGACGAGGGTCAGATGGGCCAGGTATCGGTGGCTAAGGAGATCTGTGAGTCGGCAGGAGAGTAGACCGTGATGGGCTGCCCTAAGGTCATGTTGAGGGCCTTAGAGGGGGTACTTGATATCCCTTGGCCCCCAGAAAACTAAGTAGAGTGGAGGTGTCGTCTTGGGAGACCGAGAGGGAGGGGCTACAGAGGAGGAGGTTATCCACATATGTAGTAGAGTACTGGCCTTAAGGACGCACTGCTGTTAAGTCTGTAGGCCTGGCCGAAAATGTGAGGGCTGTCCCTGAACCCCTGGGGTAGAACAGTCCAAGTTAATTGTCCAGAAGCATGCGTGTCAGGATCCTCCCAGGTGAAGGCAAAAAGAAAATAGGAATCAGGGTGCAAGGGGACGGTGAAAAAAGCGTCCTTTAGCTCCAGTACAGTAAAGTGAGAGGTGTTTGGGGGAACGCGAGACAGTAGGGTTAGGAACGACTGGGTGGAGGGGGACCATGACCTCGTTGATAAGCCTAAGGTCTTGTACCAGTCGATAAGCCCCTGAGGGCTTGCATACTGGGAGGATGGAGTGTTACAGGGGGAAATGATGGGGATCAGGAGTCCCTGACGTTAAAGCCGTTCTACGATAGTTTCAGGCCCTGGCGGTGGGCTAAGGAAATAGGGAACTGAGCTTGAGGGAAACTTAGAGTTATCCTTAAGCTGTACTTTAACCGGGGTAAGGTGGGAAGCAATGATGGGTTCTGAGGTGTCCCACACCTGAGGGTCTACAGTAGGTAGGTCATCTGGAGTGAGAGTCGAGGGAGTGGAGAGGTGTAGGATGAGACGGGTTCAGGTGGATAGAGGGGAGGAAGGGGAGAGGCAGATAGTTGCCCTTAGTTTCTGGAGAATGTCCCTACCCAGTGGAGGGACCAGGCAGGAAGGAATCATAGGAACGAGTGGGGGAAGGGAAACCCATCCAGGCTACAGGTAAGGGGAAGGGTCACCCTAGGGTTGGAGGAGGTCCCATCGATCCCCATAACAGTAATTGGTGAGGTTCTAGTAAGTCCCGAGTAGGAAGGCAGAACAGAGTAGGTAGCCCCCGTGTCCAGCAAAAAAGAGATGGACTTACCCATTACCTGGAGCATAACCCTGGGCTCGGCCTGGGTGAGAGGGGTGGCTGAGTCTGGGCTTCGTCAGTCGTCCTCCAATCCAAGCAGTTGAAAGGCCAGACTTACTATCTCGGGGGGTCCCCCACGTTGAGGCGCCGAAGATACCCCGAGGTTAGGGCAGTCGGATTTCCAGTGGCCCATCAAGTGGCATTGAGGGCAAGGCCGAGTTGGCGGCTTTGGATTGGGGCACTGGCGAGCCCAATGTCCCTCGGCCCTGCATTTGAAACAGGCCCCCCGGCGGGGTGCGATTGGTTGCCCCTCTCTGCTGGCTCCCGGAGCCGGCCGGCCGCAGGGCTGCTACCAAGGCTTGGGTCTGCAACTGAACCTTTTGCTGGAGTCTGGCTTGTCATTTAAGCTCAGCCGCCTCCTCACGGGAATTAAAGACCTTAAATGCCATTTTCACCAAGTCAGAAATGGGGGTCTGAGGGTCCTCCTCAGCCTTCTTTAACTTTCCCTATATATCTGGTGCCAATTGAGAGACAAAATGAGTAGCCAGTACCGTGGCCCCCGCAGGAGAGGCAGGGTCCAAGCGAGTGTACTGGGTTAAAGGTTAGGTCAACTGGTTAAGAAACATGGTGGGGTTGTCGTAGGGGCCTGGACAATATCCCTCATCTTGTCGTAATTAACGGCCTTATTAGAGGCTGGCCACATGCCTGCTATGAGACACTGGACCATGCGGTCGCGGCGCCAGTGGCCATCTTGGCCATCCTGATAATCCCAACCTGGTTCTACAGCTGGGACCACCCGGGCTCCAGTATCAGTGAGCTGGACCTGATCCGCGTGCTCCCGGGCAGCAGCCTGGATGCGTTCCCTCTCCTCTATGGTGAGGGTGGTGGTCTGGACCACATGTAAATCATGCCAGGTGAGGTCATAGGCTTGGGCTAGATATTGGAATTCTTTAATATAGTTATCAGGACTGGCCAAAAAGGAGCCCAAACGTTTCTCAATTTGGGAAAGGTCCTGTAGAGAGAAGGGCGCATGAACTCTAACTTCCTCAACTCCAGCAACCTCCCTTGGGGGGCAGACTAACTCAGCGGGGGGGGGGGGGGGGGGCTTTCGAGCCCTAGTGCGGCTGGAGCCACACAGACACATTCACGCCGTCAGGCACTCTTCAGATTCAAACAGATTGGACACCCTCCCCTTTGGGTATCCCTGGCTAATGGATGGTGATCAGTCTCCCCTTCCATTCTTTACGAAAGGATCTAGCTCAAACAGTAGCCCTGCGGCTGTTACAACAGAATTCAATTAAACACAAAAGGTGTTTACCAACAGATTTCAAAAGCGTAAACCTAGTTCTGGCGACCAGCGCTCGGGTATTTTATCCCATTCTGTTAAAGGTTACCAAAGACTTTGAATGCTACCTTAAGAATGACCCATTAAAACTCCGAGACACACAATTAACCAGCAGTTCTAGTCATCTCTTTGCTAGCAGACTTTAACAAATAACAAGAGCCTATTTGACCTTCAGTAAACTTTGATTGGAGTTTCCCGTTTACTGCGGATAAATTTGTCAGGAGTTCGGATAGGAGTGGGGAGGGGGAGAAGGAGGGGTAGATGAGAGCGCCGGTTCAGAAATCCTGAATTTAAGGGACCTTGGGGTGAAGGATCGTGGTAAAGAGGAGGAGGAGGAGAAACCAGAGGCCCTCTCGTCAGTGGGTGGGTGAAGCTCTCTGGGGGTTCAGAGAGAGGAGACGGGGAGGAGAGGTCCAAGTCTTTGGGAGCAGTGGGTGGCAGGGGAGGGGGAGGGGAGCGGGCCAAGAGGACCTGAGAGATGGAGCAGTGAGAGCAGAGGAAGGGGCGAGAGTGCAGAGTCCAGAAAGCTGGACATAAGGGACCTTGGCCCATCTGCCTTGGTGTCTGCTGAGGTTATTTAGGTGCATGAAAGTCTGATAGTTAAACGTGCCTTCCAGAGGCCATTGGGACTGATTGTCTAATCGGTATTGTGGCCAAGCGACAGTACAGTAACGTCGTTTTCGCAGGTCCTGGTCCAGTTCCAGGGTTTTAAGATTGGCCAGCAGGCCTAAAACACCCCCGGGATGTTTTAGGGTCGAATTTGGATTGGGAGGTCCCCACGATTCGTTGCCGGGCAACCCGAGGGCTGGAGGAAGGCGTCCCCTCGTCCACCACTGGGTTGCGGAAAAACTGTGTCGACTGCCATAGAGGTTAGGACGTCTCCCAGTCTCTCGGAGTCACGGAGGTCACCTGGTGACCGGAGGGGTCCACCCTGACGCGGCCGCGATTAGGGCAGGGCTTTCCGGAAGGAGGCGCGGAATCGGGGAAACTCACCACAGCTTCGGAAGTGGCGTTCGGAAGGGCAGGTCCGGTTCAGCCAGGGAAAGGAGAGAGCCTCCCCACTGTGTGGGGGCTCAATCTCCTTCCCGGGTTTCGGCACCAAATGTAAGGTTTTTTCCGGGGAGATAAACACAACACCAGGCAAAGTGGGTGCAAGGCAAGATTTATTAAAATGCTCTCCAGCGAAGTTTCAGAGCTCAGGAGAAGGGGAGCCAGGAAAGTTGCGCCGGGAGGAGGTGGGCACCCTCGGGCGAGGTTCCGCAACTCTGGAAAGCAGAGTGGCGGAAGTCGCGCCCAAGGCAGGGAGGAGGGGGCTTTTAAGGGTTCTTGGGGAAAGCTCAGGGGTCTTTTGGCAAGTTTCCCTTATTTGGATATCCTGCCTGCTCATCGGGATCCCATTGGTCCACAGGAGCCCGGGGCGGGGGTCTCAGGTTCCTGCTTGGGCCTTTGTTCTCCTGTCCGAGCTCAGGTCTTGTGGCGGGAACTTTCGCCATCTTTGGTAGCCCTTCCTGCCAGCCCAACATTTCTATATTAGATAGAGATATTTCTATATTAAATTTGTATCTAAACTTAATCTTATTATTTGCCTCAAAAATTTAGGTAGCGGAGCGCCTGGGTGGCTCAGTGGGTTAAGCCGCTGCCTTCGGCTCGGGTCATGATCTCAGGGTCCTGGGATCGAGTCCCGCGTCGGGCTCTCTGCTCGGCAGGGAGCCCGCTTCCCTCTCTCTCTCTCTCTCTGCACCAGCCTCTCTACCTACCTGTGATCTCTCTCTGTCAAATAAATAAATAAAATCTTAAAAAAAAAAATTAGGTAGCAATTCTGAAATTAAAGTAATTATTTTTAAGTGCTTAAAAATTTTAAAAAAGCAAAGAAAAAAATAAAAGCTATTAAAAATTCAACATAAGGGTGCCTGGGTGGCTCAATGGGTTAAAGCCTCTGCCTTTGGCTCCTGTCATGATCTCAGGGTCCTGGGACTGAGCCCTGCATCAGGCTCTCTGCTCAGCAGGGAGCCTGCTTCCTGCCTGCCTCTCTACCTACTTGTGATCTCTCTCTCTGTCAAATAAATAAATAAAATAATTTTTTAAAAATTCAACATAGATGAGAGTTAAGAATGTGTACAAGTTCCTCTACATCCAAATAAATTGGTTTAATGTTTATATTTTGCTCACTTCAAAAAAAAAAAAAAAAAAAGATGAGGGTCCTAATCCAATATGACTGTTGTTTTTAAAAGATGATGGGACACCTGGGTGACTCAGTTGGTTAAGCAGCCAAGCGGTGATTTCAGCTCAGGTCATGATCTCAGGGTTGGGAGATAGAGCCCCCCCTCAGGCTCCCTGCTCAGTGGGGGGTCTGCTTAAGGATCCTCTTTCCCTCCATCCCTCCCTCTTGCTCTCCCTCTCTAAGATAAATAAATAAATCTTTAAAAAAATTTTTATATATAGATAGATATTTATATATAGACACGTATCTATATATAAGGATGATGTAAGGACACAGAGAGGACACCATGTAATACAGGCAGACTGGAGTTCCGAAGCCTTGAGCAAAGTCATGCCAAGGACTGCCGGCAGGACTAGAGGCCAAGAGAAAGGCATGGGACAGATTAGAGCCCCGCCCTGCCGACACCTTGTCTTCGGACTTCTAGGCTGCAGAACTGTGAAAGAGTACATTTCTGTTGTCTTACCCAGGTTATGGTAATTGATTACAGCAGTCCTGGGGAGGACTGGAACTAATGAAGGCAGGAGATGCCCAAGGCTACATGCCATGCGACTTCTAATAAGGGTGACACATGGGCTCATTTCTGGCCTTACTGGCAGCAGTGTCTCCTTTGCATTTCGGGGGGTTCGGCCACCACTCCCTCCCTTTGAGGGAGGCATTTGTGATAACTACTGCAGGAGAGCTCAAGGCTGGATCAGGGACAAATGAATTGTTCATGATCTACGGTCAGTTCATACAAAACATGACTGGTCCTATTGTAATCTGGTGCCTTTTATTTGCAAAAGGATGGAGCGGATATAGGTTGATTTTAGGTAAATGCATTGAAAACTGATTTGCCAAAATTCGATTTTGTGGAAATAAAACTTGCCTGCTGATGAATTCATTGAATTTGCCACCTTTGCTGATTTACTAAATTTATCATTTGATTTGAATGGGAATGACTTTCATAACAAAATGGTTTTTTTGTTTTTTTTTTTTTAAATAGCAAACTGTTTTCTGGAAAGATTTTTTTAAATTTTGTTTTTAAAGATTTTATTTATTTGTTTGACAGATAGAGATCACAAGTAGGCAGAGAGAGAGAGAGAGAGAGAGAGAGGAGGAAGCAGGCTCCCTGCTGAGCAGAGAGCCTAATGTGGGGCTTGATCCCAGGACCCTGAGACCATGACCTGAGCCAAAGGCAGAGGTTTTAACCCACTGAGCCACCCAGGCGCCCCTGTTTTCTGGAAAGATTTAGTTAACTGGTTATGTTTTGTCAGTTCACTCTAACAGTATTAAAATAAGATTCAATTTTCCAGAAAACTAACAATCATAGATCATTATAGCCCTCTTACGGACTAAATAGATTTAGGATCTTGTAAAGCATACTTTATCACTAGGAGCCTTGATTTCAGGGTTTTATATGGAAACTTTTCTGTTAGATTTCGGTTTGACTAACTTTTTTTGAAGCAGTTTTAGGACCATTCCTAAATTTAAATTTAAATTTAATTAGAATAGTTAAGAAATTAACTTTAAATTTAAATTTAGGAATTAAATTTAATTCCTAAATTTAAATTTAAATTTAATTCCTAAATTTAAATTTAAAGTTAATTTCTTAACTATTCTATAACCTTCATTGATAATTTCTAGGCAGTAATAGTCAAATTTTAGTATATTATATGATTTTTCCTGTTGCTTCCTGGCTTATTTTTTATTCTACCCATTTTTCAACCTTAAAAAAAATTATTTTAGCATTTTACTTCTTCATTCACACTTTCGTACTTATGGTGTGGATATTTTAAATGTGAGGCATTCACCAGACAGACCTTGTTTTGTAATAATACCTTGGGGCATCACCACTCTGAAAGGTTTTGCCCATTTGTCTTGAAGCTTTCTGCAAACCACAACCAAACCTGTTGCTCCCTGTTAAAAACCAAAATGTTAGCATTTTTAAAAAATGAAGCGTCTATCAAAATACAAAAAAATATAGCTGTTTGCAAAGTCAAGAATAAATTTGTGGTGCTTCTGATAGTTTTACCAGCTTTTAAGTCTGTTTTGCAGTTTGGCGATAATTAAGAAGTTTTGTTGTCACTTAAAAAAGTAGATGTTTCACCACATCCACTCTGTAGCCTGCTCACTGCACGCCAGTCCCGTGTGTCTCTCACACGGTAGATTCTGAGACTCTTTTTCTTCTGCATAAACTAGAAACCAACTACTCATTCAGTGACCTGTTTTAACCAGTCTGTGAATCCGGGGATATCAAAATGTGATGGATTAAACTGAAAACATGTTACCGCGAGAGAGAAAACTCCAACTTGTCATGTATAAGGTCCTGGGTACTTGAGGAAGCGTCAGCATTTGGAACTTGAGATATAGAGGGGGCTCTCGTTCCGCAGAGCGCGTCTCAGCCCAGAAACCCCTGGAATATATGGAATTCCGAGTGGGCCATGGCTAGGGAGAAACGAAAACTCAACTAGAAACCAAAACCCAACGCAGATGTGGGGCGCGGAGGTGGGAGATTTGGAAGACAAGGTCATCCTGTTCTGCACATCTTTTGATGGGGGCCGGTGGGGAATGCTTGCTGTTAACTGGCCGGCCTCTTTCCAGGTAAGGTACAGGCTGGGTTGTGGCCAAAGGACTGATTTCACCGGAGAGGTCCCACCGGTAGGCCCGGCCGGTAAACCTTCCCCTGCCACTCCTTCCGAGTCTGCCTTTGACTGGCTCCAGCGGAGACAAGTCCCAGCTGGAGGACGTGGAGCCCTGAGACGGAAGGAAGCCTGGTCCCTGCAAGGCATCCCTTGGAGGGCTGCTTGCCTGCCGATCAATGACACGGGCTTTCATTTCGATTTCTCCTGAGCAAGAAGTAGGGTTCTCCTGTGTCAAGTCAACAGCCCTTGGCGATCATCTGCTACAGCAGCTAGCCTTCCTGATCATAACATAAAGCTTATAGAAACTATCGATTTTAAAACTTGGTCATTCAGTAGTGACCTTTTATGGGACTCCTTTGCTTGTCTTCAATAGTAAACTAATAGCCTTTATTGAATGTTTTTTTCCAGGCGCTGTTGAGACATGAACACAGACTGAACTGTCTTGTAGTCACCACAGCCCTGTGAGGTAGGTGGTGTCTGTTTATTTATTTATTTATTTATTTTTCTCAATTTAGACTGAGGTGGAGATGTGTAAGTAGCTGGCCATGGTCACGGTCACGCAGCTAATAAATGGCAGAGCTGGAATTCCAGCCCGTGCAGCTGGCTCTGTAATAGACTCTCTTCATTGCTCTCGAGGGACCAAAACCTCACCGGAGACTCGGGCAGATCTCTTTGACAGGAAGAGCATTCCAGGACCCTGGAAAACCAGTCTCGGGCCACTGAACTAAGAGGTTTCAGTTGTACAACTTAACACCCTCAGATGCCTGGTCCCAGCCCTGAGGGGCCTGGGGCGCCTAGGTCCCTTCTCCCTGAAGCCTGTAGGGTTTTGTGCATTTGTCAGTCCTGAAAGAGGAGCAAGAAACAGGCCAAAATGGTGTCCTGCAGGCTGTGGCAGCAGCGGCCCATCCCACATTCTTTACCCTTTGTCATGCTTCCCTTCTGGTGATGGGCCTAAAGCTGGGGCCTTTGGGTGGCCTTTTACGTGTCGTTCGAACCGCTTATAGTGCTGTGGACGTGTGTGGACTTGAGGAGGATCGCTCAACCCGCGCCTCCGTCGGTTTTGCTAGCGGGGTGGCCTCATGGAGGGTCCCCCTGCGCCGTGCCCTCCCCTCCAGCACCCGCTTCAGGAGGTCATGGCGAGGCCGAGCCGCCTGCAGCAGCGGCATCACGGAGCTGGAGTTCTGCCCGCTCGGTTAGGTGTTGCCCTAGACCCGCTCTTCAATGAACAAACTAAGAGCTAAGCCAGACACACTGTCTTCGGCGGCCTTGACCTGTGCGAAATTTCACTCTGACTCGCGTCGTGTCTCTGAGACAGCTTCCTAGGCCTCAGATTTGATCTGGGGGCCTCTCGTGGTAAAGCCCCTGTCCGGGCCTCGCGGGAGTGATCAGGGTGTCGAGAAGCGTTCCAGAGCATGTGGGAGTGAGCACAGCCTAGAAGTGTTGAAATGCTCTAAAAGCAAGTGGAGCCCGTTCCAGGCAGACTGAACTTGCTAGACTTGAATGCTGCCCAATGGCTCAATTGTGATTCTGCCAAGGAAAGCCGTCTCTGGAGGCCATCAGGGGAAGGTGTGTCCGAGATCTGTCACTTACCGTCTTCTTGCAGGAGGGACGGGTTTCTGATGCCACAGGAAGCCAGGACGTTCTTATCTCTTCCCAGGGAAGCTCAACGCCTTCCCCAGGAAGCTGTGTGAGGGGGCGTCTCTCGGAGGCGAGCTCTGGGTGGCTGCCAGCCGAGTGGGGTGACTGAGCCACACACCTGACCCATCGCACCACCCGGCGGGCCATCCCCAGCGCTCTCCTCATGTGGGTGGTGCTGCCTTCCCACAGTGAACCGAGTGTCGTCATCTAACTGCTGATTTTCTAATGCTGCTGGAATAAATCTCCACAATGGAGTGCCCTCAGACAACACAAGTTAGTTCTCTGGAGATCGGAAGTCCAGAATCACTTTCCCTGGCCTCTGTGAGTTGCAGACAGGTCTGGTTTCTTCTAAGTGCTCCAGGGAGAATCTGTTTCCTTGCCTTTCCCAGCTTCTAGTGGCCGTGTGTCCTTGTGACTTGAGGGTTCTTCCTGTACCTTCACCATGAGCGTGGAGCCTTCTCCGCTCTGGAGCCAGATGTCCCTATGTCTTCCTCTTGGAAGGACCCTTGTGATTGCATGTAGGGTACTTTTCTTTCCCGGCTAATTCTGGATAATCTCCCCACCTCAAAATCCTTCACCTAAACACCAGCAAAGTCCCCTTTGTGTAGGAAGTGACATCGACAAGTTCTGGGAATTGCCACACAGATAACCCTGGGGACCACTGTCCGGCCTCTCACCGTGGGTCCCGGCGTGCAGCCCTCCTCCGACACAGACCTGGCGCGTTCTCAACTACTCCTAAGAACATGCGAGGGCAGGAGAAGGCCAGGCTGGGGTTTTGGGGGGACGAATCATCCACTCTAGGCAAGAGCACCTCTCTCAGTGCTGGTGCCATCTCTCCGACAACACACACACTCATGCATTTTTCATTCTTTGTCTCTGGAAAGTCTGCCTTAATGGTTACAATCTGGGTCAGCTTCCTTCTCTGAGTAGAAAGAGCAGGATCGCTAGCGAGTGTAAGTGGAGGGGAAGGCGGGGGAGAAGCAGCCGATTCCTCAGGGCTCGATCCCAGGACCCTGAGATCATGACCTGAGCTGAAGGTAGATGCTTCCCTCACTGAGCCACCCAGGCACCCCTCAACTCCCCTTTAAATTTGCTTTTACTCCCAAAGTATTTCTTCAGTGTCTGCCAGGAGTTTAGCCCTGGAATTGAAGGCAACACAGGAGACTCTGAGAAATGTAATTTCTTGTGTTTTGGGTTTTTTTTTAACCTTTCCTCAGAAGCCGGCAAAAGGGAAGGAAACAGCCAAGCCGTAGCCTCGCACAGTGGAAGGACCTGTGCTGCCCCATCTTGGTTAATCCTTTGGAACATCCTGTGAGGCAGATATTCCCCTTCAGGCATGAGAAGCTCAAGACAGAGGGAAGTCCAGTAACTTGGCCAAAACCACACGTCTGCCTGGTGGCAGAGTGGAAGTGCAGCATTTGCGTGCCAGCCGAGAGATCCAGCTCTGGGTGGGACGCGTCTGTGCCCTGGGGGAGCACGGGGCTGCGGGCAGAGCCAGCTTGCACGCTAGAGGGGAGACAGAGACAAGCATCGGGGTTGGAGGAGGTGAGTTTTACTGAAAGCGAGCAAGGGGAACCAGGGGCGGGATGGCCCTCTAGATCATAGGGTTGTCAGGGAAGGCCTCCTGCAAAGATGGCATTTGAGCAGGCTTGAGGGAGACGGGGGAGTGAGTCAGGTGGGTCCCAGCAGGCTGGCAGGCCGAGCAGAGGAGCCGTCTGCGCACGGGTGCCGAGGCAGGAAGGGGACCGCCAGGTTCAGGGACCGGCAAGGGGACCAGCAGTGAGGTTGGGGGCGGGGGTCAGGGAGCAGCACAGTAGAAAGACATGAGGCTGGTAAGGTTGACCTTGCTTCAGTATGCCAACACTCGGGGAGAAAATTTAGTGGTATTGTAATTCTTTGTGTTTAGTAACACCATTAGAAAATTCTTAAATGGAACATTTTATTACTTGACCCAAGATTCAGGAAGATGGGGCCTGCGTTCCTGGTCAGGCTCTGTATCCGAGAAGTCAGCAGCCTCCCCAGAGTTGTCCTTTCCTTTTCCTGGGGACCAGCTCTCTCTCCTCTCTCGAGGACATCTGGGGTCTGCTTGTGACTGGGGCATGCACAGAGCAATGACCTTTAACATTCGTCACAGTTCGGGACGCCTGGGTGGCTCAGTTGGTTGGACGACTGCCTTCGGCTCGGGTCATGATCCCGGAATCCCGGGATCGAGTCCCGCATCAGGCTCCCAGCTCCACGGGGAGTCTGCTTCTCCCTCTGACCTTCTCCTCGCTCATGCTCTCTCTCACTGTCTCTCTCTTAAATAAATAAAATCTTTAAAAAAAAAAAAAAAAATTCGTCACAGTTCTGTGTTGTCTTCTATGCCTTTGGTGAATACTGACTTGGAAACCTGTCTCTCTCCCTCTGGATGGGTGGGGTCATGAATACCTTGTTTCTTTGTTCTCCATGGGATGTTCTGATTTAGCAGTAAGCTAGCTGTGTGATCTGGATCCCGTCTCTTAAGTCAGGCTAGGTGTTGTTTCCTTCATCTGGAGGTGGCTGGGTGCAGACTAGATCATCTGTAAAGTCCTTTTTCATCCCAAAAGCCCATGTTTATGCTCTCTGGCAAACAACATTCCTTCTCCAACCTTATCTCCTCTTAGAGGTCAACTCAGCAATTACCCCCTCCCCTTTCATGCTGTGTGTAAGACATGAATAATTCATAAGTGGGATTGCAGAATGGGACTGGAGGACCCTTAGGCCAGTTCCCTTGCACATAACTAGTGCTCACATACCAGAAAGGTTACTGGGACAGATTCTAATTTTCTAGCACCTTCAGCCTCTCAAGCCCCCAAGAGCTCTGAATGATAGTCCATTGCATCACCTGTATTTATGCAGCTTTACAGTGGGAAGGAAGCTTTGAGGTCTGTAGTTGACCATCTTCGTTGGGCAGCTCCGGTAGCTGAGGCTCAGGGCTCGCTTGATAGGCAGGACCCATGGGGCAGAGCAGGGACCAGAATCCTGTCCCGCTCCTGCTGGCCCTTCCCCCCACCTCTTGTTACCGCTATTTGGCCAAATGCTAACCCTGCCCCTCAGTTAAGGGATGTTTGAAATTACTTTGGGTGATAATGAAAACATACTTTGAAAGTAAGAGTTTAGTTTTTAGAGATACACTCGTGGACCCAAAGCAGTAGAAAGAGGGGGTGAGGCCAGTTCCCCTAGAGACACCAGATTTTAAAAATGTAGTGAGGCTCCGATATACAGCCTCTACCTTCAGTGGTACTATTTACAAACCCTAAGAAATGAATGAAGACCAATGAGAGACTCATAATAGTATCCTTAACCTTGGGGCGTCGGGGTGTTTCAGCAGGTTAAGCCTCTGCCTTCGGCTCAGGTCATGATCTCAGGGTCCTGGGATTGAGCCCCACATCGGGCTCTCTGCTCAGCAGGGATTGAGCCCCACATTGGGCTCTCTGCTCAGCAGGGAGCCTGCTTCCTCCTCTCTGTCTGCCTCTCTGCCTACTTGTGATCGCTCTGTCAAATATATAAATAAAACCTTTAAAAAAAAATAACCTCAAAGGACACAAAGTTTTCCTTTGGCTGGATGAAATAGTTGTAGGGATCTGTGTGCAGCAAGGTGACTATAGTTAACAATACTGTGTTGTGTACTTACGATTTGCTAAGAGAGCAGATCTCGGATTAAGTCTTTTCACCACACACACACACACTCTCTCAAAAAGAAAAGGAACTTATGTGGAGGCAGTGGATATATTAATTAGCTTGATTTCAGTGGTCATTTCACAATGCATATGTATATCTTAACATATACAATGGTTCTATGTCCATCATACATGAATAAAATTGTTTAAAAAAAAAAAAGTTCTGAATCCCTTGTTATTGTAGTTTATCCCTTTCACCACTAGGTGTCTCCCTGGCTAGCAAACAGCAGCCAGAATGGGGCTTTCCTGCACATCCTTTGTGGAGTGACAGTGGGTAAAAGGCAAGGGTCTCCTACAAACCCCATTATTTCCTGCCTCAGGAGGAGGTGCAAAAAAAAGGGTGGGTGGGGTCTTTTGAAGGGGCCTTGTGTTCTGGCAGATCCATTCATCTAATTCAGGAAGAGTCCTCACTGAGCTGAAGACCCTGGCTGTAATGAGAATGAACAGCTTACATGTGTTCATTTCCACCACAGGAAATGAACGTGGCCCAGAATAGATCCGGAGCATGACTAAACGGCAGGAGGGGCCTCTGGAGAGAGGGCGAGTTGGCGTCTGCCCAGCTAGAAGCTGCCCAGGCTCCACACTTGGGTCCCTCATCGGGTCAGATCAAGGGAGGGTCCTTTACAGATGAGACAGAGTAACAGCATGGCATGTATTTTGGGATGGGTCTTGCTTAAACCATCCAAAGCCATTTTTATCAGTTAATGCCAAGTCTCTAGGGAAGATTCTGGTAGCCACAGCCCAGGGCACTCCACACTCAACCCAAACTTAATAATTGGTCAGTTGGCTGGATCAACAGGGTCCTAGATGTTTCTGCTTCATATGTGGACTTAGTGCACACGTACGAGGCACCCGGTAATCAGTAGATGAGACCCCAGATAGGAAGAAACTGCATTCAACCAATCAGAATGCCATTTCCAGTGAACCCACCCCCTGAGTGTTCCTGCCCAACCAGCATGTTTCCCGCCCAACCGCCGCTACCCCTAAACTGTGACAGGTTCCCCAAGGACACTTAGCCACACCACCACTGTTGGATATCAAAGGACATATTCTAGAACACTTGCTTTGCCAGTATAGTAGTTGAGAGACTGGACTTTGGGCCTTGGGCCCAAGACTTGGTTTCTCTGAGGCTCAGTACGCTGTAGGACCTGGTTTCCTGTAAGATGTGACAGTACTCCTGTCTTCCCAGACCCATGGTGAAGATCCGGTGAGATGATGTAGAAAGTGCCTGGCACAGCGTCTCACACCTGGCACAGAAGCTTAGTGAGTGGGATCTTGTGTTCAGGGGCTTTCTCCTCCCTGGTCTCAGCCATAATGGGACTGGTCAAATCAGCATGGACAGAACTGATTTTCCAGGCCAAGCCCTGAACATCTTTCACACTCTATTAGATGGTGTGCCCCAGGCACGAGTTTCCTACCCACCCCCCAGGAGCTCAGAGTCTGGTGGGAGACACACACATGCACACACACACACATGCACGTGCGCGCGTGCACGAAACATGATATAAGGCTCTGAGAGGTGTGGCTGTTAGGGGGCCTTGGGAGAGCTTTATAGGAGGGCCTCCAAGGATGAGGGAGTTGAGCAGGTGGGCAGAGGCGTAAGGGTAAGGGGTGAAGCGTGCACCTGACCAGGACCTGAAGCCCAGCTCAGCGGGGCTGGCACACGGAGAGTGTGCGGGTGGATAGGAGAAAGGGTGCCAAGCTAACATGGAGGCCAGAGGCTCAAGGGTATTGTCGGCTCCTCTGGAGAGCTTGAATTCTATCTTTTGAAAACCTCCTGATCAGTCTCAGGAGGACAGTCGGGCAGAGAGGAGAGCAGAGAAGGTGGAGCCTGGAGACAGAAGGCCAGTGGGTAGGTTGTTGCAGGAACCCGGGTGAGCAGGAGGAAGCCTGATCGGCCAGGGTAGCACCTGACTGGTGTTTCTGACCCAGCGCCCACGGGCGTGGGGCTCAGGTGGCTGGGGATGAAGGAGGGCAAGGAGGTGGACTCTGAGTTCCCCAGCTCGCCGGATGCCGTGGAGGTTTCTGTGGGAGAGAAGGGGCCAGAGGGGAGGCTTTGAGCTGGAGGTGCACACGGATGACCGAGGCGGGGTGTCTGGGGTCCTGTGGAGGCAGAGATGCGGAGGCCGTTGGAGACCAGGGCCTTGTTGAAGCTCTTGTGATGCACCAAATCAGTTGAATCTCTCAGACCTTTGAAAAGATAAGCGAGCTATTTCAAGTGTGAGCTGCTCACCAGATCCGAACGCCTCCGTGTCAGGTGTGACAAAGTGCGCTCGTGTGTTCAGTGTTAACCGCTCACTTTGTAGGGCTGACGACATACTATTTAACTCCTCTCTAAGGTTTCAGCTGAAATCCAAACTTTTCAGCTCGCAGAACCAAATATTGTGCACAAAATACCACCCCACCCCCCCGGTTTGGGACAGAGACCGATGCAAAGGGTTTCTAGCATCTGTCTGTGGGGGTTCACACAATCGCCCCGTGTCTTCTGCAGCCTGGGTTCTGGTGTCCTCGGGGCACCCCTGGGATGTCACAGACCCGACTCGTCAGAGGAAGGCCAAACAACACACAAAACTGTCACCTCTTGCCTTTCGGCATGTGGAAGATTGGTCACCTTTTCTGAGAATTCCTCCAGGTCACAGTTCACCTGTTCACGACCTGTGTCGGATGATTGCTGTGGGTCCTGCAACCGGGGTGTGAACTCAGTCGGAGCCTTCTGCTCCCCAGTCGGGTTTTAGGACATATTCTGTACCTAAAGAGAAGATGCCACGTTTTGCTGGCAAAAGAAATTCGGTTTGATTATTAAACATCTTCAGACGGCAGTGGGACTTAGAATGTGTCGTCAAGTATCACATATGTGTTTACCCACATTTCAGCTAATCGTTTTAGCCTCAGAGGTCTGACACTAAATGTTGAGCTGCTGAGGGACAAAGTGGTAGATGACAGACTCACATAAGATTTTTATGGCTGTACTTTAGCAACCTCTTTTAATGGAATACTAGATTTTCCAGACTACTGCCCACCCCCATTATTCTTCAGTCTTCTCTACACGGCAGGAGGGGCCCAGCGGGGCCCTCTCGGATGTCCTGAGGCAGGGGTGCTGTGCTCTGGTCAGTGAGGCAATGAACACGGACAAGCGATGACGTTGCTGTGTTTCTCCGCACCACTCGTGTTCCAAAACGTACTGCAAATCTGTGGTTTCCTCTAACAGCTTTTTGCCATCACAGCCATATTAGCAACGAACTGTGTTAACCCTATGATCATTGACAAGATCTCGTCATTTTTGGAGACTGCTCCCGACAGCGGGGATGGAGAGGGTCGGATGGGCAGCCCCTCTTCCTCCGCATGCCTCCTCTCTGTCCGCTCAGCCCTCTAGCACACCTGGCGTAGGTGGCATTTAGGAGGAGTCCCACGGGGTGAGGTCGGTTCTCAAAGACAAGGTTGTGACTTGAATGAAAGATTCAGAGGAGGGAGGGGCAGGCCGATGCCAGCTGAGTGGAACGTGGTTTCCGGAGCACTGGTGTCCACCCTGTGAAGGGGCCCAAGGACAGGGTGGGTCCCCAGGGGGCTAAAGAGAGCAGGGTGGGGGGGGGACAAAGCGGGGGGAAGCAGGAGGGAACTTGAGCAGGTGCCGCAGCAGGAAGGGCAAAATAGGAGCCCTGTCCTGGCGCTGCAGCATTGGCGGGCACCCCACAGCCGGGCTGACGGGACGCTGGGCACCAAGCTCCTGCCCCTTCCGTTTCTCCTGTCCTCAGGGATCAGATTTGTCCCAGAGCAAGGCTATCTGGTAGCCTCGCCGTAAGCCTCGTGTGGCTAATCACCTAGACTGAACATTTAAAGAGAAATCTGAAATTTGGTCTCTCATTTGCACTAGCTGGATTTCAAGAACGCAGCTCAGTGTGGCAGGTGGAGGGGACACTCAGATGCAGACCAGTTCCCACAGTCACAGGGAGTTCAGCTGGACGAGCCGCGGGACGCTGCATTCTGGCTTCAGGGAGGGATGAAGTTCAGAATTTTCCTGAAACTTTATTATTTTTTAAAAGGTTTTATTTATGGGGTGCCTGGGTGGCTCAATTGTTAAGCGTCTGTCTTCAGCTCAGGTCGTGATCCCAGGGTCCTGGGATCGAGCCCCACATCGGGCTGTTTGGTGGGGAGCCTGCTTCTCCCTCTCCCACTCTCCCTGCTGGTTTCCTCTCTCGCTGTGTCTCTCTCTGTCAAATGAATAAATAAAATCTTTAAAAAAAATACTTTATTTATTTGTCAGAGAGAGCATGAGTAGGGGGAGCAGCAGAGGGAGAGGGAGAAGCAGGTTCTCCTCATTGAGCAGGGAACCCTGACTTGGGGACCTGGGGACAATCACAACCGACTGAACCACCCAGGCGTTCGTCCTGACACTTTAGATGAAGGGGAGTGGAGTGGTTCTGTGGTCCCCCAAGCTGTGTGTGTGTATGTGCGCAGGTGGGGGAGACATCAAGGCAACAATAGTACTCCCCCAACTTCTGTAAAATACTTGGGTGTGCCACCTTCTTACTCCCATCGGTGGCTTCCATGTGCCAGCCACTGTTTACATTCCAGGTACAATACAAACGTGGTTCCTTCCCTCTTCTCCTACCAGCAGCTGAACTCCGTCTCTTCCCCTTAATTCTCCTCCGTGGCTCCTGCGTGTGCCCGATTCCGGCCGCTGCCAGCTTTTATTCATTTCTTTCCTACCCTACATCCTTAGGCAAATATCCCCCCTCGTCCACTTTTCTCGCCTGCGTGCCTCACGCTGAAGTTCCCCAGGAGAGAAGATCTGTTTGTTAGCTCACTGAGTTACAGTGGCCGCAGGGTCCGACTTTCTCAAGAGCCCGCCTCAGAGACGGTGGCTGGCTCACGGTTTGGCTGAACCCTGCGGCAGGTGTCCACCCCGGTCCGGCCGGCCTTGGCTGAGTGGCAGAGCCACAAGGCGCACACGCGGCATGCACACCGTGGGTGAGGAGTCCCCAGGAACGACTGCGAACGTGGGGGCCCCCACAACGTAACAGATCGCTTTGCAATGTAATCAGCAACATTTATATGTTCTTTATAATGGGCATCTGTTACTTTTCAAATTGGAGCACAAAAGGAGTAGAAAACAGTATCTTAGAGGAAAGTAAAATATTTCCCATGAAAGATAGCGGACCCTGGTGTGTCCTCACTGATTATATAGCAGACATTAATGCACCCACGCTGGCTAACTACCAAGGAGCAGAGGGCAAATTTATAGAGAATGGGTTCTCTGAACTTGGTCTGTGAGAAGGCAACAGAGAGACAGACTGGCCCACGATGGACCTGGAGCCCTGAGATTCTAGGAAGGGCAGAGCTAGGGAGGAAGATGGGAGAAGGAACTTACTTCTTACGTTCTTTGGCGTAAGACAGCCCTGAAGATTTGAACCTGAGGGAAAATGGGGCCACGTGTCAGAGGCCACAGCAAACCAGATGTGCTGTTTTTTAAAAACCATTTTTTACAGAGATTTACACTTCACACCTTCCATACACACAAAGAACCCTTTCACTTGAAAATGCCCACTATTTGCCTCTCTTATTTTTCCTTCTTATCACTGTCTAAATGTGATTGTCCATGGTACCAATGGTACCGTGGTACCATGGTACTTCCTTCTCTGCACACACACTTGCCATGTGTTGACACAATCTCCACGTTTATTATTTTCATGACTCTAAACTCTTTCAAATGGATGGTACCACAATACCCTAAAAGTTGGGCATAGGGATGGTTAATAATTTTTTTTTTCGCTACTATGAGAAGGATAACCAGAAATAATTGAAAATTGCGCTTGTTCTCTTTGGGTCAACAGTAACTACCTTTTTAAAAAATATTTTATTTATTTATTTGACAGAGATCACAAGTAGGCAGAAAGGCAGGCAGAGAGAGAGGGGGAAGCAGGCTCCCCGCTGAGCAGAGAGCCTGGTGTGGGGCTCGATCCCAGGACACTGAGATCATGACCTGAGCCAAAGACAGAGGCTCAACCCACTGAGCCACCCAGGCACTCCAAGAGTAACTACCTTTATTCCTAAAAATTATATTTTCTTTCCTATTACAAAGCTGAACCATGTTCATTAGAGAAGTTTTAGGAAGTAAAAGTTGCTTGGCATGTTTACAACCTACCTGTGGACTCACTTTATATCTTTTCAGCTGATTGTCTGAGTCCCGGAACGTGGCCATTGGGCACCCTTTCTCCTCAATTGCCTAAAAATCCCGAGGGGCCAGAAGCCTTGATTCTTATTCTAGACACAAGATGGAGAGGCTGTTGGAGAGCGTAGCTGGTCACCCGGGTGATCTGCAGGCCTTATTCTCTTGCTGGCTGGAGTATCATTACAGAAAAGTGGTTTGAATCCTAGAGTACCACATTCCCATAAATTTAGCCACACTCATAAATTTACCCTTGCTTCCAAAAATGTGTGCTAAGTCTGGAAGGGAGGGCTGCCTGAGCCACCCCTAGGTAAGGGTCAGCCATTCTCCAAAGAACTATTGGATCCACTTGCGGAGCCCACCTCACCAGTCCTGACTGGACTGGAGCAGTCCTGAATTGCAGCAGTCCTGATCCACCCAGAATGTTCTAGTAACGTTAATCTTTGACATAGAGCCTCAGTGACCCCTATACAGATTTTCCTTCTCTCCCTCCTGGTACCTCAGAGCTTTATACAACCTAAAACTCACCCTAAATTTCTCTACTTCCCAGTTGTTCACCTGCCACCAGATTAGGGACCCAGTTTCAATCCATGAGACATTAGGGAAAATTTTCTGTGGAGATTTCTGGAAAAATTTTTTTTCCTCATAGAAAGAGGCAGAAAATGCGATCCTTCTTTCCATGTTCTTAATACCTAAACAAAAACATGCAGCCATTATGTGACCATGAGGGGACAAGTGTGAGAGAACAGCAAAAAATTTTCAGAGAGCCGGTGATCAATACCAATAATCACCTACACCCAAGCTCTTGGGTAGCTTTAAGCAGTTTGAAGTTGGGTTTTCTGTCCGTTGCTGCTGAATTCATTCCTAAAAGTTATTTTTGTTATTAGAAGCAAGGTTCTAAACAATAAGCAACTAATGGTGAAATCTTCACACACATTCTTAACTACTTTTATGGGATAAGTTCACAAAAGAAAAGTTGGGAGATGTTATGGGCTGACCTGTGTTTCCCCCAAAATTTATATGTTGAAGTCTTAATGTCATTGGGGATGAACTCTTCCAAGAGGAAACGGAGTTAAAACGAGGTCTTTAAGGCGAGCTCCACGCCGGCGTGACCAGTGTCCTTAGAATAAGAAGAAATCAGGACCCAAGATATACACACAGAGAGAAGAGAACATGTGAAGACCCAGGGAGAAGGGAACCATCTCGAAGCTAAGGAGACAAGCCTCAGAAGAAATGAATTCTGCTGACACCGGATCTCAGACTTCCAGCCTCCAGAGCTATGAGAAATAAATGTCAGTGGCTTAAGCCCCCTGGTCTGTGGTGCTTTGTTATGGCAACTCTAGATAACCAACTCAGGGAATCAGAAGTATTTTTAATCTGTAAAGTAAGAATAATTAGGGATTCCTGGGTGGCTCAGTCTGTTGAGCATCTGCCTTCGGCTCAGGTCATGGTTCCGGGTCCTGGGATGGAGCCCCATGTTGGGCTCCCTGCTTAGCAGGGAGTCTGTTTCTCCCTCTCCCTCTATCCCTCCCCCTGCTCGAGCTCTCTCTTTCACTCACACACCCTCTCTCTTTCTCAAATACATAAAAAATTTTTTAAAAAAAGTGATTATATTTGTTGATAAAGTGGCCAAGAGAATGGAATGAAATGATGCCCATAAAACATTTGGCTTGATATCTGATGTTGAGTAAGCATGCAGTAAATGATGACTATTATTACCGTGAAGCCTGACAACAGAATTTTCTGGGCAAATCTCTGTTGTAGGGTCTGCAGAGAATTAGCCAAAGACCTTTCCGGTCTCAGAGAGGGTCACTGAGCTCGAGGTATCCGTTACGATCCTGTTGCCGAGACCATGCTCTGTGATGTCCTTCTCCTGGACACTCAGGAAGGGGTTTTCGCCTCTGGCAGCTAGGTGGTGTCACGTGACTCTAAACAGATGCGAGATGTCATCTCCAGTCTGAGACTGTTCAGACAGGGGTGGCTTTTCTGCTCTCTCTGTTCCCCCCACAATGGAGGAAAGGTGTGTGCTGTAGTGACATCCCAAGAAAGAAGGTGGCCCCGAGTCACTCTGTGGAGGTCGCCATGCGGGAGAGCTACTTGCCCGACAAGGGCAAGAAACCAGCCTTAATCGGATTAAGTCACAGATCTCTCAGGAGTTATCCTTAAGGTGGTTACCCTCATTTACTCTGACCAAGATGAGCAAATGTCAGCTTCTGTTAACCCAGGACAGCAGCAACACTGTTAGAGTAAATGAGGCATTCAGGGGGAGAGAACAGCACGGACTGATGGTTGACTTTTGGTCAGTCAGCTGCAAATTGCTGTGGCCTGGGGCCAGTGGGAAGAACAGGTGATCCAGTTGTTTGGGGCTAAGAGCAGGTTTATAATTACATGAAGAGGATGACAAGATGTGGACACAGTGGCTACCTTTATCCAAGAATCCACGTAAGGCCTGATAGGTATGGGATCTCATTTGTGATACTGGTGGTTTTCACTTTATTTAATCATTTTTTTAAGTGGGCTCCATGCCCAGCATGGAGTGCGATGTGGACTTGAACTCATGACCCCGAGCTCAAGACCCAAGTTGAGATCAAAAGTCAGACACTTAACCTAATGGAGTCACCCAGGCTCCCCATTCATGTCTGTAAATGGATGTTAGCAAACCCCACACAAAGGCCCCCACTTGCCTAGTGCAGACTGAGGTAGAGGAGTGGGCTGGAGGCTGACTGTGGCTGTGTCTTCCTTGGTTTGAGCTGCTGTAGCAAATCTCCCCAGACCGCAGAGCTTGTATACGACAGGAATTTGTTGTGTACGGTTCTGAAGGCTGGAAGTCTGAGACCAGGGTGTCAACACGGTCACGTTCTGTGGAGGGCCCTCTCCTGGTTGGCAGATGACCTATTTCTTATTGTATCATCACATGGGAGAGAGGGCAAGACAGTTCCCTGGTGTCCCTTTTAAAAGGGGACTAACCCCATTCATAAGGCCCCACCCTCATGACTTAATCACCTCCCAGAGGTCCTACCTCCTGATACCATGAACTTGGGGGCTAGGATAGAATGCAAACATTCATCCATTACAGTTACTCTGCCCCAAGTGGTCTTGAGCAGGCAGAGGCTGATGAACCCAAGAGTTGGGTCTGGTGTATTTCCACCCATGATCTCCTTAGAGTCTTCCTGTGATAGCCGTGGTTCTTCTAGGCAGTTTAAAAAAGAGGTGTTTTGTTTGTTTGTTTGTTTTGGTGGTGTGTACATACAACATAATACTACTTAGCCTGGAAAAGGAAAGAAATTCTGACACATGCTACGTAATGAATTTATCTCAAAGACATGCTGAGTGAAGTAAGCTAGTCACAAAAGACAAAGACTGTATGATGGCACTTCTATGAGGTCAAGCAGTCAACTTCATAGAGACAAAAGCAGAATGGTAGGTGCCTGGGGGCCTGGGGGAGGGGTGCTGGAGGGAGATGTGGAGCTCATGTCTAATGGAACGGGGTTTCAGTTTGAGGAGATGGACAAGTTCTGGAGGTGGATGGTGCCGATTGTTGCGCAACAACGTGAATGTCCTTAATGCCACAGGACCATGTACTTAAAAATGGCTAAAATGCTAAATTTCATGCTGTGTACGTTTTACCACAGTTTGCGAAGCCTCTCTTAGGTGCAGGAAAGACATCTGGAGAATGGGAGGAACAGGAGAAGTGCTGTGGGGACACACAGAAATGCCCTCGGGTGGTTTATGCTTTGCTGGGGGGGGGGGAGATGGAGTCAATGACATTGACCGACAAAATGCGAATCCAAAGGGAGAGAAGGAAGGAATGAGTATAAGAATTCAGAAGAGGGCACTATCGGGATGTCTGAGGCGTCAGGGCCGGAAAACTGTGGAAGAAGGGTCCCTCCACCCCAACGGCCTGGCAGGATCTCGAGTTTGGAAGGAAGGTGGGGGGAGGCAGAGCTGAGCATGTGGGTTTCAGAGCAGAAGGCTTGCTGGGACAGGGTGGTGAGGTCTGGAAGACCCACCAGGTCGAGTGGGAGGGTTCCCACTGAGTTGCGAGGAGGTAGGTTGGGTGTCCCAGTAGGAAGTGGGTGGTGTAGATGGTGGGAGTTGTTGGGATTTCTCTTTTTTACTTAAATAACCTTTTTATTTTAGAATAGTTTTAGATTTACCAAAGGGTTGTACAGATAATACAAAGAGTTCCCACATATCCCTCACCCAGTTTCCCCTGATGTTAAGATCTTCTATTACTACAGCATGTTTACCGCAACTAGTGAGCCGATATTGATACAATGCTATGAACTGAAGTCCATTCTTTACTCAGAGTTCCCCTAATGTCCTTTTTCTCTTGCAGGATTTTTTTTTTAAATTTTTATTTATTTATTTGACAGAGAAGAAGATCACAAGTAGCCAGAGAGGCAGGCAGAGAGAGAGGAGGAAGCAGGCTCCCTACTGAGCAGAGAGCCCAATGCGGGACTCGATCCCAGGACCCTGAGATCATGACCTGAGCCGAAGGCAGAGGCTTTAACCCACTGAGCCACCCAGGCACCCCATTGTGGTCAAGATACGGTTTGTCAGATTCTCCACCATAAAGTTGCTTTTTCCCTGGTTTCCAAACTCTACCGTTTGGAAGTAAGCTTCGGGTAATTTTGAGTAAAGAAAAGGACTTAGTGAAAAGAGTATTTTGGAATGAAACTCCATGTATGGCTGACGTACTGGGAGAGGACATCTTATCTTTAAGGGGTACTTACTGCTGGTTCCGATGCTTTGCATGTGTCGTGAGTTTTAATTGTCACACTGACCCCATTTTGTGGGGGAAGAAACAGAGGCACCGGGAAGTTAAGTCATTTTTTAAAGGTCACAAAACCAGTAAGTGATCACCCTGGGATCTGAACCCAAGGTGTGTGCAGTTCCGAGTGTGCTGTCACCATGCCGTCCCGGATGGATTAGCACCTCGAACTCAGAACGTGGTCAGACATGGGGATTTCAGCTGGAAGGCACATACTCCAGGGCCACCTCTGAATAATGATGCATTATACGAGGGCTGCATCAAGCCCCGGTCTCCCGAGTTCTAGCAAGTCCCCTGGGACACCCTGTAGGTGCAATCCATGGTTTTTAATTTTAAAACCTAGCAGTTTTTAATCTACTGGGTTCAAGAATAGAGAGGCTAGAAGCCGAGCCCTTTCAGGACGTGCTAGAGATGGGGGCTCACTAGGTCCCAGAGGCCTGGCCAGTGTCGCAGTGCAGGGAGAGGACGGCGGAGAGGGGCACGCAGAGGAAGGGCTGCGTGGGGGCGTGGCCACCGACACACGTGGGCGTGGGGGCGGGGCAAGTGGTCCTGGCCCTGGACCACAGAGGAAATCTCTGCATCCGTGACAGAAATCCAGAGTCCCGCAGGGGGAGCTGGTCGGAAGAGAGATGCTGAAGTGGAACGCTGGGTGGAACCCCGGCGGGGTCTGCTCCAGACTAGGGGGCACTGAAGAAGTCCCAAACATCTGAGTTTTCTCTGTGACAAACAGGGGCAGGGATAGAGCATTGACAAGTGCCCCTTAGAGGGGGCGAGGCAGGGGAGAACCCAGGGTCAGTTCCCCTCTCCCTCACGACCACCAAGGGCAAAGGGAATCAGACTACCCCCCTGGTTAGCCTGTGCGCTGAACGCCATCAGTAGTGGGGGAAAGACAGGGTGGGAGGTGCTGGGCTTGGAAAATGTTCAGAGGGACAAGGAAGATATTCCCAAGTCCCATAAGCGATGTCATGTCACCAAGGTGACCCCAGGCGCCTTCACGGGTTTCAAGGTTAGAGGGTGAGTCTGGCTCCGTACTGCCCTGAGACACAGACATGGGGGAGCAAGACAGCTAGCTAAGGAGAGGGTACTTGGCCAGGGGCGCCCCTGTGCAGATTCCCTGCCTTGGGTTCAGGAATGGGCTCCTTGCATCAGAACTTGAAGGAAAACTAAGTCCCAGTCTGAGTCATGGCCAACCCTGAGATGCTTATGACCTGGAGGCCAAGGTTCTTGGCTCTAGAAATCATCTCCTTCAGCTTGTACAGTCCCTGCACCTGCTCGGACTGAGCTGGTGCCAGGACTTGGTTTAGCATCTCCCTCCTCACTGCCCTTGGATAACCTTTACCCTGTTTCCAGAACCTGCTCTGTCCCTGGGGCGGGGCTGCTTCTGCTTGCAGAACGAGAGAGGCACCTCTTCCAGCCCGTGGTTCTGTAAAGAGCCAACTTGGGTGAGTCCCTGTGGTCATGGCTTCTGGCAGATTCTGTCACAGATAGAAGAGAAAAAAGCCCAACCCCAAACTTCATCACCTTCTGCTGTAAACTAGGCCAGATGTAGAACTATCTGAACAGGTGAACAGTCTGGAAAAAAGGTTTCAGAAAAAGCAAAGGAGGGTTGTCTATTGATTTTATGCAAGTTCCAAATGGTTTGTATCAGCACCTTGATTTGGTTTTAGTATGAATGTCAAGCCATTAGACTTGAAGGCACACAGCAGCAGAAGGCTGGTTGTTGAGAAAGAGCCAGTACTTTTTGACAGCTTGTCCTTAAACAGGAACAAGTGCCCTGAACGTCATCCTGCAACCAGGAAACATTGTTCTCAAGAGCCTGCGGCTTGCTGGGCATGTAATGATACACCTGATCCTGGGTCTCTTAGCATTTTGCACCCAGAGGGAGTGACAGCTCTTATTCAAATAATCACACAAATAAATATATGTAATATATGTCCCATCACAGACTGAAATAAGTCCTCTGAATAAAAGGGAGAGTTTCATAAAAACCTAGTTTAAATGGGGCGCCTGGGTGGCTCAGTGGGTTAAGCCTCTGCCTTCTGCTCAGGTCATGATCTCAGGGTCCTGGAATCAAGCCCCGCATGGGGCTCTCTGCTCATTGGGGAGCCTGCTTCCCCTTTCTCTCTGCCTGCCTCTCTGCCTGTGATCTCTGTCTGTCAAATAAATGAATAATCTTTAAAATTTAAAAAACAAACAAAAAAACAAAACCTAGTTTAGAGTAGAACTCAGGAAGAGTCTGGATCATATACATTGAGTGGAAATTGAGATTCTCAGGCAAAAAGAAACTAATTAATGGAGCTTAAAAAAAAAATAAAGCTTCATATTGTCAGTATAGGGATATTTAAATGTTAGCATAGATTAAGATTCCTGCCCTTTCTCCGGGCCCAGTAGGGCCCTTACGTGGTAAATGGAAATAAACATTATAAGCAACTCACAGATGGAGACTCTGAGTTAGTCTACTGTTCTACAAGCACAAACTCATCTGCTTAGGGTCCTGCCAGTTAAATTACCTCCCAGCTATCTCTGAAATGAAGTCAGATGACACGTGCTGAACAGGAGCTCAGCTCTGGCTGTGCGGCAAGCCTGGGATGCTTGCAAGGCTTGGTAATGGTGCAAATGCTGACTGCTATCTAGGTAAAAGGTGAGGGTAATTTCCTTTGTTCAAGGTTTTCTGAAAGACTGTGGGTAGCTAGCTAAAGCCAGAGTTAACCATCACCAGGGACGAAAGGGAGGCAGGCAGGCAGTGCTATAATCCGTTTATAAGAAACCGTTAGATTCTGTTAAAATTCAGTCAGTGCTATGAGAATATATTATTTAAGCATTATGCACAGTTTTTTTTTAAAGATTTTATTTATTTATTTGACAGAGAGAGATCACAAGTAGGCAGAGAGGCAGGCAGAGAGAGAGGAGGAAGCAGGCTCCCTGCTGAGCAGAGAGCCCGATGCGGGACTCGATCCCAGGACCCTGAGATCATGACCTGAGCCGAAGGCAGCGGCTTAACCCACTGAGCCACCCAGGCGCCCTTATGCACAGTTTTTAATGTTAGATCAAAAATCTGACTCTCAGCTCTTTTCATATTCTCCAGGTAGTTCCAGTGGATCAAAGCTATAGATACCAAGAAGTTTAGAGCAGACCCAGGGAACTTAGAATGTAGATCATCTAACAGTTTCCAGATTTCGGAATTTCACAATTTTGTGGAATTTTGATAAAATTCCACAAAAGGATTCAAAAGACCAATATAGAATTTGCCAATTCGTTCTTCACTCAGATAAAGAAATTAAAGCACCTGTTATTCACTATCATCCCCACGACATCACACTAAAGTGAATTATAACAAAATATAACTTAGTGTGTTAACAGAAATAAATTCGCTTTATGAAGAACTCATTACATTTTTAGGGGGTGTTTACTCATTCCCGTGAAAAACAAAACTTCTTCCCCATCCCATCCTGGCTGTTGGGTTAGGATTTCAGAACAAGCTAACTTCGTTCACATCTCTCACCTGTTTTACCAGTGGGGAAACTGAGGGTCCACGGGACCATAAGCATGGCCCAGTCTCCGGCGCCAGCTCCCAGCTGAGAAATAGCCCTGTGCAGGGAGAGCCTTTTGAATCCAAGTTCAACGTACCTGTCCGCCCCACCCCTGTCCGTCCACGGATGGGTAACAGAGTCCTGGGAATGACACCAGGAAACTGAACAGACTGCCATTTTTGTTTTGTTTTTGTTTTTGTTTTGTTTTGTTTTCCTTTGCCCCTTTTCAGGAATCTATCCTTGATAGGGCCTGCATCCTGCCCCACTCTGCAAGTGCCTTGTAATGCAGATGGCATATGTCCTCCTTGTAAGGGACAAAGAGATCACGCTATCTTCGGAGTGTTCCAGCACTGTAGGTCACAACAAAGGAGTGACTAGGCAAGGTGGTGGCAACACTGACTCCAAAGACCTTAACACCAAGACCCATGAGTGCTGGGAATGAGTGACTTATGAAGGATCCCTGGACCCTATCCTAGTTCTGACCAGTGCCTGGATGCCTAAGTGGGCACGCGCACCAGACTACAATCGCCAGTAAAAACCCCAGGCCCCAAGCAAAGAAGAGCTCCGTGCTCTTTCCTTTCTGAGTCTCCTGGACGATCCGTCCATCTCTCTCTCTCTATATCCATCTTCAGTCAGCTCTGCTGGCTTGCATCTCATTTCCATCCTTTGCGAAGCCAAGGACCCTCCTGGACCCAGCCTGGGCCTGGCAGCATGAGGAACAGTGAGGAAGGACGGGTGGAGGAGATGGGGGAGTCCCAGGGGGCCTCTTCCTCCTTGAGCCTGTCTCCTGAGACCTGTATGCCGTGGTCTGGACTCTTCCTGAAGCCTGGCACTGCCTGAATTTTAGGTATCCATTTAGCTGGGGCATTGATTCTTCAGCCCATTGGGAAAGACTTGGAATACAGCAAATTCTTTACAATGTCTATTCCTCTGCCTCCTCCAGGAAGACTGTACTTTAGGTAGTAAGAACTTACTGCTGATGTTTTTAGAGAGCTAGAAATTACGGGAAAGCACACTAGTATGTTTGTTTTTTGTTTTTGTTTTTGTTTTTTGCAACATCAGGGTTTAATCTAAAATAAATACTATTTCTCCCATACGTGGTGCTGGGTATAATGCAAGTAGGAGACTTTCATTTGGGAATTTTAGTTTTGAGCAATAGGAACCAACTCAGGTTTACTTAACAAGAAAGAAGCTACAGGAGAAAGGATATCAGGTAGTTGACAGAATTTCCAGAAGGACCAGACAGTTAGGCTTGGGAACCATGTGGCCAGAAACAACCACCAAAATCATAGCCCAGAGCCTCTCATGTCCCTACAGGGACCAGAGACTAGCCACTGGAAGTGTTTCTAGAACTCGTACGGCAGCCACCATCTGGCATTGAAATGCGTCCTGTCTTGCCCCTGCCTTCTCTCGTCAGTAGCTTCCAGTGGAAAGCCTGGGCTGGGACCCTGACAGGCAGGGTGTGTGTCACTGCCTTGAGCTGCAAGGGAGTCTGGGAAGGTGAGCCTCTGGCATTTTCTTCCTTGAGAGCACAAGGCAAGCTTTGTCTGAGGAAGGTGGGGGATTCCTGAAACGTAGACACTTAGATGTGGGGCGGCCGAAAAGCATAACAAGAAGACTCGTTTCTGTTCAAACTAACTTCTCGGAAAGTTGGGGCAGCAGAAAATATGTTTAATAGTGGTAAACAAAATCTGTTGACTTGGATACAGCTAGGATATTTTTTCTGCTTTAGAAAATCTCATCCTAGGGCTCAGTCGATTGTCTGCCTTCATCACAGGTCATGATCCCGGGGTCCTGGGATCAAGTCCCTCGTGGGATTCCCTGCTCAGCAGGGAGCCTGCTTCTCCCTCTCCCTCTGCCCCTCCTCTGTGCTTGTGTGCACGCTCTCTCTCAAACAAATAAAACCTTAGAAAAGAAAATCCCATCCTAACAGATGCTCAGATGGTGTCGATGACCCCCTTAGCACAATTCATAGTGACTTCTTAGAATTCTTTATCTTCAGGAAGTGTGTTGAAGCCCAGAAGCCCTACTGAGGCTCGCTGAGAGCCGATGGGGGGTGAGGGCGGCGGGGCGGGGAAGCCATTCTCAGGCCCAAGAGCAGTATATGGAGGGTCTGTAAACCACAGCGGGGATTTCTCCTTCTGGGCTCTCACTGATGCACGTCAAGTGGTTCTGTTTCCTTCTCCTACTCAACGCCCCTTCCCCGTCCCTGTGTTTGAAGTGTGCCTGAGTGGAGAAGAGTGATCTGTCCCACAGCGAGCATTTCCCAGGTTCTGTGAAAGGCCTCCAGCCAGGAGGAACACGACCCCGGCCTTTCCCAGTGTGGGAGGTTGGCAACCGTTGACTTTGTGTCAGGTTACCCAAACCCTTCCACCAGAATGCTGCTGAAGGCTGGAGGACCCGGCAGTGGGGGGCAGCTTAGCCGGAGCAAAGACAAAACGTTCTTTGGACTCAAGATTGATCTCTTCCAAGCACACAGATGGGAAGGTGCCCGCCGGTCTAGCCATCCATGCACAACCCACGGCTTTTAGAACTTCGTGTTTTACCCTTTGCCGCTGAGAAGTTGCCAGCAGTTTTCTGCCTGGGGGAGGTGGAAGCTCCCAAGGCCCCCGGAGAGACTCCTTGTTTTGAGCAAACAGGCCAGGAAGGAGCTTTAGGTCAGCGAGTTGAGCGTGCGCGTGCTTGATCCTGACCCCCTGAGGCCAGTCTGTACCAGCCCACTGCACCCCTGCAGAGTTAGAAGAATTTTTTTTTTTCTCCTCAAATGTGAATTTAGCCTGAGCAGAAAAGTAGATCGCTCTTGGGAAATGTTTGTGAACCTCTCCAGGCAAACATGCTCTCAGGAGTGCTGAACTTGGCTGGAGGGCCCTGTCCCCACGTCGCTTGCGCCGGAGCAAGCTGCTGGCAAGAGCTGTCCAGCCCCGCATAGTGTGACCTGGGCTGATTCTTTCTGTTTTTATGGGAAAATAAACCTAACAGAAAATGCATTGTCACAACCCTTGAAAGAAAGCCCAGCTCGATACTCATTCACACTGTTGTGCAACCATCACCGCCAACCAACTCCAAACCTTCGTCAACCTCTGCAGCTGAAACTCGGGCCCCACTAAGTCTCACCTCTTCGTCCCCCCGACCCCCACCACCTCTGCTTGGGGCGACCCCGCTTTACCCCGTCTACTGAACCTGAGTACCCAGGGTACCTCCTGTGAGGGGAATGACACAGAATTTGCCCTCCTGGGCTGATTTCTTGCCGGCATCGGAGTCACAGTGGGCTGGGCTCTGAGGAATGGGCCATCTGTGACTCTAGGGACAGGTGCCGACTGGTGGTCACCAGGCCCCATGGGTGGCGATGGGTGTTTTCCTCTGAGTAAACAAACATTCATCTTCCTGAAAAGAGTTTAATCCCAGAGTAGGGAGGGAAGAGGAGGACAGAAACTAGGAGAAGTAGGACTTTTCTCTCTGGGGCTTATGTGGCCTTAATGACAAGGGGCAAAGCCACCTGGGGAGCCTCACAGCTGGATGGCAGGTGCTCCCGTAGTGCCCTATGCCCCAAGGAAGCCCATGGATGGCTGTGTGGGTGACCGCGAGGGTGACTGAGCATGGGCTGGGTGCCCTTCTGGTCATGTGGCCCTGTCACCCCCTGAGTCATGCCTCAGTTGTCCCCAGTGGCACTCAGTTGACAGGCAATGCACCATCTTTGAGCAGTGGGGAATGTGAGGAGGCTGATGGCAGCTGGCATTGGCGGCCACCCGCCAAGGATGGGGTGGGGGGGGCAACTATCTCATGAGACTGTAGAGATCCCAGACTGCATCACGGCAGCACCTCAGAGGGAAAACAGGGCAGCAAAAGCAAAGTGATCTGTCCTAGAAGAGCGGGAGGCAGCGCCCTTGGGAATTCTTGGAAATTCCAGCAAGAATCCTGGTGTGAACCCACGACATCCACATCTTGGTGTTAGAGGAGAATTGTAATTTCCTTTTTACACAAAGGCTTGTGAGATCAGAGACACCCAGGGAAGGATGTTTGACTCACTGTGCTGATCAGATTTAACACTTGTTCCCGAGAACTAGATCTGATGCCCGAGGAAGAGTCGGGGTCTCCATCACCCCCAGCACCCTTGCTGGAGGAAACACAGAACTGGGCTCGTTGCAGAAGGCCATTCTGATGCAACCTGGGGGGCTCCAAATATGAGAAAGTTGGATTTTAAAGTGTGTCATATGGGGCCACCTGGGTGGCTTAGTGGGTTAAGCTTTTCCTCTCATGCCGGGATCCCAGAGTCCTGGGATCGAGCCCCGCATCAGCTCCCTGCTCAGAGCCGTCTGCTTCTCCCTCTGTCTCTTCCGCTCCCCCAGCTCGTGCTCTCCCCCCCCCCCATGTAAAATGAATAAAATCTTTTAAAAAAATAATAAAGTGTGTCATAGGTTCCATTTTTCTGTGGCTTAAGTCAGAACACACATTCTAGGGACCCTTTTCTGCAAGCCAGGGCAACCCCAAGCGTGGGTTAGGAGCCACTTGGAAGGAGATGCAGGAATTTAAGCACATAGTGAATATGCAAGCTGAAGCATGGAAAATCAAACCGTGGAAACTGGGTTTTAGTTGCTGCAAGACCTGGTGGGTTTCTGGGGCACCTGGGTGGCTCAGTGGGTTAAAGCCTCTGCCTTCTGCTCAGGTCATGATCTCAGGGTCCTGGGATTGAGCCCCATATCAGGCTCTCTGCTCAGCAGGGAGCCTGCTTCCCCTCCTCTCTCTGTGCCTCTCTGCCTACTTGTGATCTCTGTCTGTCAAATAAATAAATAAAATCTTACAAAAAAAAAAAAAAAAGACTTGGTGGGTTTGAAGGTAAAGTGCCCACAGAGAATCCATAGCTTCCAGACACTTCATGGTGCTGGGATACGGAGGAACTGGTAATTATGTGCTGCCAAATCATAGAGGTCCTAGTAACGAGAGCCTTTTCCCCTTGTTCCTTGGTATCCCAACCATTATCCCAGCTACTTCTGCTCTTTCCCCCTTACCCCAGGCCTACAGGAGAGGCTGACGTAAATTATTCTCCCTCTTTTCTCAGCCAAGAAATTAAAGCTCAGAGAGAAGCCATGGTGTGCCCCCAGCTCCGCAATTAGTCCATCACTCAGGCAAGATGAGAGCTCCTGCCCCTCCTTTTCCTCCATGGTGGTCCTTCTCACTTGGAGAGCAGTAGGTACCAGGCCTCTCTGGGTTTATACAACTTTGCCAACCTCATAAACAACCTCAAAGTCTTCGTAAAGCCAGCTGGTCTACTCAACACACCTTCTGTGTCTTTTCTCAGAACCGTATCTTGCCAGAAAGCTTCTTTAACCACATGAGCCAGATAGACCCCCCCCCCCAACTCCTTGATAAAATTCCTGTACACCTGGAATGGGCACCCCACCCCAGAGCACATAGTGATGCATTTTCTAGAATCATTGGCTACTTGCTTGCCATTAAAGAGTGAGTTTGCTGAGGAATGGACACCCAGCTACACCCCATGCTCCTTTAGAGTTCTCTGGACTCAGGTCAGGCTGGAACGAGCGATGCTATGTCCTGGGTGCCCCCCTCCCCCATACCAGAGATTCTGATTTCAGGGTTTGGACAAAGCCAAGAGCCTGCACTTTGAACAAACATCTTAAGGGATCATGATGCACCAAAGGGAGTGTTGGTTTAGACATTCATTCATCCAAGACACATTAACTGAGCACCTACCATGTGTCCAAGGAGCAGGACAAGCAAGAAGGGCATTGCTGTCCTAGAGTTTACACCCTAGAGGGGGAGGTAGCCATAAACATGCAAACAAGCAAATCGCAGAATGCGGCAGTAGCAAGAAGGACTGTGCAGAAACTGCAACGCAGCATGGAACAGAGAGGGTTTGGAACAAGCAGCAGAGACTTCTAGCACAAATACGCTCTCGCCCTGTACTTGTACACCACAGTGTCCACGTCACTTGGTGGCGTGGGTCTTTGGCTCAGCTCTTGCAAATACAAACACCTGCTCTTACCGTGGCAGCTGCCCTGCCTTTCAGTGATGTTATATCTAGATTCTAAAGAGGAAAGATAATTAAAAAATAGCTTAGGTAAGTAAGCTGTATCATATTTAGGCTTTGTGTAAGGAAAGAAATGGCTGTTTCCAGCTAGGTGCATCTTAAATGTACGTAGGAAAAAATATATATATGGTTAAAAAGAGGGAGACTCTAGGGTAGTCTTCTACAGTCATGGAGAACAGTTACTTCAAGGGAAACCCCTTCCTTTGGAAAAAAGGACGAGAGCACAAGAGATAGGACCTCTCCTTTGTACCAGAAAATATGTGGGTGTTAAGCTGACCAAGCTGACATCTTGCTCTTGGACCTTCCAGCACTGTGAGAGAACTGCTTTCTGTCGTGTAAACCCCCCAAGTGTGGCATGTGTTATGGTGGCCCTGGTGAACCAACCCAGGCATCTACCAAGGAGCCTTGGTGTCTGTCAGTCTGTCTTTTTTATCTTTTCACGTGGGAGATGTGCTAGGTCTTCATCTGGCTGGAGCTACTTGGGGTCAGTGTCGCGCTGTCAGCATCCCTCTGAGGGTCGCTCCCGGGCCTTGTCTCCTGGGAGAGTCCCAGCTTCAGTGATCCCTTGATGGTGACAGCGCCCAGCTCCCCAGCTTGGACCCCCGGGCCTCTGCATCAGTTCTCCCCTGCAGGGGCCTGTTGTCACCCATTAAGTGAGCTTCCAAACCTCCTCGTTCCTGGGAGCGGTGTCACATTCTCTCCTGTAGGTGTGAACGGGCAGCATCTTCGGGTGTTTTCTCCTTCTCCCCTCCCCCCTCCTCATCTCACTGAACACCTCACCGACACGTTGGGCAGCCTCAGTTTCCTGAAAGTAATTCTTGGTCCTTTAGAAGCCGCAGGCAAACTCCTGGCGGTTCAGTTGTGAAGTGATGAAAGTACCTGTAATATCGGCCGTCTTTGCTCAGGCACATCTGGCTGGGGGCACAGAGGCCGGTGTGTCCCAACCTTCCTGTTGCAAACGCAGTCTGCAGCAAACCTACGAGCTGGTATACCGGAGACGCCCAGCACTTTCTCGTTACTACGGGCGTCTGTGGCCGAAGCTCCCCCAGATCCCTGCAGTTGGAATTTGTCGTCATTCTAGAGTCTACAAGCACAGGGGCAGCTGAAGATCTGGTCTCGGGGGGGCCTTGTTGGCCAGAGCCACATTCTTTCACCAGAGGTGGGGTGCTGTCTCATCAGAAACAGATCTCCAGCCCCGGAGCGCCTGCCTTTCTGGAAATTATAGAATGGCGTCCAAACTGTGAGCTGAAGATTAGTTTGCATGACAGTGATCTCACCTGCGTGGAACTGACTGGCCCCCAGGCCACAGCCACCAAGTCCTACATCCTCCGTGCAATCATGGGCTGGATTTTCGTCCCTGTCTTCCCCTTCCCACTGCCTCTCCCTTAGGTCCCACCTTTGCTTCCGTGTCACCTGATGCTCACAAGGTCTTCTAACAGGGCACCTTTTCCCTGTTTCGCCTCTAGCCTCTTCATGCCTCTACCCAGAAGAATCTTCCAGATTTGCTTCCAAGTTTCTGATTATAGGCAGAGTAAAATCTGACCCCCCGGCCCAGTGTCCAAGGCCTTCCAAGTTCTGATCCTACCTGATCTTTCTGATCCTGTTTTCTATGCTTCCTCTTCTCCTGCCATATCCTTTAGCTGACCGTAAGCAGGTGGGCTGGGGGCCAAACAGCCTGGGTTCAAATCCTAGCATCGCCACTTAGTTGCTGTGTGCTGGGAGCAGGGTGGGGAGGAGGGAAATCATCTCCTGCTTCTCCTGTGCCTCAGACCCTGGAATCTTCTCACGCCAGGTGGGTCCTCTCCCTCGGCCCCTGCTCTGCCCCACAAAAGCATTTGGCACTTTCGTATCATAGCGCTTTTTCTCCCCCTCTATTTGAATATAGATTTGTCCAGAGCAGGGATTGGAATTATGTCTTGGTCATATTTGCACCCTACAATATAGCATCGAAATGGACACTTTGTAGAAATGGAGACTGAATAAATGTTTTTTTGGAGGAGGAAAGGAAGGAAAGAATTTTCTGGTTGGCTTGTTAGTATAGCGTTTCTCCCTTTTGGGTTACGAATGACGTCATTCTGTCTTGCGGAGTGTGAAGTTCCATTTAGTGCATCGCAGTGCCTGCCACACCCCTGGCTTCTTCCTGTCTCTCTTCCCAGGGATGGGGCCTAAACATGCTCCATAAGCTGTCACGGCCAGTGTCACAGATGGGAAGTGACATAAACATGTCCTTCCAGCCACAGCTGATTGATACCTAAGCCAGAGGCAGCCATGTGCTGAGATGGGCCCCGGAGAGCCTGGCTGCATCCCAGACGATCTAGAGCGATTCTGTATTTCAAATGGAAAGGTGACAAATTAACCCAATCAAATGCTTGCTCCTGAAGAATACACATGGCAGGGCACAAAGATCAAGCAAACCACTTGGGCCTGAAATTTCAATCCCAAATGATGCTGGATTAGTAAAAATATTAGCCGTCAACACTTAACAACGTGCTTCTTTGCTAAGCACTTAGTATTCGTGATGATGTACCCTCACGCTTCTCATTTAAGGGACAGGGGATTGGGGAAAATCTAGCCCACAGAGTCTTGAATTCCTTGCCTCAGTACAGCTCTGGGAGTTTTGGTCCAGGCCCCATGCTTAGATGGGCAGTTGGCCTCACAGTCCTAAGCATCCTGGCTATGAGCCTTTGTCCTTAACGGGGACCCGGGTCCATGAACCCACCCAGTCTGAGGCCCCACCTCAGACTCCCAATCTGTGGGTGGATCAGGCAGTTCCTCACCAGGGCTTACGATGAGGGCCCTTGGGAAGTAGGGCTGTGTACGAAGTATTTCTCCACTAGCCTGTCACAAATGCCTGCTTTTGCTGTCATGATTGTATTTCTTTGATAGAAAGATGTAGAAGTGTAAAGCACAGTACTTTGAAGGTATATTAGAGTTCTGGCCTCCTATAACTTCACTCCCTCTCCTTTTAGACCCCCCCCCCACTTCAAAGCAGGGATTCCCCCTCAAATTCTCTCTTCTCTCATTCCATGGCCTATCTTCTCACTCTTGGGTCTCCGAATAGAGAAAATAATTTTCTGTTCTCTTGTACATTTGCTTTGGGAATCACAGTCTAATCCAGAAGTCCACCAAGTGTGAAAACTGCTTCTCATAGAAGAGACCTTCCATTTCTGTTCTAACATCATGAAAGATGAAAAGAGCCCCCACTTCAGTGATCTCCAAACACCCCTAGGAGGGGTAACACATTAAAATACTGTCACTTAAGTACAACCGTGTTCATTGGGTCCTTTCCAGAAGATGCTTACCTAAGAGTATGAGTTCACTGTAAACTAAGAGACACAGTAGGCAAGTTAGTGTTTGGGGACAGCCTAAAATCATGCGCCATTCAGTATAGTTGCAATGTGGTAATTGAGTCTGGGTCCTACCTCTGGGGGCCTGTGCAAAAACCATAGTAAAAGAAAAAGAAGTCTGGCAAGGGAGTGGAGGGGGAGTGAGAAGGCTCGGGATCATGGGAGCAGATGAAGGGGGAACTTATTCTGTGCTGGAACCAGGACCAGGACCAGGAGCAAAGTAGGTTGTTCTGCCGAGCTCCTCTGGAGATCTGTGGCCTCTCCCCTTTCCAAGCATGGGCTCATCTTTGTTTCTGTGATTGGAAGGACAGATGAGTGGGAAGACATGAAGGAAATAATCAAGACCAGCAACACCCACAGTAGCAAAACAAGCTGTAACTCACAAATTGCCCTTAAATGGCCTGAGGAGTGATTCCAGACCAATGTAGATCATTGTAGAGCTGCTGATAGAACACATGCAAACCATTTTTCATATACATCTGGGGCTCATCTCTCTGTCATGTGCCTTCTGAGCGGTATTTGGGATAATCCTCGTGGTGGCTGTGCATAACGTGAAAAACTGATGCCAGCTGGGATGAAATTGAATTGAAGCAAGGGCTCTGCCAAGTCAGCAACTGGAACAGCCGCCCTCCCTCCCTCCTGCCTTCTTTGAGAAGATCAATTTAAGACTCTCTAGACAGATTGATGAGGGTAAAAAAGAGACAACGCACATCACCAATATCAAGATTGAGAATCCATCCTTGCAGATTCTACAGATGTTTAAACATTGGTTCTCTACTGGGCATTGTTCTAACCCCCACCCCAAGGATATTTGGCAATGTCTGGAGACAGTTTTTATTATCACAGTTGGGGAGCTGGGGGATGCTACTGGCATGCAGTGTAGGTAGAGACCAGGGACACTGCTAAACATCCCACAAAGCACAGAGTATGCCCCCTCAACAGACTTCTCTACTCCAAAGTAGCAATAATTCCTAGTCAGAAGACCTACATTAAAAGGATAATAAGGGAATATTGTATATAACTTAATGTTAATAAATTCAACAACTAGTTGAAATAAACAAGTTCTTTGACAGACACAAACCACAAAATCTTACACAATAAGAGACTGATAACCTGGATAGTTGTATATTTACTAAACAATTGCACTTGTCGTTAAAATCTTCCCACAAAGAGGGGCACCTGGATGGCTCAGTTGGTTAAATGTCTGCCTTTGGCTAAGATCATGATCTCAGGGTCCTGGGATTGAGTCTTACATTGGGCTCCCTGCTTAGCAGGGAGTCAGCTTCTTCCTCTTTCTCTGCCCCTTATCCCCATTCATGAGTGTTCTCTCTTTCTCTCTCAAATAAAAAAAAAAAACAAAAAAAAAAACTTCCCACAAGGAAAAATCCAAGCAAGATGGCTTTACTGATTAATTTTATGACACATTTATGGAAGAAATTGCTTCAATTCTATCTAAACTCTTCCAGAAAATTGGAAAGGTGGAAAACTTCTCAACTCTTTCCCTGAGTCAAGCATTGCCCTGATACCGTATTCAGCCAAAGATGATACATGAAAACCACAAGCCAGTCAAATCCAACAATATATATATATAAAATAATACATTATGACCAAGTGGAGTTTATTCCAGGAACTCAAGTTTAGTTTAATGTTTGAAAAATTAATGAATATAATTTATCCTATTAATAAGCTACCAAAAAATCACATGACCATCTTAATAGATATAGAAAAAGGATTGACCAAATTCATCATCCTTTCCTGATAGGAAAGGATGAGCACACTAGAAATAGAAGGGAGCTTCCTTAACCTGATAATCAGAATCTATGAAAAACCTACAGCTAACATCATAATGTCAGAAGACCGAATGCTTTCCTCCTGAGATCATGAACAAGTCAAAGATGTCTGTTCTCACCATTTCTATTCTATCATCATTGCACTTGATGTTCTAACGAGTGCAATAAGGCAAGAAAAAGAAATGAAAAGTAGCTAGATTGGAATGGAAGAAGTACAGGTGCCTTTATTCTCAGACAACATGATCATCCATGTAGAAAACCTGATGGCATCCACAAAAAGCTACTAGAACCAATAGATGGGTTTTGAAAAATATGGGATCAATATACCAAAGTCATTTGTATTTCTATATACCAGCAATGAACAGTTGGAAATTTAAATAAAAATATATTAGCAATAGCATCAAAAATATGAAATACTTAGGAATAAATCTGAAAAAAAGATGTGAAAGACCAGACCTGTGTACTGAAAACTATAAAAACAATGCTAAGTAAAGTTAGAAAATACCTAAATAAATAAAATGATATATTATGTTCATGGATCCAAAGACCATTTAGGATGTAATTTCTCCAAATTGATCTGTAGATCAACATAATTCTAATAAAATCATAGCAGACTTTTTGGTGCAGATTAAAAAAATAGGTTTTCAAATTTATATGGAAATTCAAAGGGCTAGTGTAGCAACAATAACTTTGAAAAAGAACAAAAGTTGAAGTACTAGCACTACCTGATTTCAAGACTTATTATAAAGCTATATTAATTATAATATTTGTGTAAAGAGAGACAGAAGATCAGTGGAATAGAGCATAAAGACAAGAGACACACCCACACAAAAACTGATTTTTTGACAGAGGTTTAAAGCCAATTCAGTGGAGAAAAGATAATTTTTTCAACAAATGGTGCTTAGACAACTGGATATCTTCATGTGAAAGAATAAACTGGGCCCCTTACCTCACACCGTACACAAAAATTATCTCAAAATGGATGATAGCTGTAAATGTAAGACCTAAAACTATAAAACTTCTAGAAGTAAATATGAGATAAAACTTTTGTGAATTTGGGCTAGGTAAAGATTTTTGAGATATTATAGTAAACGCACAATCCATAAAAGAACTACTTGATAAATTGAAATTCGTCAAAATTCAGAATTTCTGGTCTTCAAAAATCACTGTTAAGGGAATGAATAGGTCAGCTACAGATTGGCAAAAATATTTGCAAATAATTTATCTAATATACCAATTGTATCCCAAATCTGTGTTTTAAACCCTCAAAACTCAATAATAAGAAACAACCTCATTAAAAAAAAAAATGGGCAGAAGAGCTAAAAAGATACTTCAAAAAGATAGAGGGATGGCAAATAGGCCCATGATAAAAAGATGCTCACTGTCAATAGTGAATGTCATTTAAAATCACAATGAGATACTACTGCCCACATTATAATGGCTGTAATTAAAACGACTGATCACACTAGGTGTTGGCAAGGATGTGGAGCAGCAGGGACGCTCTTATACTGCTGGTGGGAATACAAAATGTTACAGCCACTTCATTAAATAGTCCACCAGTTTCTTAAAAATTAAACCTATACTTACCATACAATCCAGTCATTCTACCTCTAGGTATTTACCCAAGAGAAACAAAAGCATGTGTCTAACGAAAGTCTTGCATGGACTTGTGCTCCAGTGTTCCCAGCAGCCTTATTTGGAATAGCCAAAAACTGGAAACTCAATCTCCCTTCAACATGTGAGTGGGTAAACAAACTGTGGTACATCCATACAGTGGAATAGTACTCAGCACTAAAAAGGAATGAACAACGGATACTTGCAATGACATGGATGAATCTCAGAATAATTATTCTGAGTGAAAGAAATCAGACAGAAAAGAATATGTACTGTGTGGTTCTATTCACATAAAATTCTAGGAGGTGAAAACTAATGTACAGTGATAGAAAACCGATGAGTGGTTGCCTGGCGATGAGAGTGACTTGGGGGGAGAAAGGACCACAAAGGTGGAGGAGGAAGCTCTAGAGGTTGAAGGATATATTTATTATCTTGATTTGGGTGATAGTTTCATAGGCATATGCATGTGTCCCAAAGTTATAAAATTATACAGTTTAAATACATACCATTAACAGTGTGATAATCATATCTCAATGCTGTTTTTAAGAATGCCTGTCCTGACCTCCATGACAGTAGTCTGTGTTTTGTCTTACTGTTAACCAGCTTCCCTCCACCTGCCCTTCTTCACTCCTTGTCTCCCCCCAAAGCTGGGGTGCTAACCCCACCCCAAATCCTCTTCATTTCATTCTCCTCTTTATGTGAAACTTGTTAACAGAATATTCTCTGTCTCCTGCCAATCCTCTCAGATCTTTAACCTCTTGCTATATCAGTTTATAGATTATCAGTGATCTCACTGTCAAACCCAAAACATTTCCCTCAGCCTCGATCCTCTCAGCTTTCCCGAGGTATATGAGATTGTGGATTGATTCCTGTGTTCAGGTCCCCCCCCCCCCCCGCACCCAGGGACTGCTCTTGGGGCTGCATGATGCCATCTGCCTCATGTCATTCTACACTGTGGCTCATCATCAGGCCATAATATTGGCAGGTTATGCTTCTCTTTGTTCAATGGGAGGTTAATTCTTGCTATACATACAAATCTTGGTTACAGCCAACCCTTGACATTTGAGGAGTTGACGTTTGTTTCCCAGTGTCTAAGAACAGCACCAAAGGGTTATGAATGTAGTAACTTAGCTGCTGAATTTTTACTGGGGACATTATGAGACCAGTGAACAAATGGGTGTGCTCCCGTATCTCAGCATCACTGTGTGTTGGCTCCTCCTTGTGCATTTCCTAGGGGTGATTGTGTTCTGTGTTAGTGTTTGCAACTTGGAGAATATGGAAAGTTCTCAGGATGTATTTCATGAAAAGTTAACTGCTATATGGTAGTTCTATGGAAGGTTGTCCCTTTCAATAGAGTATGTAACATATCCAAGGAGTGTAAGGGCTCTCTCCAGAAACTGTGTTCTTTTCCCTCTACTGGGTTGTTCTGAAAAGTGTGTCAATTTATACCATTTTTACCTGAAAGAACAGGAGCTTTTGGACCACTTCCTACCTGATCCCTTTTGATCCCCTTGGACTGAAGCTGCTGATAGGAGGATGTGTTTCTTTCTTTCTTTCTTTTAAAGATTTTGTTTATTTATTTTACAGAGAGAGAGCACAAATAGGCAGAGAGAGAGAGAGGGAGAAGCAGGCTCCCTGCCAAGCAGAAAGCCTGACTCGGGCCTTGATCCCAGGACCCCGAGATCATGACTTAAGCCAAAGGCAGAGGCTTAACCCACTGAGCCACTCAGGCGCCCAGGAGGATGTGTTTCTGATTAATTGGCTAGTAACTAATAATTCTGACCCCAAAGATTGACCAACACAGCAAACTCTGGTCTTCTGCAATGAGCTGTGGATTTCCTGTAGAATGCTTAACCATTTCTTGTTGTGGTGATAATCAGATGAAAGAACATATGGAAAAGGACTCTAGATATTTTAGGTAAGAGCATACATGCAAATGCAAGACACTGTCTTGGTAGCCAGGATGCCACTAGCCTGACCCCAGATAAGAAAGCAGGGCTTCTGTTGTGAATTGAGTACTAAACAGAGTACCAGGATATCCAATAGAACTTCTGTATTATGGAATGGATGGAATCTTCTGTATTATGGAATGGAAGGAAGAAGAAAGCGAACAAAGTTCTCCTCCACTTCCAAGGCTGTTTTTCCTCTTATGCCCTGAACTAGCCCTTTTCCTGGGTGCGTGTAGGTGAGTAGGGGATTAGGTGAATTGGTCTTATGGCTATTGGTCTTGAGAAGCTGTCTATTGCCTTTTCTACCTGGTAGTGCCTGGTGCCTTGACAGGTGACCACGAGGAGATCCTGTCCTTTGCATGGGAACTTCCATGCCATGATCAAACCCATAGAGCACATTGATGATTGTAAGTCATTGTTTCATTTGAGGGAAACGGGAGGTGCAAGCTAATTCATTGTCTTATTCTACACTCAGGACTCCATGTTGGAAGGGGGTGTTCTTGTGAATATTCCTTCTTTCCTTAACCCTTTATCCCCCTAAACTCCCTCTTTCTCCTCCATGTTGTCTTTTTTTAGGCCTTCTTCAAACCAGCATCCATACCCCTCCCTCCCTGGAAAGTTCCAGTCCTCTGCACAAAGTAAAGGGGCATGCTCCCCATTGTCAGCTTGTGAATTGCACATTCCAGCACTGCAGGCTTTGGCTAGATCTCAGTGAGAATTTTCCTCCGTGCAGGCTTCTGCCAGCAGTGAAAGCATATGGGTGCCCCCGTCCCATAAGTGGGGAAAAATAGCAGAATATTTGGCTCTAATTTGTTTTCTTTCTACCTACATGACTGAAGCTGGTTTCCTCCTCAATTTACCTAATGGAAAGCACACTTTATCAACATATGCAAGAATTTACTTCTAAATACCAACACTCTAGTCTTAAGAAAAGCATTCATGTTCTTCCTGTGAATGTAACTTTGACTCTATTTCTTGCAAAAATAAAACCCCTGACATCATGGTGCCAAAGGAGCACTTGTCTCCTTCCTGGGATTAATTTCCCTGTAAATGCCTGAGCCATCGAGGTTGTGTGGGCTTACATGGGGAGCTCAGTTAATTCCATCATACTTGTAAGACTTGATATTCCTTATGTTTGGAAGATCCTTGGTTCTAGAATATAACTGGGCCCAGAGAAAAGGGAACTAAGGAGTGGCAATTAAGGACTGGCTCTGGAATAAGGTTAAGGGAAGGTATCCTTGGACATTCTACGTAGCCCACCCTAAGGTATTGAGAGTAACACACAGGTGGTTTTCAGGGAGCAGCCAGGGAGCAAAGGAGAGTGAAAACTTCAGGGAGAATTAACTAGAAGAGCTTCCACTTCTGGGAACTGCCTAATGAACTCCATAAAGATAATAAACTACATACCAAGGTGCATTATATATTTATTTTCATTGCTGGATTTACTCCCTAGGTGCAAAGGAAGTTTCATTGGTTCAAGGTCAGAAGGTTTATCTTTACAGCTTTTAAAGTTTTGATAAGATTCAGTTTATATTCCAACATCAAGAGAACATTTTTTTCTACATCAGGGCTCTGTATTATTCTGATTCTTTCTGTGGTTTGTTTTGTTTTCTTAAGCAACTAACATTAGTTACATGGTGGGGTCCATATAAAAGTAGCAGGTGGAACTGCCTCTCTCATCCCTTTCTCCTGACATCTCTCTGAAACCTCAACGGAAGAGAGGAGGGGAGAGTAGGAGAGGAGAAAATCACAGCATACTTTTGGAATCTGGAAAGCAAATAAACAAGTGCTGATTTCAGCAGATATAAGGAAGCAGAATTCTGAATCAGCAGTGAGGAAAGTGGATTGACACACAGATTCCCTAAAAAAGCTATGACTTGGTAACACAGCCCCTCTGGAAATGGGAGTCGAGGGAGGATCTAAAGAAGGAGGATTTGGCAAAAACTTTTTAAGGAGCAATTTGATCCCCAGACCACCTCCACCAATTTGTGTAGTCAGACACTTGGCCTCGTCCACACTCATGGAGTTAGAAGTTTATTCCCTGCAGAAGAAAACAAGGTTTCTAGGTTGGAAGACAGTAGGCAGGGATGGAGGTGAGAGACAGAGTAATTACAATCTTATTGGCTTCTGAGACCCCAGTCCTCCCTATCTCCTTGGCTCTCAGAATACTGGCAGCCAGGTCACGGTCTTTCAGGTTGGAGATGGGAAGAGTCCTCTCAAGAAGAAAGTCTTACATGTACTGATTACACCTTCCCCAGTGAAACAGCTCAGCCAGTTGACCCTTGAGTGAAGTTCACTGTTGAAAAGCCTCAGCCACATACTCATTCTTATGAGCATAGGATCAAGATTTACACATGAGGAAACCCTAATGTGAAAGATCCAGACTAAGACAAATCAACATTAGAAAAGCGACATGAGAAAAACAGAGACATTGAAAAGGAAAAAAAAAAAACCTATCAGTAGTATCTTCAGTGAGACAAGAAGAGATATTTCAGCCTTGAAATAACAACAAAATGTTAGATAAACAGAACTTTTGAAGAAAAAAGAGCTTTAGAACCTTCAGAAACAAAACAGAAATTTTGAGAAACTTAATAATAAGAGGATAAAATTGAAGCTTTTCCCAGTAATAGAGCAAATGATATAAAAGAGGAAAAAAAAAAACAGAGGACAAATTCACATGGTTTAAAATCTAGATAACAGGAGTTTTGGAAAGAGTGAACAGAAAAAATGGAGTGCAAAAAAATCCCACAAAAGATTAAGTTAGAATGTGATCAGTTTTCTCAACAGTAATACCAGAGGCAAGAGGGTGAAAAAGCACTGCCTTGGACACTGGGAGGAAAAACCACTCCTGTCTTAGAATCACAGAACATCCATTATGTATGACTACATAATGGGTAGACTACAGACATTTTAGAAAGGCGGTGTCTCAAAAATTGTATTTCTCACATGGCTTTATCCAGAAGCTACCAAAGGGGATGCTTCACCAAAACAAGGGATTAAACCAAGAAAGAAGACTCAAGATTCACAATACAGGAGATCCCACACAAGGGAACTGAAGGGAATCCTCAGGAAAATGGTGAAAGTCAACCCCAGGGTGATAGTTCTACCCCCGTTGTGGAGACCAACCAGTCCAGACTAGAACATGGCAGAGAAGGTGGAAGCATTTCTTCAGGGTCAGATGGGTAAAATATGGGGTGCTCTAAATGTCTTGAGAGGCTGTTTACATAATTGAATGAGAGTTTGTGTTTGAGTTCCTGATGATTGCTGCTACTACTTGACTTACTCTCCAGGGAAATGAAAAGGTGCTCAGGATAGTCAGTCACTGTAGATCACTATGTAGCTTAGTAGAGTAGCATTTATGTGGTCATAATGATAAGAATTATAGTTACTGAAGAGCTCTGACAAAAATTGATGACATACCTGTCTTGGGAAGATAAGGGGATGGGAAGGCTGTGTGTTTCATGGGGTAAAGGCAGGAGAGCCAAATCCCTAACTTACAAAGTAGTGAGTCGGTAGCTAATGCCTACAAGTGAAAAATCAAGAACACTGTAGAGGAGGGAAAGTTAGTTTCCCTCTTCTCTTCTGAGCTCCACTGGGAGAGAAGATAAGCCAGAGAAAAACCAAAGCTGATTCACATGCATACATCATGGATACATGGGAGACACCCAAAGACATAAATGAGTAACTCCCACAGTGGCTTAAGAATTCCAACTCAAGGGGCACCCTGGTGGCTCCGTTGTTTCAGCATCTGCCTTTAGCTCAGGTCATGATCCCAGGGTCCTGGAGTGGAGCCCCGCATTGGCAAAGAATTCCAACTTAAATGCCATCTTCACAGGGAAAGGGGAGGGGAAGATGGGCCTCTTAGGGGAGAGGAAATGATTTTTAGGAAAGATCAATGGGCCCTTGGAAGAAGAGATGGGAGGTGTTGATCATTCAAGACCAAGTGTGAAGTGTGTCTGGCTGTGGGGTTGACTTCCGTAACAAGACTCAGTTCTCTCTGATGATGCTCCTGGGTTGGGATTTATGACTGGTGAGTTTCCTTTGGAAGATCTGTCATTAGGCAGATGAGGGGAGTTCGGAGAAAGCCTCTCCCTGCATTTCCCTACACAGCTCAAAATACCCAAGCAAGGTATTTGGCGTGGCGTGTCCCAGAGCCCTGCTGTCCTATCTTGGAGTCACGTATCCTGCTTATCCTTGAGCATTTTATTTAGAGATGGAGAAAAAAATACATCAGCTCATGAGCGTAAAAGTGGTTTTTCTGGAGGAGAGCTGGGGGAGGGAGTGCGGGGGAGGGCACTACTTACCAAAACAAACATTGTAGGACTGTTTGGCTCCTTAAAATTCATGCGGTATTATTTTAATATAAATTAAGGTAAAAAATACAAAGGAACACCCAAGGTCCACGCAATACGCCTCTCCGATAACTGCTTTATAGCATGACCCCTGCCAACACCGTTTGATGCACTTGAAGCTCAGAGCCAGAAAGTTCCATCCTTAAGTGGGAAGGGAAGTTCAGCACTCATTCTACGACAGACCCGGACAGAGGGGAGGCAACTCCCCCCAGTCCCAGGAGGTGGGAGAAGGCCCAAGCCAGATTGAGATTCCATCTTTATGGATGGTTAAACACCAGCTGGCACCTGGCATTTCAGTGTTGAATGTTTATAGGCAGGGATGCTGAGAAAGAAATTTTGAAAACCACGAAAAGCCGATTGAACCAGTAAGTGGCTGTGAGAAGATGAGCTGATGTTTCTTAAGGGCTGTATGTTTATAACTTCAGAGTTTAAACTGTCTGATGCAGAACCAAGGCAAAAGTAACAGAAAGAAAATATTTAGCAAGAGAGAGGTGACTTGGCGTTCAAAGTACTTGACCTGCTCTGCACCTGGCCCCACCCATTTCAGCTTCAGGGTTGCAGAAATTCTGGTCTTAGCCTATTGTTGGTACACCCAGGTGAGAAAGCATTCAACAAAGTTAGAGAGTTAATAAATAAGCCTGCTAAAAGAGGCTCTCCGGAGTGGGGTAGGGTAGAGTGGCGTGGAGAGCAAACATTATCACATTCCCAAACTCCAACCCAGTCCAAGAACTAAGGCTAGAATCTAGGGAGCACAATGTATCTGAGCCGCTGTGAGAGCTGTTTGAGAACGTTTTCAAGAAAACGGAGAATGAGTTGATTCCTGAGCTTTTTCTTCTTTCTTTCTTTCTGTTTTGACTAAAACCCTCTTTTGGTTTCATGTTCCCATAATCTGTTCAGACTTTAATTCCATGGTATAATCATTCCGCCCTCGGTAACCACCCGGCTGTGTTTTGAGCTCAGTGGGTCACTAAACCAAATGCCACCGAAGCTTCTCATTTGTACCGCCATAATCTAAAACACGGAAGAGATTAAATGTAAAATTCAGCCTGTACTTAATCATATGATCTCGGGAAATGGTTTCCCCCTTTGAATAGTGTTGCAACTGACGTTTCAGTTGGGAAAACCAAATGTGTAATTTACGCAAAAGTAATCACAGTAGTTTTTGGAATGGAAGTGAAGTTGTGGGCCTGGGTAGCTTGGTTGTGCGTCCGGACTCTTGATTTTGGCCTGAACAGTGATCTTGGGGTCATTGAAGCCTTTCATATAATCCCCAGAAACCACCAGTCTCCTCCATCCCTAAGTTTTGTCTTTTCTAGAATGTCACACCCATGAAATCGTCCAGAATGCAGCCTTAACTTAGCATCTTGTACTTGGGACTCATTCATGTTACTGTGGGGATCATATATATGTGTGCACATGTGTACATGTGCCAATACATCTGTGAATAGTCTTTGCATTTTGACATAATTACAGTTGCAGCAAGTTGCAAAGATAATGGGCCAAGTAGTCTTTTGGACCCTCCAACTTGTTTCCTCCGGTGGTTACATCTTACTATTTACGTCTAATTATAGCACAAGGTCAGAAAGAAAGGAGGGACCCCCCCACACACACGCCTCTCATTCCCTCATCCCAGATGGAAAGTGGTTATCCATTCCCACATACAGGAGAAGGGACTAGAATCTTGGTACCTTTGAGCTGGAAAAAACCTCTGACTTTTTACAGATGAGGAGACCAAAGCCCACAGCTCAGGTCAAAGGGCTGAACTTGACCTCTTGACTCTTATACTCTTTCCCCTATATTAAGCTGCCTCCAACTTTTCATTTATAGTCAGTTAATCTCTTCATTTTAAATTCTGCAGGCTCACAGAGTACCCCAAAATGATAAGAGGGAAAAAAGCTTCAGAGCGGCACTCTAGAAGAGGAGCGGCTAGGAAAGGGGCAAAATAGATTTCTCCCAGTCCCTCCTCTCTTCTCTAGTTCAAGGTGGCTGTGTGCTGTCCTTGCCTTCGTCCTCATCGAGGGACAACAGCACGTGGCTCGGTTTGCGGGCTCGTCCCGGAGGAGACCGGCGGCACCCGCAGCCTCACAGGGAGAGACCTCAGATGGGGGCCAGACCCAGGAGGGCAGTCTGACCTGCTCAAAAGCGTCCTGTGAGTCAGCCCGGGCTGCAGGGGAGCCCGGGGAGCTGTGAGGAAGCACCAAATGCAAACAGAAAGTCCTGTGTGGTGGGAGAAAAAGAGGCAACCTGCGCTCCCCCTCAGCTCACTCTCAGGGGACAGAGGAGACTTGGAAGGAAGAGGGAGTGTGTTTTGCAATGCACGCGGACACAGTAGGTACAAACCTCCTCCATTAGAGGAATGTACATTCCTCAGGCTCTGGCTTTCAAAAGAAGGCAGCACTTAGGGTAATGAGGCGAGTCTCAGAGGCTCCCCGCTGTTCCCGGGCTGGTTGCTGGTGGAGAGGCTGCTGTGGAAACAAGCACCCCACGTATTCCCCGCTCGCTCACAGCCAGCAGAAGCCAGACCGATGGGTGGCCCTGGCCCCAGACCACAGAGTTCCCCAGACCCCAGAGGCACAGGAGCCTGGGACCCCGTGGGAAGTAAGGAAGGGGCTGGATGGTGCCACTGTTATTCATAGTGGTACTTACCAGGAAACCGTTCATCTTCTCCCATCTTCTGTGTTTCTCCAGAGAAGGTTCTGGTACCTGGGCCAGATGAGATGTACCTGTGGGGGCACTGGAATGCACAGCAGGTAGAGGTATTTTCAGGAGAGGCCAGAGTTCCTTAAAACACCTTCCTATTGAGTCCTACTGCAGTGGTCTCCTCTGGGGAGGCGGAGCGGTGGGGGGTGGGGGAGATGAGCTTCCCAGGAGGAGGGAGACTTCACCAGAGGGTGAGTTCTGCCTGAGAACTGGAGTATTTCCCCCCCAATGACTAGAGCAAAGACAGCAGAGTTCCACATTTCATGGGTTCAGGGCCACCAAATCTGGTCTGATTCCAGCCAGTACCAGACATATAAATCTGCAAGACTCTCAGTTGGCTCCATGATACAGAGTCCTTCCAGTTCCAAGGAATCCCTAGGGAGGCTGGGATTTGAGACGGGTCCAAAGCACGTTGCAACCCCGAGGCGTCCTGAGTGCCATCACGACTTCCTAGGGAGGCCCTCCAGCCAGGGCCTGCTGGCCCGCTACAGGCTCATTTTGAAGGAGAACCCACTACCCACCCCTCACCTCTTTCAAGCCCAAGTTTCTACGATCCTGCAGAAGCACCTGCTGAACGACACCCCCCCCCCCCCCACAGCACCAGTCAGGGTTCTGAGAAGCCTTGTCCATAAGATAGATGAGAGCTGACTCTATTTTAAGGAACTGGAATGCGTCATTTGGTCACAGAATATGATATAAATGACCCTTCCGTGGTAACATGATTAAGAATAGGCAGTTAGGGGAAATTTTTCAACTCTTGAGAGATTAATTGATGTAGATGTAAAAAATAGAGCTAACTTCCTTCATCTTCCCATTGGTGATGTGTGTGGGCAGACACGGCTACTTGTGGCTGCCTCCATGGACAGAATACTCCCCAAGCATGGGACGAAAACATTTTTAGCCTAATTCTTCCCCTAGAAAGAGGTGGTCGCATCTTTGCATGGTCCCGAGAGACTGGCTCCCCCGCCCAAACCTTCAGTGTGTTGCATTCATTGTGTTTGGTGGCTGGAGTTCCACGGAGCAATAGGAACAAGCTGAGTCCTTCCTTTCTGAATTCTAGATGGAGGATCAGCGAAATTTTCCCATGGAGAGCAAGATAGTAAATATTCGTGGACCGTTTTCTGAGGCAACTACTCAACTCTTCCGCTGTAACGTGTGGGAAAGCACCCACAAATAGCATGCCAAAAAAATGGGCTTGGCCATGGTTAAAATGAACCGTTATTTACAAAAATAAGTAGTGGGTCTGATTGTGGTCGGCAGGGCATAGTTTGCCCACCCCTTTTCTGGACTCAAAGAGATGAAGTTCGCCTTCTTTCATTCTCTTCAGGGCGTGCCTGCTAATTCTGTGATCATTCATTCAACAGATATTTATTGCAGAATCTAGTATTATACCAGGCTCTGTTGTGTGTTTGGGATACAACAGAAAACAAAGCCTACAAAGATCCCTGCCGGGTAGAACTTAACACCGTAGCAAGGAGGGGCATGTTCTAGGGACAGTAAGACCAGTGTGACTGGACAGCGGGGTGTGAGGAGGCTATCAATGGCAGGAGACGAAGTCGGGGAGGTAATGGGAACGGATCCGACAGAGCCGTCTGTGCTATTATCTAAGGACGTTAGCTTTTCTTCTGCATGAGGTGGGGAGCCACTGGAGAATTGTGAATGGAGAAGTGACATGATCTAACTTACATTGAAAATAAATATAAGTTGGATTGGTAGTAGAATAAACGATAGTTTTAGGGACCCCTATTAGGAAGGTATAGCAGTGATCTAGGAGAGAGATGGTGGTAGCTTGAACTCGAATGGTAACAAGGAAGACAGAAGTGTTTAGATTCTGGGTATAATTTGAAGGTAGAACCAAGATGACTTCCTAATGGTTGTGTGATATGTGTGAGATATAGGAATCTGGAACGTCTTCAGCCTAGCAATTGAAATTTGGAATCGCCACCGAACGAGATGAGGAATACTGAAGGTGAAGTGTGTTAAATATGTTACTTAGAGATTTCTCTTAGAGATTTCTTAGAGATTTCAATTTCTCTTAGAGATTCCTCTTATCCAAGTGACTATATTCGTGCTTGGCCTTTAGGAGAGAGGTCTGAACTGAAGATGTAAATGTGTATGTTGTCAGCCTGGGATAAATACATGGTATTTCAAACCATGGGATTACAGGAGATCACCAAGGAAATGAGAGTATATAGAGAAAAAAAGGAGAGCCAGATTCTTGGATACTCTAGTGTTAAGAAGTTGGGGAGAGAAGGAGGAACCTGCAAAAGATACTAAAAAGGAGCGATGAGTAAGGTGGGAAAAAGAAACCAAGAGGGTACAGGTCCAAGGAGTTTTGCTACAAAGGAGAGCAGGTTAATGGGGTGAGAGTTGGCAAAGGAAGTGGGGTTAAAAAAGGGTTTTTTTGTTTGTTTGTTGTTGTTGCTGTTTATATGCAGAAAGTTAGTGCATGTTTGTGTGGTGGGAATGATCCAGTAGAGACAAAAATTTGATAACGTGGGAGACACACTGGGAAGAACTGCCACAAACACATCCTCCAGTAGGTGAAAAAGATGGGATCTGCTACACAAAAGGAGGTTTTGGCTTTCGATAGTCACATAGAAGACATCAATTCCTGGCATGAAGAAGTAATTGGTACTAGAATTCCCATCAAGATCTAGAACACTGGGAAAGAATGTATGCTCTGAGGGAAGGGAAGCAAATGAGTGAATCCTACAATGACCTAGACTGTTTGCCTGGTGGCACTTTCTGGTGTGAAGGACAAGGGTGAAGAACTCAAGCAAGGTGAGGCAGTCTTGCTCAGCTGAGGAGATAGAGATCAGAGTTTGAAGAGGTCAGGGCATCTAGAACAATTTGCTGGATGGAGTGTCAGAAAGGAGAACACCATGAAGTTAAAGGGCTTCGTAAATCTGCGTAGCAATTCTGATGAATCTTTGACTGAATACTGAACCGTGGATGCCCAGTGTGGACCTCCACAATCCTGGACAAAGAATAACTATGAGGGAATGATGAATTAAAGAATTCTCAGCATTCGTACAGAGCTAGGAAATGTTTGAATCCCAACTAGTTAGAGTGGTAAGCCCTCGATGAACACTCAGAGTATTCAACAGAGGCCTCAGGAGGGTCGTACCTTAATAGTAAGGGTCAACTAGCAAGCCTCAGTCACTTACAGACCTAAAAGAAAGCTACTCTAGACTTGTTCTTGCAGATCTTAAATGCATGACATAAAAGGATCAAACAAGTAACTGACTGTCAGAATAAACTCCAGCCCTATTTCTTAAAAGACAACAAAATCTATACTCTCAACACAAAACCCAGTCAAAAATTCCTGGGCAGGCAAAGAAGTAGAGTGTTGTGACCCATAACCATAGGAAAAATAAATTGATATAATCAGGACTGAAAAATGGCAGAAATGATGGGATTGGCAGACAAGAACATTAAAATAGCTATTATAAAAGATCAAGAATTAAAGAAAAATATGAATATGGTGATAGAAATAGATATTTTTAAAAAAGAACTATAGTGGCGCACTCGGGTGTCTCAGTCATTAAGCATCTGCCTTCAGCTCAGGTCACAACCCCAGGGTCCTGGGATTGAGCCCCGCATTGGGCTCCCTGCTCAGCTGGAAGCCTGCTTCTCACTCTCCCATTCCTGCTCCTGTGTTCCCTCTCTTCCTGTGTCTCTCTCTCTCAAATAAACAAATAAATCTTTTAAAAAACAGAACTATAGTTTCTATAGTTAAAAATATACAATATTTTGAATGACAAGTTCACTGAATGGGCTTTGTAGCAAATTAGACTATATAAAAGGAAAGATTAATTAATTTGAAGGCATAGTAATAGAAACCATCCAAACAGGAGCACAGATGGATGGATGGATTAATTAATTAATTAATTTGGGGGGTAAAAAAGAAACAGAGCCTCAGTGACTATGTGACTATATCAAGCAGTCCAACATACTTGTTTTTTTATGTTAACATCTTACACACTATAGTAAATGACCACAATAAATACATTAATATTGAAAGAATATATGAATTATACCACAGACCTTGCTTGGATTACCTCTGGTTCTTTCTTCTTCTGTTCTTTGATCCAAAGCAGGATCCCACATCACATTTAGTTTTGCTATTCTTCTTAGTCTTCTCCATTCTGTGCCAATTTCTCAGTCTTTCCTTGCCTCCATACTCCTAAGGAGGACTGGCCAGGTATTTTACAAATCATCCCTTAGTTTGAAATCACCTGATATCTTTTTTTCTCATTAAATCGAAGGTATTAAATTTGGGCAAAAAAGGCACAGAGTTAATATAGTCTAATATAAACTATGATATTGTTACATTTATAAATGGTGATTTTAATCTTTTAAAAAAAAAAGGTTTCTTGTTATGTTAGTCACCATAAAATACATCATTAGTTTTTGATGCAGTGTTCCAAGATTCATTATTTACGTATAACACCCAGTGCTCCATGCAGTATGTGCCCTCCTTAATACCCACCACCAGACTCACCCATCGCCCCACCCCCTACCCTCTAAAACCCTCAGTTTGTTTCTCGGAGTCCACAGTCTCTCATGGTTCGTCTCTCCCTCCGATTTCCTCCCCTTCACTTTTCCTTTCCTTCTCCTAATGTCCTCCGTATTATTCCTTATGTTCCACAAGTAAGTGAAGCCATATGATAATTGACTTTCTCTTTTTAAAAAATTTTTATTTATTTTTTAAATTTCTTTTCAGTGTTCCAGAATTCATTGTTTATGCACCACTCCCAGTTCTCCATGAAATGTATGGCCTCCATAATACCCCACCACCAGGCTCACCCAACCTCCCACCCCACCTACCCCTCCAAAATCCTGACTCTTTTTCAGAATCCACAGTCTCTCATGGTTCATATCTCCCTCCGATTTACCCCAGCTCACTTCTCCTCTCCATCTCCCCATGTCATCTGTGTTATTTCTTATGCTCCACAAATAAGCAAAACCATATGATAACTGACTCTCTGCTTGACTTATTTCACTCAGCATAATCTCTTCCAGTCCCATCCATGTTGATACAAAAGTTGGGTATTCATCCTTTCTGATGGAGGCATAATACTCCAATAGTGTATATGGACCATATCTTCCTTATACATTCATCTGTTGAAGAGCATCTTGGTTCTTTCCACAGTTTGGCAACTGTGGCCATTGCTGCTATGAACAGTGGGGTACAGGTGGCCCTTCTTTTCACTACATCTGTATCTTTGGGGTAAATACCCAGTAGTGCAATTGTAGGGTGATAGGGAAGCTCTATTTTTAATTTCTTAAGGAATCCCACACTGTTTTGCAAAGTGGCTGCACCAACTTACATTCCCACCAACAGTGTAAGTGGGTTCCCCCTTCTCCACATCCTCTCTAACACACATTGTTTACTGTCTTGTTAATTTTGGCCATTCTAACTGGTGTAAGGTGGTATCTCAATGTGGTTTTGATTTGAATCTCCCTGATGGCTAGTGATGATGAACATATTTTCATGTGTCTGATAGCCATTTGTATGTCTTGATTGGGGAAGTGTCTGTTCATGTCTTCTGCCCATTTTTTGACATGATTATCTGTTTTGTGTGTATTGAGGTGGGGAGTTCTTTATAGATCCTGGAGGTCAGACCTTTGTCTATATTGTCATTTGTGAATATCTTCTCCCATTCCATGGGTTGCCTCTTTATTTTGTTGACTGTTTCCTTTGTTGTGCAGAAGCTTTTGATCTTGATGAAGTCCCAAAAATTCATTTTCACTTTTGTTTCCTTTGGCTTTGGAGACATACCTTGAAAGAAGTTGCTGTGGCCGATGTCAAAGAGGTTAGTTACTGCCTATGTTCTCCTCTAGGATCCTGACGGATTCCTGCCTCATGTTGAGGTCTTTTATCCATTTCAAGTTTATCTTTGTGTATGGTGTAAGAAAATGGTCACGTTTCATTCTTCTACACATAGCTGTCCAATTTTCCCAGCACTATTTATTGAAGAGACTGTCTTTTTTCCACTGTATATTTTTTCCTGCTTTGCCGAAGATTATTTGACCATAGAGTTGAGGGTCCACATCTGGGCTCTCTACTCTGTTCCACTGGTCTATGTGTCTGTTTTGATGCCAGTACCATGCTGTCTTGGTGATTACAGCTTTGTAGTAAAGCTTGAAATCAGGCAACATGATGCCCCCAGTTTTTCTTTTTCAACATTTCCTTAGCAATTCAGGGTCTCTTCTGATTCCATACACATTTTAGGATTGCTTGCTCCAGGTTTTTGAAAAACGCCAGTGGAATTTTGACCGGGATGGCATTGAAAGTATAGATTGCTCTAGGCAGTATAGACACTTTAACAATGTTTATTCTTCTAATCCATGAGCATGGAATGGTCTTCCATCTTTTTGTGTCTTCTTCAATTTCTTTCACGAGTATTCTGTAGTTCCTCAAGTACAGATCCTTTACCTCTTCTGTTAGTTTTATTCCCAGGTATCTTATGGTTCTTGGTGCTATAGTAAATGGAATCTATTCTCTAATTTCCCTTTCTGTATTTTCATTGTTAGTGTATAAGAAAGCAACTGATTTCTGTACATTGATTTTGTATCCTGCCACATTACTGAATTGTTGTATGAGTTCTAGTAATTGTGGGGGGGGGGGTGGAGTCTTTTGGGTTTTCCACGTCAAGTATCATGTCATCTACAAAGAGAGAGAGTTTCACTTCTTCATCGCCAATTTGAATACCTTTTATTTCTCTTTGTTTTTTGATTGCTGTTGTTAGGACTTCTAATACTATGTTGAACAAGAGTGGTGAGAGTGGGCATCCTTGTCATGTTCTTGATCTCAAAGGGAAAGCTGTCAGCTTTTTTCCATTGAGGATGATATTCGCTGTGGGTTTTTCATGGATGGATTTTATGAAGTTGAAGAATGTTCCCTCTATCCCTATACTTTGAAGCATTTTAATCAGGAATGGATGCTGGATTTTGTCATCTATTTTTTGCATCAATTGAGAGGACCATATGGTTCTTCTCTCTTCCCTTATTGATTTGTTCTATCACATTGATCGATTTGCAAATGTTGAACCACCCTTGCAACCCAGGGATAAATCCCACCTGGTCATGGTGGATAATCTTTTTAACGTACTGTTGGATCCTATTAGCTAGGGTCTTGAGAATCTAAGCATCCATATTCATCAGGGATATTGGTCTGAAATTCTCCTTTTTGGTGGGGTCTTTGTCTGGTTTGGGGATCAGGGTAATGCTGGCTTCATGAAAAGAGTCTGGAAGTTTTCCTTCTGCTTCAATTTTTTGAAACAGCTCCAGGAGAATAGGTATTATTTCTTCTTTGAAAGTTTAGTAGAATTCCCCAGGGAATCTTTCAGGTCCTGCGCTCTTGTTTTTAAGGAGGTTTTTGATCACTGCTTCAATCTCATTACTAGATATGGGCCTATTCAGGTTGTCAATTTCTTCCTGATTCAGTTTTGGAAGTTTATAGATTTCCAGGAATGCATCCATTTCATCTAGGTTGCTTAACTTATTGGCTTATAACTGTTGATAATAATTTCTGATTATTGTTTCTATTTCCTTGGTGTTAGTTGTGATCTTTCCCTTTTCATTCATAATTTTATTAATTTGGGTCTTCTCTCTTTTCTTTTGGATTATTTTGGCCAGTGGATTATCGATCTTATTGATTCTTTCAAAAAACCAGCTTCTAGTTTGATTGATGTGTTCTACTGTATCTCTAGTTTCTATCTCATTGATCTCTGCTCTAATCTTGATTATTTCAGCCTCTAGAAATTTCTTTCATTTTACATGAAGTGGCATAATACTATTGTAAACCCTAGAATAAACACTTCAAAGAACCCAAGCAAGTATAAGTAATTGCCAATAAAGAAGATAAAATAGTAAAAAATACTCTAAATTGGGAAGAAGGAAAACAAAGATCAGTTGGAACAAATAGAAAACAAATATGAAGATGATAGATTCCAACTCAATCACACTGATAATTATATTAAATGTAAAGGGCCTGAGTACTCCATTAAAAAGACAGAGATAGAAGGGCAAGATCCAGCTATCTGCTATCTATAAGAAATGCATTTTAAATATACAGATATAAACAAGTGAAAAGTAAAAGGGTACAAAAGGACATGGTAAGAAAGGGCTAATCATAGAAAAGTTAAAGTGGCTATATAAATATTCCACAAAGGAGGTTTTGGGATAAAGAATGTTGCTAAGAATAAGGGAAATATCTCCTAAGGATAAATAAACTAGTTTATAAAGAAAACAGTACACAATTCTAAATGCAAAGACATCTAATAACACAGTTGCAAAATACATGAAGAAAACCCTGATGGTATTGAAAAGATAAAGAAACAAATCCTCACTGAGGGCCAGAAACTTCAATACTCCTCTGTTGATGACCTTAGGACAGACATCTCTGGGATAAAGAATACTGCCAAGAATAAGAGAAATATCTCCTAAAAATAAATAAGCTAGGTTGCAGGAAGACAATACATAATCCTCACTGCATATATATGTAATAACAGAGTTTCAAAACACATGAAGTAAAACCTGATGGAACTGAAGAGATAAATGCATCCTCAGTTATAGTCAAAGATTTCAACATTCCTTCCTTGATAACCTTATTACAATTAGACATAAAATCAGGACATATATTTGAAAATGCTATCAACCAATTTGTCTCAATTGGGATTTATAGACTAATATTCCCAGTAACAGCAGAAAAGATATTATTTTCAATTGTACATGGATTATTTACTAGGTACCATATTCTGGGCCACAAAACACATCTCAATAAATTTAAAAGGATTAAAATCATACAGAATATATTCTCTAACTGCATCTATGGATTTAAATTAGAAATTGGTGGGACGCCTGGGTGGCTCAGTTGGTTAAGCGGCTGCCTTCGGCTCAGGTCATGATCCCAGCGTCCTGGGATCGAGTCCAACATCGGGCTCCTTGCTCGGCAGGGAGCCTGCTTCTCCCTCTGCCTCTAGCCTGCCACTCTGTCTGCCTGTGCTTGCGCTCTGTATCTCTCTCTCTCTCTCTCTAACAAAAAAAAAAAAAAAAAAAAAAAAAAATTAGAAATTGGTAATGAGGGTACCTGGGTGGCTCAGTGGGTTAAAGCCTCTGCCTTTGGCTCAGGTCATGATCCCGGGGTCCTGAGATGGAGCCCCGCATCAGGCTCTCTGCTCAGTGGGGAGCCTGCTTCCTCTTCTCTCTCTGTCTGCCTCTCTGCCTGCTTGTGATCTCTGTCTGTCAAATAAATAAATAAAATATTTTTTTAAAAAAAGAAAGAAATTGGTAATGAAAAGATATATAGAGCATCCCTAAATATTTGGAAATCAACTCATTTCTAAATAACCCAAGGGCCAAAAAAAAAAAAAAAGAAGAAGAAGAAGAATCACAGGGAAATTTTTAAAATATTTTGAGCTGAATGATAATAAAAACACTAGGTTTTTTAAATTTGTGAGATACGGATAAAGTAGTATTTAGAAGGAAATGTATGATTTAATGCTTATATTAGAAAAGAAGAAAGGTCGGAAAACAATGTAAGCTTCTACCTTATGAAGCTAGACAAGAGCAAATAAATCCAAACTAAGTAGAAGGAAGAAATATTTCAAATTAGAGTAGGAATCAAAATAGAAAATGGACAAATATAGGGGGGAAATGAATGAAACTAGAAGCAGGTTAGAGATAGAGCATGAACAGTAACAGCACATGGGTGCAGGTGCTTTGGGGGAAAGCTCTGGTGGTGGACGTTGTTTTCTGAGCACCGCAATATTTTCAGTGAAATAAGAGGCAGCACCGGCAGCTAGGAATGAGGATAGGGTAGAGGTGCTGGGGAAAAGAGGGAGGGGCAGTGGCGACCTTAACCCGCTGGGACTGTCGGAGAGCAAGTGGTCTCGTGTTGTATGCTAGCCTGGCAGTGTTAAGACTCCCTTAACAGAGTGTGTCTTCTACTTGGTCTCCTACTTAATTATATTTATTAACATCCTTGTGGAATATGGGTAGTGTAGATGTTATTTCCTCTTTTACAGGTTGAGAAACTAAAGTACCAAAGGTTAGATGGCTGACCTAAGGTGCCCAGATTTGTTAGTGGTGAAACAGTGTCTGGAATCCTTAAGATTACAGCCTCGTGTAACTGCAATTAAAGCTGTTTTATAGGAATAAGAGGATTGAAAGCTCTGAAGAGTTAATTTGCCAGAGTACACACAACTGATCCTTCTGGGAGCCAACAGTTGAACTCAGGTCAAAGGATCTATTTGCTTCACCTTGCCTCTCCTTACAGGAAAAATGTATATGAGAACATTGTATAATAAGTAAACTTAATTTTTAAAAATTTTTAATACTGTCCTTAAAATGAATAAATTTTTTAAAAGATTTTATTTATTTATTTGACAGACAGAGATCACAAGCAGGCAGAGAGGGGGGTGGGGAAGCAGGCCCCCTGCTGAGCAGAGAGCCCATTGCAAGGGTCTATCCCAGGACCCCGGGATCATGACCTGAGCCAAAGGCAGATGCTTTAACCCACTGAGCCACCCAGGTGCCCCTTAAAGTGAATAATCTTAAAATATTTTATTATAATTTCAGTATAGTTAACACAAGCATTACATTAATTTCAGGTGTACAATGTAGTGATTCAATATGACCATACATCACGTGCTCTGCACGACAGGTACATTTCTTAATCCCCATCCCCCAATTCCCCCATCCCCACCCTTTAAAGTCTTTTAAAATGCCTGTAGAATGAATCAAATATTATAAAAGACTTTTTTTTTTTTTTTAAGATTTTATTTATTAATTTGAGAGCAAAGGCACAAGTAGGGAGGGAGGGGTGGGCAGAGGGGAAGAGCAGACTCCCCGCTGAGCAGGGAGCCCGATCCCTGGGCTCATTCCAGGACCCTGGGATCATGACCTGAGCTGAACGCAAAGGCTTAACCAATGGAGTCCTCCACGCGCCCCCATGAAAGACTTTTAAAGCAACATTGCGCAACCAGAGTAATGAGCCTCATCACACGGTTGGTGTGTCTTAAGGTTCAGATGAGAACGTCAGGCCACAGCGGAAGGCCAGGACTCTAATTCTTAGCCCAATGCTCTTCTCACAGGAATACATCTTCTTCTAGAAGCACCCAGACAGGTCAAGGGTTCAGGCTAAAGTGCTCGCCAGATCACTATCTTAGAAAAACACACATCTTGATTCTTCCACTGATTTGTTTTTCCTTGACCCCTATTTTATTTAGAACTAATACCCAGAACACTAGTTGGGCCACTCTACGACCTTTAACAGAGAGAGAAAGAGATAGGGGTCCCCTAGTAGATGTTATTGAAGAGATACCCAAATTAAAAAGCCCCCTCACAGAGGTGGGTGTTTGGGCAAGTCAGATATAAAATACGAGAGAATTTGGGCTCTCTTAAACACACACACACACACACACACACACACAAATACTGCAATCACTTTTGTGGGGGCAACTGTAGGATTTACCATCCCTCTATGCTCAGCCTACCGAGCTGGCCTCTGAGCTATCACTTAGTTTGTGAGGTAGAAATGACCTTCTTCCACTGGAACACCACTACATTTCTACTCAGGGCTTATGTAAAAAGTCAGATCAGAAGCTACAGGCACAAGTTGTCTATGTATTCATGGGAGAGGCTGGGAACATTTCCCAGAGGCCTGCTGGTTGCTGTGGTGACCTAATAGCCCTCCAGGACAAGGCTCCAAATAGACAGGAGGCAAGGCCACCAGAGGCAAGGTCTGTGGAAGTCCTGCTTTCTGTGCTTAAGCCTTCCTTGATAACATTCATATCTAAAATATGGAAGCCCAAGGCCGCGTTCAGGAGGCCTGCACCCCAGTCAGCATAAGACCAAACTGATCTGGTGTGACTGGCCCGAGTAGAAAGTGGATTCCTTTTCCTCACAGAGCTCCGGCACCTGGGTGGAGTCGGAAGGAAACGCACGGAGTCATGGTTCTTCACTTGTGACCTTGAAATAATGATTTAAAAAATCATGGGAGATGATATTTTTAACAAACACAGAAGAATTTCCCTATCCACGTAATGGCTTTTCCTTGACGATGTGGGAAGTGGGGGAAGCTATTGCCCCATATAGAAACGGTGCTTCACGTGTCCCTTTTGGACTTTCACAGGTCATAGCTAGACCTAAAAGCTAATCAATACGATTAGGTCTTTGGTCACACTTCAAATTTGGTTGTTTGTTTTTAACTAAAAATTAAACTATATTGACGGGTCTCTCTCCCTAGCGCCCTGTGCAGTTTGGTAGTCCACTAAAATGTTTGATAAATGTTCCATTATCCATCCACCTCCATCCCTGGGTTTCCCCCACATCCAATCCACCTTTAAAGATTCACCACCACCGGGGCACCTGGGTGGCTCAGTGGATTAAAGCCTCTGCCTTCAGCTTGGGTCATGATCCCAGGGTCCTGGGATCGAGCCCCACATCGGGCTCTCTGCTCAGCGGGGAGCCTGCTTCCCCTCTCTCTCTTTCTGCCTGCCTCTCTGCCTATGTGTGATCTCTGTCAAATGTCTTCAAAAAAAAAAAAAAAAAAGATTCACCACCACCAGTAAGTCAAAGGATATTCAGTAGAGCTGAGATGTTTCTACAAGGGCTTTCTTGAAAGCCATAGCAGGGACGGCAGCCTTGGGAGAGTCACATGGTATCCGGCTGGGACCACATGGAAGGAGGCAGCATTTGGTCAATGTCCCTTTTGAAGGGGGCGGTAGTCACTGGGTGTGGCGGTTTTATTTATTTATTTATTTTAAAGATTTTATTTATTTATTTGACAGACAGAGATCACAAGTAGGCAGAGAGGCAGGCAGAGAAAGAGAGAAGGAAGCAGGCTCCCCGCAGAGAGCCCGATGCGGGGCTCGATCCCAGGACCCTGGGGTCATGACCCGAGCCAAAGGCAGAGGCTTTAACCCATGGAGCCACCCAGGCGCCCCAAGGGTGCAGCAGTTTTAAATCAAAGCCACACATTCTTTGACACTTTCCCCATGAAAGGTGAGGTTTGTGCCCCTTCCATGAAAGTAAACAGGCTTATACTTCTTTGACCAGTAGGGTACAGTGAAAGGGACACAGGCTTGCCAAGGCTAGGTCGTCAGAAGTCATGCTGTTTCTGCCTCATTGACCAGAATACTCATTTTCAAAGCCTTGAGCCACCATGTAAGCAGCACGCTTGCCCTGGTTCCACCGGGCGGTGGGGAGGCTCAAGGCCTGCAAGGAATCAGGTGTAGACACGCTTCCTCACCAGTCTAAGCCGAGCCCACCTTTGAGGCAATCCAGCCCAGGCATCAGGCATATGAGTAAAGTCATTCCAGATGATTCTAGCGGCTGGCGTTCAGGCTGCTCCCAGTTACAAGCATCTCTCTGGCTGAGGCACAGACAGACAGTCCCCTAAATTCCAGACCCAAACAATTTGTGAGCATAACAAAACAGTGTGCTGCTAAACTTAGGAGTGTTTATTATAGAACAATAGATAACTGGACCACTTGCTTTAACGAGTACTGGATAGCTATTAGAGGAAGTCATATTATTTTATCTGCCACAAATAAACTGAGCAAAGACTGAAGAAAGTGGTGTGTTCATTTCATTATGAGTTTGCCAAGGAGGAAACTCACGTTTTCCACCCCATGGTTTCTGTGCCTCCTGTTGAGGCTGCCGTGAGTGGGGCTGGGGGTGCGGGGGTGTTGGTCTTTCTGGGTTGTTGTTTCTTCACCTCTACCATGAACAAAAGGTGCTCTCCAGTGACGTCATGATTCTAAGGCTTTAGGCATGAACTAAGTGCCAAACATACTATTCCCATGGCGGCACTATTTCCACCAAACAAAATAATGTGTGATATATACATACAGTGGGATGGCATTTGGCTCGGAAAAAGAACTGCTTATACAGGCAGTAACTTGGGTGGACCTTAAAAATATCATCCTAAGGGATATAAGCCAGGCACCAAAGTATAAATATTGTATGAGTCCACCTAAATAAGGTACCTAGATTAGGCAAATGCATGGAGACAGGAAGTGGAACAGAGGTTACCGGAGACTGAGGGGAGGAAGACAGGAGAGAGGTCAGTGTTTAATGGGTCCGGAGTTTCAGCATGGGCTGATGAAACACTTCTACACAAGCAGTAAAGATTGAGCAACATTGTCAATGTGCTCTCTTGCCACTGAACTGTAAACTTAAAAACAGTTAAAATGCTGACTTGCATGGTAGGCGCATTGTACGATGATAAAATTTTTTTTTTTTTTAATAAAGTTGAATTCCCATCAACTTTGACTCTGGAGCCTCTTACCACTCTGAGGAATGAGGATGTGTCTCAGGCATGAAAGATGAGCTGGAAATGCCTTTAGCCTTCTCAGAGCAGCCATTTCATCAACCGAGATTTCTGGATGCCCTCGAGGGATACTTGAAAGGAGCCTCCAGAATTTGGTGGCCCAACACCCTCCCTTTGCAAATGCGGAGGAGGAAAAATAACTCAAGGAAGCATCTTCAGGGTAAATAAATCCTTAATGCTATAAATAAACGAAGTGTGGCATTTTCTCTTTTAGGATAAAGTCTGCTTTTCTCTGTAAATCTCATTTTTAATTTGCTTGTCATTTTCATGTTTATCTCTAGGTCAAGGACACTATCGATCCCGGACTAGGTCTCTAGTTAAGATGGTTCTGAGGCTGTAGTTTAAACCTCCTTCCCAACATATTCTTGTCGGTAGCCACTACCAGTTCATTAGAGTTGGCATGAAAGATGAAATCTATTTATTAGCCATGGCTGTTACAATGCGCTTTATTGTGATATGGGGACAGGGGCACTGAATCTGAAGTCCAGTGACCCGAATTTAATCTAGACTCATGCCATGACCTAGGAAATCATTAAACCTCTTGGTTCTTCAATTTGCTTTATCTGTAAATAACACGATCTGAGGAGATAAACCCAAAAATGCTTCCTAGCTTCTGTGATTCTGAATTCTCTGATTATGTATTAATTTTTGTTTGTGCTTTGAAAGTGAGGAAGTGACCTAAAAACTTGAAATGATCATGCAGTGATCACTTCCATTATGTGTTCTATGCCTATGTAAAATTAGCCTCGGAGGGTGGAGTGTGGTAGATGCCCTGTTGTCTTCTCCTGTTCTCCGTTCCAGAGTGAAGGACTTCACTCTGCCCACTGCTGGGCATTTGCCTGCAGAAAGCTGCATCGGCAGCCCCTCTCAGGGAGTTGCTCTTGGCTGAAAGCCACTTTCCCTGAGCCCCCTGTCTTCCCAGGGGTGGCCCATACCCAGCAACTGATCCATCTCAGGGTATAAAGATCCAGCCCCTCTACCCCAGCTCTGGATAATGCTGAAAGGTTCTACCAGCTTTGGAGCTCCCGATCGGTTGGTTGAGACCTTGGATGAAACTCAGTTATTATCCAGTTTCTCACCAGAGCTGTAGAAGTCCTACATGTTGACTGCCACCCCTCCCCACCCAACCCCATGCAGAGTCTGTGTCTCAGGTAACAGCTGATCATTCTTTGGACTCTCCCACTGACATGATGAGGTAGACAGTATTATTAAGAATCTTGTGAAGGGAAATTTCCACAGTCACCCTACTGGAAAATGGTAGAACCAAGGCTTAAACCCAGGCATCCCAACTTTGGCATTCCGGTTCTAAGTTACTATATTTCCTCCCCTAGATTTCTCATTCATTTTTCAGATTCTATTCACATTTATTCAAATGTACATTGAAAAAATCATTGCTTAGATGCATGCCTGTTTTCCAGGTATCTCTAATATCTTCACATTAGTCTGCAGAGGTGAATGCGAACTTTGAAATAGACCCCAATAAAATGACTTCCAAAATAAATCACCCCAGATGTGGAACCAAAGAGACAATCCAGCAGTCCTAAATCCAGCCCTTCCCAAATTCATAGGAAGGTAGCAAAGAAGAAAAAGGAAATCCTATTTGACATTCTGCTGGCTAAGAGGACTGAGGAAAGAAAATCCTCCAGTGGGGCCCCTGTGGGATTGTGCAGAGCAGAGAGTTTGCTCCATCTACACCTAAATGATTCTCTGGGGTTCCTACCTCTATTGGGGCAATGGTCAAGTAAGGACTGTGGGCATTCCCAGGTGAGTCCCAACAGTCCACGAACCTTCTCTCCCACCATGCCTGCCTATGCCAACCTCTGAGCCACTTTCAGAGACTATCAGCTACAGAGACTTCCTGTTCTGGGGGCGGGGACATAAATCTGGTTATCCCCATAAAGCTGGGGATCCCATCACAGATGGCTGTGTAGACCATGTAGTGACAGTAGACAGTGGGTTTTAGGGAAACAGGCCTCACTTGTCTTAACAGTCAAACAGGGGTAGTGTTTGTTCTTCCTTCCCATAAAGCAGTTGGGAAAAACAAATGTGGTAAAAGCAGTAGCATTGCTTGGAGGTTACAAGTAAAGTTTCCAAAACACAATGTTACCATCTCTGGAAACCCCAGCAGGTGACTCTCTTACTTATATCACTAAACAGCTTCACATGTTTCTTTTATGAGGTTTGGCTGTGGACATAGACGGGCTCAATAGTTCTCTAACCCCTGACCCAAAGTCTTGGATGGGACATCAGTGGAACACACCCAGCTTGCAAACGAAATGGGTCTGGACTCTCGGAGTGTTGTGGTTGTTTTTAAAAATTGAATTAGTTAAATAAAAAATAAAATAAAATAAAATAAAATAAATTGACAATAGAAATCCAGATTTCCAGCTTTGTCCAAAAAAATTAGAAGTGTTGCTTCATTGTCAGTGCAACAATAAGCTGGTACAGGGCAGCAGCAGGCCCCTTAGATAGGGCATGGAAACTCCCGTCTGCCACAGTCCCTACCACGTCCTATATCCGCCCTCTCTCGGAGGCCAAGAATCCGTTGCAATGTATCATAATGCTTGCAAATCTATTCTGTCCCTTAAATTGCCTGCCCCCCTGAAGTCTTTTGAATCTGTCATCTCTTATTCTCAAAAAATACCAGATTAAAGTCCTGGCCAGTAGACCCAGAGGCATCCTTTCTTAGGTGAAACAGACTTGGGGGTAATCCCAGTGTTGTTCTCAGTTCAGATTCATTCCAGAAAGGGATTTCTGAGCCTGAAGGATCGATAAGCTATTTGCAGGTTTTACAACTTGGCTTTGAGACATCTTCAGATACATTTGAATTCACTGGTTATTTCTGCTAGTTGATAGTGCATTCTTTATAGCCTTCCCCTGAATGTCTTTGAACCCCGTGCTGTCACAGTATAATCTTTGGGGTCTTGCTCTGTTTCCACATTCCTACCGCTGCTGCTTATAATCTCCCGTCCTATCCATGGAACATTACTCACTGTCTCATCTCTTCTCCAGTTTATCTGCTTTGCTGAACACCAAGATCACCTTCCCAAAAAACCTCCAAATATAAACAGCTCTCTCCTCAACTTCTGCGCCCTTGCTGGTTCCTGTTTCCTCAAGGCATTCTGAGTTTCTTATGAAAGACCCTTCCCCATCTAACCCTAAACTGTTGCTGTGTCCCCATCATTACCACACACGGGGTTCCTCCCCGTTCTCCGCATACACCCTGGCCTGTCTGGGCAGGATGGTTGTCGTATCTTCTGCTCCCTCAGCCTGAAATTCACTGCTACTGTTCTCCGTTCATGGGATTTCAAAGACCAGTGCATTTTTTTTTTTTTTAATGTGGGAATGTGAATATTGTTTGTGTTGGGCCAAGTAAGGGAGAGTATAACTTACAATAATACCAGCTATTAGCACCTTGATTTTGTAAGAGAAAGACAAATGGCCGCACTCCCAAAGTAGAAAGGACAGCACTTCAAACCAAAGTTCCTTTAAACTGACTAAATCTAGCTTTTTGAAAATATACTACCTTTCCCCCCCGCACCAGTGAAAAATGAATCACCAGCATCTGTCCTGGGCTTGCTTTTGAGACCCACTTCCCCACCTATCTTTTCCTTTCTAGAAAATTCCCATCCATCCTTTTTTTTTTTTTATGATTTTTTAAAAAAGATCATTTATTTATTTATTTGACAGACAGAGATCACAAGTAGGCAGAGAGGCAGGCAGAGAGGGAGGAGGAGGCAGGCTCCCCACTGAGCAGAGAGCCCGATGCGGGGCTCGATCCCATGACCCTGAGACCATGACCTGAGCCAAAGGCAGAGGCCGAACCCACTGAGCCACCCAGGTGTCCCCCCATCCATCCTTTAAGATAAAATCTGAATGTCGCTTCTTGAGTAGAGTCTAACCTGACCCGCCATCAGAGATGGTCTGTATCCCCTTGTTTCTCTCCTATTACAGTGTCATACGTGCTGACTTTCCATGGAAGTTTCTGGGCACCCATGGCACCACAAATCAGTAAAGTCCCTCAAAAGAGTTCTTAAACCTACTCTGTTCTCCCGGCTTTCCATTCCCCGTGGCAGTGGTGCTCCGTCTCTCTACAACTTCTCTTTCTGCCATTCTAGGTACACTCCTACATCCCCATGACCCAAGACCATGCTGGAAGAGTTCAGCGAACTGGCTCTGTCCCCACTCATGGGACAAACATGCCTCAAGCAGGCCCTCAATCTAACCACTTCCACATCTACTTAAGGCCTTGTGGCCCTGAGAAGACTGGTAAACTGAGATAGGGCAGAGAGAAGTCATCTTTGCCTGCCATCCTTACACACACACACACTTACACACACACGCATCTACACAACTTTAAACTATGAAACATGAATGAGTAAGTCCTGCAGGCAGTATTGACAGCATCTGTGAGATGCCACTGTTCAGGGCTTGGGGATATCCCTGGTACTTTTCCATTTGATACATTTCTTATTTGTATAACCACAGTCTTCATCTTCCCATTTTTTAGACATTAGGGCCACTTCCCTGGGGGAACCCAGTCATTACGAAAGATATGATGGTGAAATATGGATGAAAATCATGCTCTCTTTTAAGCCCACACCAAAGGTAGGGGCTTTAACAGTGGAATGGACTGGACTCTGAGGGACTTGCCACATGGGCTCAGTGTGCATGGGCTTCTGTCCCCTGCACTCATGGCTTATTCCCGTGACCCCTCTGGCCAGCCTCCAGGCCCTGGCTGTCTGTCTAGATTCAGAAGCCAGACAGAAGAGGCCTCGTGTTAGCACTGGCCCAGGGATCTTAGAAATCACCACAACGATTGTACCCTAAAGTTCCTAGAAACTGTCTACCCTTTAGCCAGACCTGCTGTGGGTGCGATCTCATGCCAGCGACACACACCAAGGAAGCCACAGCTTGGCTAATGAGCGATGAAATTCTGGGGAAAAAGTCAGGCCCTCTTTGCCTTGAGTGGTAGCTCGTGTCAGGATTGCAGGGGCCGTGGAAGAGCCAAAAAGGGCTTTCCTGTGCCTCTGCTTTCTCAAGTATCCCATCTCTCTACCTCCCCCTCCCACAAAAAGGAAGATTTTTGTTGCCGCTGCTGTTTCTTTGCGTTAAAAGTGATTCCCATTGGGGGGGAAAAAGTGATTCCCATTGATGATTGGATCCCATAGCTCTGCCACAAAGGGGAGCCCTTTAAAGACCTGTGTTCCCTCTGGTTCTGTGGGCTGCCGAAATGGGGAGGACATTGTCCCCACCTGGTCTAGGAAGAGAACTAGCATTCTGTGTTGAGCCACTGATACTTTTGGATTAAAAAAAAAAAAAAAAAAAAATATATATATATATATATATATATATATATATATATATATATATATATATATATCGAAGATACTGGCAAAGTTCCTGTGTTCTACTCTTTTATTTTCTTCTTTTTTAAAAGTTGTAGTTCCAGGGTGGCTCAGCCGGTTAAGCGGCTGCCTTCAGCTCAGGTCATGATCCCAGCGTCCTGGGATCGAGTCCCACATCGGGCTCCTTGCTCAGCAGGGAGCCTGCTTCCCCCTCTGCCTGCCTCTTTGCCTACTTGTGCTCGCTCTCGCTCCTCTCTCTCTCTGACAAGTAAATAAATAAAATCTTAAAAAAAAAAAAGTTGTAGTTCCAGTATAGTCAGCATACAGTGCTCTAGTAGTTTCAAGTGTACAATACAGTGATTCACCAATTCTGTACATTACCCAGGGCTCATCAGGAGAAGTGTACTCAATCCCCTTCACCCATTTCTCACACACACACACACCCACCTCCCCTCTGGTAGGTATCAGCTTATTCTCTGTAGTTAAGATCTGTTTTTTTGCTGGTCTCTTTTTTGTTTGTTTGACTTCTTAAATTCTGTGTAGGAGAGAAATCTTACGGCATTTGTCTTTCTCCTATTTATTTCGCTTAGCATTCTGCTTTCTAGCTCTACCCATGTGGTAAATGACAAAATTTCATTCTTTTTTATGGCTTAGTTTGAACACACATTGAACACTTCACTGAAAACACACACAAGCACGTGCGCGCGCGCACACACACACACACACATACACACACGCCACACCTTTATCCATTCATTTATTGATAGACCCTTGTAGAGCTTCCGTAATTTGGCTATTGTAAATAATACTGCAATAAACATAGGGCAGCATATATCTTTTTGAATTCATGTTTTTATATTCTTTGGGTAAATACCCAATAGTGGAATTACTGGATCATGTGGTAATTCTGTTTTTAAGTTTTTGAGGAAACTCCCTACTGTTTTCCATGGTGGTTGGACCAGGTTGTGCTCCCACCAACAATGTGAGAGAGTTCCTTTTTCTCCACATCCTCACCAACACCTGTTGTTTTGTGTTTTTTGTTTTGGCCATTCTGACAGGTGTGAGATAATGTGGTTTTGATTTGCATTTCCCTGATGATGAGTAATGTTGAGCATCTTTTCATGCATCTGTTGGCCATCTGCATGTCTTCTTTGGAGAAATGACTGTTCTTGTCTTCTGCCCAGTTGTTAGTTGGATTTTTTGGGGGGAGTGTTAAGCTGTATAAGTTCTTTATATATTTTGGATACTAACCTGTATTAGATATGTCATTGTAAATATCTTCTCCCATTCAGTGAATTGCCTTTTGTTTTGTTAATTATGTCCTTTGCTGTACAGAAGCTTTTAATTTTGATGTAGTTTCAGTAGTTCATTTTTGTTTGCCTTGCCTCAGGAGACCTATCTAGAAAAAAGTTGCTATGGGCCATGTCAAAGAAGTTACTCTCTGTGCTCTCTTCTAGGATTTTTATCATTGCAGATCTCACATTGAGGTCTTTAATCCATTTTGAGTTTATTTTTGTGAATGCTGTAAGAAAGTGTTTTATTCATTTGCATGTAGCCGACCAGGTTTCCTGACACCATTTGTTGAAGAGACTTTTCCCCATTGTATATATTCTTTCCTCCTTTGTTGAAGCTCAATTGACTATATAATCGTGGCTTTATTTCTGGGTTTTCTATTCTGTTCCATTGATCTATGAGTCTTTTTTTTTTTTTTTAAGATTTTATTTGACAGAGATCACAAGTTAGCAGAGAGGCAGGCAGAGAGAGAGGGGGAAGCAGGCTCCCTGCTGAGCAGAGAGCCTGATGCGGGGCTCGATCCCAGGACCCTGAGACCATGACCCAAAGACAGAGGCTTAACCCATTGAGTCACCCAGGCACCCCGAGTCTATTTTTTATTACTGTTTTGATGACTACAGTAGTGTATCTTGAAATCTGGGAATATCATCCCTCCAGTTTTATTCTTTCTCAAGATTGATTTGGCTATCCAGGGCCTTTGGGGGTTCCACACAAATTTTAAAATTATTTGTTACAGTCCTGTGAAAACTTCTGTTGGTATTTTGATACAGATTGCATTAAATCTGTCAGTTGCTTTGGGTAGTACGGATATGTGTTCTCCCAATCACGGAGCATAGGAAATCTTTCCATTTCTTTGTGTCACCTTTAATTTCTTTCATCTATGTTTTATAGTTTTCAGAGTATAAGCCTTTTTTGGCTAAGTTTATTCCTTGATATTTTATTCTTTTTCGTGCAACTGTACATGGGATTTTTTTCTTTTTTAAAAAGATTTATCTATTCAGGGTGCCTGGGTGGCTCAATTGGTTAAGTGTTTGCCTTCAGCTCAGGTCATGATCCCAGGGTCCTGGGATCAAGTCCTACATCAGGCTCCTTGTTCAACAGGGAGCCTACTTTCTCCCTTTGTCTGCTGTTCCCCCTGCTTTTATGCTCTCGCTTGCTGTTTCTTTCTCTGACAAATAAATAAAATCCTAAAAAAAAAAAAAGGGGATTTATTTTAGAGAGAGAGTACACACATGTGTGAGCCAAGGGAGGGGAAAAGGCAGAGGGAGAGAATCTTCAAGCAGACTCCTCACTGACCACAGTGCCCAACATGGACCTTGATCCCAGGACCCTGAGTTCTTGACCTGAGCCCAAATTAAGTTATATGCTTAACCAGCTAAGCCACCCAGGGGCCCTGGGGATCGTTTTCTTAATTTCACTTTCTGTTGCTTCATTATTAGTGTATAGGAATGCAGTGGATTTCTGTGCATTGATTTTGTATCCTGTGACCTAACTTAATTTATTTATCAATTCATTTTGGTGGAGTCATTAGGGTTTTCTATATACAGTATCATGTCATCTATAAATAGTGAAAGTTTTTCTTCTTCCTTACCAATTTGGATGCCTTTTATTTCTTTTTCTTGCCTAATGGCAGTACATTTTATTTTCATGTGTTTACTTTTGCATTTGTACTTCATTAGAAAAGGCTTTGAAGTGACATAACAGCATTTATAGTTTTGGGGTTTGGTTTCACTTACTAAAATTTATAAATTTTGCCTTTCCAAAATGTATACATTAATAAGATTTTTTAAAAAGAGAGAAGGAAGGAGAGAAATCAGAAAAAAGGGAAAATAAAAATAGATGAGAAAACCAAAGAGAAAATTCATGCCCCGAACATCTGTGTGGTGAGGTCCTGCCCAGTTACGAAGGTTGGGTGGGACACTCTGCCTGGAGTTCCCAAATTGAAGAGAATCCCAAGCGGAAGACTTGCCTTATAAGTGATTCAGTGAGAGGACAAGGAGACAGTACTGCTTTATGATTCTAACCATTTTAAAGCAGTATCAACTGATAGTTCATACCGTGTGTTTGAATCACCTGCTGAAGGAAAGCTACCCATGTGCTAGAAATTTATATGAAACATGTGGGGCTTTTGTGTGTTACAGCAGCTATGGTACCCTAACAACCCTAGAGGAGAACTGATTGCACACATTGGGTTAATTTCCTTATGTTTGAGTGCAAGTTCCTTTGGAATGCTTCCTTGTTTTTTTTCCCCCCTTAATCCTCTATCCCCAGAGAGCCTAGCACTGAGCTATGCACCTAGCAAGCCTTCAGTAAATGCTGAGTGATTGATTTGATCTAAAGGGATGGATTGGAGCCCTTGTGGTTTGTTTTCAACAGCGCCCATCATACAATGATGTGCTATCCCGTCACTTTTTTTTTTTTAACATATAATGTGTTATTAGCCCCAGGGGTACAGGTCTGTGAATCGTCACGTTTACACACTTCACAGCACTCACCATAGCACATACCTTCCCCAGTGTCCATAACCCCACCCCCCTCTCCCTACCCCCCCACCTCCCCCCCCTCCTCCATCTGAGGGGCAACCCTCAGTTTGTTTTGTGAGATTAAGAGTCTCTTATGGTTTGTCTCCCTCCTGATCCCATCTTGTTTCATTTTTTCTTTTCCTACCCCCCAACCCCCCCACATTACATCTCCACTTCCTCATATCAGGGAGATCATATGATAGTTGTACCCAGTCACTTTTCATAAAGGTTCTTGCCCTTAAGGAATTTGAGACCCCACATATTCCTAGAGAGTGGAGATCCAAGGGGGAAAAAATAAAACTGGTATGTCCAAAAGTACACTTAGGATTTTACTGATACTCATCTCAAAGAGATACTCATCTCTTTAATCCTGGAGGTTATTGAATGTAATGGCGGCTTAAGCAGATCTGAAACAGGACTGTGAGCTAGGAGGGGGCAGGAGAGGGTGGGGCGCGCAGGTCTAGCTCTGTGGCAAAGCCTCTTCCATTTCTTTGCCTTAAAACAATGTCAGTAGTTCCCAAGTGAAATTCTATGGATTAAGGCACATTGACTACCATTGGATTACATACGTATATATGTTCCCCATGTGATTTTTATGCACAACCAGATTTGGGAACTGTAGCATGAGGTAGGGTAGGTAGGTGAACTTAACTGGTGGGTCTGTCTTCTATAACACGGAAACACAGCTTTTCTTTCTTGACCTCAGGGGATAGAATTTGGAATGGGAAAGAGACAGAGGATTGAATAATCCATCTCTAATCGGAGGGAGGCAAAAATGTATGACAACAACCACAAAACACCTTTAGCTGGTCCAAAGATGAAATGGAAAAATAAACACGTTTTAAGGCAATTGGATAGAGGAAATATTTTCTTTGACAGGAGATGAGAGAATTCACCAAGTGTTATTAAACAAGGAGGTCAGAGTTCCCATTGCAGGGACTCAATAAATATTTGTTGATTATCTGACTGATGTGCTCATTCGAGCAAAGAAGGAATTTTGTTGCTGTTTTAAAGTTAGGATTTCTGGCTCTCCATTCAGGATAAAAATGTGCCTTGTGTTTCCCTAAGCAACCTCAACTATCTAGTCCACTACTCAAACAAACACCCAAAACGATTTAATGTATCCTTTGGCAACCAAAGATAGAACGCCCACTTAAGCTTCTTTCCAACAGATATTAATGATTATTTGGTTATTTTAGTTATTGAGAAATACTGGGTGATCCATGCTCTGTGTTTGACAAAGTGAGTTTGAATTCTGCCCCTGCTCCCCACCCCAGGAATTTCAGGGGGCACTTACCCTTTTGGGGGTGGCTCCTTTCCCTGCCCCCAGGTGTTTACCCTGCTGCTAAGTGAAACCCAAAGGATTTACTAAATAGAAAGGATCCCAGTTTTCTTCAAAAGTACAGAGATCAGAAGAACTATTGATTCTGGAATTGAGCAATTTCCAGTGGTACAAAGAATTGGCATATTATAGTCATTAGACTATGTCTTCTATTCAACACATTCCAAATTATTTTCTATTCAAGCATATTCAAAATGTATTTTTATCCAGTGTATTCAAAATGTTCATTCTTCGAAAAGTATCCCCCAATTACCCAGTGGCCCCCTCCCCGTCAGTTTTCCCACCTTTATTCTCAGGGCTTAGTGGCCACTTGGATGTAATTTGCTCCAAGCATGCATCCCCATTTCGTGTATATTGGGATTATGTAAATTTTAAATAATGCTCCTTAGAAGAGTCCTAAGATATTTCTGAATGGGCAACACTTAACATACTGCAAATTCCTCCAAATTGGTATGATTTGTGCAGAATGGCATAACAGGGCCAGAGCACCAACTTAGTGACATTTAAACCACTTTCCGTCCTGTGTCTGGCAGCCGCTTACTTTAGCGGCAAACAGAAACCTGTATAAGCCTTGGTCACAGTCATGGCGAGCCTTAGTGGGACTCTGGAGCAGAGGCTGTTGTGATTTTGGTGATGATAGTGCTGTTATTTTAACACGCATTGTTTAAATAGTTTGACATCTTTTCTATCCATGATCGTAGCATCTAAACTTCTAAAAAAGTAGTGGTGTTGCAAATGTGCCCTTGAAATGAGGTCAGACACAGTGGATTAAAAAGGCCTGGCAGTGGCCTTGACCTTCGGCCCTATTGATTTCAGGGAAAGACAGCTAAACAAAAAGGATGTTGCTAGGACTTTTTTTTTTTAATTAATTTTTTATTATAATCATATAATATATTTTTATCCCCAGGGTACAGGTCTGTGAATCGCCAGGTTTACACACTTCACAGCACTCACCATATGTTGCTAGGACTTTTTAAAAAAGCATCACTAAAGCAAAATTTTGCTGCTATCATTATGGATCTGTATGCTCTGAGAACACATGTCCCAGCCCATTTTGTGATTTTTAACTATAAGAAAATTATACTTGAATTAAGTGAATGCTGCATGATGTAGTTCTTAAGGAATGCTGTTGTCTTGTGAATATCCTGTAGGCTCCCTCTCAGTGCAAGAGGAAGCAGAGACCATCTGTTATTTCTATAGTCCACACTCCAACCACCTAATAACAATCATAATGGTGACATTGTTCTAGAACTTCAGTGTTTACAAAACAATGGTCTCAACTCACCCCCAGGATGACGCTGGGAGGTGAGTTTTCTTATTTTTCCCATTTTACATATTGGGCCCTCCCCAGATGTGTAGAAATGTTCACTAATTGGCTCATATCATCCAGCAAGGAGTGGCCCATAAGAAAGCTTCCAGACTGACCAAGGAACCAGGAACCTATGGGCAACCAAATGGACTTGCAACATTTCCCTCAAATCTCAAGTGCTAAGTGCTCTGGATAGAGGCATGTTCTGGTGGCAGGGAAGATGGAAACTTCTCTGTTAGGTCACAGGGTAAGGAAAGACCAAAGACCAAAGAAAGAGGAAAAACATTCCAGATTGATAGGTGGCAGTTTTAATGATAGGTGGCAGTTTTAATGAGCAAGGGAACTTCTTTACAAGGACTATCTTGGGTGGTCACAGGAAGAGTAGTTCTCCATACCTGGCTTCCAGGTCTAAAAGTTTCTAGAGAGGCTATGTTCTTGGGGAAATTGCTAGCATGGGGAGGGCAAGCCGACCAGGGTAGGGGGTGAGGAGCCTCTGATAGCTTGAGTTCAGCTTATGGGTCAAACCAGTCATCACATCCTCTCTGTGACCTCCTCCAACACTGCCCCTGTGTCCCTCCTGCAATATCTGAGGCTGTGGCCTTCTGTCTGTTTCCTTGGGGAATTCCTTAGTTAGGAAAGCAGTTTCATTTGGGGTTGGCTGGTGATCAAGAAGTGTCCCTTGTGTGCATTGAAGTGTTTAGTGCAAGGAAAAGCATCTCTGTGGAGATCATAAGGGGAGAAGGGTCACAAGCCACATTACAGCAGAACTGTCATAGCTGTGGGTCCCAGGGAGAATGGCAGAAAAAGTCAGGGGATAGCACTCTGTTTCTCTTCCTAACTAATCCTGAGATCTTGGACAGGGCTTTAACCTCCCTGGGCTTTAATTTCCTCATTTGCAGAAGAATAACACTTGTCTGAGCTACCTTAGAAGATTGTTGTGAACAGATGGGAAACTTTTCTTTCTAGAGCATGCCCCCCAAGGCAGAAAAGACTCAGAGACTGAATGGCAGCAGGCAGGCTAGACGCCTTTGCCTCCCGGCCAACACCTCCACCCATCCAGCCCTCCACAAGCTCGCTGGTGCGCAAAGGCAGTATTTTGTTGTTTATTTTGAAAAATGAACTCAGCCCTTGGGATTCAGAGAACAAATAACAAATGTGATAGCTGGTTAAAGAAACCAAAATACTTATTGATAAACATACTTTCTTCGTTTTTACAGATAGGAAATTAGGTCTCCTTCTGGTCTATACAATCTATAAAATTATCCAGGTATAAGGACTGAAATCAATTCAAAAGACTTTATTTCAGGAATGTCTAGAATCAGTAATTTAGATGCATTCATGAGGAATCATCTCTCCTTGCCCTGAAATATGCATAGGGTAGCGTTGGGTAGGAGACTTGTCCTCCCCTGGGGAAGGAGCTGGACAAAGGCAAAGCATCCCTTGTCCTCTCCCCAGGCCACTTTCGTGCCTGCCCCCTCTTCCACAGTGTCTCTAGTGTGCATGGAACTTCGTACGTTAATATGTTTGGAGCAATGGTTATACACAGTGGGATTTGCTCCAGGAAAGGAGAGCAATAAGTTTTAGCTTGTGGTCAATTGATTCAGGCTGCCTGGGACGCCATGTTGAAAGAGTCTCAGGCAAGTTCTGGTCCAGGGCAGAGAGTCAAGAGCACCCCCCACGTAGCGGCATCCCTTCTCTCTGGCCTCGAGCTCCCTTGACATTGTCCTGGCTGGTGATCTTTCACAACCAAGCTTCTTCTCTGTTTTGGTCTAGACACACCAGAATTGCAAGCACATAGAGACCACTCTCAGAGAGAGAGAGACAGAGAGGTTTGTCAGAGAGGACTTGACCTAGGTGGTTATGGAAACTGAAAACTTTGCCTGAGAATTGGGGGCCATTTGTGTAAACCTTGGTCTGAGTCCAAAGACCCAAGAACCAGGAGTACCAGTGTGTGAGGGCAGAAGCTGGGTGTCCCTGTTCAATGAGAGTGAGGGAGACCATTTGCCCTTCCTCTACCTTTCTGTTCTATGAGAGCCTCAACAAGTTGGATGATGCCTTATGGGGGCCAATCTTCTTTACTCAGTCTAGCTGGTCAAGTGCTAATGTCCTCTGGAGTCACACTTGTAGACACGCTCAGAAGCCTGCCGTCTGGGCATTCCTAAGTCTAGTCAAGTTGACATATACAGTTCACCACCACGGCCTGTGTTTGTGTATTGAGCACAATGGCCTTCCATCTTATTCATCATATAAATTAATTGTGTAAATGTGGAGGTCACAGAATCCTCAAATTGCCGGCGATCTACTAAAGTTCTAGATGCCCCCTCTCCGCACCATACACACATTTAGCACTTTCAGTACTCAGCATTCTGAGGTTAAGAGAGGAGACTAAGTGAGGTCACTTGACTTGCCTGGGGCCACCAAGCTAATTGGTAGAAGAGCCAGACTCAAACCATTTCTCTGCACCTCTCTGTCTTAGGATGTGCCTTGCATGAGCTATTTCCTTTTCATATGGGACAGACCATGAGGATTGGAACCTTGGGACTAAGTGTACCTACCAGAAGGGGACAGGGAGCTGGCCAACACACTGAGAGCGCTTTGCTAAGAGCAGGTGCAGTCTCGCGAACAATGAGGTTTCTGAAAGTTGTGGCTACACAGCAGCTGTTGGGACCCAAGGACAAGTTGGGAACAGGTGATGCTGGGAGATCTTGAGGCCAGATGGTGTTCGGTGCCCTGATGGCAGCGAGCAGGTCCCAGGTAGTGGACCGTTTTCAGGCACAGGTGTCCTGTCTCTGGTAGGACTTCTGGCACTAGACACTCAGAAACTCAGTCCCACAGGGACTGACGTGGTTGACAAGAAACAAACATGGATATTCAAACTTAAGACACAGGGCAGGAACCCAAAGATCCGGTGAAAGATGGGGTTCATTTTAGGGAGTAAAGAAAGAGCATACAAGGCAGGAGCCAGAAAAGAGGGTCAGTGTTGGGATAAACCCACTGGGCTGTGGACAGACCTGGCCCCAGAGGCCAGACTGAAGTTGAGTCTGCAGATTTGGGGTGTTTAAAGAGGATAGTACAGGGACAAAGGTGAGGGCTGCTGACCAGGCAGAATGTTGCCTTGACTTTGAGCCCAGTGCTCTTTTCTATTAAATATTTATCTGTTAGCAATTCTGCAGAGCTGGAGACTTTTCACCCTTGTACCTAAAAACCGCAAATGAAAGAAAGAGTAAAGAGATGAGCTTCAGACTTGCTCCTGCTAGTTTGGGAAAAGTAGTTGTATTTACCCAGATTTGGTGATTACATATTGGACAGCTCGAGCAAAGGAAGGTCATCGCCCTCAGATAGATACTTCCATGGCCAAGCTTCAAGTTCCGCACAAATCACAGGAAAATGGGTACTTTAAGAATGTATGAAAAGCTGGGCATAAAATGTGAGGATTTAACCAGATGATTGTCGTGTACGCTTGTTGTGCAGGAAGAGGTTGAATCGAGACCCATATCTGAGGCAAGATGGAGGAGGGAGAAGAAAACTGGTCTTGGGATCAGAAGACCTGGGTTTTGAGCAGGATTCTGTCCTTGTAATTGCTCCAAGCAATGTCCTCATCTATGACCTGGGGCCAAAACCCCAGAAAGGGATAAGGATTAAATGGAGTCTTGGCTTTGCAAATGCACTGAAGGAAGCTGCAGAGAATCACTGCCCTGTAATGAAAGCCCACAATCCCTTCCTTCTTTCTCAGAGTACTCCACTTGATTTGGCCTGTGTAGACCGGGCCTTGTGACTAATTTTACTGTTCCAGAAACACTTCATCACCTATGTCCAATCTCGCTTGCTCTCTCAAAGCACCAGAAAAAGTCTAAAATTCCTCTCACTACTCTTGGACCCCAAACTATTGGGATCAAGTCATAACAAACTAGGATTGAGGGAAGTTGTTGTGAGATTCAAGAGAAGAGAATGAATGACCTTCACATGGACTCCCCATAACTCCATTGTGATTCCCCCATAAGGACTCTCTCTCTCTAGTTCTCCTGGGGACTCATCGGCTGATGACCACCCCTGTGGGTCAGGTAGTTCAAGCTGGACTCCCTTCTGAAAGTTGTCGGAACATTGCCTTCCAACAGGCAAGGAACTGACTTATTAACACTGGTGTGGTCCAGCCCAGGAATTGGAGAAGGTCCCGGTGGGCCCTTTCAGAGAAGATGGTATTTATTTCCTGGGCAGGTCTATATATCTGGCACTGGGCTATCTGCTATATATATCTATATATATATATATATATATAGATATATATATATATTCTCACAAAAACCTTGGAGGAAGGATATGTTATTGCAGAAGTGAGTAAGAGGAGGATGGTAGAAGCTCAGTGTCTTGGGTAACGTTGCCAGCCAGCAGGTAGCAGAGCAGAATTCAAGCCCAGGTTGTCCTGACAGCAAAGCCCATGCTGTTTACTTGATGCCATGCAGCCCCCTTCTCAGAGAAGTGCTAATGAACTTGGCTCAGGGTGGGTAGGGCTTTGAGCTGGAGCAGAAGAATCAAAGCCCATTAGATAAAAGTCAAGAGTCCAGTGCTGACAACTTAGACCCTTCCTCTCCTCCTTCTTGCTCCTTTCCCAGTCTGGGAGATCCTTAGGTCATGGGAGCTTGGACTTGATCTGGCGATGCATCCAAAGAGTGAGGCTCTGGAGACCAAACAAATAAATGAGAGTTGTGAATATCATCCCATAAGGAGTCACTGAATGCGCACCACGTGCTCGAGGCAGACAGCCTGCATCTTCACTTGGGAGCAATATATTCACCCCACATTGTTCAATGACAGTCAGGACTACATGTAACCAGGATGAGAAGGAGGGCTCGAGGTAGCTGGGGCTCAGTCTGTGGTTGAGATCAGAGGAGATGGTGCGGATAAAGGGAAAGGCTCCCACAAGGCACCAGGGACCCATCCATCTTCATCCTAGGCAATCTCTGGCTCAGAGTAAATGTTTGTTGAATGACTGAAAACTGAAGGGTGGTTGAGTAGACTTTCCGGGAAAGAGGAAAAATACCAAAGAACTCTTAGAAGCAGGAGTCAGTGGGAGGAGGGGAGGCAAACACTATGGTTCATTTGGGGAGAGGAGCAGAGATACCATTGGTAGCTGTGCCATACTGACATGTGCCAGGCTCTGGACATCTAAGAAGGTCCCTACAGGCCTGTCTTCCAAGCAAAGCACTCTGGCATCTCCCCTTGGGGGTCTAATAACCAGCTTGAACTGAACTTGTTACCTTGTAGTTGACAGGAAGTCTATCCTTCCATTTTCTCAGGCCCCAACCTTGGAGCCATTCTTGACTCTCCCCTTTCTCTCACCAACAACACCCAACACAGTAGGAAAGAAGATTGCCTCTTCCTCCACACTCAGTCTAGATTCTAGAATGCAAGCCCTTTTGCCACTCATCTTTCATTGTTCTGGGGTGTTCTCAGAGATCTAGACATCTGGGGAAGGCAAGAGGGGAGAACATGTGATTCATTGGAGACCATGAAAATGTTTTCAAAATAACTATTCATTCTCAGACCCAATTAAAAACTCGTATATTCCCCTTAGCTGGCTTTTCCTCAGCATTTATTTCTAGCCTGGCCTGATGTCACTGGAGATAAAATGAATGAAGAGATGAGTCAGTGATTGAGTAGGGTGACGGGGCCTCCGGGGTAACTACTAAATTAAGCTAACTGTAGCCTCTTAAGTTCAATGTAAAAGCAGGAATTGAGGTAAAAAAAATACCATGGAAAGGAAGAGGCCAGGAGGAAGATAATTTTTGGTCTGTCTTAGAGAATAGATTTGTGCCAAGGGGCCCAAAATAATTCATAATTGGCAGGCTTCTTGTCAGCCCTGCTACTTTTGTCCCAGTAGAATTACACGTCAGTTGTGTAAACTGCTATAAATAATTATCGCTTTTGCAAAAAATTATATCCAGACAAAAGAGCTGGTGTCCTATGGGAGCTATGTCTCAGAAATAGCCAGATTTGGAACAAGATTAACAGCCTCCAAAACCTGCACCACAGCGTGCAATCACTTAAGTGTTTCGACAGCACAAACGTGGGCACCCTTCTTCCCCCCACGGTGTCTGTGGTGGGGGAGCACTTGAGTCTGGACAAGTCACAGCTGTGTTTAAGCTGGAAATGACAGTCTTATGAAGCAATCTACGCCACCTCCCACTCAACTCAGGAAATTAGAATACGACCGAATGAAAGGACTTTGTAACCAATTCATTCAACATATCCTATGAGAACATTCTACTTCTCAGGGGCTAGACCCTAGGGTTAAAAGAGAAATACCATTCCTGCTTTACAAAACTTATAGTTTCAGATAAAATACCTGGAAAATATTATAAGAACTGTGAAGGCTTGAGAGATAGTAGGGAAAGCCCCTTTTGAAAAGGGGAAAATAAGATCTAACATATGAAGAAGAGCTGGCATTGGGAGGGCTAAGAGCAAGGCCATTCCAAACAGAGGGAACAGCATGTACAAAGGTCCTGAGAGGGGAAAATGACATGCCTGCTATTGAAGTGGAGGGAAATATAGAGATACAAATCTGCAAATCAGACAGAGAATTATGAATCTACAGATAGCAATTTGCCAGACACCATTATTTTATATTTTCTGAAATTCAGACAGTCTTACTACCTTCTCTAAAGTCTCACAGCAAGTCAAGGCAAGGACCTAGAATTCTGGACTATTCTATACTACCAAACCCTCTTGACAACCAAAGAGAACAATTTGACTTTGCTCATTTTTGTTCTTCCAAGATAGTAGTAGCTCTATGTGTTGTACAACAAGCAATTTGCAGGTTTGGAAGAGAGAGAAGAGGTCATTTTACGTCATTGCTTTTACTCTTTCATTCTTTTACTTACTTATTCAGCAGGTTGAGGATGTCCTCCGGGAAGCGCATGAGCCCACAGCTTTGCTATTTTGGTGGCCATTGCACTTTGTTATGCTGTTCTTATGTCCTGTGGGCTATCTGTAGCCTCTTCTAGACCCAGAGCTCCCTGAAGAAGTCAGAATCTATTCTGCCTCAGCACTTAGCCCGGCACATAAAAGGTGCTCAATTAATACTGGTGGAAAACTGAATGAAAACCTGAATGGATGGCTGAATAAATGAAGGTTGAATATCCTCCACTCTTAATTGGAAAATTCACCTGTGAGAACATAGGTGTGTTCACGCTTGCCCAGTCTTATCTTCAAACACCACCAATAGGGAGTTTATATATCATTAAATGCTTATCTACCATAAGACCATAAAGACCATTGAAATCCAGGAGTCAACTTTACAGTGATTGTGGTATTCAATATTTTCTTAATCTTATTTCTCATTGTTTCCAATAGGTAACATATAGGCATGATTCCAAAGTCAAAGCAATGTCACAATGGGTACTTTGTGAAGTCTTACTTCCACCTGTCCCAGGCTACTCTGTTCCCCATGCCCCATCTCCTCCCCACACCCCCACTAGGTAGGTTGGGTTGGGTAGAGTGACCCTATAGACTGGTTTGTCTAGGTTGTATCTACTATCTTGGTATAAATATTAACGGTGATCCCTTTCCCTCTCAGAACTATTCCATTTAGACAAAAAATAATATGATTACCCTATCTATAACTACTTTCACTACTTCCTTCAAACGCCTCTTTATGCAGAATTAAGCAAATAAGAATATATATTCCTATTTTTCCCTTATTTTCAGCATCTTGCTTTTCTCCTTAATTTGGAGACTTCTCTATAACAGGAATAGAGGGGGGTCTACTCCTTCCTTTTTTCCTTCCTTCCTTCCTCCCCTCCATCCCTCCCTCCCTCCCTCCCTCTCTTTCTGATTTATTTAGCAGCTGCATGGCTTCCATTGTTTGGATGAGTATGACCTATTTAACCACTCTGCTGCTGATGGGCAATTGGGTTATTCCGGTTGTTTGCTGTTACAATAAATGGGGCAAGGCTGTTAACATTTAAGTGTGCGAAGTTGTGTCTAGAGGATTACTGAGTCAAATGGCACACGCATCTGTAATTTTGATAGGTCTGCTAAATTTCCTTCCACTGGGGTTGTGGCATTCTGCAGTCCTAAAGCAAGGTATGAGAGATCCTGTTTTCCTATAACCCTGTTCTTAAATAACTCACCGATTACAGAACTTGATCCAAAATTAGCAGTTGTGTTCTCGAGGGGAATACTGTTGGTTTATCTCTTCCCCAGAACCTGACTGTCTCCCTAGAACTGCCAAAGAAGTGCTAGCATATTAATATTTTCTTCTAATAAATGGTTTTTTAAATTCCTTAAATCAAATACCTTCATGAATAATAAGAACTTTCAGTATTTTCCCATTTTTTTCTCAATAATTAATAGTTTCCTTTTTACTAAATCTTGTGATAAAATGGTTGCTATCCAGTGGTGCTTTTTTAGTCTGATACACAAATTTTTAAGAACTATGGAAGGCTATTCTGTCAATAAATATGTTGCGGTGGGGGGAGAGTAATGAGGTATGTAGTATTTAGGAAGTACTTACCTATCATCACATTTTTAGATCCTTTGGACTATTGAGATAAATTGAGTTAGTTGCCCACATCTACCATTAGAGTGGCCTTGCTAGAATAAAGGAAATTTGGCCCATTGGAAGTTAGAAATCAGACCATGTTCTATAACTCATGACTGAAGGGTTTCTCAGTCTGTGGTCCTCGGGCCACCTACTTTGAATCAGCTAAAGCACCTGTTAGAGGATAGAGCTTCTCCATACTCATCTTCTCACATGTCATCGTTCTGATCATTATCATTATTGTCCATAGTTATTGACCAAAAGCCATGGATAGAACACCAGACCTATGCTCTGTAGGAAACTCCTAGCTCCTCACACCCTGAATTCCAGAGAGTCTTTCTTTGTTCCTTTTTTTTTTCTTTTTTAACTATCTCATTATTTTTAAAAAGTATTTTATTACGAACATTTTCAAAAACAGGTGAAACCTAGAATAGTATAGTAAACTCCATGCGTCCGTGATCAGCTTGAACAATGACCAACTCGTAGCCAACTTGGCTTCATCTAGGTCCCCAATGAGGTCTCGCCATCCTTAGAAATCCCAGACATCCTATAGTTCATCTACACCTGCATTTTAGCATGTATGAGGAATGCTTGCCACTCCCACAGAGCAGCCGCCAATCGGAGAGGGGCTTTGAGAGGCACCGGGTGTGGACCGAAGGAGAGCATCTCAGAAAGGCGATGGCCTGGCTAGATGTCCAGGGTATCTCCTCTGGGCTGGCTATTAACCTCCAAGGAATTTGTACTAGGTGCATTCCGAGGTCCCTCCTGGCTCTAAGATGCAGGCTTTAGCCTGTGTCCTGAGGGGCTGTCCCTGCTGGGTTGTTGGAGGGTCCAATGGGGGACGTTCATGAGGCCAGTGCTGGGGAGAAGACATCGCATGGGGACGCCATTCAACACTGCTGGCGAAAGTGCATTTTTGTCGTAAGTGAAGTGCTTCCTTATGGTTTGAATGCTTTACCAGACTTTTTCCACCTTTCAGTAGGTTTTTTTTTTAATTTCAACAGCATTTTGCTCACATTTCCTTGCCCCATACAAGCAATTCATCCCAAAAAGCATTCACTCTTCTGCAATAGTCAATATGCTGCTTGAATTGGAAGTAGGTCTTTTTCTCCCTCTTTAAAGGAAAAGTAACAATTTCTGTTTTTACAGAGAAAACCCAAGCACTCCATGGACTGTGTGATAAAATGTCACTTTATGATTTTTGTAGCCAGGACAGGCTATCGTTGGTAATCCTCTAAAACCTCAAAAGCCTTCAACCCATTTTGCAACTGACCTAAGCAAGCCTGGGTGCCTGACAGTGGGGAAGCCAAAGCTCACAGCCCTTGACATCAGTAACAGAGACAGCGAGAATAAACCCCCAACCCAAATCGCAGGACTACGATGGAAGCCTTTTAATCATCTTAGAATTATAATGTTTCCTACTAAATGGTTAGAGGGGATGTTTGAAGAGTAGGCTCTTGGCCTGTCTTTGCCCCAGAAAGCAAAGGGCTTCTTGCTGCTGGAATTGCTTTTCATGAAGTTGTGAAGTTGGCAGTTTCACGTTCTCATTTCTCTGCAGGGTATTTTGTTTGTTTTGTTTGTTTGTTTGTTTGTTTTTGTTTTTCCTCCAATCCCTCCCCAACTTTTGCAAAAGTCTTGCATCATTAGGTGAACACTGTTTAAAAGAGGTACATATTTCCCCAGCCTAAAGACACTATTCTGCTGTCTTGCGACAGACCATTGTTTCAGTGCAAGCACCAAAGGGTTGGGAAACAGGGTCAGATTTCTCAGACTACCCCGCTCTTGCTGTGTGACCACCCAGATATCTGGGTCCCAAGACACTTGTGAAAGCCTGCTACCGGACAAGTCACCCTGGAAAAAAGCAGCAACGAGAGGTTGCATTTTTCCTGTTGGCATCTTTAACAGCTTGATAAACTGGACTTGAATAAAAATGTAAAAAACATAGGCAAAGAAATATAAATTTAAACCACAATAAGCTGCTTTTTCCACCCAAATAATTGACAAAGATTTCAAAGAATGGTAATGTCTAAGTTAACCATGGTGTAGGAAAAGGGGTCACTGATAGTGGGAGTGGGAATGTATGTTTTATGACAATTCTGAAGAACACTTTGGTAGTACATGGCAAAAATCCATTAAAAGCATATCACGTAATCTCTCTTCTAAGAATTTCTCTCTCAAGAAACAGCCAGACTGCAGCAACAGATGTTTATGGTAAGAAAAAAAATTCAATGTCCAAGAATATAGGTTGGGTTAAGTGAGTTACAAATTTATAAAATGGAAATCTCTGAAGTCAGAAAAAAATTGTAAGGTAGAGTTACATTTATTGGCATGGAAATATTTCACAATACATTTTTTTTTTCTTGTGCACAGATTTCTTGTCTGTTTCTGTCCTCCTCCTCTTTGCAAGGATGGGTGCTCCCATGAACTAGGGCTAATGGTCAGGCACTCCACCCCATTGTGATCTAAACAGACACTAGAATTCTAAGAGGGTGTGAATATTGTTACAGTACAAGGAAACCTACTGGTTCCTTTAATGGCATCACACTCAGTGGTCAGCACGGAGGTCAAATCTCTATTTGGGAAAAAGGAGCCGGTTGGGTGTGGTCCTGGCTCTTATTCTCAGGCACTCAGTCTTCCATCTTTGGAAGACTCTATCAGGGAATAGTTCCTCATCTGCTATTTTTCATGAAAAGGTCTTCATGGAAAAATGAAATAGTACAGCTGGAACTTAGAAATAAAATGACAAAATGCTAATTTACTGTAGAGGTAGGTAAAAAGGAAAGATGTCCCTTTTTAAAGTAAGACTTTGTTTATTTATTTATTTATTTGAATGAGACCAAAAGTGAGAGCGATCACAGAGGGAGAGGGAGAAGCAAACGGGCTTTGCTGCCGAGCAGGGAGCCCGATGTGGAGCTCGATCCCAGGACCCTGAGATCACGACCTGAGCCGAAGGCAGACACTCCACTGACTGAGCCACTCAGGTGCCCGAAGGATGCCCCTTTTTATTTAAAAGTCTTTGGGGAGGGGGGTGCGTGGGTGGTGGAGTTGGTTAAGCTTCTGATTTGGATTCAGCCCAGGTCCCGATCTCAGGGTCATGAGATCGAGCCCTGCCAGGGCTCCCTGCTCAGGGAAGAGTCCCTTTAAGACTCCCTTTGCCCCTCCCTCAGCCTCTCCCCACCTTAAACAAACAAACAAACAAACAAATAAATAAAAGCCTTTGAACCTAAATGGTGTATTACCTGCCAAGGGGGACAAATGGAGAGGAAGCATGTGAGGTGAGTGAAGACACTGCTTAACAACAGGGAGAAATTTGGTCTAAAGTCTCCCCAAACAACAGGAAGTTTATTTATAGATGTTCACATTTCCTCATTAAATAGACATTTACTCTGCACTCGTGTGACAGAGCTCCCAGTCAGCCCTGACGCCTGGATTTGGTAGGAGGACTAGAATGTGCCTCAGCTCTGTCCCAGGTGGGCAAGACCCTTTCCACGTCACCCCCAATGCCACCCTTCAATTACTTGTTCACAAATGTAAACTAATTTCTCTCACTGGTTGTTCCGGTGTCACATAGACGAAGCCTGTGCTCCACATGTTGGGGTGTCCTGGGGCTCAGTCCCGGGGCCCCTTCTTTCTGTGCCTTCTTTCCCTAGGTCATCTCACACAGTCTCCTGGCTTCAAATACTGTCCCGGTGGGATGACTCCAACCTGTGCTCTCCTGTCCCTACATTTCCCCGAGTTCCAGAACCACACTCACACCTGCCTGGTTGACAATCCCAGCTTGGACATCTAAGGCACTTCTCAGATCTCTCTGGGGACATTAGCCGGGGTCCACTCCGCCTGGCCAGCCCTGCGATGTCCTCCCTCAGCGTGGGAAGGGCAAGGAGAAGGAATCCGCCTTCCTCGGCTATTCAGGTCACCAAGTTGCTCATTGACTCAGTCACTTCTGCTCCTTCTTCCCTTTACCCGGAACTCGATGTTCTGCCAGAGTTATCCTTAACACCATAGCTATCTTCTCCTATGTGTGTTTTGGATTAGGGTTTCCTCCATTAATAGGATTCTATCTGCTTTTTATCATTTGTGACTTTTCTCAAAGTTTAAGCTTTCTGGTTGTGCTTCTTTTTTTAATCTCTCTTGGTTTAACTCATTCTTTTAATGTTTTAAGGTCTTTTGTTCTGGACGTTTTGGGTGGGCGGTAGAAACAGGCACTCAGTTTGCTGTGTCGATTCAGTATCTAGTCTTTCTTACAGATTCAGCATTGTACTGAATATAAGCCAATGTAGTAACTCAGTTATTTTTCTTAATTATCACTGTGTTCTCTGAAATTATAATACCTTCAGAGGCTGTCCGTTTGGGTAGCCCTACTTTACCCAATGACTAAGCGACCCTCAAAGAAGTAGAAAGCCATCAGAAGTCTCAGGGTTATTGTTTCTTTTAGTTATAAAGTGTCACTTCTCACTCCTTTCAATATGCCTTGCTATTATAATTGGTAGTCTTATGTTTTATATAGTTTCTTTTTCTTTAGACAAAAAAAAGAAAAGAAAAGAAAAGAAACATGTGTTATAGAAACTTCTGCTCCTTAGTCCTCCCTTAAAGGGAGACGATTATTTCCCTTTTTGCCGTTACATTATATAAGAACAGTTTCTCAGATTACTTCTTTTAAAATATGTGGTGTTTTACTATAATTGTACTTTTTTAAAAACCTTGGAACATGGGGCGCCGGGGTGGCTCAGTGGGTTAAGCCTCTGCCTTTGGCTCAGGTCATGATTCCAGGGTCCTGGGATCGAGCCCCGCATCGGGCTCTCTGCTCCGTGGGGAGCCTGCTTCCTCCTCTCTCTCTGCCTGTCTCTCTGCCTACTTGTGATCTCTATCTGCCAAATAAATAAATAAAATCTTTAAAAACAAACAAACAAACAAACAAAAACCTTGGAACAAAATCAGTTTGGTTTGTTTAACCTGGACCCTGCATTTGAAGAGTGCATTACATAACTCAGTTCTCAAGTTGTTCTAATATCTTCAGGGTATGGGTCAATTTTGTGGTTAATTTTATATATTAACTTGACTGGGCCATGATGTCCAGCTAGGTGATGAAACATTAATTTGGATGTTTCTTTTCCTTTTTTGAATTTATTATTTATTTGTCAGAGAGAGAGAGAGAGAGAGAGAGCACAAGCAGGGAGAGCAGCTGGCAGTGGGAGAAGCAGGCTCAATCTTAGGACCCTGAGATCATGACCTGAGCCAAAGGCAGATGCTTAACCAACTGAGCCACCCAGGCATCCCTCTCTGGATGTTTCTTTGAGGGTGTTTTTGGATGACATTTACATCTGAATCAGTGGACTTTGAGTAAAGCAGATTGACCTCCATAAGGTAGGTGGGCTTCATCCAGTCAGTTGAAGGTCTTAATCAAGGAGTTCTGCCAGCAAGTAGTCTTTGGACTTGAACTGCTGCATCATCTCTTCCTGAGTCTCAGGGCTGTGGCCCCTTCTGCAGATTTTGAACTTCCCAGCCTCCATATTTACATGCTTCGATTCCTTAAAATAAATCTCTTTATATCTACATTTATGTAGATATAAACATAATATTAAGTAGGGGCGCCTGGGTGGCTCAGTTGTTAAGCCTTTGCCTTTGGCTCAGGTCACGATCCCAGGGTCCTGGGATCGAGCCCCACATTGGGCTCTCTGCTCAGCAGGAAGCCTGCTTCTCCCTCTTCCACTCCCTCTGCTTGTGTTCCCTCTCTCGCTGTGTCTCTGTCAAATAAATAAAATCTTTTTTAAAATATTAAGTAAAAGATTTATAAAACATATACATTTGTAGAAATATGTATAAATATATTACATATATCATATATTAAATATATTTTACGTATATGTACTTAACTCTAAATTGACTTGGAGTCCTTGCATATTTTCACACGGAGCAGTAGATGTTACAGAAATCAGAGTCAAAACGACACATATCCACGTATCTGCTTTGAGAACTAGGGATCAAATTCCTTTTTAGGTGGCCCTTTTGTGGGGACACCTGGGTGGCTCAGTCAGTTAAGCATCTGCCTTCAGCTCAGGTCATGATCCCAGGGTCCTGGGATCAAGCCCCATGTCAGCGGGTTCCCTGCTCAGTGGGGAGTCTGCTTCTCTCTCTCTCTATTTCAAGTAAATAAACAAAATAAAATAAAGCAAAGAAACCCTTTTGTGGATCTCCTTGTTTGTTACTGCCTTTATAGATACCCATAGACTCTGAACTCTATTTGCCCACTACCAACCACAATGGCAGCCTTGTTTCTAGTCTACTGGGCATTTCCTCAATGTTGGCTCCAGTTCAACTACCAGAAGTGCTGTTGTGCAGCTACGACTTCATACCTTTGCTACATTCCTTGAGTTTGCACTTGACATCGTCTCCCAGTCTTCTTGGACTTCTAGTTTCTGGATACCTTCATGATCAGATGACTGACCTTCACTCATTTCCACATCAGCCAGACCACTGCTCTTGGCATCCAGGTGTTCTTTTCTGCTTCCCACCATAACGAGTGCCACGGCTTTCACACTGGTTTTTCCCAACGTTCACAACAACCTGACAAACTGGCCAGTGTCTTTTGTTTTCATTTCTAATGTAGCTCATATATTTTCACGTTCTATAATGTGAAGTTGGCTTGAAAGGAAGGACAACATTTTGCAAATAGGAAGACTATTTTTAAAACATCAGTGTGTTGTCACAAGCACCTGGGAACCTTGGGGAGGATTATTGAGACCTGATGATTCTAACAAAATAAATAATCAAGCGAAATAACTGAGCGGCACTTACGCTGTTAATAATACAGACCTAGAGCTGCAGTTCTACTTGACTCAGTTGGGGTGAAGTCAGGAGACATGCAGCGCATCAGTAGGTCTAACAGAGTAAGTTTCTATTACCACCATCAACAAATTACCTCCCATGGAGTGGCTGGAGACAACACATATTTGCTGCTTTATCATTCTGGAGGTCAGAAGTCCAAACATTTTTGCTGGACTAAAATCAAGGTGTCAGCAGAACTGTGTTCCTTTTGGAGGCTCCCATGGATCTGTGCCTACCTGCCGATCCCTGCTTCCAGAGACCACGAGCATTTCTTGTCTCAGCGGCCCTCCCATCCTTGCAACCTCTGCTTCCATCGTCACACCCACTTTTCTGACTTGGACCCTCTGCATCCCTCTCGTAAGACCCTTTGTGATGATGCTGGGCCCCTGCAGATAATCCAGGATAATCTTCCCATCTCAAGATCCTTAACTGCTAAATTCCTTTGGCCATGTGAGGTAACATATTCACAGGTTTTGGGGGTTCGGCTGCAGATGTCTTTAGGGAGACCGTTATTCTACCCATTAGAGTAAGTGACAAGGTGAAATGGAACATGCAGGTATCACATTTCATAGACTGAATGAGCAGCTACAGGAAGTAGTGACACTCCCCCACTCCCCCAGGGTTCCAACAAAGGGAAGATGCTGGCATGTTGAAAATGTAGAAGCTTAAAGAGAAGGCCCACAGAGCAGAAACCTACAGCTCTGAGGACAAGACACCAGCTGCTAGTGGTGGCCTCTGAGGGGACAATGAGGCAGGGGCTTCAAAGGTTAGGAGGACAGCAGACTGCTCCCTTTGGAACAAAGTACAACTTAGAGGGGGATGAAGCACGGCTTCCCATGCCGACCCGAACAGGAAGCTACCAAAAGGAGTAGGTCCCTTTCCTTTCTCCTGCCTCCTAGTCTTTCTCAAGTGCTCCTTACTGACACTCCAAGAGGGAGGTTGAGGGCACAGGAAAATTGTGGGTACAGCCCCAACCCCAGCATTACAAAGCAGAACACAGGACCTAAGTCAGAACTGGAGAGACAATAGTTTTACAAGTGGTATATAACTCAACACAATGAAAAGCGACAAGCATAAATCCAGGAATCCTGGGTGGCTCAGTCGGTTAAGCGTCTGCCTTCAGCTCAGGTCATGATCCCAGGGCCCTAGGGCCAAATCCCACATCGGACTCCTTGCTTGGTGGGGAGCCTCCCTCTCCCTCCGCCTGCTGTTCCCTCTGCTTGTGCTCTCTCTCTCTGACAAAATCTTAAAAAAAATGGCATAAATCCATCAATTGTTTTGATTCTGTATCCCTAAAGTAAGACTTGTTTGCTCAGTTCATTGTTTTTTTATATTTTGTAGCTTCAGATCACTTTAAGACACATGTGTGGAAACTATATGGTGTTTTTAGATAGACTCTACATAATACAAAGGTTACCACACTTTTTAGAAAGAATGTACTCTTATAAGGGCCTACTTAGCCGGAGGGAGCCATTTTGTTGTTTACACAGTAAACTTAGATTGACCCTATGCAGTAAACTTAGATTGACCCTATGTAGTAAACTTAGATTAACCCTATGCAGTAAACTTAGATTGACCCTGCCCCTCCCAGAGGAACTTACTTGCAAAGCCCAGATACAAGGGCAGGTCAGGCCACGTGGAGACATCTAATCAGTGGAGCGCTCATACTATCTCCCTAGCTATAGGGAGAGTGGGCCTCACCTTTTCGTCGCCAATTCTGACCAAGGTGATAGGCTAGTTCAAATATCTACTAGGGTAAATTGTAATCTCATTGGCCACCTGTGTGTAGCTAGGCTCTACCACATGGCCTTTGCTCTATAAAAGTTAGTCTTTGAGGCAGGGAAGGGTCGCCCCTTTGTAAGAGACGGCCCTGACTGGTCAGTTTGATTCTCGATGCTTGGCACGAAATAAAGCTTTGCTTGACCTTCGCTTTGTATCAGTCTCGTTCCTTTGGTTATGGACCCAACACTCTTGCATTATTTTGTTTTATAACACTCCATGCGATCTCCCTAAATCCCTTCTGGTATATATTTAGCTTGTATTTAAAGCTTGTAATTAAATTGTCTTCATTTGAGACACCTGAGTGGCTCAGTCAGTTGAGCATCTGACTTTGGGTTAGGTCATGATCCCAGGGTCCTGGGGTTGACCCCCTGCGTCGGGCTCCCAGCTCAGTGGGGAACTTGCCTCCTCCTCTTCCTCTGCTGCTCCCCCTGCTTGTTTTCTCTCTCTCTCTCAAGTAAATAAAAATCTTAAAAAACAAAACAAAACTATTAATTCATTTGTTTGAGGATTTCATACCATTCTTTGATATAACTGAAGACAACTCAGGATAACTCAAAAACAAGAGGAAAATTTCTGGAGTACTACAGTGGATGGTTTCTTCAAACCTTTTCATAATAATAAGTGAAAAGAAACCCATAGAGGAAACATCCTGAGTCAGATGTTCAGGTTAAGAGACATATATCCTATTTTGAGTGCGCCATCGTTGCATTTTGACTTATATATTTTTTTTAATTTCTTTTCAGTGTAACAGAATTCATTGTTTATGCACCATACCCAGTGCTCCATGCAATACATGCCCTCCATAATACCCACCACCAGGCTCACCCAACCTCCCACCCCCGCCCCTTCAAAACCCTCAGATTGTTTTTCAGAGTCCATAGTCTCTCATAGTTCATCTCCCTCTCCAGTTTCCCTCAACTCCCTTCTCCTCTCCATCTCCCCATGTCCTCTGTGCTATTTGTTATGCTCCACAAATAAGTTAAACCATATGATAATTTACTCTCTCTGCTTGACTTATTTCACTCAGCATAATCTCTTCCAGTCCTGTCCATGTTGATACAAAAGTTGGATATTCATCCTTTCTGATGGAGGCATAATACTCCATAGTGTATATGGACCACATCTTCCTTATCCATTCGTCCGTTGAAGTGCATCTTGGTTCTTTCCACAGTTTGGCGACCATGGCCATTGCTGCTATGAACATTGGGGTACAGATGGCCCTTCTTTTCACTACATCTGTATTTTTGGGGTAAATACCCAGTAGTGCAATCGCAGGTTGACTCATATTCTGACCTCATGTTTTGATGGCTTGTGTGAAGTCTTTCCAGACATAGTTCTCAGTTTTCAAACACCAGATTTGTGTTCTGTGTTACTCTGTGTTCTCTAATATGATCTTCCTATTATCAAGTTGTTCTTCAGTTACAAATGCAAGACTAGGGCACCTGGGTGGCTCAGTGGGTTAAGCCTCTGCCTTCAGCTCAGGTCATGATCCCGGGGTCCTGGGATCAAGCGCCAAATCAGGCTCTCTGCTTGGTGGGGAGCCTGCTTCCTCCTCTCTGCCTGCCTGCCTACCTACTTGCGATCTCTGTCTGTCAAATAAATAAATAAAATCTTTAAAAAACAAACAAACAAAAAACAAAAGCAAGACTAAAAGAGCTGAATATCCTCTTGTCTATCTAGCATCATGTGCTCCATGTTGACTTCTAGAACATTCTAGAATGTGCCAGGCTTGAGCATCTGCAGTGCTGTGGTTGGTGTTCCCTTTCGTTCTCAAGTCAACTCATCATGAAGCTCTTAGGTCCTAGCCTTGGTTGGCTAGTTTGGCTTTGGACCCCATTCAGTACACTTTCTTGTCCTAATAACCCAGAAATGACTTCAAGCTAAAATATTTGTTGAACTGCTTCTCATCCCTCATCCTCAACAATTCTGTTTCCTTTCCTCTCCTGCATTTATAAATGCAATCTTTTGACTTGGAACCATGGGCCTAAATTAGTGCAACTCTAAAAGTTGTACTTTCTTTTAAAGTCATTGTTTAATCACTTCCTTGGAATCCTTTTGTAGGTAGATTTTTAAGAAAAAGAAGCCAATACAAGGAAAACACAAATTATACCAGGAATTTATTCCAGAAGCTTTGTTCAGGATCAACTGGGTCTGTGTAGATTCTTCCTCTTTCTATACACATTTGACATTTCCATCTGTTCAATAAAGACTATGTTCAAAGTAGTAATCCTAAAAAACTGTTGATAAATATCCAAAAGTAACAAAAAGTCTTGGAATATGTGACATGCATTGTAACTATTGAGGCAGAAAATAATAAATTAACTATAGAAAATTGATTTTTCAACAAGAGTTGATACTTGAAGTTTCTGTTTAAGAAATTTTATTTCCTTAATTTCTATTTTACCACTACTTTATTTTCTATTATTTTTGTTGGTGATAAAGCTTCTTTGAAGATTGCTATCTTTTTTTCTTTTTCTTTTTTCCAAATGCTACTGTGCTTTTGTTTTATTAACACTATTTTGCTCTTAGTTTGGCTTTTTCCTCCCACCCTTACAGTAACCATAAATTTTTCCTAATTTTTATATTTTAAATCTTTACTATTCTCACATCTTCTTATCAATTCATGTTTTGAATGGTAATTATTTTGTCCCTAATAATTGATTGACCATTTGCATCTTATTATTACCTAAGTAACTGCAATATATATCATTTATTTTTTCCTCTCTCAATTTCTTCTATATTCTCATTAATAATTGAAAATTGGGGTTTATATAACAAATTTTATTACATTTCCCAGGCAAGTATATCAAAGTGGGGAGGTGATTAGTCATAGGGTATATATATACAAGAGATAAAAGATATAGATATAGATATAGATTCATTTGTACTGTTTATGTTCTTCATAGTATGTTCATATGCATATGATTTCTAATATTTCTAATATTTCATTTTGTAGCCTGTCTTTTTCTTCACTCCGATTCCTTTCATTTATACCTAAAGACTTCTGTTCTGGGAGGTCCCCCCTTCTGATTTTGGGTAATCTAAGTAATTCAGCTTAATCCTTTTGCTAAGAACTAGAAGAGCTGAACAATTATTTTTTAAAAATCTTTGAAGGTATTGGGGAATTGAGAACTCAATGAAGAATCGGGGACCCAACATCTTATGAAAGAAGGGAGATGGGCATTGCATTTGGGTCTCTGGAGCTTCCAGAAGAGGTGGTTGAGAGGCTGAGTAGTTCAACAGAGGGTGACACATTCATGAAGTTAAGTAGAAAAAGCTGGAGTTCAGAGACTACCAAAGAGGAGGATCCTAATACCCTTTTAAAGTGGCTTCAAATAATCCCAATCTTTGACTGAACTCAGGTTATCTGGGATAGCTTGAACTCTTTGCTATTAACAAGAAGAAAACCATAAATCCTCTCTACTGAAAGAGACTATCATCCTAAACTTCAATTTTTCAATTTTTCCCTATAGTTTTTCACATACAATATCTAATATTTCTTTTAAAATATTCATAAGTCTATAAAGAGACAAGTTACTGTGATAGATAACCAAAGTGGGAAACACAACAAAAATAGACTTATGGAATCTAGATAATCAGACACAGACCTCAAAATAACTGTACCTAATTGTAATTGTAATTGTAATTGTAACTGTAATTGTATAGTACTAATTCCCTAATGAGATCAAGGGGAAAAAAGATAAAAATAACCCATATCAAGAATGGGAAAGGGGGGGCGCCTGGGTGGCTAAGTGGATTAAGGCCTCTGCCTTCGGCTCAGGTCATGATCTCAGGGTCATGAGATCGAGCCCCGCATCGGGCTCTCTGCTTAGCAGGGAGCCTACTTCCTCCTCTCCCTCTCTGCCTGCCTCTCTGCCTGCTTGTGGTCTCTCTCTCAGTTAATTAAATAAATAAAATCTTTTTATAAATAAATAAATAAATAAAAAGAATAGCAGAGGGGATGGGGTGCCTGGGTGGCTCAGTCACGTAAGCATCTGCCTTTGGCTCAGGTCATGATCCATGGTCCTTTGATCAAGCCCAACATTAGCCTCCCTGCTCAACAGGGAACCTGCTTCTCCCTCTCCCACTCCCCCTGCTTGTGCTCTCGTGTGCGCGCTCTCTCTCTCTCTCTCTCTGTCAAGTGCATAAATAAAATCTTAAAAAAAAAAATGGAAGAGGAGACACTGTTACAGATCCTACAAATATTTGAAATGTTGTAAGGATATTAAAACCAATGTGAATACCTAGAATTTTTTTTACCAGTTGACAATTTTCTAGAAAAGCACGGTTTACCTAAATGGACACAAGAAAATCTCTATAGTCCTGTAATAATGAAAGAAATGGAATGCATAATTTAAACTTTCCACTAAAAATAAACCCAAATCCAGATGAATTCGCTGGTGAGTTTTATCAAATATTTGAGAAAGAAATAATGCCAATTGTACATTAACTTTTCCAGAGGAGAGAAAAAGTGAGACACTTGACATTTTGTCTCCCAAGGCCAGTGTTACCTTGATACCAAAACCTGACAAGAACATTATAAAAAAAAAGAAAGTAATAGGCCAATACAACATAAATGTTAAAAAAAAATCAAATCAACTATTAGCAAAACAAGTCCAACAATGTCTGGTGAATACATTGTGACCAAAGTGGGCTATTCCAGAAAGGCAAGGATGGTTTAAAATTTGGGTTGCCCTGGAAGAATGGAAACAGGTCCTCTGGCTGGAGACACACATAACACATTGACTTGCTGTGAGCTAGAAATGGTGGCAAAGAATGTCTTCAACAGAGGATTTGGGTTTGGTATAGTAAGTAGATCTAAGAACCCAATCTCGTAGTGGGGTAGAATGTTCTACTTCCGGTCATGCTTCCACAGATATAGGCAAAGCATCAGACAACCTAGAGACCAAATGTAAGATCTGTAACTAGGGACTTCTTTTCAACCAAAAATGAAAGAGATGGCACCCTTGGGCCAGAAATGTCTTTATAGAATAAGTTGGTTGAAGGGTTGAAACTGACTCTTGATACCATATTTGTACTGAATACAGGAAAGAATAGTGGGAAATTGAAGTCCCCTATAAATAAGATTGTTTCCATCTTGACAGTAATGTTGATATAGATTTTTCTGGATCAAACATTTATGGTTGAGCTGTGTTAGCCTTTGAAAGTTGGCTTCCTGGCTCTCAGATGAGTTTTCACAGAGCTAAGTCTAAACAGTCACAGAATATTTTTACCATGGGTTACCAGGCTGCAGACCTCCAGCTACACCCTCAAGTAAATGATGGCACTGAACTTGGAGGTTGTATCTACCGGGAGCTTAAAATGAGAAGATCGGATCACCAATGAGCCTTGCTCACATAGCTGACACCAATACCTGTTTTGATGTTGCTGCTAATTACACACTGGCTTGTAGAACTCCTTTATCTGCTAAAGCAAATAATCCCAGAGTGATTGGACTGGGTGATACCCCAACTGCCAACCACGAGTCAAACTGACCCCATCAGCTTTAATTGATGGAAAGAACATCAATGCAGGAGGTCAAAATGTTGGGGTGAGAGTCAAACTGGAAAGCTTAATGTGGGTTTTTTATTTTTATTTTTTATTTTTTATAAACATATATTTTTATCCCCAGGGGTACAGGTCTGTGAATCGCCAAGTTTACACACTTCACAGTACTCACCATAGCACATACCCTCCCCAATGTCCATAACCCCACCCCCCTCTCCTGACCCCCCTCCCCCCAGCAACCCTCAGTTTGTTTTGTGAGTTAATGTGGTTTTGAGTAAAAACATCCCTGGAGATGAAGAGAAATGAACCTGCTGTGTTTTGACCTTAAAATTCTTCTGTGACATTTCAGAAGCGTGAACTTTTTATTCTTCCAAAGAATGGTTATCTTCCCCACACTGAAGTCTACAGACCGGAAGGTCGGCACTTGAAGGCATGCCTGGAAGTTGTCAAGTCTGTGGGACGTTTCAGTCTGGTGTGTTTACAGGCATGCCTCAGTGATAGTGCAGTGACATGTGGTGAAGGAACTGACCCAGTCCTCCAGTTTGTACTTCATGTCTTGCATGTGCCCTGCCACTTCCTCAAGACCTTTAGAGATATAATGGTCTCTGTGCTGTAATGGAATCTTTGGTTTTATAGTAGAGTAAAATGAAGTAAATCCATCACGGGGGCACCTGGGTGGCTCAGCCGGTTTGTCTTTGTCTCCGGTCATGATCCCGGGATTGAGCCTCACATCAGGCTCCCTGCTCAGCGGATAGTCTGCCTCTCCCTCTGCCCCTGCCCCTGCTCGTGCTCCCTGTCCCCCTCTCTCTGAAATAAATAAATTAAATATTTTTTAAAAATAAACCCATCATGCTTGGAACAAAGAGAGAATGGTTTAAGATTTATGAAATTTGTCACATTAACAGAATGAAGGGGAAAACATCATACTACCTTCTTGATAAATGCTGAAAAAGAATTTGCCAAAATCCAATGTATATTTGTGTTTAGAACCTCTAGCGAATATAAATAAAACTGCCTGAATCTAATAAAATGCGCCTATAAATAATCTTACACAAGCATGATTAAATGTTTAAAACATTCCCTCTGGAATTGAGAGTGAGACAAAAATGTCCAGCCAATTTGATAAGCAAGATAAAGAAAACAAGTATAAGAATATGAACACAAGGATAAAAACCACTCCTACTGATAATTTGGTGATGTACATAGACTATCCGAAAGAATCTTCAAATAAACTGTTAGATTTGATTAAATTTAAATTTCTGGCAACCAGTCTTCTCTGTACTTATGAGCTTGGCTTTTTCTGATTTTATTTTGTTTTGTTTTGATTTGTTTATTTTAGATTCTGCATGTAAGTGAAATTATATGGTATTTGTCTTTTCTGACTTATTTCTTAGCATAAATGCCTTCAAGGCCCATCTACAATGTTGCAAATGGCAAGATCTTGTTCTTATTTATGGCTGAGTGATATTCCATTCTACATATATCTCCCCCATCTTTCTTCTTTATTCATCTGTCAATAAGCACTTACCTTGTCTCCTTATCTTGGCTATTGTAAATAATGTTGCAATGAACATGGGGGCGTAGATATCTTTTTGAATTAGGGTTTTTGTTTTCTTTGGATAAATATCCAGAAGTGAAATTCCTGGGTCATGTGGAAGTTCTCCTCTTGACTTTTTGAGGAACTTCCATACTGGGTCCATAGTGGCTGCACCAGTTTACGTTCCCACCACCAGTGCACAATGTCTTTCCCTTTCCTCCACATGTTCGCCAACTCCTGTCATTTCTTGCCTTTTTGATGTTAGCCCTTCTAACAAGTGTGAGGAGATATCTCATTGTGGTTTTGATTGGCATTTCCCTGACAATTAGGGATGTTGAACATCTTCTCTCGTGTCTCTTGGCCATCTGGATGTCTTCTTTGGAAAAATATCTATTTAGTTCTTCTGTCCATTTTTGAATCACATTGTTGGTTTGCTACTTTAGTGGAATGAATTGGGTTTTAAGAGTTCTTTATATATTTGGAATATTAATCCCTTATCAGATATGATTAGCAAATATCTTCTCCCATTCAGTAGGACGCCTTTTCATTTTGTTGATGGTTTCCTTTGCTGTGCAGAGGCTTTTTAGTTTGACATAGTCCCTCTTGTTGATTTTTTATTTTGGAAATTAAAAACAAATCATCACTGAGAGAGTTGTCAAAGAGTTTACTGCCTGTGTTTTCTTTAAGGAGTTCTGTGGTTTCAGGTCTTACATTCAAGTCTTTCATCCATTTTGAATTTATTTTTGTAGATAGTGTAAGATGGGGGTCCAGTTTCAGTCTTTTGCATGTAGCTGTCCAATTTTCCCAGCACCATTTATTGAATACACTCTTTTTTCCCCTGTGATGTTTTCTCCTCTTCTTTATCAGAGATTAATTGACGGGAAGTCTTAAGTCACAAAGTATTACTGTAAGGGAAAAGATTGACCAATATGGCTACCTTAAGAATTTGTTACTCAAAAGACTCAACTTTATGTAAATGATATTCTTTCCTGAATGGCTCTTCCCCCCCACCACTGAAAATTATGCCTATGAGAGTCATCATACTTTTTAGGTGATTTATGTTTATATATGGTCTGAGATAGGGGCCAAGTTTCATTCATAGAAAATGGGCAAAACTCTGCCCATTGGTTTAAACAACACTCAGTTGGTTACCACTGGGAAAGACTGAAAGGGAAATGATGAGGAGGGGAAACCAAGAGGGCTCCGAGTTGCTGGTTATGTTCCATTTCTTGTCCTGGAGGTGATCACATGAGTGGGATTACTTGGGGTAGTTCACTGAGACTTACGGTGATTTGCTCGCTTTTCTGTATTTGTGTTAGACTTCAATAAAAAGTTAAAGAAATGTATCTTCCTTTCCCTTAGAGGTATAGACTAGCAATAAATGCATTAGTTCCTTTGTTCCTGAATTGTCCCCAGTTTGTTCCCTTTTGCCAACTGCCATCTCACCATGACCTGTAGAATTTCTTATTGGCCACCTAAAATGCATGCCCCCTACGTTGCTAGATTCAGTTACATATATTGTCACATTTAACTTCACGACCACTCTGGGGATTGGATATCATAGCCACTGAAGCTGGAAGCGAGGAAGGGATCTATCGAAGTCGAACAGCTAATAAACAGCAAGCAGCAGAGCAGAGATTAGGTTCTGGTGTGTTTGCTGCATTCTACTGTGCTATTAAAATCCGAACATTAAAAATAGAAAATTCTACTTATCAATTCACTTGGCAACCTCTTTGATCTATATAAAAATGCTGTTAAAAAGGTACATCCGAGTAAAATAAACATTCTTTTCTATGTTCCTGGTATAAATTTACAGCACTTGTCAAGTTTGTGAAGCTTTTTAAAAGTGAATGTTGGGGGACGCCGGGGTGGCTCAGTGGGTTAAAGCCTCTGCCTTCGGCTCAGGTCATGATCCCAGAGTCCTGGGATCGAGCCCCACATTGGGCTCTCTGCTCAGCGGGGAGCCTGCTTCCTCCTCTCTCTCGACCTGCCTTTCTGCCTACTTGTGATCTCTGTCTGTCAAATAAATAAATAAAATCTTAAAAAAAAAAAAAAAAAGTGAATGTTGGTGGCTGGGGCTGGGGGTGGGGTGGGCCCCCAGGTAGTTCAGTCAGTTGAGTTTTGGCTCAGGTCATGATCTCAGAGTCCCAGGATCGAGCCCTGCATCAGGCTCCCTGCTCAGCAGGGAGTCTGCTTCTTCCTCTGCCCCTCACCTTTCTCGTGTTCTCTCTCTCTCTTTCGCTTTCTGTCTCAAATAAATAAAAATCTTTAAAAAAAAAAAATGAATGTAGAAGGAAAAGCGTAGGTTTATAGTTAGGTACATCAAATCCCAGACGGGCTACTTAACACTTGTGTTTCCTTGAAAAGTTCCTTAAGTTATTAGAGGCTGGATTTTTTTCATCTGCAAAAAGGAAATAATAAGGGGCACCTGGGTGGCTCAGTGGGTTAAGCCTCTGCCTTCGGCTCAGGTCATGGCCTCGGGGTCCTGGGATCGAGGCCCCCACATTGCGGCTCTCTGCTCTGCAGGGAGCCTGCTTCCTTTTCTCTCTGTCTCTGCCTGCCTCTCTGCCTACTTGTGATCTCTGTCTGTCAAGTAAATAAATAAAATCATAAAAAAAAAAATGCAAATAATAACACCTTTTCATGGCAAGCCAAAGGAACTGTGTAGAAATCATTTGGGACTGCAGATTAGTGCAGCCGGCCTGTTAGCCTGAGAAACCGAGAAGATTCTGCTTGTGGTGACCGAGGTTGTAGCAGAGAGCTGAGCTAGGACTCAGTACATTATAAATGCAGGTAGAGTCTAACTTATCAGAGCCCCCCATCCTCATACTTCCAGCTAACTGGTCCCCACTCCCCCACTCTCCACCTGTGCCCTCACATTTCCCCTTTCCTGCCCCCACCCCCACTGTTACAGACTTCTCCACTGCCCAAGTCACAAGAGCTGCTCTGAGGGACACGGACATATTAGATTGCCCGAGCGAGGTCCTGTAACCCACTAAATGCAACTTCAGTCAATAAGATTACAATTTTCTCATCAATAACATTAGCAAAGACATTTCATGTGATAACACTCCGTGTAGACAGGGGACAATTAACTTTCTCATTCACAACTAGAAGACCCATGCACCTTTCCAGAAAACCATATAAGAAGCAAATTGGAAAGAAAACATCAAGAAGTTGAGATAACATAACTGTCATGGTAATTTGCCTTCCAGAGATCTATTACTGAGAAACAGTAATGTTCATCACACACTTGGACAGACCTTCATGTCCAAGGAGGTTTCTGCCTTACTTGCCATGGCAAAAGTCTGAGGTAACCTAATGTTCAAATACAGGAGAATGATTAGGTCATCTCTTGTGCACTCATAGGGAAATTGTCAAATAAAATCATAAAATGGATAAATATATGTGATAATTATCACTATTTGTTATATTCTTATATTTGTGAGAATATATAACATATTGAGTATATATAATATATAACATATATATAGAAATATATAACACAAAAAGAGATTGCCATGAGTGAGAAATTATAAAGTGAAAAAAGGAGTTGCAAAACAATAAATACTGGGAAAACCCAAATGTCCATCAATAGATGAATGGATAAACAAAATGCAGAATATACATACAATGGAATAGTATTCAGACTTAACATGCTCCAGCGTGAAAGAACACTGAAAATGTTATGCTAAATGAAATAAACCAGAAGCAAAGTGTCAAATACTGTAAGATTTCATTTATATGTGAGGTGCTGGGGTGACTCAGTCATTGGGCGTCTGCCTTCGGCTTGGGTCATGATTCCAGGGTCCTGGGATTGAGCTCCACATCAGGCTCCCTGCTCAGCAGGAAGCCTGCTTTCCCTCCCCCACTCCCCCTTCTTGTGTTCCTGCTCTTGCTATCTCTTTCTCTGTGTCAAATAAATAAATAATTTTTTAAAATCTTAAAAAAAATAAAAATATTTCATTTATATGAGGTACCTAGAATGTGTAAATGCCAAAAGATAAAGCTAAAAGAGGTTATCAGGTACTGGGTGAGGAAAGATTAGGGAGTTAGTGTTAGTCTCCATTAGTTTAATGGAGACAGAGTTTCTGTTTGAGATGAGAAAAAAATTCTGGAAATGGACAGTGGCCATGGTTGTACAAATTGAAAATGGTTAAAATCATAAATTTTATGTTATGTGTGTTTTACCACAATAAGAATGCACAGGAGAAAATTATATGTACATGTTTACCTGAAAAAGTATGCTTTGAAATAGTGGATAATGTGTAATTAGATATTAAGATGTAATCTCTGTATATGGATTGATTCAATTTTAAAACATAGGTTGAGTCACACCAAAAAAAGGTGTTGTATTGGACACCAACTATGTGCCGCTTACTCTGGATCTGGGGAATAGAGCTTGATGAACAAGACAAATGACCCCTTACTCTTAGGGCAAAGGATAACACATACTGAGATTCCAAGGGATTTTCTGTTTTGACCCTTTCTGTATTTTCTGAATCTTTTTCAATGAGTATGCTATTTTTTTTAAAGAGTTGATGTTTTTATTTGAGAGAGAGAGAGCAGGGAGGGGGACGGGGGCAAAGCAGAGGAAGAAGCAGGCTCCCCGGTGAGCAAGGAGCCTGATGTGGGACTTGATCCCAGGACCCTGGGATCATGACTTGAGCCGAAGGCAGATTGCTTAACCGACCGAGCCACCCAGGCGTCCCAAGTATGCTATTTCTAGATTTGGGAAAAAACATAAGTGGAAGAAGGGAAGTGATTATGAAACGCAATACTAGCTCAGGCTGAGGCTTTCTCCCTTGGTGTAAACTCATCCGTGGTCATCATAGAGAGGAGCAGGTCTAGCCGTGCTGAGCTAGGAGGTGGGGTAGAGGGCAAAACTGAAGAAATGAGACCTGTTATTCCTGCTCAGTCAGCCATTCTTCTCTTTTCCTTGTTATGTGTTGTACTTTCTGGCTTCTAGAAGCCTGTGGACCTCAGTTACTCTGTTAATCCTGGTCACTCTTGTCCATCACAATCATAGTTTACATCAGTGTTCAAAAGACTAAGAGCTCTGCTTTTCTGGTACCTGGATTTTCTTCCTTTAAAAACAGTCCTGGGGGCACCTGGTTTGTCAGTTGGTTAAGCATCTGCCTTGGGCTCAGGTCATGCTCCCAAGGTCCTGGGATTGAGCCCCACACCAGACTCTCTGCTTGGCGGGAAGCCTGCTTCTCCCTCTCCCACTCCCCCTGCTTGTGTTTGCTCTCTTGCTGTCTCTCTCTCTCTCTGTTGAATAAATAAAATCTTTAAAAAAAATTTTTTTTAAATAAAAACAGTCCTGCAATAACTTTTGAATAATTATCTTGTCCCTCTGCCTACTTCCATAGGATATTATGTGTCTTCTAGAGACTCACAAAGCTGATCTGAAAATATTGGGCAGAGGTTAGTAGACTTCTGGGCTCGCACCTCTCCACCAAGAGATGGTTGCTAACTTGTGGCTCCTCTTACAACAGAGCAAAACTGAGAATAATTTCAGGGCTTTGCAATGTAAAAAAGTCCCTAGGGGCCTCATTTCTACATGCCCTCTCTGCCCCTAGTCACTGACCCTAGGTTTTTTTGTTGTTGTTCTTGTCTGATCTTGGCTAGAATTAAGGGAAGGAGCCTGACCTGGATGAGTGGAGTTTGAGTTTCTTCATCATGACTCAGAAACCCCCCTCCATCCCTGCTCTGCGCAGAGACAGGAGGCATCCTAGGAGAGTGAGAGAGAGAGAGACCCCCACCCCCGTGTCTTTGCTGAAGCCCTCCTGTAATTCTGTGACCTTTGGTCCAAGGATCTATTTTAGGCAGTGATTTCCACACTCTGTCAGAAACCTCTCTTGTCACCAAACTAGACTTTAGAGGTGTCCAAACATCTGGTTTTAGCCTGAGTCTCCTGGAGCCTGATACCGTGTTTCCTTCCTGCTTCTCAATGAAGGCCTAGTTTATCGGTATATGACAATACATGAATAAAACCAGCTTTGAAGACTTCATCTTATTCCCCAGACAACTTTTACTCTCTCTTGTCCCCACAAAAACTGTTTTTTTTTTCTCCAGTTCAATTCTTTTCATCTCCCTCTCCCCCAAAACTCCAGCTATCAGTTCTTCCCATGAAAAATTCCTTCTCTTCCCTCTCTTGCTACTTGTTCATAATCTAGTAGCTTAATCCAGGAGAGAAGGACTGTGTGGTCTGGTGGTTCAAAAGCACAGGCTTCCTGAGTTCAAATTCTGATTCCAGAACTTTGGGTGATTCTGGGTGCACCTCAGTGACATCATCCATCAATCGGGGCTAATAATAGAAGCAAGGTGACAGGGTTGGTAGCAGTGGTGATACTCGTATCTCACACGGAAGCCGGCAATGGAAGGCCATGGAAGGATTTAGTACATCTCACTGTGAGTGATGTTACCTAAATGGGTATAGGCTGTCACATTATTTAGGTAGGCGGTTCTTTCTTCACAGCCTTTTTCCACCCCCCAGACTTGATCAGATGAGGAGGAAATGGATCATGGACCTGTGAGGGAAAAGCCCCAGAGGAAAGGTGACTGGGAAGGATACAGCTCCCACCGCCCAGTGCCCTTCCCCAAGCCTCACGCAGCCCCTGTGATGCTCTAGCAGCTGGGCCTTAGGCACAGAGTGAATTTCGGGCCATCACCAACTGGCTGAGATTCCGTGTCCCTACTTACCAGCTGTGTTATTTGACCCTTTGAAAGGAAGAAGCTTGGGGAGCCTGGGGTGGCTCAGTGGGTTAAAGCCTCTGCCTTTGGTTCAGGTCATGATTCCAGGGTCCTGGGATCAAACCCCCACATTGGGCTCTCTGCTCAGCAGGGAGCCTGCTTCCTCCTCTCTATCTGCCTGCCTCTCTGCCTACTTGTGATCTCTGTCTAATAAATAAATAAATACTTTTTTTAAAATGAAAGGAAGAAGCTACAAGCTAGCAAGGACAGGAAATTTGCCCAGGGTCAAGCAAACTACTAAGTGACAACACTGAGTGGCAATCCTAAGGTCTTTAGAAGACCCATCTGAGACCTCTGGGACACAGAGTTGCTGGGTCTGGTCCTCATTTCTATTTAATTTTCCCTGCTTCTGGGGTCCTTGCTTCCTAATCCACTTCCAGCCTCCTGACCCTCTCATACCCCCAGCCCCAGAGCCAGCACTGAATGCCACAGACCCAACACAGAAGTGTCTCTACCCTCCTGCATACCTAGTGGGGCTTGAAAAGAAATCACCAGCCCAGAGGAGTCCGGTGGCCTGGTCACAATATCTGGGCTCAGGTGACTCCTGAGGGACTTTGCTGTCTGTCACACCTGGCAGCATCCAGAAGCACTTGCCATAGTCCCAGCCCTCTCTTCCTGCCTTCATCTCTAGCTGGGTATTCCCTCGGGCCCACTCCCTCCTCGGGCCCAGATCTATTGCCTGCTCTAGTCTCTAGGCCACAGGGAGGGAGGCCAGCCTTATTCTGAATTCCAGTTCGGTTTTTGGTGGCCTTGGCACCCAGCCTGGCCCCATCTCTGGGGCTTGAACTGACCCATAGTGTCTTTTCCTCCTATAATGAAACAGACAGATTCCAGAAAGCAGTTCTTCACCCTCTTCTTTTCTGAGCACTTGAAGGCTGCTTGCAACCCCCAGCTCCAGGCCTCACCCACCTGACTATAGACTCTTTCTTCACCCACTGATTCAGGAATGAGGGGCCTCCTTCTTTCTTACTGCCCATCCCACATTCTGTCAAAGCACCTGTGATATTTTGCATCCAAACAGCCTCGGTTTCAACACATCCATGGGTTTGCTCCTGTGTCCTTTTGGAGTGGAATTAGACTATCTACTTCATCTGTGACCTTAAGCAAATCATTTTCCCTCTCTGAGGAATTTCCCTCAAGTTAAAATGGGCGTTAAACTAGACGACTTCTGTCTGCTGTAGAGCTGAAATTAGAATGGAGACATCTTTTCTGTTACCCAAGGACTCTGTAAGGAGAAAGCATGGTTCTTGGACTAACTTTAAGTAGATCTATGTGTCTTCCAGGAGAGTCTGAGAATTATCCCACAGATAAAAAGTTCTAGTCTATTTCCAACTCCTATCCCTCATGCTGTTGCTTCAGAATGACCTTCCCTATCTCTATAAGCTATATCATACTGGTCAGGTGTGTTTACCTTCAAATCTACCTTTGATGCTTCTGGAAAATTCCCTGAGCTTTGTAAATTAAGTTACTTGCATGCAAGTCATAATAATTTCCTTTAGTCCAAAAGTGTTTAGGAGACCTAAAACTAGAAAAATAACCTTTAAAATGAAAGGCCCCCCACCAATGCGATTATGGAACATTAAGGTCACTGGATTTCAACTATTTCAATGCTGTATAATTTTTGTCTCTGATCAATTTTCATAGTTCCGTTCTCATTTCTGCTTCATAGAGTTTTACGTTTTCTTTGTTTCTTGGTGAGGCAAAATTAGCTTCCGCCATATTGCTGTAGAAGCGTTACTGATTTAATAACACGTGCATTCAAAAATTTATTCTTGCCCTCTTCATTTACTCATATGTTTTGCCAAAAAGCATATGGAACCCCTATGCTTTTTGAGTATTCACAGTCCAAAACAGCTGTTTGAAATAGAAAGTTAAATCATCCCACATTTAAAGGTATGCTGATGGACAGAAAAATATGAATTATTACCTGGTTTACTTTTTACCCAGCCCAATACTATATTTTTCTCTAAAGAGGTTGACTCTTTCACCCAGCCTCTTTCATCCTCCTGAGAACACAGTGGAATTAATTTCCCAATCACTGTAACATCTGTGTGAAACATATAATCCGCACTCATAAATGGAATATAATGGAGGTTATACTGGCCCTGAGGGGCTAAGGAAATTCTGCCCCACTCCCCCATCTGCCGACTAGATGATACCAAGGTGATTTTGAAATCCTGTGTTGATGGTAGAACTGCATGAAAGAAGCCATGTCCGTGAATCATCATGGGAAATGCCATATGCCTACCACCCGACTGGATGTGAGGCGAATCACTGGAATTCTGGGACGGTTGGATACAGTTAGCCAACCTGGCTGACATATCCCTCTTCTCCTTTACCTTGAAGAACTTACATGCTGCAGTCTTTGGAGTAAACAGCCTTGCTGCTTGGCACAGTCAAAGATGGTGCTTTCCATGTGACTTAACGACACTCCTGCTGCTTACTCTGTCTTCACTCTAACTAATGTAGTTACATCTCAACAGAATTAGAAGGGGTTCAAAGTCATCAGCACATTCTCTCCTTTTAACTTATTTTTGCTGCTGGCCATTCCCACCCATCAAACCTCATAAGCTTGTCAATATGGCCACCCATCTTGGCAATTCCATGAATAAGGCAAAATGACTCTCTGGTGGGTCAGAGCCTCAGAAACCAACACAAAGTATCCGTATCTAACCCCTTCATTTCTTTCAGATCACTCAATAAACATAATCTGGTTTCTTTCAAAATAACATGGTTATCTAATTTCCTTCATTAGTAGCTAGTTAGGCAAAGCTTCTGGCTTCCCACGACCCAATTTACTAGGTCCCTGAGGTCATTTAAGGCTTCTCCTCTTACTCTTGAGGTCAGTCACAGTATTACTTCTGTAATGTAACCTCTGGATTTTCTGTTGAAATGTATTTCCTGTTTTTTTCTGTTACTTAAAAAAAAGAAAAGAAAAAAGAATGTCTTGGATCCTCCTTTCACTATTACCAGGCTACTGATTCTCACTCTCAACTGTGTCTCTTTCACTACCATTCCCTGAAAATCTATCTCAAGTCATTTCTTCAAAGTAAGAGCTCAGTAATATAGAGATCTACTGTTTCTCTTTCCCTAGACCATAAATGTTATCAGCTGTTTTTCTGAACCACTTCTCCTGGTCCAGGCCTTATCTTACAGGATAAACCGATTGCTAAATCAAATCAAACAAGATAATACCCAATTTGCTGTCTTTTCTCTCACGCTTCTCCTAAAGTTTAAATTTCTCCATCAATCGATAAATGAATCACTCCAGTACACTTTGCCAAGGCCTTTGTACACTCCAGGTACACTCCAGGACCTTTGTGATGGGAACAGAAAGAAGATGAGAACAGAAGAAATACAAGGGAGTGCACAAGTCACATGTGAGTCTCATTTGCAGAATAAGATTGTATATAATACTAGTCATCTCGTGTGTACAAAAAGTGTATTCACAAATGTAGAGGGGAGAGATCAGTGTTTGCTGGAGTAGAGCAGAGTTTCATAAAGGTGGGATTTGGTCTTTAAGAACTGTTGGGTTAGACCAATAGGAAGGACAAGCATTAGATATGGGTAGGATCATGAACAAAGGCACAGAGGCAGAAGGGATACCACCCATCAACAGTGGGTCTTATCTATTACATACCTGTTACATTCCTTGCACCATGCCATGCCCTGTATGTTCATTATATCTAATCCTCACAGCAATCTGGGATTATGAGATGGGTATTTTACAAGTAAGAGTACTAAATGTCAGAATTGTGATTCAATGTCTGTGCTCCACCCACTACATAGGAAGGTGGGGGTAGTTAAGAAGAAGGGTACCACCCTGGAGAGCAGAACGCAGTCAACTAGACAGCTTGGTGAAGTCCAGTTGTGGAGACACTGGATATTTAACAGAGGTGTGGGACTTGACCCAGGAAGTAACAGGAGACAGCTGGAGATATTTTAGCGCATACATAGCATGGCGACTTTGGAATTAGACAAGATATGAGTTCAAGGTCATACTCCATGTTAGCTGAAGGACTCTGGGAGACAGGTGAACTTGCTGAGGCTCAGTCTATCACTTGTAAAATGTGTTTGGCAGTAGCACCCATTCTTAAGGGAGGTCATGTATTTTAGTGTTTTTTTTTTTTTTTTTAAGATTTTACTTATTTGAGGAAGAGAGAGAGAGACCACAAGAAGGGAGAGAGAGAGAGAAGCAGACTCCCTGAGCAGGGAGCCTGATGCAGGACTTGATCCTGGAACTCCAGGATCATGACCTGAGCCTCAGGCGGACGCCCAACTGACTGAACCACCCAGGCGCAGAAGGAGGGTCATGTATTTAAAGCTTCTGCTGAAGTACTTGATGTACAGTAAGTGTTTGACACATGGTATTCCTGCTACTGTCCCTGCTGCCAAATGATTCCAGATGATAATTGAGAGAAAAACAGCTTGTGGGCTATATCCTTGGAGACATGTGATGAGGGCCCCTGGGATTTTTGGGAAAAGGAGAGACAGGTGAGGATGAATTTACAAACATGGCAAAGATGAGTCCATGGGATGTGGTGGCTGATGTAGGAAACAAAGGAAAAGATAAGGCCGAAGACACATATTTGGAAGCATTGGAGAAGTATGATGACCAGAAATTAGGAAGCGAGGGAGGGAGTTAGTTTTAGGAGCTAGATGATGAGTTAAGTTTTGGATTTTTGAGTTTGAAATGATGGTAATGCATTGAGGACTAGTTACTAGAAACTTGGACAGAAAGGTTGACTCTGGATATGCAGATTTGGAGACTGCTATAATAATTGTATTTATTTGAGAAAAAAAAATATCTAGAGCCCAATATAAAGAGAGAAGACCAGAGGACCCGGATTGATACCTGGAGGTGCCTCCATCTGGGTAACATGAGATGGGAGAGAAGCTGTTGAAAGACCGAACAGGAGCGCCTGGGTGGCTCAGTGGGTTAAAGCCTCTGCTTTCGGCTCAGGTCATGATCCCAGGGTCCTGGGATCGAGCCCCACATCGGGCTCTCTGCTCAGCGGGGAGCCTGCTTCCTCTTCTCTCTCTGCCTGCCTCTCTGCCTACTTGTGATCTCTGTCTGTCAAATAAATAAATAAAATCTTTAAAAAAAAAAAAAAAAAAAAAGAAAGACCGAACAAAGGAGCTGAGGGAGAGATAACAACAACAACAAAAGACAATAACACAGATCACAGAAGTCACAAAACAGAGAAGGGATTTTCCCAAGGAGGGAGAGGTCTACTGTGCTCAGGGTTGCTGAGGAGGGAAAAGACTGAGGGAACTCGGAAGAAACTCTGCACTTGGTGTAGTGACCGCTGGAACCCAGGCTAGGAGGAAGCAGGTGGCAAAAAAGTCAGTGGGTACTGCCCATTCATCCATTCATTGGAGACATAAATGTACTGGGAACTAGGCTGTGGCCAGAGGTAGTAGCAAAGGAAACACAGGAGGTTATTTTTTGTTTTCTGAGGTCAGTACCACCAGGAATGCTCAGAGTATGTTTCAGTTCCTCCCAACCCCTTCCCACCGCCTATCTCTTTGTGGACATGTCCCCTTTGCCTAGTACTAGATCCGCAGTCTTCATCTGACATGTATGAACTCTTATATTCTCCTTCAGGTTTCACCACTCTTCAACCTGACCCATCTGATCCCAACCCCACCATGTCTGATAATATCTTGGGTCCTGTGACCTTTAACAGCCACATCAAAGATTGTTTCTCTTTCAAAGCATCCTCAGGATTCAAAGTTATTTTACCTAATCTCTTTTTTTCTGGTTTGACACTGGTGTCTAAAAATGTGATAGCAACTGTTATCATTATGGGTTTCAGATCACTCCTCAAACACACTCAAAGTTCCTTCCCCTCATACACTGGAATTCCATCATGAGCCGAACCCCCCCCCCCCCCAAATACTATTTGGAACACGGTGTGGGAATAACCTCCCTACCCCAGCCCGCTTTGGATGTGATTCTTAGGATCATATTTCCTCTCGAATTCCTGCCCTGGTGACACCTATAGTCCATCTCAAGTGACAAGTATTATGTGGCAATGAGTAATGTAGGCACAGTTGCCACATCGTGTAAGTTTACTTTTCCTTCTGTTGTTGGTTTCACCCAATAGGTAGCCTGAGTTAGCTTCATTTGATATTACCTTGTATCATACATGTCAGAAACTGGGTCCAATTTAGTGTGTCTGCCTAGTGGTCACCTTCTGTACTCCAGTATCCCCACCGTGTCATGTAAAAGATGCTACTTTGTAGTGCTCCTGGGTGGCTCAGTTGGTTAAGCAACTGCCTTAAGTTCCACATCCAGCTCCCTGCTCAGCAGGGAGTCTGTTTCTGCCTCTGACCCTTACCCCTCTCATGTTCACTCTCATTCTTTCTCAAATAAATAAAGCTTTTTTTTTTTTTAAATCATGAGTGCTTTTTGTTACTGGTTGATAATGATGGTGACCCCATTCCTCTTCTCCATAGGTTCCTCTTTATGATGACAACTAGGTGGCCTTATTTCTCTTCCACCTCCTGCAAACCAATTCCAGGCATCACTTCTTACCTGTCAGCAGCTCTGAGAGCCAGTGTTCCTTTCAAAGACTTGCAGGACAAACTTTATTTCTTTCTTTTTCCTTTTTTCCTTCCTTCCATCCATCCATCCATCCATCCATCCATCCATCCTTCCTTCCTTCCTTTTTTTCCCCCCAAGATTTTATTTATTTATTTGACACGGAGAAAGAAACAGCAAGAGAGGGAACACAAGCAGAGGGAGTGGGGGAGGAAGAAGCAGGCTTCCTGCAGGGAGACCGATGCAGGGCTCAATCCCAGGACCGTGGGATCATGACCTGAACTGAAGGCAGACGCTGAACAGCTGAGACACCTAGGCACCCCTAGACCCTCTCTCTTAATTAATACTTATATTATAATGTTTTCTGGTTTCCTTGCATTGTCTTCTGCCTTTGGAAAGGTATAGCAATGATGTCCTGGTCAGAAACATTCTCCACAGACAAGCTTCTGATTATGTACATTTTAACGTTTTCTGCCACTACCCATGTATTTTCATTCTGATCCCAGATACCACAGGGCATAGTCATATCACCGTATAACCTCACATCCTGGACTTCAGTTTCGCCAGTAAGCTCTAGGAGTATCCCTGAAGGTCATTCTACTTTGGGATTCCCGGTAATACCATAACCATATGTTGAAGTTCCTGAAAAATACATCAATCTATCCTACTCCAACAAAAATAAATCTATCCACAATTTGATTTCTCCTTAATTAGATCTCCAAATGCCGATATCCACTCTGTTGACACCTGACACAAGGAACAATGTGATGGAGGGGAGGTTGAAGTGATAAGTTGGGCAGATTTAACCAATTGCAGTTAGTATATCTTACCTCTGAACATTTATCAAATGTATGACTATGAGGCCACAATTCTGGGCCCCTCCTAGGACTTTGGAAGAAGGTATCAGTGCAAGTAGGGGCTCTGAAGTTAAAGCTTCATTAAACTCCTGGCACATCCACTTTCCCACAACTTCTGAATTTCTTTTTTCATCTGCAAAAAAGCATACTATTTGCTTTGCTTACTTGGAAGGTTGTTGTGATATATGCAATGAAATCATCTATATTTTTAAAAAGCACTTGATATTACTATTTAATGCCTTATTGGAGTTTCTGTTCACTCACTCTTATTTTCTAACATTGGCTACATTAACAACTCCCTTCCCGAATTCTCTTCTTACAAAGACTTCGGCACTCCTGCGTTGTGGTCTTTGTTCCTACTCTTTGAATTTGGGTGGGCTTGTGACCACAGCAGAAGTGATACTATGACTCCCCCAAAAAAGGTCATAAAAGGTGAGAGATCTTCCACCCAGCTCTCTTGGAATGTTTGCTTTTACAACCCAACTACTGTGAGGAAGCCCAAGCTATAGAGAAGCCCACATAAAGAAGAACAGATAGCCACCTCCAACTTTCCGGCCATGTGAGGGAGCCATCTTGAAAGTGCATCCCCCAGCCCCAGTGAAGCTGACACTGATGGGACAAAGCCATGTTGGAGAATCCTAAACAAGATAAAGAGATTGTCGTTGTTTTAAACCTTTAGGTTTTGGAGTGGTTGGTCATGCCACACTAGATAACTGATACACCATCCATGTTTCCTGTTTCCTTTTAAGCCTCTCTCTGCTAACTCCAAATTCAATCTCATGATCACACCTTACAATTCCCTACACTTATGCCTTTTCTCATACTGTTTCTTCTACTGGAATGTCGTCTTCCCATTGAAATCTTATCCATCCTTGAAGGTCTTCTTCAATTGCCTCTTTCTCTGTGGAGCTCCCCTCATTGCCCAAGCTGGTTGTAATATCATCCTCCTCTCAAATCTTGAAGAAGTTTGTTTATTGCCAGAATGGATATTCAGAATATTTATCAACTGGCATGACCAAGTACTGACCAATCAAAAGGGGGGCCTCATGAATTGTCGGCCCTGGGATTGACCTCAGCTGTGCAGCAAAGTTGGTTCCACGTGATCTTAGTTCCTCCTCTGGCCTCCTTCGGAGCAGGGACCTCGTATGTTTTTGCAAGTATCCCATCCGCCATGCAACACAGAGAGTCTTGCATGTAATGTGCTATGTCCATTATTTTAAAATAATTTGCTAAGCCTTAAAAAGCAGATCTCTGACTAATCAAAGAGAAGGTACAGAGAAAATACCCAAGGGAAAAAGGAGCTTAAAACTTTAAAACTGTAAATAACTGAAAAACAAGATAAATTCTCTCAAACCAGGGTCATGAAGCCACAGGATTTTGTGATCTGAGAGCTTAGACATCATCTAATTGGTACTCACACTTGCGTGTGCAAAGAATCACTTGGGGTAAAATTAGTGTAGGTGTGGGTCCAAATTAGTCTATGTGTGGAACAATACAGGTCTGCATTCCATACCCAGGCATTCCGAATAAGTAGGTCTGGGTGGGACTGGTGAAGCCTCCTCCTCCTTTCTTCTTCTTTTTATTTTTTCATTTTTTTATTGATATAAAATTAACATAAAATATTGTATTAGTGTCAGGTGTACAACATATCAATTCAAAAATTCTATAATTACTCAATGCTCACGAGGATAAGTGTAGTTACCATCTGTTACTGTACAGCAGAATCACAATATTATTGACTATATTCCCCACATTGTGCTTGTCATTTCTGTGACTTATTTATTTCATAACTGGAAGTTGGTACTTCATCTCCTTCACCTATCTTACCCTTTTTTCCACCTGCATTCCCTCTGGCAACCATCAGTTTGTTCACTGTATTTAAGAGTCAGATTTGCATTTTCCTGATGATGAGGGATGTGGAGCAACTTTTCATGTGCCTGTTGGCCATCCGTATGGCTTCTTTAGAAAAATGTCTATTCAGATCCTCTGCCTGGTTTTTAATTGATTATTTGTTGTTTTGCAAGTGAGTTGTATGAATTCTTCATGTATTTTGGATATTAACCCCTTATCAGATATATGATTTGCATTTTTAATGATAATAGAAGTAATGTTATTTTTATTTTTACTATTGTTAGCTAGTAACTTTGATGCTGGTTGACTGATATTTTCTTTCATCTTGCTTCTTATTTGCAAATCCTAGGAAGCTTTCTGTCCCCCCACTTCCAAATTTTTATTTAAATTCTAGTTAGTTCACCTGTAGTGTAATATTGGTTTCAGGAGCACAATTTAGTGACTTATCACTTACGTACAACACCCAGTGTGACAAAGCCTCCTTCATGAGCTCTCCAGGTGACCCTGATGCAGGGTGGGGTTGGTGAACCTCACTTTCAAAAGCCCTGGCTTAGTTAGACCCCCTCTGTCTGGGTCTAGTTTGTTCCCTCTTGCTGTAGTCAGGTGCTCTTTGAACTACCCATGGAAGCAGGACTGCGGTGAAATAGAAGAGTTTGCATGGTCAGAAGGAAGGAGAAGTTGGGAAAGCTATAACTTTAGGGTTGCCTTTGAAGGAGAAATCACCACCTTTAATCTTTGGGTGGTGGCAAGATGAAACAAAGCACTTCACTGAGATCAGCAGGGAGACAAGCAGCCTGGTTGGGGAGTCTTCTGTCTGGAGGTGTCCTTGGGTGGAGTGACCTGTTTCTTCATACTCGAGTACATTGTTACTGGGCTGAATCACTTGGTATAGTTCAGCCTCCACCCTTGGCTACCCGGTTCCTACCAGTCCAACACCTCATTTCACTTACCCACAACCCCAGAGCTAACATTAGAACCCTGGGTCTAACATCAGATTAGCTACTTCCAACCCCCACCACCCACCCCCTTCTTTTTTTCAGAATGAAATCTACACCTTCTAGATCCTTCAACTACTTAGAAATTAATCCATGGAGTCTTTCCAGCTTTGTTCTTCCAGCTTTCCATACTCCATCTACTAGAATCCTGCACAAAATGAGTGATCCGGAGTCTGAGTCTCCGGAGGAGGGGTCTGAGCTACTGCTTGGACCCGTCATTTTATGCCCTACAGTATCTCAGAGGCGTCTGTCCTGCCTTTCAAACCTCAGTATTTGCCAAAAATATAAACTGAGGGACATCCTTTAACTAAAACAGCTTTGCATTCACAGGAAAATGCTTCTGATCCTCGAAGGCAGAAAAGGAAAACAGGGAAACAGTGAGCTGCTACCATTGATTTAACATAAATTATCATCAACCATGAATTATTTGGGAGCAGAATAGCCCTCTTTTATGAAATGTTAAGTCTTTCTGAAAATCCTCTTTATCTCTCCTGATTCTTGTGCCTTTTTAAATTTTTTATAAATATCTGCATAGAGCACATAATCTAGAAACTGACATCTAGTAAGTGATAAGGCCCTTTAGAATCTGAATCCTGGAAGAGGACACAGTGTTGCACAAACATGACCACAAAGATGAGAAAATGCTCATTATTGCCACAGACTTTCTGATGGCAAAATTCCAGATTTTCTGTAATTGGTCTTTAATAACTGCGCTTTGTTGATTTTGCTACAAACACACACATTTGTAACATCGTACAAAGCACTTTATACCATGTGTGCTCATTTCATTCCTCACCATGCTGTGAGATAGGTTTTACTTTATTTATTATTATTTTTTAAAGATTTTATTGATTTATTTGACAGAGAGAGACACAGCAAGAGAGGGAACACAAGCAGGGGAGGTAGAAGAGGGAGAAACAGGCTTCCTGCCGAGCAGGGAGCCTGATGCGGGCTCATGGAATCCCAGGACCATGACCTGAGCCAAAGGCAGACACCTAATGACTGAGCCACCCTGGTGCCCCAAGATAGGTGTTACTTTAAAATCAAGAAACCAAGGCTCTGAGAGGTTAGGTGACTCACCTAAGGTCACAAGGCTAGTGACAGTCAGGGACTCGGGGCTCAACCGCCCAGAACCGAAATGCCAGCTCTCGAGCACATTCCACCATGTCACATGGACTTGCCCCCTGTATGAGCCAAGCTGGGCCTGCACCGCTCATTCAAGAGAGAGCCTGAATGTGGGCCTACAGGGGCCCTGAGGTTGCAGACCTCCAGCTCCTCGGGGGCATGACTGGCCCAGGGCGCCTGCTGGCTGCGCTCTGCTCTACAATCCATCTCTGCCTTGCTGAGGCCACCCTTCCGACAGGCTGCACCCCACCAATGACCACATTGCCACAATGAGGCTCTTTCCTGAGTGCACAGAAACCGAGGAAGTGTCCAGTCCACCTTCCCTCCCCTCCTCCACTCGAGGTCACACTTGCAGTGCCGTCTGATGGCCAACCCACCCTTCCCCAGCTCCCGAAGCAAATCGTTGGCTGCTGCTTCTCAGGGACCCCAGACTGTCCCAGCCTGCCTAGTAGAGTCACTACCACATGGCAGGGAAACAAGACAAAGGGAGCTGTCTGGGGGAGACCCTGGGATTTAAACAGCTTGATTTACTTTTGCTAAAAATCAACTCTTTTTTTTTTTTTTTTAAACCCATCTATTACACATATTTACCCTGGTGGCGATGGTCTCATTTTAAAAGCACACAGCAATTATCCTCCATCCAGTGCGTCAACAATTAATCCAGGTGTGGCTGGAGTTCGCTGGATACTGATCTGTGTCTCGATGGTACCTGTACCATCAGGCTGCCATTGCTGGCCCTTTGGGGGACACGCTCTGGTATTGTGATCCCCAGTTTCAGCCTCACTATTTGATGGCATCCTGGAGCTTCAGATGGTCCCTGGCATCCAGAGAAGGCCAGTAGGCAGAAGGGAGGGCTTTAAACATCAAGGAGCAAAGTTGCACAGTACCTTCTAGATCTGGGCTGTAAGTGGCTACTGAGTCTTCGGAGCGTGGGGTTCCTCTTAATTGGTACACACTCTAGGTATAAAATATGCAGTGGATTTTGAAAACCAAATTTAAAAAAAAGAATGTATGATATTTTATTAATCATTTTTATATTGATTACATGTTGGAATGACATTATTTGGGACATCTTGAGTTAAGTAACATTCATTCTTAAAATGAACTTCATCTATTTTTTTTTTTAAGATTTTATTTATTTATTTTGACAGAGATCACAAGTAGGCAGAGAAGCAGGCAGAGAGAGAGGAGGAAGCAGGCTCCCTGCCGAGCAGAGAGCCAGATGCGGGGCTCAATGCGGGGCTCAATCCCAGGACCCTGGGGTCACGACCTGAGCTGAAGGCAGAGGCTTAGCCCACTGAGCCACCCAGGCACCCCAACTTCATCTATTTCTTTTTGCTTTCTTAACGTGGCTATTAGAAAATTTGAACTTACGTTGGAGGCTCAGATTACATTCGCAGTGCTGTCTAGGTGTCAGACTCAATGAGGGTGAGGATTGCCTCTGTCTGTGCTCATCGAATCACACTGTACTCACAGACTTTAACATTATCTAGCACTGAAAAGAACTGAATAAATAATTTGAAGAATGAATGACAATGTGAATGAGCAAATGGACTTCAGTTCTTCCTTTCTCTCTCTCTTTTTTAAAGATTTTACTTATTTATTTGACAGAGAGTGAAAGAGCTCAAGCAGGGGGAGCAGTAGAAGGAGAGGGAGAAGCAGACTCCCTGCTGAGCAGGGAGCCCGACTTAGGGTGATCCCAGGACACTGGGATCATGACCTGAGTCAAAGGCAGACGCTTAACCGTCTCAGCCATCCAGGCACCCCAGTTACTCATTTCTCTGAAGCAAGAAGCATTTCTACCCCCTCTCGCCCCTTCTAACGTCTGAGGAAGAGCCAGGAGATTTGCAAAACTTCATCTCCCAAATTTGAGTCTCCAGCCCTGAATTCCCCTGAGTGTATGTCTGGTTGCCTGCTCAGAAACTTCTCTGAGGTCAGTAACAGACATCTCAAACCTAACATCTCCAGAGCAGAATTATTTATATTCCTTTTTTTTTTTTTTTTAATATTTTGTTTATTTATTTGACAGACAGAGATCACAAGTAGGCAGAGAGGCAGGCAGAGAGAGAGAGAGGAGGAAGCAGGCTCCCTGCCGAGCAGAGAGTCCGATGTGGGGCTCGATCCCACGACCTGGGATCATGACCTAAGCCGAAGGCTGAGGCCTTAACCCACTGAGCCACCCAGGCGCCCCACAATTATTTATATTCTTCCCAAACTGGTTCCTGCCCCAGTCATTGCCATCTCAGAGGTACCCTCATCTACCTGTCTTTCAGGGCAAAAAACAAACAAAACAGAAACCAGTCATTCTGGAGTTTTCTGTTTGCTCTGTTAATACCACTGCCCAATCCCATCCAACCAAGAAATAAGATTTATTGGTTCTACTGCAAAATATATTCCAGAAATACCCCAATTTCTCCACCATCCGGGCTGCCATGTTGGTAGAAGCCACCATCATCCGTCACTGGCCTGGATGTTCCCAATTGATCCACATGCTGCTGCCACCGCCCTCAGAAATTCTGTGAACCCTTATTATCCTTCTGACAAAGAGAGTTGGATGCCCCACAAACTCTATGATAATGTGACTTTTATTTGTATGTAACAGCCATGTTTCAACAGAGTCATCTGAATATATGCCAGACTTCGGACAGGTCTTAAGGTTTTCCAGACAAAACTCTGCTCTATTTCTAAAACTCTCCATGGATGGGGGATCCAGAGACAGGCCAACGGAGGGTTTAACCCTTTCATTTATTGGCTGCATCACCCCAGCTTTCCCGGGGGGGTGGTGGATACAATCTCAGAGCAAACATCATTCCTCCTCCTAGCACAGCTTCCTGCTGCCTTTTCGGGACCTCATCAAGAGTATCAGACCCCCCAGCTCAGAAGCAGGCGAGGTACACCCTTGCCCCCTTAACACGCACAAAACATAAAACAATAGCCTTCGTCAGCTGGATCACAGAGAAGGTGGGGACACCAGACACTTACGGAAATAAGTCATGGGCACACTTTGCTGGTTTGGTTGTTTAAAGAGTTGGTATTGCTTCAGAATTGCAGGGGAAATTAACTTAAAAGAGGACGGCAAGCTGAGTGGGAACGTTTCACGCGGGATTCTGCCTACCGTCTTCCACACATGAGAGCAGGCAGCTTTGATGCACTCCTGTGTGAATGGACTGGGGGCTGCCTGTCCGTCCTCATGCCCTCCCTTCCCCTACCCCCGAATTTCACCTTCTCCTAAGACGACGGTCCTCAAACACCCTCCTCTCTCACAAACACCCCGCCATCCCTCTGGTCCCTGGCGTCATCTTTGGCTCTTTCTGGGGGTGATTTTGGGCTTTTCCATGTGACATCACACTTCCCAAGGGTGGCCCTCTCTTCACTCTCTCCTACTCTGCTGTGCCAGACGAATGTTCTAGAAGCACCACTTTCTTTAAGTCATTTTCCTGAATAAGAATTTGAAGTAGCTCCTATGGTTCAATCATTCCTTTTTAAAAAATTCATCCATCCAACATATGTTTCTGTCAAGCCGTGTCTGGGGATGATGATGAGCAGCGCTAAGTCCCTCCGTCCGAAGGAGCTCCATGCTCTTCCCTAGGATTTCTAATACTTCACCATCTCTCAAAAGGGCCTTCACTGTCATTAGTTCCCCCAATGGGAGTTCCACCTTCACTCAGTTTCATACTACACAGTGAGGTAGTATTAAATCATAACTGCTTGAAACTAACTGTAGTGCATATTACATCACACTGATCATTTTGTAGCCGCCTCCTGCTGCTCTTGCAGGGAGCTCAAGTGTCGCAAGTATCCTCTGAAAAAGCCCTGTAATGCCAATTGTCTCCATGTGGGCAGCTCATCTCGCCAGGAAACCATGTGTTGCAGTAAAAAGCGATCACTTAGGGCCATACTTTAGATAATGCCATGGAATCCATAAGAAGGACCACTGGCGATGTGGGAAGTGCTCCCAAGGGGTCCTGACCTTACAAGAAAAAAGTTGAATTGCTTGATACGTCCTGGAGATGGTGATCTTTAGATCTATGGTTGTGAGTGGTTTCAAGTAAGCGAATCCAGCAAAGGACCATGGTTAAAAAAAAAATTGTGACGCCATTGCCACAGCTACGCCAGCAGGCATGAAAACCTTGCACTCCTTGCTAAAATATCTTTTCTCTCCTATTGAGAATGTGCAAACTGCGTGGTGAGTGGAGGGGGAGCAGGGAGGGGGAAGGGCAGAAGGAGAGGGAGAAGCTCAAGCAGGGTCCACGCTGAGACTTGATCCCATGCCCCTGAGATCATGACCTGAGCTAAAATCAAGAGTCAGACTCTTAACAGACTTCAACTCCTAGGCCCCCCAAGAATGCAGCTTTTATCTGGGTGCAGGATTGTTGTAAGAAAAGCATACCGAGGGTGCCCAAGTGGCTCAGTGGTTAAGCCTCTGCCTTCGGCTCAGGTCATGATCTCAGGGTTCTGGGATCAAGCCCTTCATTGGGCTCCCCACTCAGCAGGGAGCCTGCGTCCCTCCCTCTCTCTCTGCCTACTTGTGATCGCTCTCTTTCTGTGTCAAATAAATAAATAAAATCTTTAAAAAAAAAAAAAAAGGCATACTGACCACCTCTAACTTCATTTAAGATAAATCGAGTCCTGCTATGACAACTTGAAGCAAAAGGAAGGCAAGTGATCCAAAGCTAAATAATTTTTTTGAATATATATACTTTTAAAGATTTCATTTATTTGTTTGAGAGAGATTGAGAGAGAGCATGAGGGCTGAGACGGTCAGAGGGAGAAGTGGATTCCCCATGGAGCTGGGAGCCCGATTCGGGACTTAATCCTGGGACTCCATCCGGGGACTCCGAGATCATGACCTGAGCCGAAGGCAGTCGCTTAACCAACTGAGCCACCCCAGGCGCCCCAAAGCTGAAGAATTTAATGCCAGAAAAGGATGGTTTGATTTTAGAAAGAAGTTTGTCTTAAATAATCTCAAGTTAACAGGAGAAGTATCTTCTGCCAACCAAGAGGCACCAGATAAGTTCCCAGACACATTAAGAAAATCATTGAGGAGAAAGATCTTCCTGAATGGGTTTTTTAAAATATAATTTTAAAAAAAGATTTTATTTTATCGACAGAGATCAAAAGTAGGCAGAGATCCAGGCAGAGAGAGGGGGAAGCAGTCTCTCTGCTGAGCAGGGAGTCTGATGCGGGGCTCTATCTCAGGACTCTGAGATCATGAACTGAACAGAAGGCAGAGGCTTAACCCACTGAGCCCCCCTCCCCTCAGGCGCCCCTTAATATAATTTTTTGAAGATTTTATTTATTTATTTATTTGTTTGTTTGTTGGGGGGTGGTGGAGAGAGCACAAGCAGGGGGAGCGGCAGGCAGAGGGAGAAGCAGTCTCCCTGCTGAGAAAGGAGCCCGATGCAGGACTCAATCCTGAGATGATGACCTGAGCTGAAAGCAGATGCTTCACCGACTGAACCACCCAGACATACCCTGAATGGGTTTTTAATGCAGATGAAAGGCAGAAATGCCACAAAGGTATATATTAGTAAGGAAGAGAAGCAAGGACCGGAATTTAAGGCAGGAAGGATAGGCTAATGTTCTTGTTTTGTGCAAATGTAGTTGGGTTTAATATGAGGACTGCCCTCATCTATGAAGCTGTGGACCCATAGCCTTGAAGGGAAAAGATAAACACCAGCTGTGTCGGTCTTTTGGTTGTACAAGAACCCTTTTTTTCTGGCTTAGTTCCATCAATACTTTGTCCCTGAAGTCAGGAAGTACCTTAGTAATAAGTGACTGCCTTTTAAATTTTGTCTGAGGGACGCCTGGGTGGCTCAGTTGGTTAAGCCACTGCCTTTGGCTCAGGTCATGATCCTGGGGTCCTGGGATCGAGTCCCACATCGGGCTCCTCGGTGGAGAGCCTGCTTCTCTCTCTTCCTCTGCCTGCTTGTGCACTGTGTCTGTCTCTCTCTCTGACAAATGAATAAACAAATAAAATATTTAAAAAAATAAAATAAAGTTCGGGGCGCCTGGGTGGCTCAGTGGGTTAAGCCGCTGCCTTCGGCTCGGGTCATGATCTCAGGGTCCTGGGATCGAGTCCCACATTAGGCTCTCTGCTCAGCAGGGAGCCTGCTTCCCGCTCTCTCTCTCTGCCTGCCTCTCCATCTACTTGTGATTTCTCTCTGTCAAATAAATAAATAAAATCTTTAAAAAAAATAAAATAAAATAAAGTTCGTCTGAAAAAAAATTTTTTTAAAATAAAGTTCCTTTGATAGTGGACAGTGCCCCTCCCCATAACCCCATGAGTTCAACACCAAAGGCGTCGGAATGGTCTACTCGCCCCCAAACACAACATCTCTAATTCAGCCTCTAGATCAGGGGCCATAAGGACTTTTAAGACTCATTACACACATTACTCTATGGAAAGTATTCCCAAAGTTATAGGAAAGAACCCTGGGAAGGAGAAATCAAAAAGATCTGGAAGAATTATACCATTGGAGATGCCATCATTGTTAAAGAAAAAGCCATGAAAGCCAACAAGCCCGAAGCAATGGATTCCTGCTGGAGAAAGCTGCTCAGAGCTGGCATGACTTCACATAAGTTACGACAGAGCCAAAAGGAAATGAGGATAGAGATTATGGATACAGCAGAAAAAAGGTAGGGGAGGAAGGGCTTCGAGATATGGGGCTTAGAGAAATTCAAGAGCTAATGGATACCACACCAGAGGAGATAGGAGGTGGCCTGATGGAGATGAATGAATCCTTCCAGACCGATGCCCGATGGTGAGAGAGAAGATACAGAAGAACAGTGCCCAAAAAATGATCATTGGACAATCTGGCAGAAATCAACCTGATTATTCAAGACTGCTTTTGACTTTTTTTAATGACATGGGCCCTTCTACAATACGGACGTTGAAACAGGGGAAGAAAGATTGGTACCATATAGAAACATTTTTAGAGACATGAAAAAAGCAAAAAAGTAAGGCAGAAATTACAATATATTTATATAAATTTACACCCAGTGTGCCTGCCTCTCCTACCTCTCTTTCTACTTCCTCTATCTCTTCCTCCTCTGCCCGCCCTGAGACAACAAGAGGAATGCCTTCTCGTCCCCCTGCTCAGCCTACTCACTGTGAAGACGATGGGAATCAAGAACTTTATTATGATCCATTTCCACTTCATGAATAGTATATCGTCATTAAGCCATTCCATTAAGAATGATCTGCGAAATCTAACATTGGTAGGGCAAGAACCGTATGAGACGTTCCCGTGTCATCATCCTTGCTGTGGACTAAGAATTCACTGCATAGAACACCGTGAGCAAGACTTTTATGGAAAGGGATGGACTATCCTTATGTAGGCATAACGTGAGTGGTATTTAAGACAAAATTAGTGATATATTCTTTTTTTTACCCTTTTATAACTTTGCTTTCAAAGAATTACATCACTGTACAGTATGCATCTCTCTCTTATAAGTGGAGAAATTACATATTGGCCAATCATGGGTAAGTGCTTTTAAACAATGCAACTGTGTTTTCAGTACTGTGTTACTGTGTTATGAATAAGACTATAAAGCTGTGCACCATAAAAATTTTATAGCAATTCATTCACTAATGTATACGCTAGGCTCCGGTGAAGCAATCATACAGGATACACTAGGCTACCATAAATTGATCATTTGCTGCTTTTTCATTGTGAATGCGTGAATTATTAGACCTATAAATAAATATGAATTTTTTTTACATTATATCTTCATTTGTTGATGTCTAGTGTTATTAACATGTATTAACATCTACAGTGTGTTTGTATCCTATAAGATGATATTGAGGGAGGTACTATGATTCATTTTGTAAACATGATACAAAGTTATAGTATTGATACAGTACAGTTCTGTAACTATGTTTTCTGTTCTTTATGATTTTCTTAATATTTTCTTTTCTCTAGCTTGCTTTATTGTAAGAGTATAGTATATAATATGTATGAGATACAAAATGTGGTTTAATCAACTGTTTACATTATTGGTAAGGCTTCTGGTCAATAGTAGGCTATTAGTAGTTGACTTTTTTGGGAGTCAGAAGCTGTACGAAAATTTTCAACTGTGTGTGGGAGGGTTAGCACCCCTAGCCCCCTCCATTGTTCAACGGTCAAATGTACTTATTTTTGTCATCCTACCAAATTATCCAATTGAATTTCTATTATTTGAATTTTATATGAAGACTTTAATTAGCAGATATTTAATATCTTTTCTCTACACTGAAAAATTGTTTACAGATTCTATTTGTAAAACAGGAGATGTACTTGAAGTTAGGATTGGATACTTAACTTTTTATTATTACTCATTGTGTTTAATGTTGGCATTGGGCAAATAGGAAGTGCCTGCTTAAAAAACAATCGATTGTAATGTTTCCCGTGATTCAACGGGAAAGTTCTTGTCCAACTTTGCCATTACATTCTGACATAATTGAAAGCAGAATTGTTTTGTGCACTGTTGCATCAACAATGTCCAGGACAGACCTGCTAGAAAAGAAAAGAATCAAAGAATAGGATGGATGGATGGGTGGTTGGACAGATCAGTGGATGCGTGTGATTTCTTCCAACCTAGGGTATAAGAAATTTCCTGAAGTAACTAGTATTTGACCTTACCCTAAAGACAAAGAAACTTTAGATAGGTGGGTTGATAATAAGGGCAAAGCTGGGCAAAGTAGACACGTTAAGCAACAGCCTGATGGATTAGAAAATCTTGACTGAGTTGGCAAGATATGCAGTGCTGGAAAATACGGTCGATGACTAAAAATGTGTTTGACAACCTACAAGTGCTTTAGAAGCATTTTAAGCTCCTTGAAGACATGGCCTGTTGATGGGTGTGTTCCCAGAGCTTAGCCCGGTGCCTACCACACTGAAATAATGGAATAAAAAACAAGTCATGGAGTAAGGTTGGCCCCTTGCCACTTCATCTACGGCAAGCCTTTTCCTGGCTTGCTCCGTTTCACCATATTGATTGCCCTGTCCGTCCTGACACATGACTCAGAGCCTTTGTCTTGGCTCTTCCCTTTACCTGAAACTTTCCTTACCCTGCTCTGCCTCATTGACCTTCCTGCTCTCCCTTAAATGTACCTGATACCTTTGCTGTTGCCATGTATTTTTTTTTTTTTTTTTAGTTTTGGAGATAGATTTAGCAACTCATCAGTTGCAAATGACACCCAGTACTCATTGTCACGTGCCCTCCTTAATGCCCACCACCCAGTTACTCCATCCCCCTACCCACCTCCCCTCCAACAACCCTCAGTTTATTACCCAAAGTTTAGAGTGCCCTACAGTTTGCCTTCCTGTTTTTAATCTTATTTTATTTTTCCTTCCCTTCCCCTATGCTCATCTGTTCTGTTTCTTAAATTCCACATAGGAGCAAAATCATATGGAGTTTGTCTTTCTCTGACTTACTTCGTTTAGCACAGTACTCTCTAGCTCCATCCACGTTGTTAAGAATTCAGTTGCCATTTATTTGCTCACTCTGCTGGGAAAATTCTTTCCACCTGTCTTCAAGGCTCTTGATCCCTCCTTCATTTAAATATCTTCTCAAAATCTTTTTTGCTTCCTTGAGAAGCCTTCCTTGCCAGCACATGTAGGGGGTGTAGGGGTGCCTCTCTCCTGTCACTCTCAGTCCCCCCAACTTTTATTTTTGCTTTGCTTTATTTTTCTTGATAGCACATATTGCCACTAGATATTATTAGTCTGTTGTCCCTTTACTGTTGACTTCCCACCCTGTTAGGATGTAAGCTCTTATTCCAAAAAGGTCATATAGCGTTGGAGAATTTTCTTGTCCTCTGCTACGTCCCTAGAACAGTGCTGGACGTAGAAAACACAATAAATGTTTGTTGAATAAATCAGTAATAGTTCAAATACCTTACCCTGGAACTGACGTTCTTTTATATTTGTACTCCAATCTGCCTTTGGGGTGACTAAACCTAGAACTTCTGAAGGGAACTGGACCATGTCCAGATTATCTTATCCATCCAGGGCACCTGGGTGGCTGAGCTGAGGCGTGGGACTCCTGGTTTCTGCTCCGGTCATGATCTCAGTCAGGGTCATGAGATGGAACACAGCCTCAGGCTCTACCCTCATCAGGGAGTCCGCTTGAGTTTCTCTCTCTCTGCCCTCCATCTAAAATAAACAAAAGATCTTAAAAAAAAATTATCTTATCCATCTAAATCTTCTTAAAGATGAGAATAATGAGACCTAAACACGGAAAGCCTAAGTTAGAGGCCAAATCACACAGTTAATTGGTGAAAGAGTCGAAATGGAAACTTGATCTCCTGTGGCCAGGCTTAACCCCAATCCACACCCATTCCTGCTGTCCACCCTCCATCAGGGATCAGAGCGAGCTTTCAAAAATGCAAGCACGTGAGGCGCCTGGGTGGCTCAGTGAGTTAAGCCCCTTGATCCCAGGGTCCTGAGATCGAGTCCTGCATTGGGCTCTCTGTTTGGCAGGGAGCCTGCTTCCCCATCTCTCTTGCTCTGCCTGCCTCTCTGCCTGCTTGTGATCTCTGTCTGTTCAATAAGTAAATAAAATCTTAAAATAAATAAGGAAATGAATAAAATGCAACCGTGAGCCACCTCTCTTTGAAACTGTTGATTACCTCTCCATCACCCAGTGCACCCAGCTGGGCTGGCCGAGAGCGGCTGTCATGGCGGCCCCGTGTCCCTCTTCTACTCCCGGTACTTCACAGTCGGTGCTGTGTCACACACCTGTGCCTCCCTACATGCTCATGGGTACCTGGGCTTGTTATCATCAGCTTGATGATCCTTATGCATTTCTCCTTCAAAACTTTGAGGGGCTACTCCACCCTAAGGCCTTCCGTTATCCCATCACCCCAAGTGTCTGAGAGATAATTAACTCACTTGTCTATATCAATTCCAATCCTAGTACCTGCCTCTTGCCTTGCATATGTTATATATGCATATGTTTTGCATATATATGCATATGAGATATATGATATCAATAACCGAATTGCATGCCCCCCCCATGGGTTTACAGAATATGGTGGACATTTGTCATATGGTTGACATTGCAGTTTGCTCTGCAATGTTCAACACTCCTCCTATCTGGGGGGTCATGCTACCTTGCCGGCAACTCCAGACAACAAAGCAGAGAGATCCTCCTTCTTTCTCTCTCTACCCCTGGCAGCCAGGGCTCAGGCACAGGGCCAGAAGCTGGCAGCCGAAGCTCATCCTACAATTTGGACTCTTGAGTGAGGGTAACAGACACAAAGGGAGGGCTGGCGTCTGCCTGTGGCAGTTATCGCGGCTGTGCTGGTGGCATTCTAACAAGACTCATCTTGCTCCGAGATGGGTAGGCTTCTACCTGCTTCTCGGCTTAGATGCCAGGTGCATGTCCTGAACATCTTGAACATCCTGTGAGTTCTTCCCAGTGTTCTGGATCGATCCACATCAGTCATAGTGGGCTTCTGTTGCTTGCTGCTAAGAAGCCGGCTGTTTGGCTTAGGGCACAGGGCAAGTGTGTTAATCCCTCCGGGCTCTCCCAGCAGTAGTAGACCAAAGACTATATTTCTGCAGCAGACTGTCACGGTTTGAATCCTGACTTCTGCACGCATCAGCTTTGTGGCTTCAGGCCAGGACCTCGACCTCTAAAGCCATAATTTCTCTAAAATGGGGAGAAATCTCATGGTAGATTTAAAGAAGAGTATATTTATCTCAACTCCTAGGGCAAAGTTCAATACATAGTAGCAGTTACTTCACATTTCCATATATAGTGATTCAAGTAGTTCAGCCTTCCTCCTAAACAACCTACCAACTCCAACCCTAATTCTTTCAGAATTGTCTGTTTCTTGACATCTGAATATGTCTTGGGCACTTTGCCATGGCATTTAAAGGGCCCAGAACGACTCCATCTGTCTGAATCCTAACCCTCCTTCAAAACCCCTTCAGTGGCTTCAGCTGAGGGGCCTGTCATGGCTACGGTTCCCAAGATCTTTCTCCAACTTCGTTCTCAGAGCGCTCCTTCTCTACACTATTCGTGATAGATGAGAATCTCGGGCCCTGTTATCCGAAGTCCCTTCCTATGAAAGGATTCTTATTATGATACTCTCATAACTTGATGGGGGCAATAAAACGTGAATGGAAGTGACACGTGCTCCGTCCAAGCAGAGCTTTGAGAGCGATTTCGTGGTACTTGCACTTTCTTCTCTGCCGTGAGGGACCTCTCCTTAGAGGGAAGCTGTCCCACCATCTTGGGTCCTAGAAAGATGAAGATCTGTGGCGTTCACCGCTGATCTCTAGCTCAGCTGTCATGAGAATGAAAAATCAACTTGTGTTATCAGCCACCGACATTTCAGAGGTCATGTTACTGTAGCAAGACCTAGCATAAGCTCACAGAGACACCACTCACATTTTTCAAGTGCTATTTGGCATTCTTATTTATCTTTAAATCAATATATTCTGCGTTCCTGGGGTGTTTTCCAACACCAACAGCCAATTTTCTGCTGATGTCCACAATTCAGTTCTGTGCCTAACGCAGAGTCAGCACAGACCCCTACAGGTTAAGGGCTCAGTCCCGAAAGACTGCCCCCCAAGCTTCCAATGCCAGTTACAAGTAGTGACACCCCACACTTGTGTCCGATTTGGCTACAGATCGGGGGTTTTCGTGACCCACTTCTCAGATTCCATAATTGGCTAGAACAACTGATAAAACTCAGGGAAACATTACATTTGTTGGTTTACTCTAAAGGAAATTATGACGGATAAGAATAAACAGCCAAATGAAGAGGTACATAGGGTAAGGTCCAGGGGGTTCCTGAGTTCAGGAGTGTCTCTCTCTGTGGCATGGGGCTATGGCCCCCTCCCTCCGGGCGGGTGACTGCAACCACTCACCCAGAAGCTCATCCAATTTCTTCTTTTCAGAAGTTTTATAAAACTTAATCTCCAGACCCCTGCCCCTTCCTGGAAGACCAATCCTATCCTGAGACCCACATAGCCTCATTAGCATAAACTCAAGCTAAAGGGACTCACTTTGAGTAATAAAAGACACTAATGACTTGGGAATTTCCAAGGGTTTTAGGGACTCTGTGCCAGGAATCAAGGATAAAGACTAAATATATTCCTTATTTTATCACAGTTCCCAATTTAATTTAAAAACCTTTGCAAACAGAAATCATGTCTTATACCCCCAACAGTTCTAACCCCAGATGGTGCTTGCTCCATCAATGTGAATGGGTGATAGAGACGGTTTTTCAATAAACCTGAAAAGATGACCCGTTAAAGCAGACCTATGAATGCAGTGTTTAGACTGGACCACTGTGCTATTTTTTTCCCCCATCTAACATGAAAGTTATAGAAACTAAATAGCATGGGGTACCTCAGTAAGAACAACACCCAGGAGAAAGAGTTCAGAAAATTACAATTATTTATGCTTTAGGTGACCTCTCCAGATTATTATCCAAAACCCCAGTGCTTGGCAAAGTGGGAGCTTTGTAAATTTTGGCAAATCGACTGACCTGAAGAAGACCCCATGAAAGTAGAGGAGTCTAAATTTTTTTGTATTTATGTATGTATGTATGTATGTATGTATGTATGTATGTATTTGTCAGAGAGAGAGCGTGGGAGAGAGCACAGGCAGGGGAAGTGGCAAACAGGGAGAAGCAGGCTCCCCGCTGAGCAAGGGTTCCCGATGTGGGACTCGATCCTAGGACACTGGGATCATGACCTGAGCTGAAGGCAGCCACCCAACTCACTGAGCCACCCAGTCGTCCCTAAACGTTTAGTGAGTCTAAATGACCAGAAGCCCATATGTATGTGAGCTGCCTGCATTTTAAATTGAAGAATATCTTGGCAGCTATTAAAAAAAAAAAAAAAGTATAAGGATTTTTAACAGTGATGCAAAACCAGTCCTTTGCAAAACACATTTTAGTAGCCTTTAGCTGGGCAGAGTGAATATTATAATCAATTTTATTCAGTCAGTGAGAACATTGGTTATTTACCAAATGGAACTAATTTCAAAAAGCCGTGTGTTCTGCAGATTTAGGCCAAAGACTTCTCCCTCAGTGCTGACTATATAAGAATATTCCTGATGGAGACTCTTGGCTTTGACTTGAACAGGGTCAGGGAAGAAAGAGAATGTTCTAGAGGGGGACACCAAACAAGGGTCAGACTTTGATCACCTGGCCACAAGGCTGGAGGCACCCATACCACGGGTTCTTTTAGGGCGTGAATTAGGTAAAATATTTTGTGCTGAAATTTTTGAGAGGGAGTCTATTCTAGGGATAGAGAGGCAGGAGGCCATCATACTGTGAGCTGCGGTCCCGTGTATTAGTCCGCTCTCGACACCTTTCATGAGCAGGTGTACACACATGCGGTCCCGCGCTTACCTGCCCTCTCCAGTCCCGGGCTCCTGGAGGTCATCTAGTCAATGGATCCAGCAAATGCTTCAAAGTGAAGGGATGCAGAGCTGAACTTCGAGTAAACCATCAATCGTTTGCTGCCTGCTTGTGCCAAACTGATAGCACCACGGACTTAAAAACGGTTATAGCTGAAAGCTTGCGCTGGGGAACCTAGAACCAAGAGCCTGTTAGGTGGCAAGCCGCTTACAACCTGTAGAGGCTCAGAGCTGATTCACGTAACCAGCCTTAAAACAAATTTCTAAGCCCATGATGGATCTGCTCCTGCTCCTGCCCATGATGTACCATCAGGAAACCAAAATTCCCTATAAATGCTCCCCTTGCCCAGAAATGCAATATATTGAGTCCACCAATCCCCAAATGCCAAGCCAGCTCAGTCTCTAGTATGTCTTCGTTCCTTCTCACTGCAGTCAAGGTTAACTGGGTAGCCCCAGCCAATTAGAGAGTTTCTGTTTTTCTCTTCCCTGTTCTTTATTATTTATCTTTAAAGTGCTTCCTGCCTTCCCTCCCTGCTGTATCGTTCTTGAATGGGAGCTATCGGCTCCATGAAGTGTTCAATAATTTGTTCCTATTGATGTAGTTTGGGAATGTAGGTGAGGTCTGGAGCTGAAGGTGCAGAAAAGAATTCTTGAGACGTCTTCGGTGCAGAAAAAGATGATTTTATTGAAGCGGGGGCAGGAAAAGTGGCTGAGCTGGGCTGGTGAGAGGTAGGTCATTCAGTATTGGGGAGGTGGGGGAGGTGAGGAGAAAGGGAGGCATCCAAAAGGACTTTGATATGCTAAAGAAGCCTTGGAGGATCCTGGGGGCCTGGCTATTGTCAAGCTGAGGTGGTTTTTCCCTCCAGCCAAGCATTAACATTCTGACTGTTGGGAGTTTCCTGGAGGAAGGTTCTATTCTGCCGGCCGCTAGTGTTGGTCAATGGGCTGCAAATTGTAAGGAAGTTTTACTTGATTTACATTTCCTTCTACCTTTGTTTCCCGCCGTACTTTGGATGGGAGGCTGATGGTAGGGCTTCAGGAAATTGAATCTTGGGGGTCTATCAACATCCTAACTTCCGGAGACCCGTAAGAATGGTTTTTTCTTCTAAATCACTGATAGAGACTCGGGTCTTGCAGGACTGCGATCGCTGTTAGTTAACCATTTCTCCTTTCCTTAGTTTCAGGGCAGCTGGGAGTGACTGAGGAATGTCACAGAGATCCCACAGATCCCACCTGTTGCCAGGGGGTGTTGTGGGGTCTCAGCCTGTGCTTTGCCCTCACTTTGCTTTCTGCTCCCTCATCAATATCACTTAAATTGTTTTCTTGAACCATTTTTTTTTTTTTTAAACCGCTAAGGGGCAGAGACCAGCCTTGAACTTAGATCTTTATAATCCCCCGCTGAATACTCTTTCTATTCGATCAGAGGCTCTTAACCTAGGGATCCTCGGACACCCACAGACAGCATGTGATAAACACTTAGGAAGTGAGGATGTGTAGCGTTCATCAGATTCTCAAGGTGGACCATGGCAGTCTCCAGAAGGCGGAGGCGTGGGCTTGGGGGGGCGTTTAGAGGGAGGGCTGGTGCAGTGGGGATGAAGGAGAAGCCCCAGCGGATCGAAGGGAGGCTGCGTGTTGCTCCATTCGCCCAGTTTCAACACCTCTCGGAGCTGATGTGCCAACCCTGGGGCGGGGGGTTACCAGTGTCCTGTCCCCAGGAACTGGGGTGGCCAGCGATCTGGTCCAAGTCCCCTGCACTCCCCGTGGTGTTTCCAGCCACATTCTATTCACTTGAGAGAAACTTAAAATACTGCTGGGTGTTGTGGGCCTGCCACATAATATTTCCTTGTTGGTGGTGGCAGGTGGGGGTAGGGGGCTGGGGGGCGGTAGGAGGTGGGAGAGGCCCCAGGCACTGGGGCTGGGCCTCCACTGACCACTCTCCCAAGCATGTGGTAAGGGAACAGCATTGCCACCTGAGAGGAGAGGGGAGGACTAGAGATAACTGAGGAATTAATACTAAATCTAAGTTTCCTCCAGACCTCTAGGCCACAGGCCTTTCTGAGTATAACTAGAATGGGCATTTGAAACAGTTTTTATTCATTTACAGGAATCTGCAGAGTACTCCCGGCTACTATCAGGCATAGGGAAAGGGGGAATCTGTGTGCTATCAGGGAGAATCCCGCACATTCTGTCCGTGTGCGTGTTACACCAACAGGTCATCACAACAGAGTGTGACAAGTCCTACGATGGAAACATCACAAAGAGCCAGGGGAGCAACTCCAGAGGAAAGAACAATTACACTTGGGGAATGAGGAGCTGTTCTAATGAGGCGGCAGAGCTGTTCCGTTGAATCAATGGGTATCGAGTGTCCAGTGTCGCGTTGACAGGAGGGTAGGAGATGGCTAGACACAGAATGTCCGCTGTCAGGGAGCTCAAAGCCAGGCCCATGGGCCTCGAAGCACAGAAGGGACAATCTGTTAGTTACAACAGGCCACACATTCCATGTGCAGGCTAGCACGGCTCTGGGGACAATACATTATGTGTGTGTGTGTGTCCGTGTGTGTGTCCTGGAGAAAGGGATGCCTGAGTTAGGTTTTGGATGATAAATAAGACTTTACAGGGTTGCAGGTAGAAAGAAGCATAAGCTACAAAGGCTTTCCAAAGAGAAGCAAAAGCAATAGTATTTATCGAGCTCGGTACTAGGTACTGAGTGCTTCACAGACATTATCTCACAGGGCAACTAACCACCCCCACCCTGCTTTTTTTCTTAAATAAAATCCTTTCTTGGATCCAGGATGACCCTTGGTCCCCAAAGGCCCATCATACTCCAATCATATCTATCCCTCTGTCTATCTCTATCTATCTATCTATCTATCTACCTACCTATCATCATCTGCCCGTCTGTCCAGATCTATCCCAGTGTTTATTCAGGAATCAGACATAGGATTGTATTTAATTTTTTTAAAAAGATTTTATTTAATTATTTGACAGAAATGCAGCAAGAGAGGGAACTCAAGCAGGGGGAGTGGGAGGGGGTGAAGCAGGCTTCCTGCCAAGCAGGGAGCCCGATGTAGGGCTTGATCCCAGGACTCTGGGATCAGGATCTGCACCGAAGGCAGACACTTAACTACTGAGCCACCAACGTGCCCCAGGATTTTATTTTCTTAAGAAATTATGGTTTTCCTCTTCTTCTTCTTCTTCTTCTTTTTTTTTTTTTAAATGTTCTTCTAATAAGCAGAAAACACACACTCAGCAGTGTTGGCTTCTGTATTCCTCTATTGGTCAGTGGAGGGATTATTGAACAAAGAGAGAACGCAATGTTTGGAAGGCAGGGGCATGATTAATATTTAAGTACCCTGAAAGGAGCTCTTTTGGTGATATATTTCATCTTGTCAACCTAAACTGTTTAAAGGGACACTCCAAGTTTTAAAGCAGAAATGCTTATTTTATCAGAGCATCAGTGGTTATGAATTGGGAACTTTAGTTTGATAAACCGTGCTGGCTTACTGAAGTTTAAGGAAGGCTAGACCCGCCAGGAATGCTCAAAGGTAGAAACTCTTAGGGAAACAGTATATACCAGCACTATCCAATGAACTGGACAGTCATGTTTTAAAATTGATCAAGGCTAAACTCAGAGACGCCTGGCTTTTCCTGTAAAAACCCTATTTCTTCTGTGAAAACAGAGGGAGCACAGGACTGCAATCTCTGGAGGAATGTGGAGGGAGAAAGGGCATCAGGACTCTATATTCTTTAGAATGAAGAATATTTTATTTACTTTGGTCACAAGAGTGGAGGGCCTGATTCTTTCCTCTTTGAACTGTACTATTTTCAAACTTGATCAGTACCAACTTGAACTTCTTTGCCTCCAGTCCCAGAGAAAGGTCTTGCCTCTGCTAGAAGCTAATGACTTCTGCTTTCCAGAACATTTGCCTCTCATCTCCTTAAGCATGGGGGGGGGGGGGGGAGTGTCCCTCCACCAACAAAGCTACAAAGCTACAAAGTAAATATTCTTAAACTCTATGTTCACTTCAGCTAATATGTTTCTTCTCTACTTTCTCAAGTTGAGATTGATTGACATATAACATATTAGTTTCAGGTATATAGTGTAATGATTCGATATATGTATATTATGATATGATCACCCTAATAAATCTTTAACATCCATCGCTACTACTATATTTTGTGTATTCTTAAATGCATATTTTTTTTCCAGATTTTTTGCAACATGGTCACCATAGTTCCCCTCTGAATTGATGTCCTTGGGTAATCCTTTCCCACATGGATAGTTGACTTGGTCATGTGGCTTTCTTGGAATGGCGGCAGACATGGCATCTGAAAAGCAGTTGCACATCAGGGCTTGTCCCCTTTGCTGAGCTTGGAGCCCTGAGCCCACCATTTTAGCACACATGAACTAGCTCCCTGGAGTGGGCACCTGGAAGAGAACTAAGGGACCCCAGCAAACAGCCTGACGACCAAGTGACTGAGGCCATTCTCGAACCATCCAGCTCATCTACCTACTGGCTGACTGGCGGCAAGAGAGAGAGCGAGCTCAGGAGAGAGCAGCAGAGAAACTACCTGGTTGAACCCAGCCCATGGACCCAGCCACAGAACTGTGAGCTAATAAATGGTTGTTATTTTAAGCCACTAAGTTTTTTTTTTCTTTTTTAAAAATTTATTTATTTATTTATTTGTGAAAGAAAGAGAGAGTGAGAGGACAGCACAAGCAGTGAGCGTGGGGGGAAGTCAGGGAGAAGCAGAAACCCCACTGAGCTCGGAGCCGGATGCAGGCACTTGATTCCAGGACCCTGGATAATGACCGAGCCAAAGACCGACATTTAGCCGCTAAGGTTTAAGGTGATTTGTTATGCAGTAAAAGCCAAGCAATATAGGGTTCATCTGTCAACTGTGATGTTGCAAATATAACGTGGAACATTTTTTTTTCTTTCTCAGAGATACATACGATAATGGTGCACTTTACAACGGATTGTGATTTAGATTGGCTGCCCTAGGATATCATACTCACTTGGCAGATAAGAAAGCTAGGGATTAGCGGTGCCTGGGTGGTTCAGTTGCTTAAGTGTCTGCCTTCAGCTCAGGTTATGATCTCTGGGTCCTGCCATGGAGCCCCGCATGGAGATGGGTGTCAGGCTTCTTGCTTGGTGAGGGAGTCTGCTTCCCCCATCTTCCCTCAACCCCTCCCCCTGCTCATGCTCTCTCTCTCTCTTTAATAAATAAATAAAAATCTTAAAAAAAAAATAAAACAAACTAGGGATTAGAGGGTTTTTTGCCCAAGGTCTGGGACCAGTAAATTGTGGAATTTGAATCCAAGCAGTCTGACTCTAAGGCTTTGCTCTTAATCAGCAGGTATTTCCACCCAGCAGGACAAGAGCCTCGGAGAGCCTCTGGGAACCTCCCAGTGGGAAGAGGGGTACACCCATGGAGGTTACTGGCTAGAGAGCTGTAGACTAACTCTCCTCATAAAGTTAATGAAGTCAGAGGATCAAGTGCATGGCAGCAATAAAAGGGGCATGGGAGAAGGGAAGACTATGGCTTCAATGAGGGCCACTGGAGACTATGTGATAATCACCAGTAGTTATAGAACAGTGTCACTTTGGTGGAAACATCCTTTCTTCCTATTGCTGGAAGCCCAGCAAATCTGAGATTAATGGCATACAGTCCCGCTTTCTAGACACTAACAGTTTCACGGGGGAGAGGGATATATGCCTAATGCAAATGTAGCCTCAAAAGAGACTGAGAGAGAAGCACCAGCCACTGATGCCAACCCTTTCTTTAGCCATCCTGGAATTAAAAGCACACCGGCCACTATTAATGGATGTGGTTATCCTGCAGATGACTGTGCTCAAAATCGGTAGATACAGAAGATCAATAATAGTGACAATTCTGCTGCTGGCAATCACAAGTGGGAGCTTTTGAGACAAGATCATTGTCAACCTGTCCCTCAGTTTGTCTCCAAAAGGACCTTGATTCTGTTTAGCTTCTCCAGAAAATGGATCAACTGGTGTTCGATAGATCTGGATCTAGCCAGAGTTAGCCATAGCATTTTAATCAAGCCAATATGGGACTGAGAACAACTGATCAGAGACTTAAATTTCCATTAGATTTGCTCCATTGCAACACTCAATTAATTGCCTTTTGTTCGGGTGGCTACAGAAATGTTTGGGGAAAAAAAGAAGATGGAAAAGGGACTTAAGTCTGTGTTCCTATATCTTTCCAAGTCACAAAATGGAACCCCCCACCGTGGAGCCTGGAACGTTCATTTAATGAGAAAACTAAGGCGATGGGCTGACACCCTCCTAAGGTGGGTGCCATTATTCCTGTCTTACAGAGGAAGAGAGGGGGCTTAGCCAATGTTTTTAACCACTGTGCAGTTCTGCCTGTCTTCAAAGTCTTTATTTCATGGTCATGGAACAACCCTATATGTTGTGAAACCCTATACGTTGTGAAACTTTTTTTGAGATAATTTTTTTGTTTTGTTTTGTTTTGTTTTTAAGTGTTAGCTATGAAAGAGACCTGAGGAATTATTTAGTCTAGAAACCTTTTTTTCCAGAGGAGAAACCTGAACTTGCTTCCTTCCCTATATCATACAGCAGCTTTATCAGGGAGAGTAGGAATTGAGATGTAATTCCTGATTGTGTGCCTTTCTCATTCTCAGGGGTCAGTTACCTGCATTAGAGCTAGAAACCAAGGAAGAGTCAACCGACGAGGAAAAAAGGGTCTTGGAGGGGGAAGCGACAGGGAAGATAGTCCGTGACAGCTGTCACACGTTGTGGGTTGAATTGCATCTCTTCCTCTCCCCAGATTTATTTGTTGAAGTCTTAACTCCCAAGTAGATAGGGCCTCCACAGAGGTCCTCAAATTAATGCCCTTACAGTGAACCCTGATCCAATATGACTGATGTCCTCATAAGGGGACATGTGGTCACAACGCACACAGTGGAAAAACCGGGTGAGGAGACCCAGGGAAAAGACAGCTTTCTCCAAGCCAAGGAGAGATGCCTGAAGCAGATTCTTCCCTCGCTGCCCTCAGAAGGAACCAACCCAAGCCCACACCTTCATTTTGAAATTCCAGCCTCTAGGACTCTGAGACAATAAATTTATGTTGTGTAAGCTCCCTGGTTTGTGATACTTGTAATGGCAGCCCTGTACAAACCACTACAGCAGAGAACTTTGAAGTGCATAAGGAGGGGCTGAAGGACTGGTTAGAGAAGCAAGAGAAAAAAGAAGAGGCTACGAGTGATAAAATCACAGGTGAGGAGGAAGAGATCTGAGCAGACAAACCAAGGATTAGCCAAGTGAAAACCAACAGAAAGGAAAGTGGAGCCCGATTTTCATCTTAGAGAGTCTGTGGAGTCCTGTGCTGCTGCAGAGGCCACTGGAGCATGGGTTGCCCTCGCCATCACTGTCTTATAGTGCCTGGCACACTTTGGGAGGAAAGTCCCCGGGATATGACTTGCTTGAGTCAACTTGATATGCCTGAGACCGCCTCCGGTGAACGCGGCTCGCAAAACCTTAAGGACAAAGTGCAGTCCAGTGGTTATTAGGGCGTGCTCTGGAAGCAGACTGCGTGAGTTCCAAGTGCGGTTTTGTCTGCAGTAGCATTCAACCTTTGTGCCTCAGTTTCTCCCTCATCTGGGAAAGGAGAATCATGTCAGCATCCACCTCATAGGGTTATGATGAAGATTCAAGGAGATAACGTGTGTGAACTGTTTCAGTACACTGTGGCAGTTGTTTCCAGAGGGGTTTATCATCACAATGATGTTTTCCATGCTGCAAATTTAAAGAAGTACTAGATAGCAGCTCTCCTCCCAATACCAGGCGCAAGCACCCCTGTAACCTGAACCACTGTTATTAGAGGTTAAGGACACTGGCAGACCTCAGGTGCTGGGAGGAAAAATAACATTTGGTATAGGACCTGAAGAAGTTCATGTCAAATGGGCATTGCACAGATGCAGAACCCCTCAAAACCCCAGCCAGGGCTGAATTGGAGATAGAGGCCTCAAGAACTTGGCAGGTGGATATTGTCCTTGAGTAACGCTGGATCTGCATTCTGCTGTAACTAGACCAGTATGATAGGTCCGGAGTTGCTTCACGATCAAGACATTGCAGAAGTCCAGACGAGTCTTCCCTGCCAGGGACTGTGGCAAAACCCCATGTGGGGACCGTGGTGAAATCGGGTAAAAAGGACTCCGCAAGTGAGTGTCAAAAAAAAAAAAAAGAAAAGAAAATAGGCCAGGGAAGCTCCCCACCCCGCCCCGGGTCTCTGCCTGCAGAGAAACCCGGGTCGCCAAAAGTCAGCAAGGCAGGCAACTGGGAGTGGAGCACGCAAAAGGGCGTGTTCCGGTCCCCGCAGCAACGGGACCCCAGAGGTGGCCGGGCTTCTAGGCTGAGGCTCTATGATACACCCTTCGCCCTTCCACAGGTTCGCTATGAAATGGAAGGCAGGCGAAGCGACTCCTGCTGAGTTTGCTCGTTGCCTCCCTGCACCCGCCCGCACGCAGCCAGGTTTGGGTTCCTCCCGCCGGGAGGCAGGCAGGCGCACGTCGGGGGCGGGGCTTGCTGGCGGAGGCGGGGCTTGTGGACGGGGGCGGGGCGGAACCAGACGGGGCGGGGCGGGGCGGGCGCGGCTGGCGCACCGGCGAGCGGCTTGGCTCGGCGGCGGAGGAGGCTGGGGCGCAGCCAGGGAGCCGCGGCTCTACGGCGGCGCCCTTAAATAGCATCCGAGCGGGCGCTGAACAGGCAGTGGGCTGTGCTGACAGCTGGCGGCGTAGCGGCCGGCCAGCCGAGGAGGTGAGTGCTCTTGCCGAGGGGAGCCGCGTCCTTTCCGGCTGCCGGTGGTCTCGGTGGAGGCGCGGGGGCTCAGGCTGCCCCGCCGGCCCAAGCCCGGGAGGCGGCGGCCGCCGCGGAGACGCGTGAGCCTCCCCTCGGCTCCCAGGGCCGTTCTGCTTTTCCGGCCTCTGCCCTCGGCTCCTCTTTCCGCGGTGGCAGAGGCCTTCGGGCCGCTTCCTGTGCCTGAGCCGGGGATGCCCGGGCTGCGCGGGAGCGGGGCTGGTGCGCGGCGGGGGCCGGGGGACGCGCGCCGCGGGATCGGCCTCTCGTTTGTGTGGCGGCGGGGACCGGCCCGGCCCGGAAGGCGGACCCCGAGCTTCACATGCCAGGGATGATCCCGCGGGGCTGGGACCGGTGGTCTCTCGGCCACGGGCGTCCTTCCTGGCCCCGTGGCAGGGTTTTTGAGGCGCTCTCGGACCGCGCCTGGAAGCACGGAGCCGGACGGTCCTGCTGCCGCGGCGTGACAGCGGCCCCTGCGCGGGGCGCTTGCGGAAAGGTCAAAGGCAGCATCCAAAAGCCGGTTGCCAAGTGTAGAAATTCTCGCGGTGTCTCCAGAGTGCCCATAGCCGCTGCACACAGCGGTGCTGGAGTCACTCATGTACGAAGCCTGTGTTTTGAAATTAGGAAGCAGAAATGATGCCTTATCTCCTTGCGGCGTAAACAGAGAGTGGTGGTAAACGGCTTGAATGGACACGTGGACTCGGACCTAGAGACAGACACTGATCAGTGTGTGTGTTAAATCTCAGACCCCTTCCCCGATCCGCCTACCTTCAAGGTTATGGAGCTTAATTAAAACCTTGATAAAAGTGTTCTTTGTCTTTTGAAGTTAACACTTTTAAGCATCTTCTTGGTGCAGGAGTATCCGAAGTGCCCCCGACTGTCAATACCCTTCCTTTTATTTATTTATTTATCTATCTATCTATTTATTTATTTATTTTTGTCATTGCTTAGCATGAGAAAAACGTGAAATCTCACAATTTCTGACACAAATATCCCCTGTGGTTACCTCAATGTAAGCAGTTATTTGCTTAACACAAACAAAATTTCTGGTTGATTCTGCACTTTTCAAGTGGAGAGGGCAGCTTAGATTGGCGGATGAGTGGGGTCGAGGAGGTCGAACTTTATTAGAGGAAATCTTGCTTGCCAACATGGTGGAGCCGGTCTTTGGAGGCTTTCTTTCTAGTCCTCACTCAACTGGGAGAATCCCTTCCAGTCTGAAACTTGACTCCTTATTTGTGAAAGGACCGCATTAGGCTTGAAGCCTTTCATGAGCTAAGATTCTATGACTTGAAAAAGACAGTCCTTAAAAGCAAACTTCATACTTACCTTCCTCACTTAAATGATGTAGACCTATCATAGGCCATATATTATACACCTCTGTTTTTTGCATTTACTGTAAACAGAGAAGCTTTTTTTTTTTAATCACCCTTCCCTCGCAATTATAAGCATTTTGACCTATTTCCTTCCTGTCTATGTCATGCATATTTTGGCAGTAATTTTATTATTATTGCTGGCAGCCTGACTAGAAAGAGATCTCTGGGCTTTTTGATTTGGGACATTTGAGAGAGAGAGCTACTTGGGACAAATGCAGGTAGGGACTGGTTTCTGTTTGTATCAGAGAGGCAGAGTTGTCATGGCTCTCTCTCTTCTGAATGGAGCTTGAAAGAACTCAAAGTTTCCTTGCATGCCACATTGTCATGCCTCCTGTCCAGGCTTTACCACATCTTTTGTTTTTGAGGTAGCCGTTTTGTGGAAAATGGACCTGTTCAGAGGAGGGGCCAGGGAAAGATCAGACTGGTTTGTCCTTACAGCTGGGGATTTCTCCTCTCTCTCTTTAAGTTTCACTTTTGTGGAAAGACCAAGACTACGAAATACTAGTAATTTCTAGATGTTGACACTCAAGAACCTGAGATGAATATATAATTTTTAAGGTCAGCTGCTGAATTTATTGCGCAACTTTCCCCATAAAGCATCTGTCCATTATTCTTTGGCACTTACTTTCTCTTATATACAAAATCTGTTGAGTTAGGATCCATTAACAATGTTTTATGAACAGTATTGTTTGGATGATGCAATGGGTTAGACTCTTGTGTTCAAAAATACAGAAGAACTTCCTTTAAGGCAGCTCCAAGCTATTGGTATCTTACAGCCTAACTTGAAACCGTGGTCTTCAAGCCTTGCTCTCTCACGGGCAGCTCAGTCAGAGGTAGACTGAAGGTGCCAGAGGTTTTTACTGTAGGTTGTCACACCAGCTTGAGCAGACAAATATCTTAGGGACACTTTTCTTTGACATTCATGCCTAGAGGTTGCATCTCTGAGCTGATCTGAAGCTGCCAGGGGTTGGGTTTAGTTTTAAACACTGTCGTACTTAAAGGGGCTCTGAGAGTTTTTTGTTTTTTTTTTTAATTTATTTTAAAAATTTGTTTTTTTTTTTTTAAAGATTTTATTTATTTATTTGAAAGAGAGAGAGCGAGCGAGCATGAGTAGGGAGAGAGACAGGGAAGAGGTGGACTCCCCACTATGCAGGGAGCCCACATCTGGACACCTGGGGACCTAGGGATCGGGGGCTGGATTCCAGGACCCTGGGATCATGACCTGAGCCCGAGGCAGACGCTTAACTGACTGAGCCACCCAGGTGCCCCTCTCTGAGAGCTTTTAAAGAAACCCAAGTTTGTAAAGCTTAAGAACTAGAATAGAAGCAGTTTTACCAGTGTTTCTGGCTGCAACTCAGAAATGATCATTTTATCTCCAGTTCCTTAACTAAAATGGGGAATGACAGACAGCGCCTAGGAATTTCTAGTTTGTGGAAGCCCAAGGTGATACAGAATTGTGAAAAAATTGCCCAGACGGCAAGGATGAGAGAAAACTATTGTGTAGTCTGTGTTAGGTTACTGTTCCTGCCTTTTTTATATCCTCACATTCAGAAGTTCTTGACTGAGTTGTAACCTTTTGGAATCAAGAGGGGACCATGAAATATGGAAAGAGCCTTGCTTGAAACGTGGCTGGCTTGGACAGAGGGCACATTCTTTGGACAAAAGCTGAGGTGGAGGTGAGCGCTCTGTTGCCCTGTGCTGCCTGCTTGGGAGAATGCCTGTGGCTAGAGGCAAATGTCTTGTTTGCAAAATCTAAGATTTCAAAACTGGTGGCTTTGTGTGGGTACCTGGCTGAATTCTCTTCATGAGTTAGTTGCCAGTCTTCAAGTTTTACATGAAAACTTGAAAACTAATACCTAAGTCAAAATGATTTGCCTTAGAAAACCTATATATGTATGTGTATGTTTGTGTGTGTGTATGAATATAAAATATAAAATTATAATTTAAAAAAGTGTATATAGTATATAAATATGAAAGTATTTATAATAGGAATGTATGCTTTTGTTATAGAATTATATTAAAATAGGAATATATATTATATGTTTTTATATTATAACAGGAATCTATGCTTATAGAAAATTTGGGAGCTCTTTAAAAACCGTCTTCAAGAGAATAAATGCTGTTCACATTTTTGTGCATTTCCTTTTTGTGTTTTTCTAAACAATTGCCTTTTTTACTTTGAGCATATAGTTTTAATTGAAGATAAAAAAATTTTTTCAAGATTTTATTTATTTACTTGACAGAGAGAGAGGGAACACAAGGAGGGGGAGTGAGAGAGAGGAGGAAGCAGGCTCCCTGCTGAGCTGGGAGCCCGATGCAGGGCTCAATCCCAGGACTCTGGGATCATGGCCTGAGCCATAGGCAGACACTTAATGACTGAGTCACCGAGGCTCAGTTATTTTGATAACTTAATTTTAATCACGTAAGTTATATTGTGAACATTTTTCCATGTTGTTACCTGCTCCTCAAAAAATGACTTTTGAGGATAACTGCATAATGTGGTATATGGGATATGTCCCAATTCATTTACCCTTTTCCTATCGTTGGATATATTTTTAAAAAATATTTACTTATTTGAGAGAGAGAGAGAGAGAGAGAGGGCACCATGTGTGTGGGGGTGGGGCAGAAAGGGCAGAGGGGGAGGGAGAGAATCCTCAATCAGACTCCCTGCTGAGTACCAAACCCAACATGGGACTTGATCCCAGGGCGTCGAGATCGTGACCTGAGCTAAAATCAAGAGTCAGATGCTGAACTGCCTGAGCCACCCAGGGGCCCCTATTGTTGAATATTTAAGAATAACTATTTTAGGACAGTTTGCCAAGCTTCTCATATATTTAAATGTATCTTTTTAAGAAATTAGGGCATGTTCTGCTCTAAAACTGTTGGAATGGACAGTGATTTGAGAATTATTTTTGTTCATGAATGGTTTTAATGGACTTTGGGGTTCATATGTTCTAGTCAGAAGCTGTCGAAATAAGGATTTCATGGTCTGGAAAGAGAAATGGAAAAAATTAGGGCATCAGAGGAGGAAATGTGGATTGCTGTTTATACCATTTCCTCATTCTGGAAGGCCTTCTGATAAATGTATTATCTGTCCGTATGCACAGTTTTGGCTGCAAGAGAAATGGGTACTTTCCCCCTCAGGTTTGTTAAGAGAGAAATGTCTGTAGAGCTAAGGCCCAAATACCTCAAATACCGTTTATTCTTTTAACAACTAGAATAAAAAGAAAGTTGCTACAGAGACTAGTTTCTGCCTCAAGGCTCAGCTGTCACCTACAAAGCAGGGCAGTGTCAGATGACTAACCTTGTGGTCCCAGCCCGGGCAGGGGCAGGCTCAGGCTCGGGACGGGAGAGGTGGTGATAACAGCCAACCGTGCCAGGCCCTGTGCTCAGTGCTTCTCACGTGTTGACTCAGTTAAGCCTCCCAACAGCCCTGCAAAGTAAGTCCTGCTATTATCCCTGTTTTACAAAGGATATAGAAACAGGTGCAGGGATTAAGTCGCCCACAGAGGGATTTGAACCTGCACGCATAGTCAGGCTTCAGGGTCAGAGCTCCTAATTAATTGGCTCCGCTGCCTCTGAAGACCTTGAAACGTTCTTGGTCCAGGGAGTGTCTGGAAAGTTCCAGGTTACCCAGCTGGTGGTGAGACTGAGAACAGTCTCCATGTCACTGCCCCTTGCTATTTCCCTGTCTGATTTTTATACTCGGTCTCGGACCACCAGAGTGCCGAAAAGGACAACAAGTTTTGGTTCAGCTCAGTTTAGTGAGTAGCAGGATCACTGGCTAAGCAGCTTGGCTTTCTAGAGAATTAAAGAGTAAAAGGCTGTGCCTGCCCTGCCCTGGAAGTTGGTCTCCTAAGACTGGTGAACCGTCGAGGCGCATGCTTAATGCATCAGGTGTGTGGAAGGAAGAGCTGCATGGCTGAGGCCAGGGACCCAGGCTTAGCAGAGCTGCTCAAGCCTCACCTGCTTAAGGAAGTGCTCAGCCTCGCCGCGGCACATAGATTTGCTTTCCGCTGCATATCTTAGGGCACTTTTTACCAGAAACAGACTTTCTCAGCATGTTTTAGACAAGAGAACAGAATTGTGCATTTTCAGGGTTTGAAGGCACAGTGGTATCCTCTAGTGGGGAGGGCTGCCTTTTTTCTAGTACAGTTTTAGGCAGAACCCCAAGATAGCAAATAAAAGCAGGGCTGCATGGTCGAAGGGGGCCAGGGTAGGGACCCCAGCTCAGGCACTTCGCTTCCTCAGTCACCCTGGTCTGAGGGACTTCCCAGCAACCCCAGGCCCCCACCACACTGAAATAGACTAATTTGCTCTCTTGGCAAACCTGTTGTTTGGGAGATGGGTGACTGAGCCCAGGTTACACAACCTGTGTTCCCCTCTGGCCATGACACACAGGGGAGTTTGTTCCTGGGCCTGTTCGGGGAATGACCAGATCTCGATGTACTCTCTGATTTGTGCCCTGCAATCTGCTTTTCTTAATTTACTCTCTGTACAGGGTTGCACAACACATAGCCATTCTTCCATTTCCTCCTGGTCATCACCGCCCAATCCATAGCCCCATCACCTCTGGTTTAGACAGCAGAGACCCTTCGTTTAAAAAAAAAGAGAGGGGGGGGGGTGCGCCTGGGTGGCTCAGTGGGTTAAAGCCTCTGCCTTCAGCTCAGGTCATGATCTCAGGGCCCTGGGATCGAGCCCCACATCGGGCTCTCTGCTCAGCGGGGAGCCTGCTTTCCCCCACTCTCTCTTTGCCTGCCTCTCTGCCTACTTGTGATCTCTCTGTCAAATAAACAAATAAAATCTTAAAAAAAAGAGAGAGAGAGAGAGAGGGAGAGGGAGGGTGATTACTTTTCCTAATGCAGAACTCTGAGTGAATCCCTCCCTTCTGCCCAGAAGGCTTCCAGGACTCCCTTTAGAAAGCCCCACGTCTTCAGCCTGGCTCTCATGAGCTTCTAGAGTTTGCTTCCAGCTTGCAGTTTACCTTATATCTCCCCAGCTACCACATCCTGGGACTTCTGGAAAGGCAGACTCTGGAAGCATAGTGTTGCATCAAGATCTCTGCCTCCCAAGAACATTTCCGTGAGCTCTCTCCTCTGCCTGACTGGCTTTCCTATGTCCTGGAAGGACCGCAGGGACCCTGTGCATTTAGCATGACCTGTCTGCGAGTCCTTATCGCACCCCCCTTCTTCAGAGCCTTGCTCCTTAGAGAATCCCCATCACTCACTGGAACCCCGGGCTGACATTCAGCGGGCGGCGGTGTGCCCGCAGCCACGATGGTTCAGATGTGGAAACACTCCCATACTGGGTAGAAATAGCTGCCACCCTAAGGGCCCCCACCCCTAATTCTGATTTGGAAGACTTCCAGCCTGGTTCATCCGGGGATCTCCTGAGCCTGTTGTGGGCCAGTGGCTTACTTCGCTCCCAGTTGGTTGATGCCTGGCTGTACTCGTTATTCCTGGTTTGGAATAACTCCCTCCATCCTTCATTTGTCTTTCACGTGAACATATCTTATTCCCTCACATAGGCTCCGCAGCTCCGTTCTAGGCTCTGGGCATTTAACAGACCAGTTTTCAGCAGCATTTGACATGGGACCTTACTGCGAGTAAGCACTTAATACCGCCTGATGGTTGGTTGAGACCAGGAGACGTTCCGATGGTCAGGTATAGAAGGGAGTCACTGGCTGACAAGAATAGACTTTTAGATGCCCCAGGTTTGTGTATTATGGTTCTGGGCAAAGCTTAGATCTTGTAGGTAAGATCAAGGCATCAAAAATCACTAGACCAAAGCCTGAACTTTCATTGGGTTGAACTTAATGTCTAGGGGTATATCTGAGGTATCGTTTGCAGGGTACTTCCGGAGATTTTCAAACAGCAGGTGGCTATAGGCTTTGTAGTGGGAAGAAGGCAGATCAGTGTCAGGTTCTAGATAATCTTACATAACTGTACCCTAGTCTTCATTTACCTGGTAGTTCTACTTAAAACCATACCTTGTCTCCGTGCCACTAGTAAAATGGTCAAATAGCTGTTTGTTCCTTCTCTAGGGACAATTACCCACATTGTGCGTCACGCAGGCTTCTGAGGTACCCCAGAATGGGGAGCTGGCAGGGAACTTGCCTGTCAAGCAGTCCAACCAGCCACCTCCCAGAGGCCAGAACCGTGGTCCAGAGAGGTGTGGCTGCGGGCCCAGACACAGGCTCGACTTGGAAGGCAGAGCCAGCCTGTGTTTTCCTGATAGGGTTCAGAGATAAGCGCCGTGGATCCCCTGTGGCTCTGGGGCACTGGTTCTCCTTCCTCCAGACTAGCTGGCCCAGTCCATTTGGGCCCTCACGCTTGCCCCGGCGACATCCCTGGCAAAGCCTGTCCTCTCCAGAACACTTCTTGCCCTCATGGGCAATGTTGAGTGTCTTTGTCTCCCTCTTCAGTGGGACGTCTGTGTGTAGGCTTTGTCCCCAACTGGTAACGCTGCCCCCTAGCTGTGGCACACTTTTCAGGGGGCTCCAGTTAGCACTTTTGTTTGTTGATCTCCCATACTCAAGAGCTGACAGAGACTCTGGTCAGGCAGGTGCTCGCAGAATTTGCGGGTACTGCTCAGTGGTAGTTTCCAAAACGGAGCACACGTGCCCTGCGCGTGTGGGTGGGAAGACCACCCAGGGTGCAGAGTGGAGGCATTAGAACTTCTGCCGCTATTTACTTTTTAGGTTAAATTCATATATATATATATATATATATATATATATAGCAATGTTCAGAAAATATTTGCAGATGTCTAGAGTTCATAGATGGCTGCATTTCCATATTACGTACCCATTTCTTTATTATTCTGGATGCATTTTAAAAAGTTGAGAGAACCAGAAAATAACTCCTTCTTTGTACATCAGCATGGCAGGATACCTATAAATGCCATTAAAAAATAGAGAGAGAGAGAGAGAACTCAGTTTGTCAGTTAAGGGGGAATCAAAACTGCTTTGCAAAACTAGGTTGTGACTCATGTTAATTTGGCCTCTTATGTCAGAAGAGTCATGTTAAACCCAGAGTATATTTTGACTTTGGACCAAAGCTTAACAATGTAGAAGCCTCATTAGGAAAAAGATTTTATTTTATTTTTTTATTTCTTAAAGATTTTATTTATTTCTTTGAGAGAGAGAGAGAGAGAGAGAGAGCATAAGGAGGGGGAGGGGCAGAGGGAGAGGAAGAAGCAGGCTCCCCACTGAGCAGGGAGCCTGATATTGGACTTGATCCCAGGTCCCAGAGGCAGATGCTTAACTGACTGAGCCACCCAGGCATCCCTAGGACAAATGTTTTATTTTTTATTTTATGCTGTGTCCCTCCCCTGAGGCTAGAGCAATGTTTGATATAGAGTGCATACACAGGAAATATTCTCAATTGAACATACGGACCTTCCCTTGGGTGACAATTAAAAATCATGCTGCATATGGCACTTAAGTCAATATTTAGGTTGGCTTTCTTTGTTGAAACCTGTAGTCAGACGGCAGGACTCAGGGATGGGTCAGTCAGCCTGACTCCCAGCAGATCCGTGCACAGAGCTCCCCGAGTATCATGCTGGACGGACCTCCGAAGTGTCACCTGAATGAGAGGAGGTGTGGCATTTCTTTGAAATCTTTTTGTTTTGAAAGCTTTTTGTTTCAATGGGTGTAAAATAAAACGTTGGTCCTGAATAAAGCTCAAGCTGGGATTAGGGGCACATCGTGCCTTCTTAAACTATTCTAATTACCTTTGAATCCATGTGGGCATTTTCCTAATAAAATTAAAAAAAAAACACAAGGGGAAAATAGAGACCCCGAATTCGTGTCACTTGTTGCAAGTAGGTAATAGCCAGCGGAGGCCATCTCTTCTTCTTCCTTCCCTTTGGAACATGGTGTCATTTTTCAGCAGTCTTCGCCGCTTGTTGGGTGTGTGTTGTTTGCAGCTTACCTGCCGCCTGCCACCTCCTCTGGTAGTTACCTGAACTCTGGCTGTTATTCTAGCCCTTGTCCCTGGTTGTCACCAGGGCCCCACCCTTCCCTCCACATACAATGAGCTTTAATCCTTCAACCCTGTGTGCCTCTCATGTGTCACTTCCTCCACCACCACCGAGGTCTCCCCCAGAGCTGACCACACGGAGAGGTCGCCTCGGGGGTCCCACGCTCTTCCAAGGCTCTGTTTGGCCTTGAGGAAGCCCACCGGGTAAGAATAATGGGAGGTTCCCTTCATCGCTGCTGTTTAGGGACACAGACAATTAAACAATTAATTTCTGTGCTGAAATCCGCAGACACTCGAAAGCGTCCCCGTCCCTGGGTGGCTGGCCTTCCTCTGTGTGGGTGGAGGTCCGCCCGTGTTCTGTCTCCCACTTACGCGCACGGCTAAGCCGCTCGTCTAGTTTATCCGCCCCCCTGCAGCCACGGTCTATTTTCAGAGGTGTAAGTAACTCGACCCAACGTTGTGTCCCTTCAGCCTTCTTAGCCAGGTCATTGCTATTTGATCGTCGTGACCTCTGTGAGCAGCAAGGACTGGGCCTCCTTTTTCTCTGTCACCCGCATCAGGCCTCACCCTGGTGGGGACACGGGATGCTTGGCAGACGACGCCCCACTGCAGGGGGACGAGCTTCTGCAGCCAGCCAGGGCTCAGCGTGAACTGGTGGCGTGACTGTGACCCTGGTTTGTGGCACTGCGGTTCCTGACCAGCCAGCCGCCCCTGCCCCCAACCTGGCAGCCTGGGTTGGCTCTCGGGCTGTTGCCTCACCCCCACTGGTCTCTGCCTGCTCCCCTCCGCCTTCTGGAAGGCCCTGCCTCCACACCAGCCCATCTGCAGTGCTTTCTCCCTCCCGAAGCCCTCCACCATTCACTTCTTCCCTTTCTGTCTGGATAGTTGGATTAAATCTTTCCTGCAGGACTGTTTGTTTTCACCGATACCCTAAACTCTTCGAAGGCAGAGGAAGCCCACGAGAACTGCGTCCTCATGCTGTTGGCCTTCTGTCGGCCAGGGAGGAGGGAGAGTGGTTTCTTCCCCCTGCGATTTTGTTCATTCGCGGTGGGACCTTTCTTAGAGAGACCCTCAGGTGGAAGTTGCCACATAGCTGGTCACTGGCTGCACCAGTGTCCCACACCAGGTGGACAGTGATGGGGCTTCTGCCCCTTCTGTCACTCTTCTAGAAGGCCCTAGGCCATTTTCTGGAGAGGTGGGAAATATGTATGTGTGAGAAGAAATGAACTGACTTCACCTAGTGATATCTTCTTCATCTTGAGAAATAAAAAAAAAAAAAGTAATAACACAGCAAAGTACATAGACTAATAAAATCACAAAACAAATACCTATGTGGTGTAGCATAGAAGTGACAGTTTTTAATGTAATGTTGCTTGTCATCTTTCCGTGTCATGCTGTCATCTGGAGTTTCTGGGTGGGGGTGGAATCTGTTACCAAGTCCCTGACTCAAGACAAGGCTGTGTGGCCACCTTCTGCTCTCTGTAGCATCGCCCTGGAGAAGCTCCCTGGTGTTGGTGACAGAAGGACGCACAGATTCCCTCTGTCCCCCCCCCGCCCCCTTTCTGGATCCCCTCTGAGGCCCACACAGGCAGCAGCTCAGCGGGCACAGCCAGTCCCTAGAGCAATGAGGTTTTTGCCTCTGAGACTCCTGTTTTCCTGGACACAACGTCTGAGGGGAACCCGGGACTTAGGTACCTTCTCTGTGTGCAGTTTCTCAAACAAATGGGCCCCCCTTCCCATCCTGGAGCCCTGAGTGGAGTTCCTGCCTCGTGGGGTCCAGCCATGGCTAACATCAAAAGACATTTGTCCTCTTTCCTAGTAAGGTCTTTCCCTCCCAGGAGGTGAAGCCTCCTGTCCCAGAGCTTGTTTTGTGGTTCATCGCAGGCCTGGAAGGTGGAGAGTCCGTTCTCAATTGTATTTCCTTCCCTAGCTCTTGTCAGAATAGGCTCTCCTGGTGTTGCCCTGTCCCCCAGACCGTGGTGTCATGTTCATAACATGTGGTCCTCCAGACATAATTTGGGCTCCTGTGCCAAATGTCAGCTGAGGTCACGTGCCTTGTTGGATCCAGTGGGTGAGTGGGAAGCCGGACCTACCGAAGCCCCTTCTGTCTCTGTTCCCACGGAAGGGTTGGGTCGGCCTAGCCGGCGGGTCTTATGTCCACCAGCTCAAGTGAGGCGACTGCCCGAGGCCCGTTCTGCCCACCCTGCCCCTTTCTCCACCTCACAGCGGGAAATGGCCCTGCTTTGGCTTGGCTTCTGAGGACTCACTTAACAAAATTAAATCAATGTTTGAAGACCAGTGGAAAAACCTTGCTTCCCTTAGGATTTTTTTTTTTTTTTAATGGAAACGTCTCCTCTTAAATCCAAGCCACCTCATGTCACCTGGAAGTCTTCGCTTGTGCGCAAACTGCAGTCACCATTCTCCCAAGTGGCTGTCCGTGACAGATCTTCGCATCTATGTTGAAGGGTGATGGAAGGAGCACTCTTCAGCTTTCTTTCCTCTGCCTTCCAGAGAATGCTGGGCAGGTCCTGCGCGTGGCATTCCTTTCTCAGATGGCCGTGGCCGTGGGCGGTGCCATGGGCTCACCTCCCTGAGGTCCCGCCGTTGCTCCCAGCGGCTCCTGGGAGGTTACTCTGGTTTCGAGGCTTCTCTTCTCTGCTCTAGAAGACTCGCTTCCAGAAGCTGGGTGCCAGCCTGGTGTCAGGACTCAAGTGCTGCTTCTGACATTTGCAGTTCTACTTAAGAAAGGTATTTGTCTGCTCTCTTCCCTTCCTTATGGGCAGCCCTGGTCTTTCAAAAAGCGATCCACAGTCTCCTGTCTGAATATATGTCTACATGTCTGCTAAGGAGAGGAGAGGACCCTTGTCCTTGGATGACCTTGAGGTGACATTATACAGAAGTGCAACAGACTGGGCATTGGAGAACATCATGGGAAGATGGGCAGGAGAGTATTTTTTTAAAATAGCTTTAATTCAGTGGTCTCCCACCTTTTCTCCCCCCCACCCCCACCCCCCACATCACCAGGTGGGGGTGCTTGCTTCCTTCTTGCACGCGGGCTCCCAGCAGCTGCCGCCGCCACCACGATGTGGGGTTTAGAGGGAGAATGCTGAAGTTTAGAAATACTTGGAATACCTCCTTTCCCTTTGGAGAATCATTGTTCTATAAATACACCCTCCCCAGGGCCCATAGCAGAGAACTGGTCAGAATCCCAGAGGGTCACTCACAACTAAGTGACGGTCAATAAAGCACCTGTCCTGGACAAGGCATCGGGGCATATAAAGACAGATGGGAAGAGGCCCTCGGCCCGAGAGAGAGAGATGCAGACGCTCCCCACAAGTGCGAAGTAGGAGGCGTGAAGGGTCACCCATGGGCTGCGGGGAGCATCCTCCAAGGATTTAGGGGGGCGCTGACTGCTTCTGACTGAGGAGGTCATGTACTTACGAACTGATGAGAGAAAATGGCCTGTTTGGGTGGGCTGGACATCTGAAAACAGTGCCAGGGAAAGAGCTGTAGGTGAAGGAGACAGCAAAGGGAGGGATACAGAGTGGGCGTGGAGGCATAGGGAAGACCTTCTGGTACCTTCCAGGGAAGGTCAGGAGCTCCGTGGAGGAGTGGAGACTGGGACACTTGCTTCCTAGCCCTGCTGAGGTGAGGCGCCAGGAGGGGAGCTCACCCGGAGACGCGTGGGGAGAGGTGGACCCTTCTCCTCACACGTGGAGGGCAGCTTTCAGGACCTTGGGAAGCTGGCTGGGAGCCCACAAACCACCTTCCAGCCTCGCCCCTCCCCATTTTTCTTCCACATTCTATGGTTCATTCTCCGGGCTCGAAAACCCAGCCCTCCAGTTCCTCCTTTTTCCCCTTTATATCCACATACCAAAATATGTTTTTTTTTTTTTTTAAGTCATTAAAAGCCTCTTACTGTTAAATAGGCATAATGTAAAATTTACCCTTTAACCCACTTTGGAGCATACAGTTCATTGTCATTAAGCACTTTCTCAATATTGTGTAACCGTTAGTGCCGCGGAGTTCCAGAATTTTTCTTCATCCCAAACACAGACCCACAGTCACTGCCGCGAGGCAGCGACTCTCCCTGCCCCTCCCACCTTCCACTCCTGTAGCCTCTATTTCTGTCTCCACGAACTCGCCGCATCCAAAGTCCCTGGAACACATATCGTCGTTTCAGGGTTCGTCCACACTATGGTGCGTGTCGGAATTTTCTTCTGCTCTAAAGGCTGAACGATACTCCGTTGTCTGCAGGTTCCACATTTGGGTCCTCCATCTGTCGGTGAGCTTTGGGGTTCAGATCCCCACTTTTCAAAGCCCCATGTCATGGTTCTTTTACCATCCAGCGCATTGCCTCCCACATTTGTCTAGATTTGAATCACCGCATGCCTTGGTGGCAGCCTGTGCCTTTCAGCGTCCCCAGGCTTCGCCTTCAGACCTGGTGTCTAGTTCCGTTCTCGCATGGAGCTGGGGCACGACGTTGGACTTTCCCCGGGCACAGCCTCCTATCTTTGAGCTGAAGCTAATAACATCTCCCTGCGTGGGGGCTGTTGTGAGAATTGTGCTTAGTCATGTTTGTGATTGCTTAGCACAGCGGCTCTCCAAGAAATCATTTCACACTGATTTCCCTGAATGTCTTCCTTCCCTTCTCCTGAACCCAGTTTCATCCTGTCACTCATTCCAGATTAATCTGTTCAAGTCCTAGCGCTGAGCTGGGGAGTTGCTTCCAACCGTCCTGTTTAGTCCCCATACCCTGAAGCAGAGCTGACGGTCAGAGGCCACACCGATCCCTTGAGGACCAGCCCTCTTTGTGGCTTCTGCACACGGCTCCTCTTTGAGGGTGTGTGACCTCTTCTCTCATTTCTTTGGCCCTGACTGCCACCTTGTTTCTCAGAATGTTGTGTGTATATTTGTGTTACGTTTCTTACTTCCAAACTTCACGAACGCGGTCCACACGTGAAGAGTAAATAATGTAGATGCCCCGAGAGAGGGTGAGGATTTCCCCCAAACTCTGTCAGTCTTGATGTCCTCATGTTACCCAGGTTCCCTCATTTTGCAAGGTGCCTCTCTCTTACCCAGGCTCTCATTTGTGGGGGGGGTTCTGTCAGTCACCTCAGTTTGAACACCCATCAGGTAGAAAAGGCCCCTTTCCTGAAGCCCCCTCGGCCAGTCCCAGTCTTGGGTCCTCACAGAGCCTACCTCACTGACTTCAGATTTTTTCTAAGGAAAAGAAATGTAATACTCATTAGGTTGTTTTTTCTGGAGGTTTGACCTTATAAAGGCAAATAGTGGATATTACTGTCAAAAGCTTTTAAAAGTCAGTTTAACAAGCAATCAGGTATGAGGTTGAGTTATATAATATGGACCCATCGGGCACATTTTTTAAACTGTCCTAACATTGTACAGGTGTGTTCCTGTGACATGGGAGAATTTGTTCAGTGGTGGCAACCGACGTAACCGCACAAAATCCTATTTGAAGAAGCACGTTTAAAGATCCTGTTTGAAGAAGCATGCTCAAAGAACTCTAATAAAATACCAGTGAAATGTAAATAGGAAAAAGCACACACTTCTCAAGTAATTCTTTGTCATGTGGCCTAAGTATGTACGTAGCTTACAGAAACTGTTGTGGAAGTTGTGTCTTGGTGGCCAGTATGAACAGGTGAGGCATCACCCTGGTCTCACTGGTTATAAATTAGTCGAGCTTGATGCTTTAGATGCTTTATGTCCTCTTTCTAACTTTGGGCATATGGGCAGGGAGAGTGTCTCTGCTTCATTGCTCCTTTTACAATCTTGTTGGAAATTGACTTGGTGATCCAGAGCCTCACTTTCATGGAAATCAAATGTGTTGCTTAAGGTTTATTATACTTAGTTGGGAAGAACCGCTCCAAGGCAGTAGAAGGGAGTAATTAATTCCCTGTGGAATGACTTGCGTGCTGTTGTGTGGGTTCCCGAAGTTACCCGGATGGTTGGTCTTTGCCCTACTCAGGCTCAGAACAGGACGATGGTCCCAGGGCAGTGTCTGTGGTCAGGAGCTCCTGTACAGAATGGGGTTTGGACAGCGACTTCTGCTTTTCCTCCCAAACTGGTGGACTGCGGCGTCCCTGTGGAACTCCCATACAACCCTCTTCAGGGAGAGCGGGGCCGCTCTTCTGGTTCAAGAGGGGATGGCTTAAGCAAATCTAGTTTTAGGTCATTTGCCAGCCAGGGTTAAGGAGCACGAATCCGACAGTTTTGGAGTGGCACATTGAAAGAACAGCGCACGGTCTGGCTGCCGCCCTCTTGTTCCTCCCGGAGGTCAAGCTCTGCCCAAGCCAGCGCAGGACAAAGGGGGAGTTTGAGCTTCTGTAAATAGCCTATTGTACCAGGGGAGGAGGTGGAGCAAGGAATGGCAGCATCTTGCCAGCTTGGCTTGTTGCTTTTAAGGAGAGATGTCAGGATTTCTTCATCTGCCGCTGCCAGGACAAGGGTGCAGTTTATTTCTGTGGGTTTGCTTGAAGGCTGCATTCCTAGCGAAGTATTCCATCAGACCGTGATTATTCAGCTGAATGAAACCTTGAGGAACTTTAGAAGGGGAGACACATCCAGATTACCTTTTCTTTTGGGTTTGCAAATGATAGGAAGAAAATAAAATGCTGATGTAAGTATAAATCTACACAATCATAGGAGCTGTGTGTGTGTGTGCGCACGCGCGCGTGTGTGTGTGTACGCACACGTGTGTGCCCGTGTGTCCTTAGAGAATGATGCCCTTGTGAGTCACCTTTGCCCCACACCCCTTTTTCCTGGTGTAAACAAAATGGTAAGAAGTGAGACTTTGTGTGCAGGTGGCCTTGGGCCCATATGTTCGAGTGCAGGATGATGGGGCAAGCGCGGGTGGTTATGTAAGACATGGAGCGTTCACATGGAGTTCAGATGCTAGGCTCTGCTCCTGTTGTGGAAAGTGAGGGCCAGAAGGACCTTTAGAGAGCAGCCGCTCTCACGGTTCCTGAGCCGGGGTGGGTGTCAGGAGACTTGCAAGTTACACACAACCCCCACCCCCCGCCCCGCGCAGAGGGGTAGGTGCATGTTCCTTGTGCTAAGGACGAGGGGCAGAGGGTAGGAATGGTTCACGTACAGGAAAAAGCACTACTTGAGAGCTAGGTCAGTGTCTCGGGGAAGCCCCGTAAATCTCCAGCCTCAGCTTCCTTATAATCGTTTTGTATTGCGAGACAGTGTGATACAGAGTGTGAAAGCTTTACTTCCTGAAACCCTAAATCAGCGTTTGCTGGCTCTCCACAGTTTGGGTTGATAAGTACCAGGATTTCTGTTTTGTGATGGTCATGCAATACAATTTTTGTGACTTGGCCCCGTGCATCTGTTTCTGGAAGCCCAGGCACCCTTCCCTCTGGTACTTTGCCCTGGAAGTGCACCACACTTCCCTGACCGCTGTTCTTATGTTCACTGTCCATTTTGTGGTTTGTTTGTTTTTAAGATTTTATTTATTTGACAGAGATCACAAATAGGCAGAGAGGCAGGCAGAGGTTGGGGAGGGAGGAAGCAGGCTCCCTGCTGAGCAGAGAGCCCGATGCGGGGCTCTATCCCAGGACCCTGAGACCATGACCTGAGCTAAGGCAGACACTTAACTGACTGAGCCACCCAGGTGCCCCCATTCTGTGGTTTTAGACTTCAGGACCCCAGTGAGCAAACCCCCTTTTCGTAGGTGTGAGGAGGAAGGAGCCTCAAGAGCGTTGCAGGGAAGGAGAAGCTAGCTGACAATAGGCTTGTGCGTTCTTGACAGAGAAATACTGACTGCCTAAGCCTTTAAGCTGATTGAATCATTATTCTTAGCAAGCAGCAACCTTGTTATTTGCCAGGCCTGCAAACGTATGGAGAGGATGATGTGGAAATTTGCTTTTGAAAGAATTTTAAAAATATTCCAGCTGGAACACCATTGGAATAAGAATAAAATCTGTCTGGTTTTTAATAATTTGTTGGATTCTTCTTCCTCAAGACCTGATGGGGGACTGTCTTAAAGCGTGGTGTTTATATTCACCTGCAGCATTAAAAGGCTGTTTATTGTGGCCAGTTTTCTTTGGATGTGGGTCTGCCTTCATTTTTAAACACCCCAAGTACTTTTTCCTTCATAGCAGTTCCATGGAGGGGAGATTTATAATGCTTTACAGGAGTTGTTCTTCCTGTGGATTTAAAAGAAGGATTTGCTTTAGTTCTTTACCGGAAAGGCTATAGTTTTCCTATATACAGCGTTAACCAGTGGGTTCAGTGAAGCTGGTTTGTGGCTTGTCGCCTGGCTCTCCTCTGAGAGGCATGAATTAAACTGCTATACCTCATCATTACCAGTTAAAGATAAGAATGCAGCTGGATTTAAACCCTTAAAGTTACACACTCAGGTCTGATTAAATGGTCTAGCGGGGTGCTACTAAATCAGTAATTTTCTTTCTTTTTTTTTTTAAGATTTTTATTTTATTTTTTGACAGACATCACAAGTAGGCAGAGAGGCAGGCAGAGAGAGAGAGAGGGAAAAGGCTCCCCGCTGAGCAGAGAGCCCGATGCTGACCTCAATCCCAGGACCCCGAGATTATGACCTGAGCCGAAGGCAAAGGCCCAACCCACTGAGTCACCCAGGTGCCCCTAAATCAGTAATTTTCTGAAGTTTTTGTTTTTTTCAAGTTTTCTTTCTTAGTTTTCTTAGTATCTTAATTTATTTCTTATCTCTAGAAAGAGACTTTTTTTTTTCCTTTCTTAGTCTAATGCTGTCTGCAGTTTGGCTACTGCTGATGCTTAAAATAGAAAAGAAAAATCACCAGCTTATAACCATTTGTTCACGGGGGAATTATTTTTTGTCCTCACACAGCGATGGGATTCTGTTGAACAGCCCCGGCGAATTCACGCAGTCTAGGTTTTATGGAAATCACCTTCGGGACCTGTGGGAGAGAAGAGACCAGGGCAGAGGGGTGTGTCGGGGGTGGGTGGGAAAGTCCTGTTCAGATCTGGGGCGCCGTGGTGTGAAGGCGGCTGGAAGGCAGAACAATTGCAGAGAAAGGCACGTTTGCACGTTGTACACGTCCAGTTGCTTCGCGTCCGTAGGGTAGCAGTGCTGTTTTTGCAACGTGACCACAGGGGCCAGACTTGATTTGTCTGCTTATCCTCGCGGTCTCTTCCTCACAGAGACGTTGCCTCGTCTCCGGCTCCACCGACGGGAGCGCTTCTCACACCGTGCAGACATTGCTGGCTTAATTTTGCACCTTCCCCACCAGCAGGTGAGCCCATGGAGAACCTGCACCGGGTTCTCCCCACTGCGGGCACCAGGCCTGGCATACGCCGGATGCCCCACGATGGGCACCAACCAGAGTAACTCAGTTCCTGTGCATTCATCTAGAGTAAATCTGCCGGGAGTGTACTACAGACAATCTGTTTCTTTCTTGGTCTGTCTCATGTTGGTTCGACATAACCACCCAACATCTGATCGTGTATTTTGCTGTGTTTTTTTTGTTTGTTTGTTTTTTAAATATGTCCATTGTCTCTTCTCATGGGGAAACTGAGCAGAAAGAAAACAGTGTCTGTTTTCAGATCTGGCACTGGCAGTGACACTGATGCCCGTCCCTGCCCATGGGTGGAGCAGTGGGGTGACTCTGCTCTCAGCTGCTCATTGGCCCATCCTCCACCCTCTCTCCTCCTGGGAAGTCAAGTATGAATTTTGTCTGCTAGTTACCTTTAGCCCAGTGGGCAGCAGCGCGCGAGTCAGCATGTGACTGATGTCCTGAGAGACCTTGGCAGGTCGGGTAAGCGGCGGCTGAGCTCCTCCGGCCCCTCCCACCCCCAGCCCTCGCCACCTCTTCTGCTCTGTGGTGGCTTGTCACCTAGCAGTCAGCCCCGGGTGGCACAGATGGTGAGTGGTTTTGTAAGTCCGAGAGCTCTCTCTCTCCACCATTGTGACCTAAAGAGATCTTGCTTATCTGTTCCTTCTCAATTGTTATGTAAAACCTGGAAATTTCCTCTGTGTGTGTGTGTGTGTGTGTGTGTGTGTGTGTATACGTACACCTACACAGAGCTGTTGTAGCACATGTCTGCCCAAGCTGACCAGATATACTACAGGACTGGTGGCCGGTGAAAACAGTGGGTCCCCTGCCACTCCATTAAAAAAAATAATAATAATTACAGTAGTATAGATTGGAAACGTAAACATGTCTGTATTTGAAAAAAGAAAATTATCTTCAGCTTTGTGACCTAGCTCGTTAAAAGAACACACTGTAAGTGGCTCACAGATACCTCCTGAATGATAGCTAAAATGTTCGTACTCTCTGAATCGGCAGGCGGTGTTCGAGAAAAGCCGTCCGCATTTACCACGATGTTCTCCGCTTTACTGCCACACGTGCTGTAGAGTACTTCCTCATCAATAGTTTTCTCTCCTTAGAGTTACTCTTACTTATTATCTGTACTGCACACTTTTTATACTGGTATATGTATGAGTTGTCTGTAACATCCAGTGTGAGGCTTTTTGTCTAGTTTTCTTATGTGCGTTTTTGGCCTCTTAATTTTGTTGGTGAACTCTTTGTGGTCTAGCCTTGTTTTTAATTAACTCTGCCCCTTCCTGTTCTACACACAGGACCAATCACAGAGTCTTGGTAGGTGAAATAATGATAGTGCCTAGAACGTATTGAGTCGTTTCTGGTGCCCCGTGCATTTAGTCCTTATAAAAACCCCATGAGATCACTACTGTTTTCAGCCTCCATTTATTCTTAGGGCTACGAGACTCAGAGAGGTGAAGTAATGTGTCCTCAGTCCTCTAGCTAATAAGCTGGGAAGACAGGATTTGGCTCTGGAATCTGGGGTCTTAAATACCCTTCGTTACTACTTCTCAGCTACTACGCTACAGTCTCTCTCTAGATGTTTGGTGGTTGGTTTGAACTTCATGTGCACCCTTTTAGCATTATAATATAATGTAATACTATATTATATATAGAAGAAATTTTATATATATTATATATATATATAAAAGAAATTATTCGATCCAAATAGTGAACTCTGGTTCTCTGGCATATGTGTTGCTGCTTTTGTGGTACAGAGTATGGGGAAGGCAAGAGGCATGTTGAAATTTAGGTTGGCGTGCTGTATCCATCGGGAGCTCGTTCTGAGATGCGTGGGCAGAAGCAGGAGCGGATGGCCGTTAGGTGGTGTGGGCTTATTTGTGCCTCTTCCCCTTTCTTCTCATTAGCCGTGCTAATGACAGCTGAGTATATCTGATCAGGTGGAAGGGAACAGAGACGGTATCAGGGAAGGAGGTGGTGACTTACGCCACTGGAGCATGTTGTGGCAAGAATTCTTCCTGAACGAAACCTTTTAACATGGGGAATGGAAGCTTGACACAAACTGATACACATATAATGAACTTCTTCTTTTTATTTTTTATTTTTTTTTAAAGATTTTTGATTTATTTATTTGACAGACAGAGACCACAAGCAGGTAGAGAGGCAGGCAGGAGGAAGCAGGCTCGCCGCTAAGCAGAGAGCCTGACACAAGGCTCCATCCCAGGACCCTGAGACCATGACCCGAGCCGAAGGCAGAGGCTTTAACCCACTGAGCCACCCAGGCGCCCCTACACGTACAAACGTACAATGAATTTCTAAAGGGTTTTTAGAGACTTGAAACTTGACAGCCAAGGAAAGAGCTGGACCATTAGACTGTGGGTTCAGAGCCTTGACCAGTCAGGAATCAAGTTGGATGGTTGGCCTTTAGGAGTTTTGGACACAGGTCTTGCCTTCCTGGAAGGAATGTGACATTCTTGTCTTTTGACAGAATTCAGCTTAGGGAGCGACCATCACGGGACGATGCAAGCCCACGAGTTGTTCCGGTATTTTCGAATGCCAGAGCTGGCTGACTTCCGACAGTACGTTCGCACGCTGCCGACCAACACACTCATGGGCTTTGGAGCTTTTGCCGCCCTCACCACCTTCTGGTACGCCACGAGGCCCAAAGCCCTGAAGCCACCATGCGACCTCTCCATGCAGTCTGTGGAAGTGCCGGTAAGTGGAGGGGCTGGCCTGCCTGCTGTGTGCATTTCTCTGCATTTCTCCAGGTTCCCCGTCGAGTGCTATGTTGGTCAACATCAGTCACTGGCTGATATTTGCTTGCAAGGGCACTTTGTAAGCCAAAATGTGCTCAACACACAAAGTTGGCCGGTGGGGTCATAGATGGGGGTAAGGGCCAAAATACAGGGCAGAGGGACAAAGTGGGTGGTGTTGGTGGGGTGTCTCCCTCTAGTCACCCAGAGGCTCACTGCAAGAGTCCTACTCAGTTTTGACCCGTTGCTAGGACCTACAGTCGGCCCAGAAGATTCTGTGAGCAGGAAAGGAGAGGCATAGAGTCCCTGTTCCCAAGGGGCTTGTGTTCCAGCAGAGAAGAGAGTTGTCAAACAAACATTCCAGAAAGAAGGATTTCCTCTGTGGTACACCTGATACTTAGAACACCTCCCAAGCTTTTGAAAGAGACTCTGAGATTTCACCTAGGAAAAGGCAATGCTAGGAACTTGCCAGAATAACACGGCCAAGAGCATTCAGGTGGTATCAGAGGTTGAGTACCACAGTTGTGTAGAACTTGGGCACACTGTCAGCCATGTTCTTGTCGTCATGAAAGTGAAACGCAATGTATTTCCCTCATTAGGGCTGAATGGTTGCAATGGCATGGGGAAAGTTAAGGACCCTTTTTAGAAAGATTCTTTCTTAATGCTTCGGCTCTGCCTTTTTTCCCTTCTGAATCTCTTTAGTATAAAATGTGAGGGGTTGAAAAGATGAAGCAGCCAGGTCTCTCTGGTGCTGGGACTCTTGGCCTATTCTCTGCGTTGTAGTCTCTCGCTTTCCCCTACCCAGGGCAGAATCCGTTTTCAGTATTTCTAACTTAGCACATATAAAGAATATTTCTTTTTCTCCATCCTGCCCTGCTCCCCAGGCTGATGGCCGTGAACAGGAGAGATGCCCTTTCAAATGAACCTTGGCCTGATGAGTACCTTTTTGTTATTTATAGTTTTGTTATTTATAGTTTTAGTTCTTTGCTTTCCTTTAGACAATTGCTTGGATTCATTAATTTGAAGCTTTTTAAATATATAGTAGATACGTCAGTCTAATACATGCCAAAATGTAAAAATAGAATGACTGAATTATTGCCAAGAAAAGTTGGTTCTATGCCTTATTTAGAAGGTAAACATGGCTTAATATTTTACCTCAGCTAATCACAAACCGTGAAGGAGAAGAATTCAATTTTTCTAATAGATGTGTGTGAGGTTTTTGAGATTCCTTTTCTTCTGGAGGAGGACCTGGTATCTCACAGTAGCATTGCCATTGCTGTGAAAAGAATATTTGGCAAGCGCAGGTTTAAGATATTTATAATTTAGCAGTAACTGTAAATGCCTAATTCGTATTATATGAGAAATTGTGGAAGCACTTACAAGATGCTCTTTAAGCTCCAGCTTCGCATAAAGTCATTCTGAGACTTGGGAAAATAAGCATGCGTGTCCTCTGTGGAATACTTTAAAAATTACTGAGAAGCGGAAAGAAAATTAAAATCTATAATTCCACTCCCTGGTAGAGAGGCTTCCTGATTTTTCTCTTGGCTTATAGAAATGGACTTAGCTCTGGTTTTCAGAACTTGTAGGTCCTTTTGCTTTGCATTTCTAAAAAAAGACCTTAAAATATTGAATTCAAGAGAGCTTGGTAGTTATAGATGTGTTTATATAGCTAGCATGGCCGTATGGACTGCTTATGGCAGAAAGAAGCCCTTAATTCATTTCATTACATATTCATGAAAAGCCTGCTTATCTGGCACGGTCAGAGGAACTGATTGCCGGAATAAAATATTGTTGTTTGGTTCCTACTTTGAAAACAAGCAAGCGCCATTTGCCAGTCCACATCCTGATCCCCCCACCCCCTGCCTCCATTTCACATCCAGATTTTTACCCTCTCCCGCTTCCCATAAACCTTCCCGGTTATTAAAACGAGAGGAATCTGCACTTTTTGGTTTTGCTGCATCTCATGACCACCCACCGCATGATTCCAAGCTACACCTTCTTCTTTTTTTTTTTTTTAAAGATTTTATTTATTTATTTGACAGAGAGACACAGCTAGAGAGGGAACACAAGCAGGGGGCGTGGGAGGAGAAGCAGGGTTCCCGCAGAGCAGGGAGCCTGATGTGGGACTCGATCCCAAGACCCTGGGATCTGAGCCGAAGGCAGACTCTTAATGACTGAGCCACCCAGGCGCCCCTCCAAGCTACACCTTCTTAAAGCAGCGGCACAGAGGTTCTTGATAAGTTACCGCTTCTGACATTTCCTTTTAAAAGTCAGGGTGGAAGGGCGCCTGGGTGGCTCCGTTGGTTAAGAGTCTGCCTTTGGCTCAGATCATGATCCCAGGGTCCTGGCATTGAGTCCTACGTCAGGATTCCTGCTTAATGGGGAGCCTGCTTTTCCCTCTCCCTCTGCCTGCCTCCCACTTTTGCGCTCTCTCTCTCTCTCTCTCTCTCTCTCCTCCTCTCTCTCACTTTCTCAAGTGAATAAAAACAATTTTTAAAAAGTCACGGTGATAAAGGGGATGTTAGCATTGAGCCCTAGCCCCATGTATGAAAGGCAGTGAGGACATGGGCTGCGGAATGGGACAGAGAAGCTGGAGTTTGGAACAGAATCCAGCAAGCCTTTTTTAACTTTCAAGCATGGTTTGATCTGGGCTGTGTTTAGAGGACTGTGCCCCGGCATCCGTGGTGGCAGCGGACCCGCCTGCAGCAGCGGGACCCCAAGGACTGCCTCTTCCTGCATGTTGGGGAGGAACTTCCATCTGCCACAGAATTTTTCTGCTGCTGCTCCATGACTCTGAGCTGTGGAGGGAAGCGAGGTTTTCTGTGTCTGTGCGGCCTTTAATCACGTTCACAGGTGATGGGCACATTTCCAGGTTCCGCTTGCCTCTGCCTGTCGGCTGAGATCTCCATGTCCCCTGATGAAGATGACCTTCACCACAGTGACTAGGGACCCCTTGGGACCTAGACCCAGGCCTTGGTGGGACAGAGGAGAGCATGATGGCGCTGGAGAGGACCAGGGAGGCTGCGGATGTGGCAGAGGCTGGGCCTGGCTCCTTGGCTTAGACCGGGCAGCTTTGGGCAAGTTCCCCTGACTTTCCCGACCTTCAGCCTTCTAGAAAACAGGAGTGACAGTATCTGCCCTCCCTGGTGGGTTAGATTAGATTGGCGCTGCTTAGATTATTTGCAGAGTGTCCGCTTTTCCATGCTACGTGTTCGGTCAGTGTTAGTTTTCTTCTTCTGTAAAGGCCTCCTCGTAACCATCATGTTTTATAGATAAGAAAACAGTTGAATCCAAAGAGGCAAAATTGCACCTACCGTTAGTGTGCTATCAAGAGCTCTGTTATGCTGCTTTCATTACAGTTCATGACAGTACTTGGAAGTTATGGATTCTAGCTAGGGTTTTTCAGGGGCGGGAGAGGAGGAAAATAAGGATAATAAGGCAAGTTGGGGTCTGTCTCGATTAATTTTTTAAAGATTTTATTTATTTATTTGACAGAGGGAAAGAGAGTGTAGGCCGGAGGAGGCAGGCAGAGGGAGAGGGAGAAGCAGGCTCCTCACAGAGCAGGGAGCCTGATTTGGGGTTGGATCCCAGTACCCCCCGGGATCATGACCTGAGCCAAAGGCAGATGCTTCACCGATTGAGCCACCCAGGTATCCCTGTCTAGATTAATGTGAAGAGCCAGTGGCTAGACCTTTGGACCCAGGAGCAGCCTCTTCTGACAACGGGTATTGCAGGCGGATGAGTTTGCGAGTAGTGATGGAATGAAAGGAAGAAAAGGAACGGGTAATAGAAGAATGAAGTCGGAATGTCCTGCACAGGCTGGCGGCGGGATCAGACACCGTCAAGAATGGGGTGGGAGGGATGCGTGAGGCCGAGAGCATGGAGCTGCCAGAGCCTGGGCCAGCAGCAAAGGTGGATTTCGGGTGAGCTGCCTCGCCTCCTCCTCCTCCCCTGCACCAGGTTGCACGTAGATGGGGTCAGAGCAAAACTTGGTGCTGATTGGGTCGTAAGCCCACCTACCAGAGTTTAAGGGATCGAGGCAACAAACCATCCCAAAGCATAAAAGGGAATCATTGTAATTGCTGAAGGAGGTAGGAGAAAGAAGATGAGAGATGTCCTGCAGGCCTTGAGATAGCTTACTTGTCAGATTCACACGGGAAGATTTTGAGTGACTACGGCTAGATTAGGGTGTACTTAAATGAAAACCCAAGTGATACGCTTTGTTTTTAAATATTAAAGAAGGGAGTAGATTGTAGGATGCAAAAAACTTTTTTCTTTTTTTTTTTTTTTTAAGATTTTATTTATTTATGTGAGCGTGTGCACAATAGGGGAAGGGTACGGGGTGTCGGGGAGGGAGAAGCAGACTGTCTGCTGAGCAAGGAGCTGATGCTGGTCTGGATCCCAGGACCCGGAGATCATGACCCGAGCTGAAGGCAGACGCTTAACCAACTGAGCCACCCCAGACAGCCCCCCAAAACTTTTTTATACCAACAGGTCCAGGCTTTTTGAGACTTCATTTTAAAAATATCAGGACTTCGTTTCAGATTTATCTCTGGCAACTAAACCAGTTAATCTGTAACAGATTCACTGTTTAAACTTGTTAGCCGTGGCCCCTTGGTTCCAGGGAGGCTCCGTATCTTTCACAATACAGAACCGGTTCTTTGGGTGTCGGGCTTCTTGTCTGAGTTGGATGACTTTCACACCAGATGATCTCCTGACGTTCGGGCGCATGCTGGCTGGCTCTCCGTTTTGGCAGGAAAGCTTGAGATCGGCCCGTCCACATGGTGGGCTATATACGGTGAGCAGCTTGCCATAGCGTGTTAGTCCTTTGCTCTAGAAGGTCTCCTACGGAGGAGGGGACACTCTGGATTTAGTCTGCCATGAGTCACAGAGACGTTATCTGACGGGCATCCATTCAGAAGCACTTGAACATCGGCCGAGCAATGTGCGCCCTGTCCCTGGGAAGAAGAGGTTGTTGGCCTCGCATTGCTTACAGGGTGGAGGGCAGAACAGCCAAGGACCTCTTCTCTCCCTGGCAGAGGGCAAGGAGCGTCCTTAAGCCAAGAGTAATATGAGCAGCTGGTTCTCGTGCCCTCAAGCTAGAGCTCTGGTTCATCAGAACTCTGAAAGGAGCGCACCAAAGGGAACACATCTGGCCTGGAGGCCACGCTCAGCAGATAGCGTGGGCTTAAGTTTTGATGAAGACTCACATGGGACCTGCACAGACACACTGCCTGTCTCTGAGGTAATGACATTGGCAATCCAGAGAGTGAAAATGACCCAAAGAAGTTGACTCAGAGAAGCCGTGAGGAGAACGGTGGTTCCCCGGGGCGGGAGGTGGGACTATAGGGAGAAAAGGGCCCAGACTTCCAGCTGCCCGATGAGCGAGGTCTGAGGCGCTCGCCTAGAACATGGCGACGTGGCGGAGAACCCTGCCTGGGACAACTGAGAGTCGCTAAGCGAAGGACTCCAGTGTTTTCAGCAAAAAAGTAAACAAAATGCACGTCTGTGAGGTGACGAGATGTTAATGACTCCATTGCGAGAATCTTCACAGTGCAGGCCTCTCTCTCTCGGTACACTCTAGGGGCCTCACGGGACCTCGGTACACTCTAGGGGCCTTTATCGAGGACACCTCAGTAAAGCTGGAAAAAAATCAAAAGGCAAAGAATGGCAACGCGCAGGACGTGAATGGCTGGGGCTGGTTCCGAGTGGGGCAAACACAGCCGTGAGGCAGAGCGGCAGGAAGGGTCCGCGGGGTCGCTGCCGGGCCAGAGCAGGAAGAGCCGTGGGAAGGGCGGATGCATTCACACGGTGCACCCATGGCCGCCCGCCTGGTGGCCTTGGCCGAGCACTCGAAACAGGGGGCGTCAGACTCACGAATTCGAACCCGGTGGCAGGTGGCAGGGGAGCAAGAAGAGGAAGGGAGAGATAGCAGCATCAGTCTAGCTCTTTCTGTAGTCACGTGTAACTAGAAACCTCAATAAAAACAGAATTCTCATCCTGGAGGAGACTTGGAACGGTCGACTGGAAGTCCGGGTGGCTCCCAGAGGATCTCCTGGCTTGATGCGCTGGTGTCATACTGGTCAGTAGTGCTTGTGGGAATTCCTGTGGGGGGGGGCGCCAGCCTCCATTCACTTGCCGTTTGTAATTGCAGGTGTCCGGTCAGCATCCCCCCCCGCCCGTGCTTCCCTGGTCCGACTGCAAAATCGTTGTGCGTGTGGTTAAAGACGGATGCAAAGATTTGCTTTTCTTTTTTTAAAGATTTGGCTTTTTAATCTTTTCCCTAGCAACTTGGCTGCTCTGGTGCTCAGAGTGTTTTCAAACACGTTTTTCTAAAGCATTTGGCATCGGAGGGCATTTTTAGCAAGCGGTCCTAGCAGTTGGGGCAGTGGGAGTGGATGGAAGGGGTGTGTTTGTTTAGACCTAGCATCCTGGGGGTATGCAAACATCAGCATTTTCATACCTTGCCGTAACTTTAGCACGTCTTCTAAGACTCCCCACCTTCTTAATAAAAAAGTATGAAAAACCTTGCTAGTTACTTTTTTCTTGGCTACACTCACATCGTAGGACATTTCACCGGGCTTCTCTAGGTTTTTGGGCTCATCCGCTAATTGAAGGTGACCAGTCATTTGAATGAGGAGGCGCTGGTCATGGGGCCGCGGTGGGCGGGCGAGTGGGCGTATGGACAAGGGCAGGCATGACAGAGAACTGAAGGCAGAGCTTCTGACTCCATGCCAAGACCAGGCCCTGGAGGTTATTAAGTAGCTGCCTTTAGGAATGCAAAGATAGAAAGATGATTGTTTTAGAAAAATCTATTTCTCGGTTCCATTTAACCAGGCAGTAAACGCTTACGACTGTTCACTAAATAGGAGTATGGTCAAACAGGGCTGACCACGAGCTTTGATTTTGTGCAAGGGATGCCGCCTCTCACAGGCTTCCTTGAGCAGGGAACGTGTGTATTCATAAATGACAGAAGTGTGTGCTGGAATATTTATTTGAGTTTAAAAATAGCCAGGGCAATTCGTGTCAAATGAAAAATGACAACTGAAAACTTTCCGAGCCCCTCGACAAAACTCCCTCCTTCTCACACTTCATGTCTAGAAGGCCGGCCATGGATGAGAAGTAGACATTGGTTCCCTGTCGACTCGCCCACAGCGGAGCGGAATGGTTGGCATGTCTAAAGGCGGGCACGTAGAGATGCTACAGGCAGTTTTGTCCTGCTGGAACAATGTGTGTTTGTGGGTTTGGGGTTTGGTGGCTCCAGACTTTCTTCCCTCTCACGGAGGTGGGAGGGTGCTATTTTCCCTTCTGTGGTTGGCTGATGTCCCCTCCTGATGACATTGAAATGTGCCTTAGGGCACAGAACTATCGTTTCCAAGTGCTGTGCCAGATCTCCCCCCCCGCCGCGACCCGGAAGCACATCCTTCGCTTGGGAAAGTGGGGGCTCAGGAAGTAGGAAACCGGGTGGGGGGTGTGAAATGGAAGCCCTTCTGGGATGAGGGGAAAGTGTTAAAGATCCAAAAAACTGAGTCGGCCACCGGTGATCTGGGTCTGGCTCCTTGAAGATAGAGATAAGTGGTGTGGGGGTGAGTTTGAACCTGCTCGGGACCCACAGAATCTTCTTACCATGCCAGATGTCGATGGAGCTGCGTCCAGGACATTTCCTGCCAAAGCCTTGCCCTGGGGCTGCTTTCTCACCTGCAGAGCAGCTGGCATGTAGCGGGTGCTCAGGAAATAGTCACTTAGCTCCATTGTTCCTGCACTCAGATGACAGAACCCAGCACTGATGGTGACGTGATGGTTCTGTCCTTTCTTTCCTCCCTGGATGTAAAGGATCTGGGGAAGTCAGTTTGTTCAAGGGTAAGCATAAACAGTGAGCCTGACGGTTCCCCGCTATGCTGGGATGTAGACAGCTCAGCATATCACGGGGAGTTTAGGTGTGTTTTACGTGTCCTGTTAGCGTTCGGGAATTGAGGTGGGAAGGTTACTGACCGGCTGGCCTTTAAAGGCCCTGTTTCATACAGCAAAAATCTGGTGTTGGTGGGATTGAGAATTGGTGGCCAGGGAGTCTAAGAGGTCACTGGATTTAAGAGTGGTTTTTGTGCCTGTGGAGCAAGACAGTGATGCTCTGGGCAGGGTAAGAGGCATGTAAAAATGTAAGTGCTGGGAAGAAAGTTTCACATGGAGGATATTGGCAATAGAAAATAATAAATAAATGAATAAACAAAAATCCAACAACCCATAAAAACCCCATGCCCCTAGGGCTGTGATTCTGCTGTTTTTCCCCTGGAGATGGATTTAACATTAAAATTCAGCCACGTCCTCCACAGTTTCCTTACAAGTTACGGAGTTCACCTTCCCCCCGCTTGTCTCCCTTCCTCTTTCTGCTCCCGCCCCCAGCAGGAGTAAACAGGAGTAACACAGAGGGAACTTGACTGTCATGGCCTGCAGATAACCATTTTCTAGACAGAGATGAACGAGACCAGTTTACAAAGTCTGGATCTTTCTATCCCCCAGAAACCCACAACAATGTAATTCCATTTTTTTAAAAAAGATTTTATTTATTTATTTGGCAGATAGAGATCACAAGTAGGCAGAGAGAGAGGAAGGGAAGCAGGCTCCCCGCTGAGCAGAGAACCCATCATCGCGGGGCTCCATCCCAGGACCCTGGGATCATGACCGGAGCCAAAGGCAGAGGCTTTAACCCACTGAGCCACCCAGGTGCCCCTGTAATTCCATTTTTGCATTTAAATATGAGCGTGCACAAAATGACTCTCGTCATCTTGAGTCCTTTTCATCAAATACAGGTTTCCCCTGGTATCCATAAGTAGAGCGCCCCTCTGAAAGCGTTTGTAAGCGTTTGTATGCCCTTTAAAGGGCATAAAGCAAGAGTGCCCCCCACTTTCCAGAAGTTCCAGTTATGCCACTTCCCTTTTACAAAAAGATCTATGTAAACACAAAACTCCTTTTTGCATAAACGTGAAACTCCTCTTCGGATTTTGTCCAGTTGGTGAAACAGGTAGTACTCATGCGAGTCTTTCATAAAAGTCAAGTTTCATAAAGTGAACTTTCAGAAAGTGGGAGCAAGGGCCCGTATAGGCAAAGGTTCCGGTCTTGGGAACCACGGATACGCAGACATCCACTGAGGTCCTGCCCTTACTGGCCCCAAGTGGAACTTGAACTTTCATTTCCTAATTCAGCCCACATGGGGAGACTGACCTCAAGAGGAACCTTAGCTTATAGAGATGTTGCCGAATGGACTCAGGACCACTGATGTGACCGTAGTGTATTTGACTCATGACCTTCTCTATTTTTTTTTTAAATTATAAGACTCTGAAACCACATTAAAGAAGTGTATAGCATAATTCTCCTTGATACTCAATCTTACTGACCGATTTCCTGTACGTTTAGTTGGGGTTGTCTGCTTATCTCTCCCTGTTTCTTCCTTCCTTCTTTTCATTTATTTATTAATTATTTATTTATTCGAGAGAGAAAGAGAACACAAGCTGGGGAGAGGGAGAGGGGGAAGCCGGCCCCCATTGAGCAGGGAGCCCGACACGGGGCTCAATCCCAGGACCCTTGGGGTCACTTCTGAGCCCAAGGCATATGCCCAATCAACCGAGCCACCTCGGAACCCCTGCTCTCTCTGTTTCTTGGAAATAATTGAAACCCCAGCCTCTACCCTCCATCTGTAGGTTATATCAGAAGTCCAGAAGTATTTTTGTTTCTTTATTTAAGTAAATGTTCCTAGAAATAGCAACATGTCCTTGCGTGACCCAGTAATAGAATGCCCTCCTTTTGAAATGGCTTGAGTTTGTAGCACATATAGACATGTGAGCTCAGTTTCACCCCTGATTCCCAACACCCCGAGTGCAGTCCTTTCCCCTTTGTAGGTATAATTAAGGTTGCCAACACCCAGTGTTTATAAATAGCATTTTTGTTTTAAAATGGTGATTCCTCAGGGGAATGTGTGATCATTTCATAGAGCAGCACATTGCAAAGCACAGATCTTGCTTAGTGCCCCCCTCCCCTTTCATTCAGAAATTTTGAAATTACAGAGTATATTACGAGTAAGTGACAGTGTGACTTTTTACCTAGTTTCACCTATGCCTTAAATGGTGTGCCTTTGGGGCCTGGAGCTCATTTATTGCTTCGTCTTCAAACCTTTGCTAAGTATTCTGATTGCTAATTAGAAGAAGAATAATAAACATCTTGTCTTCAATTAACTTCTTTAACTTGGATTTGGCTCTGTTACTTCCATGTTTCTCAAAGTTTTGAGGATTATGTACCACGAAAAAATTAACCAAAGAAGTATTTAACCAAAAGTTTGTCATCAAATTATCCTCCAGACCAGTGATTCTCAAAATAGGGATTGGGAGGTTGATTTACTATCTTGAAAGGGATATGGTCTCCCTATATCCAAAGCTAAACGGACTCTCTTCTCAAACCCGGCCCCCATGCCCAGTCTTCTATTTTTGATTAAATGGAACTGCTATTTTTAGACCACCTCCTTTAGACCCGGTGACTGGGCAGATCCCGTTTATTAACTCTTCCGACTTCTGGTGGCACCCTTCACCCTGTTCCCACTTGGCACTGCCCTCACCCAGGCCCACATGAGTGCATTTTTCTCTGGTCCCTTGCCCTCCATCTCATTCTTCGTGCTGCTGCCTCACTTCTTGTAGCTCTCTTTTTGACGCATCATTCTGATTTTCACTACTCCCCTGCGTACCTTAATGCATCCAATGAGTGGTTCTTACCAGCGTGCACCAGAATCCCCCGGAGGGCTTGCTACAGCTGCTGGATCACACTCTACTGGATCAGAGTTTCTGATTCAGTAGATCTAGGGAAGGGTGAGCTAACTTGCTTTCCTTAGAAGGGCCTGGTAAGGATAAGACGCGGCGGTCCTTCGGAGAAAGCTCTGTGTCTTATTCCCCTGATGCCCCTCTGCCCCACTGATAGCTGTGAGAGTTTTCAGTGGAATGCTGGGGGAGGGCAGGATTGCTTTTGCAGAGAGACCCCCGAGTGATACCATGGCAGGATAGGAGGCATAGGAGGCCCTGTCCTAAGCTGAGGTCATGAGGACCTGGGTCACCAAGCTGTCTGTGCCTCCTGGCCATGCTTGATAGGCACAGTGGGCCAGGCCGGGCCAGTGGCCAGGAGGCGGTTATACGTGGCTGTTTGCTCCTCTCCAGCAGGCACACCTCTGTTCTTCCTGTTTGCTGTCACTCCGTCCCTTGCTCCTTTTTCTCCTGCCGTAGCCGTGATGCCCTGGATCTTTGTGGTGGGTGCCTTCCCGGCTTGAAAAGGCTTCTAGTGCGTACTGTAAAGCCACAAAATTACTTCTGAATTTTAATCAGAGTATTTGTTGGAGAAAAGATACAGGCTAAGCAGGACTGGCATTCGTAGTTAAGGCTTGTTACAGGGTGTCTGAATCATATTCTACATACTCCTCTTTTATAGGACCAGTTTTGTTTAGCTGAGAGTAACCCTGGACACGGACACATGGGATCCCCGTTTTGCAGACAAGCAAACAGACTCAGAGATTAAGTCGTCATGACGCATGATTCTACGGAGCAGAGATTTTCCTACCATAGTACAAACAGAGAATAACTTGTCTGCCTTATTAAGTAGTGTGTTATAATTAATAATTATGTTTGGAATCATGGCCACAGGTGTTAGCAGGCATCTGCCAAGATAGAGCATGCTGATGAGTCAAATATATCATCGGGTGATATTTATCCCAGAAAACGATTTGCTGCATTAGGTCAAGTGTCAAACACATACTAGTATCTAGTAGATAATGAAAGAGTTTATATAAACTTACGTAAAGCAAAGAAAAAAGTCTGGAAAGAACTCATCGAACTGATAATAGGAGCTAGTCATTTTTTTTTCTTAATATATTTCTGTACTGTTCTTCTTTTTTTTTTTTGAAGTCCATATATGATAAATTGGTTGGGGGGAGAGCTTACAGGAGATATGAAGAATCCTACCGAAATCCTAAAAAAAAAAAAAACAAATAAACAAAGAAACAAAAAACAGGGGTGCCTGGGTGGCTCAGTCTGTTCAGTGTCTGCCTTCAGCTTGGGTCATGATCCTGGGGTCCTGGGATAGAGCCCCACATGGGGCTTCCTGCTTGGTGGGAAGCCTTTTCTCCCTGCTTGTGTTCCCTCGCTCGCTCGCTCGCTCGCTCTCTCTGTTAAATGAATAAATAAAATCTTTTAAAAAACACACACATAAAAAAAAAAAAAACAGAAGAAGAAGAAGAAAAAGGATCCACCAAAGTCTGTCTGGCGGTCATGACCTACGAAGGCTCTCCATGTTGGTTCTTACCCTGTAATGCTTCTGGTGTCTCCATCAGCAACTGTGCTGTCTGAGACCCAGCCCTTTGCTCCTTTCTCGTGAAGGCTTTTCTCTCTGCTTTCTTCAAACCTCACACTAGAAATAGTCTCTCCCACTTGTGAGTGGTCCTTTCCTGTAGTACCAGAAGTTCCTGTGTCGTCATCTGATTTCCCTGGAAAATCAGAAGGTCCTCCCAGATTATGCTGCTGTGGACATGGGGATCAAACAGTGGAAATCATCTCGAAAGGAATACACAGGATGGAAGTAAAAGCAAACAGCCTGTCATTTCCATGAGAGCTGATGCAGGCTCCGTCCCCCGTGCCGTGGATAGTGGAGGCTTGTGTGGTGGTGGCGGCACATTTCTAGTTCTTCTGTTCTCTTCCCCTTATCCGGCCAGACCCCTGCTCAGAGATGGGGCCCTCTGACGGCCGTTTGGTCTTAGCCTTGATTCTTTGAAGCCTGCTACACTTGACCCCAGGCAAATGAGTTCTCTTAGCAATCCTGCACTTCCATTCATTCCACAAATACTGAGCAGCGACCCCACAGGGGTCCTGTGGAGGGCCTGGTGGGCGCGCACGTTAGGCTTTTTATTTTTAATGTTTTTCCCCTAATGTGCTCCTGCGTCTGTGTCTCTTTGCACAGGGTAGCGATGGCGCTCGGAGATCCCCGCTGCTGGATAGCGATGAGCCCTTGGTGTATTTCTACGAAGATGTCAGAACTTTGTACGAAGGCTTCCAGAGAGGCATCCAGATTTCAAGTAAGCCTTTGCTGCACTTGTGTGACTAATGGTCAGTGATTTTCACTGAGAACAAGCGGTCTCTCTCGAGGACGTCGTATTTGCTGTCATCTCTGTCCCCTTCCCCCTGTTCAAGTCCCCTGCCGCCTCCCATACCATCTCGAGAGTGAACCCCAAAGCGCACGAGCCCCTCTGGCTGCTCCTGGGGCAGAGAGGGTCTCATGGTCAAATAGGTTTTCGGCGTGTCCTAGATTTTATGCAGAGTCTCACAGAGATTAGCTCATTATCGGGCACTGACATTTCCTGAGGTCAAAGGGTTTAATGGGGCCCGATCCAACATTTTCAAACTTACTGGACCACGAGACCCGTATTTTGAGAAATAAACACTGACATCCCAAGGAAGTAGTGTTCTAGGAGAGCCTTTGCAAATGTGGCTCACGGGACACGCTCCCACACTAACGGTCGCCGGAGAAACCCAGCCCGCGCTCCACGGCTCCTGCCTGCCTTTCCGGCCTCTCTCCCTGTCAGGCCCCGGATAGAGTCTCCTCAAGTTTACACCGAACCTCTTGCAAAACCAGCACCCCTCTCCCCTTTCTCATAACCCCACGCCTTCGTGCGCTTGTCTCTGTGTACTGGCCCTCTACAGGGCCTGTTGCATTTCTCCCTTTTTTGTGCCACTGCCCTAGTCTTTCCTTTTCATCTCCTGCCTCTAGGTGAGGTGTTTCCCCCCTTGCAAATTGTGCCTATTTCTGTAATCGCCCCTCCAGGGAGCGGAGACACTCGCCTGCTGTTCTGTCCCACTCACCAGGGCTCCTTGAGCAGGGCAGCTGTCTCTTCTCTCGACATTGGCACACGGCCTGGCAAACAGTAGGTGCTCCATTAATGTCTCCTCAGCTGCCCGCATCCCTCTTTGTGTTTTCACCTCTTAGTTTTGGTTTGTTCCAGGTTACTCTGTAGAAATGGTCTCCGGGATTCATGGTTTGTTGTTTAAATCTTTTGATGGCTAGCTTTTATTTTTGCCACAATTAGCTAGACTGGAGTCGGCTGACAGTGAGGGACTGTGTGCTGTTGCCGACTCTGGCCCCACAATGTATTGCAGATAATACGCGCTCAGAAGTGTCCTGTTTTTTACTGGCTACTGGTAACACTGGATGGCTCTAATGCGTTTTTGACCCAGTGTTCCTATAGAAGATTCATTAAGCCCCACTCTAAAGGGAAAGCCAACTTACTTCTATATTTTGAACTTGTTCAAATATAGTGTCAGGGTCAGGGTGGGTCATTCCATACAGCCACTTCAAAATATTTGTATACTAAATATTCGTATATGTATAGATTTGTACATATGTGTATAGAATCTTTACCACTACCACAAAGCCATGTGTAGAAATGTTTTTACGTTTTTCTCAGTATGAGCAGAGAATGAATTCATCCTGCTAGTGCGATGACTTACGTTACCCTTCTGACTCTCCTCTGACCTCAAGACAGTAACTTTTCAAGAATTTTTTGGTCACTTTCTCTACTTAGAAAATGAAAATCTTATGTGACTGTTACAGAGAAGTTGAAGAAAACAAAGTTCACGCTTCTTAATCTATACTGATTGAAGGAAGGTGCTTTGTAAGTCACTTTTGCCTTCTAACCCCCACCAGGGAAGCTTTTTTTTATTCTAAGCCTTTTTTTTTTTTTTTAAGTTTTTTTTTTTTTTTTAAAGATTTTATTTATTTATTTGAGGGAGGGGGAGCAGCAGGCAGAGGGAAAGGGAGAAGCAGACTTCCTGCTAAGCAGAGAACCTGACATGGGGCTTGATCCCAGGACCCTGCCTGAGCCGAAGGCAGACGCTTAACCATGCGAGCCACCCAGGCATCCTTATTCTAAGCTTTAATTTGCCTAGACTACCATATGACGAAGCCTTTACAGGAGAGCAAACACCAGCATCTAGATAAGGTACTTGGGAGTTTCTTGAATGAAAGGAGAAGCCGGCATGGAGTTGTTAAAAGCTTGTCTTTTCAGACTGTACACAGGGAGCCACGTGTAGGAGGAGGGCTCTGCCTGCGAACCTGTGGATTCTTGTCTCTGCTCCACAGCAATATTGCCCGGAACCCATCCCTGTCCAATTATATAAAGAATTGGGCTGGGTGATGGACACTCGGGAGGGTATGTGTTATAATGAGCACTGGGCATTATATAAGACTGATGAGGGGTGCCTGGGTGGCTCAGTGGGTTAAAGCCTCTGCCTTGGGCTCCCGTCATGATCCCAGGGTCCTGGGATCGAGCCCTGAATTGGGCTCTCTGCTCTGCAGGGAGCCTGCTTCCTCCTCATTCTCTGCCTGCCTACTTGTGATCTCTGTCTGTCAAAGAAATAAATAAAATCTTTTAAAATAAAAAAAAAAATAAATAAAGTCTTAAAAAAAAAAAAAAAAAGACTGACAAATCACAGACCTCTACCCCTGAAACAAATCATACATTACATGTTAATTAATTGAGTTTAAGTTGTTTTTTTTTTTTAAAGAATTAAAATTTTTTTGTTGTTGTTAGTAGGGCTCGGGTATGGTATTTTTTTAAGTTCCAACTGTCCTGGAGCTGGGTTCTGTAAACCTTTTCTGGAAAGGGCCAGATAGTAAATATGTAGACTCTTGGGACCACAAAGTCTCTATCAGGCCTGCTCGGCTGAAGGTCTTAGATAATATGTAAATGAGCGAGTGAGGCTGTGCTCCGGTAAGACTGGCTTCACAAAAACAGGTGGCAGGCTTGATTTGGCAGCAGCTTACATACACCACCAATCCCTGTTCTGGGAGAATAACCTAGCATTATTTCATATGGCGTGTGTCTGGTGGAACTTGTGATGTCCGGCCTGGCCTTTATCACAGTCCCTGTGAATGACAGAGAGTCTGAGAAGGAGGCCCCTAGTGCTCTTTTCTGTTTGCCTCAAGGCTGCAGTAGAGACAGCCAGAAGTCAATGTGAAGCAGTGACTCGGTCCAGCCTGGGTCCTCCCTGTCCTCGGGATTGACCCATCACCCATCCCCCTCCTTTTCTCCAGGGCGTGACTCTGCCTCATGGGCCCTACCTCATGCACTGCCTATGGGGCCAGGCTCAGCCTTCCTGCTGTCCTCCAGGTCCCCAGACCAAATCGGGACACCTCAGCAGACACTCAGACGCAGAATGGGGCAGCTGTATACGCTGTAGTCTCAAAACAGAAATGCAGGTCCCCTGTTCCAGAGGGGAGATGACAAAAACACGCCCTGTGGCAGGAGCTATGAGGCCCAGCTTAACACAGAGCCTGTGTTTCTCGTTAGCTCTGTGGTCAGCTCTCATCATCTAAACATGGCAGCTTTTTCTCTTCTCTTTCTTTCTTTTTCCTTTAGCTGGACATTGCTTTGTCTTCAACAGTTACAAACTTGAGCGTAAAGTGAGCTTGGGGTCGATCTGCAGAAGGAAACTCCCGTGATTCCAAATATAAATGATCTCAGTGGTACTTTTTACTATACTAGCCCTTAGCAGCAATATGTAATACGGGTTTTCTTGCTCTCTGCCTATTCAGTACCCAAGTTAGAATCAGGACACATCCTGATATTTCTTTATTTTTTGCTTTCGCAAATACCCCACCTTATTTTCTCTTTATTTTGTATCTTTTCCTTATTTTGTTTCTCTGCCAGTAAGGCTTCACCCATGTAAGTACATTCCAAGTCATCAGAATTTGGACATTTTTTAGTCACATTTTCCTTTTTACATTTTGAGTTAGAATGCTTTATACTTTAGAAATTTTGAGGGATTCTTCTGAAACCTACACTAGGATTTTTTTTTTTTTTTACCATGCAGCTGTTGACTCCTTTCTAAACCAATAGGGTATGAAGAATTCACAAATTGATTGTCCTTAAAAATTGTATTTGCCTCATATCTTTTTTAAAATATATATATATTTTTTATTTATTTGAGAGAGAGTGAGTGAGAGGTGAAACACAGGCATGGGGAGTGGCAGGGGCAGAGGAAGAAGCAGGCTCCCTGGTGAGCAGGGCTGGATTCCAGGACCCTTGAGCCAAAGGCAGACGCTTGACTGACTGAGCCATCCGGCACCCCTGTCTCGTATCCTCTTACTTTTCCTCTTCTCCTGCCCCATTTAAGGAATAAAATAGAAACAAACAAACAAAAAATCACACCAGAACCCTGGGAGAACACATTTCTAATCTGAACTCCTTCTTATTTCCAATCTGGGGACCAAAGTCTGCGGATACTTTATAGAATGAAGTCGGGTACCAATTAGAATATTTATGCACATTAAACCCATTTTTTGTTTTTCATTCTTTTTTTTTTTTTTTTTTAGATAATGGCCCTTGCTTAGGCTCTCGGAAGCCAGACCAGCCCTACGAATGGCTTTCATACAAACAGGTGAGTTTTCTGGCTCTGTGGGTCCTCACGTACACTGTGGGGCTGAAATCTGTCCGTTCTTGGAGTTACTGACTGGGAGGACTGAAAGCTTACTCCAGGATCTGTGCGCTGGGCTAGCCCAGAGCTCTGGGGTTAATGTGCAGCCTCTGAAGGGAGAAATTTTACACAAAGATTTGGGGAAAAATGGTTAAGTCACTTCATTGGTGGTTCAAAAGCACTTTCTTGTAGAACTTAAGTGGGCACACCGTAGAGCAGAATATAATTCCGAGATAATATTCTAGAAATGTGCTTGAAGCAGGTGACTCTCTCCCAAAGCCCGTGAGGGGATAGAAGCTCTCCTCTGCCTTACGGGGTGCTAGAGACTTTTAGAAGCCCCAATATATTGAGCAACTCTCTCATTTTAAAGATGAGAAAACAGCCCCTAGGAAAGGATGGGACTCGCCCAAGGTCACAGTTGGTCAGCGGCAAAAATGGGACCGGAAGTGAGATCCACATCTTCTGGTCTAGGTAACCTGACCCACTGGGGACTGGTGTGACGGGGCAGCTGTAGTGAGTGGTACAGATGTTCAGAGGCGACACCTGCATTACTGTATCAGCACAAAGGAAGCTGGGATCGGGGTGGATTTATTCTTGTCCCTCTGCAGGCCCCGCTGATTCACAGCTGCTGCTGTTTAAATAGTTGCTGACGGCAGAAAGCAGAGCAGGAAGACTTTGCTTTATATTTTTATCATGATAACAGGACATCTCGAAGCACCTGTTTCTCTCCCCCATGGCAGTAGGACCCCAAGAGTGTACAGGAGCCCCTGGGAATTGTCCAGTCTGCTGCCTCGTGTTTCCAGCACGGCTGTCCAGGAAATGGCTCCCTGCTGTAGGGACAGGTCATCCTGTGGCATTCAGGACTACAAATGAGCTTCCTCCTTCCACGTTCCGTGGGAAGGGCGCCCTGACAGCTGACACACGCTGGAGTGTATGCGACTGGGGATGGTCACGAAGCACCCCGAAGCCGGCCTGGGACTTGTGCTCACCAGCCCTCCCCACACGGAGACACACACCGTGTTTTCTTCCCCTTCCCTCTTCTGAGGATGAATGAAATGCAAAAGGCTTTGCTTGCGAAGCTCTTGACGGAGAGCAGAGCAGCAGAATGGCGTGGCGTACCTTCCTTGTGGGAGGAGCAATGTGCTGTGTGGCCCTGGGGGCCAGAGAGAGTTTGCCTCTTTCCTTTTGCTTTACCAGAGCCCAGATAAGGCAGTTGCCGAGCCTCCTCATTTTCACACGTGGTGTGTAAACAGTCGATTGCTTTGGACACACAGTGTTGCATGGTGGGCTTCAGGCCTCACAGATCCCCCCCAGTGCTGTCTGATTCCTTCCATTGTATGCCAGCCAGAAGGCAGAGAAGGCAAGTCCTTGGCCGATTGGATTTTCTCGAGGCAGATTAAAAATCGCTGCAGTTCCTGAAGACATTCATCTGTGTTTGGTACATTTCAGCCAGAGGCTGGTGAAGACCTAAAACTAGACCCAGAGAAGCCAACTCTGGACTTGTACCTTCAAGCCTTTTCATTAGCCTAGTGACTCTGACCTTTGTGGGGCTAGGAGTCCCTTTGAGGTTTCCCGAACAAATGTCCGGAGCCTCTATCTAGAGCTAGAAATGCCTGCGGTTTATCCTGATACTCTCTGCCAGCCACGGCGGCGTTTCACGGGCTCCCGTCCCTGACATGCGAGCAGAGGTTGTGAAACAGGCCGTGGGACGAAAACAATAAGCATATTCATATCATTCTTGCTGTCACCTCACCTGTGTCAGCTCTCGTCCCCATAGGCAGAGTGCGGTGGCGCCATGTGCCAGGACAAACAGTTCTGGGCCAGAATAGGTGTGGCTTTATCCCAGGGCCGTGGGTGTGATTCCCAAGTGCTCTTGAGAAGCCACCAACTGAGAATCAGGAAAATAATCCAAATTTGCAGATTAAAACAAATTTTTTTTAGTTACTTTGGAATAGGAATAGGGAGAGGATGGGGGCAAGTTTATAGTCCTACCTAATTTTTATGAATCTACCTATTTTTACTTGCAATAAGAGTATTTATTTTCTTATCTCTTTATTTTATGTAAACTTTTTACAAGTTTTTTGAAGGAGGGTGTCCCCCAACCTTGTTATTTCTGTTTTTATAGCAAGTGACAAGTTTGGGCTGCTTTGCTGCTCTTTATAACTCCAGATGGTCACAATAATAATAATAATAATAATAATAATAGTTCTGTGTCCTTGTATTATTTATAATTTTATGAAATTATAGTTTTATAATTTTAGGAAAGTAAAGTGTGAAATAGAAATGTCTCAGAAGGCCTAACATCCAGCGATCTGTGGCCTGTAGCTGTTGGGATCCGATTCGTCTGCTTTCCAGGAGGAGGCCGTCTGATCATTTCCCTTAAGAGTGAGATCTGGCGAATCATGCCTTGCGTTTTATAAACGTAGCGCTAAGGGTCTCCTCATCGTGTGCTCCTGCTCCCTGGCCAAGGTGTCGGGCGCGGCCGTCACCCGGTGAGCTCTGTTCCTTGCGCTGGGCCTGACCCGTCCTGATGTCTGTCCTTCCCGTTCTAGGTTGCCGAGATAGCCGAGTGTGTGGGCTCAGCGCTCCTCCAGAAGGGCTTCAAGCCTTCCTCGGATCAATTCATTGGCATCTTCGCTCAGAACAGACCCGAGGTATTGACCATGAGACAATTCTGAGTGGTGTTGAGAGTTTTGGAATGGAAGAGCCGTTGGGAATTCATACCTGCTTTTGCTCAGGACCTGATTTTGTGTTCTGATCTCTACCGAGAATATGTCTCTGTGTTATTACTTAGAAAGTGACACAGTTATCTTATGATCTCACTCATATGTGGAATTCAAGAAACAAGACAAAGGATCATAGGGGATGAAATCAGAGAGAGAGACAAACCATAAGAGACTCTGAACCATAGGAAACACACTGAGGGTTGCTGGAGGGGAGAATAGTGAGGGGATGAAGTAACAGCTGATGGACATTAAGGATACAATATCCACTGCTCTGAGCAGTGGATGTTGTAGAAGACTGATGCATCACTGACCTCTACCTCTGAAACATTAACATTATTAGCAATTATTATATGTTATATTAACAAACATTTTATGTTAATTGAATTTAAATAAATAAAAATTTTTTTTTAAGTGCCTCATACAAAAACCCGAGCCAGAGTGTCCTTGACCTTAAGTGCAGAGGAAAAGAAAATCACTTTTTGGATTATTGGTTTTTGTTTTTTTAAAACCAGGTTCCAAACAAAAACTTAACAGAGAAGTTGCTAGAACAAGTAGCTCACAAAGAATCTTCTTACCTTAAGGCTTATGTCTGTGATTAGAAAAATAGCATGACACATCTTTGTCAGTTGCAGACTCTCCTCTTTGCTCTCTGAAAGGTAGGAGCTTGCCCTCTGATCAGATTACAAAGTTGAAAATACCATAAGCAGCGGGGGAAAAACACCATGGGCATGCCTTAACCATGAGTCAGCCTTCGTGTGGGTGTGTGGTCTGTCTGTCTGACTGGCTGTCAAGGGCACTGTCTGGTGCTTCTTCAGACCCTTGCATTAAAGATCAGTTTAAATGAGAAGCCCTTTTGGAGCTGTTGCTTATGGCCTTTGTGAACAGATTAATGGCATAACTTGGCTGGGAAAAATTCAGGCACTAAGCTTGAAGAAGTTGGATTGGTTCCTGTGTCCAAAAGACTTGTGGACTCCATCCCTGTGCTACCGACTGTTGTATAAATGAGGATGGTTTCCTACAGTTTTATGTATTGGTAAGGGAAAACAGCGTTTTCCACAGCTGGACGGTGACCAGGCTCATGAAATTTAGTTTCTTTCATTTCAAGAAAAACTCATTCAAGGGAACACAACCCAGATTTTTGCATGAGTGGAATTTTATAATGAGTCGATCACGAGGACAGGTATTCCTTACTTCACAGAGTAAGCCCCTTCCTGTATGTATCAGCTAGTTTAATAAATGTTTACTGAGCACCTACTATATGCCAGGCACTGCGAGGCACCAAAGCACAACAGTGACTTGGAAGACCAGCCCATAAGCTCCTGCTTTCTCTGAAGTGTGGTAAGGGTGGACACAGAGAAAAAGGATTATGGGAGCTCAGTCAAGGAGGACTTCCTGGAGGTGGCCTCCCAGTGGAGTGTTGAAGTATCTGAGGGTGGGGGAGCCAAGGAAATGTCAGGAACAACCACATGTTTGCATCAAGCAGCATGTCTGTGTTGGGGAAGGAGACATTTTCTTATGGTAGAGCTTGGAGGGGCAGGAAAGACTCCTGTACCACGTACCACACGACCCTGCTGAGAAGCTCGGACCTGACCTCCACATCTGTCGCTTGGAACTGGTGCTGGGAAAGAAAAGGGGGAAAAGTAGTTCGGGGCCAAGTAAATGTAAGTGCACCGTGCTCCTTAAGCACAGCAGCTCTGTCTGTATCGGTGCCATGTGTCGGCGGGCTGCCGGGGATGCGAGGATCCGGCTGGAGGTGATGGGGCGGCCAAGGATTTTAAGTGAAAGGCTGACCTCACTGTGTTAGCCCAGAAGGCCGAGTAGTTGCCACATGACTGAGGAGTTTAGAGGCAAGGTGACCAGTTACCTTATCATGTCTTTCCTGTATCACTTCTCCGGGGAGATGTTGCCAGAACATTTTTCCTGTTACACAAGCATGTGTCCCTCCTTCCTCAGTTCCCAGATGCTACTGCATACAGCTGCCTGGCTGATCTGCAGACCCCAGGGCCTCTGCTGTGCTGAGAAGCCTCCGTGGCTGTGTTCCCTGGGGGAATGGAACTGGGCCCCTCCCTAGTCGCACCGCAGCCTTACCTGCTGGGCCACCCATGCCAGCCAGGGTGCTTGCCTACCTCCCTGCTCTCGGTCATGCGGTCCCCACTCCTGGAGTCTCCTGGCTTTTCTCTCCATCCAAACTGTGCTGCCCTGGCAAAGGGTTGAGCTCAGTTATCGTCCCCACGAAGGTGGCCTACCATGGGCTCCCTCGTGTCCGAGTCGGTCACTCTCTTGTATTGTTAATTATCTTTTCGTGTATGTGCATCAGTTCTCCCAGCAAATTGCTCTTTCCTTCTTAGAAGGGAGCAGGTGTTTTGTTCGCACGTTGAGTCCCTCCGGGTGCCTGGCACATAGTAGCAGACACACAAATGTGAATTTTGCCACGTTTAGTGTTTCCACTTTGAATCTCTCTAGAGTGGTGTTCTCCTTGAATTAGTTCCATGGTGACATCTCGTTTTTCTCTCCCCAACCTTTACTGGTCCTCTAGTGGGTGATGATTGAACAAGGATGCTTTGCTTACTCTATGGTGGTCGTTCCTCTCTATGACACCCTTGGAACGGAAGCAATCACCTACATAGTCAACAAAGGTAGGTCTGTGGTTTTTGGGTGGACATTGGCCTGGTTATCAGCTCGCTTTGGTGGATTTATGTTGGGTTATATTTGATTTGATAGGGACTTTATGTTTGTTCGTCTTTTTAAAGATTTTGTTTATTCATTTGAGAGAAAGAGGGGAAGAGAGAGAGAGAAAACACAAGAACGGGGGGAAGGCCAGAGGGAGAGGGAGAAGCCGACTCCTCTCTGAGCGGGGAGCCACCATCAGGCTCGATCCCAGGACCCCTGGGTCATGACCTGAGCCGAAGGTAGATGCTTCACCGACTGAGCCACCCAGGCGTCCCCAGGATTTTGTTTAAATGCACACAATTCTTTCTCTTCAAACACTGTAGTCCTTAAAATAACCTGGTGTCAGATATGATACAGTCAGGTTTTTAATACCTCAGAGCTCATTCTTCACATATCTCTTCCTTCCTAGCTGAACTCTCTCTGGTTTTTGTTGACAAGCCAGAGAAGGCCAACCTCTTATTAGACGGTGTAGAAAATAAGTTAACGCCAGGCATTAAAACCATCGTCCTCATGGACTCCTATGGCATCGATCTGTTGGAACGAGGCAAAAGATGTGGCGTGGAAATCATCAGTATGAAGGCGTTGGAGGTGAGTCATCCTGCCCATTCCTCTGACAGGTGTCCCTGGGGCCATTTTGGTTCAAATGTGGAAATCCTAGCTCTGCTTGGTCATCTCAACAACCATAAAAGACCCAGAGTGGAAATTCCTGTCTCCTTAACTGGAAAGAAGAATTCTACGTACGTGCCCCACTGTGAATCCATCATACAGAAGGTGCTCTTGTAAAACAAGTTGCAGTGCCCACACATTTATTCTAGACTACTGACCTCATTATTTTTTTTCCCAAGTTGCTTTTGTAGCATCCTGGTGAATTCCCAGCATAGATGTCGGATTTGGTTTATTTTTATATTGAATTTCTTAAGATTCACGTTAATCAAAACTTTCAAGGTAACCATGCTAGGAAAATGAGCAGGGCCCATATTTAAATCAGTTGTTTGACATCACATTGTGTAAAAAGCTGATTCTCCAGTAGGATTTGAATTATAGTTTAATCCCAAGGAGCTGGTAAGAGGAGGATCTTGTCAGGGACATATCGCAGGAGGAGGCTACATGCAGTAGTAAGTTGTTCTCCTTCCGAAAATGTTATAAATATTTCCCTGGAATTGTTATCAATAGGGTTTTATTTTACTTATGGTTCTCCTTGGAGGCTACAAACAAGGATCTGTGTCATACCTTTCTGGAGGAACTTAGTCTTCATAGGGAAACTGTAATTTGTTCGAACAGAGTCCTTATACGTGTACATATTTACACACAAACGTACACACACAGTAGCAGAGAAGCTGAGTCTATAAGAATGCATATGCCGTACTGTTCAATGGGGCAAGCTGGCTTTTTACCGAGTGTTCTCACGCGTTTGCTTCTGCCCTTGTGATTGCCGCTCACAATAATGCTATCGTTTCCAGCTTTCCTCTTTCTCCGTGACCCCACCACACAAACATGCAGACACGCGCGCGCGCGTGTGCACACACAGGAATTTGGTGTGTTTTTTGATGCCTCTACGATTTAGTAATTTTAAGATGAAAAAATTTAGGTAAATGAAGATTGTAATATGAAGTTTATATCAAAGGCTTCATTTTATCAAAGACGCTCTATACTTCCCTGTGTAATGTAATTCATACTCGGTCTTTAAAAATTTGGTAAGCCAAAGGTTAATTTCCAAGAAGTGGTTGTAAAACTGGCTTTATGGCTGGTCCTGTGATCAAGTTTATATTAACAGATAGTTTTATAGGATCAAAAAGAGAAATATTGGTATTTGGAATTTTTGCTTGTTTTGATACTTTATTATGAAAATTTTCAAACATGCAAACAAGTTGGGAGAATTGGTCAGTAGACTACTGCGCAGCCTCCAAGCATCCCACAGCTAGTGTTTCAATATATTTGCTTCATCCCCTACACATCACTCCCTCCATTTATTCCTGCATCTATTTTTTTTTAATTTTTTTTTAAATAAACATATATTTTTATCCCCAGGGGGTACAGGTCTGTGAATCGCCAGGTTTACACACTTCACAGCACTCACCAAAGCACATACCCTCCCCAATGTCCATAACCCCACCCCCTTCTCCCAAACCCCCTCCCCCCAGCAACCCTCAGTTTGTTTTGTGAGATTAAGAGTCACTTATGGTTTGTCTCCCTCCCAATCCCATCTTGTTTCGTTTATTCTTCTCCTACCCACTTAAGCCCCCATATCTGCATCTATTTTTTTAATGCATTTTAAGTTACACTTGTTTCACCCCTAAATACTTTAGCATGCTAATCATTAACTGGAATTTGGATTTTCTTCTGGTTTAAGTTTTTTTGGTTTTTGTTTTTGGCATTTGGAACCTAAAGATGGCAACAACTCTTTCATTTTTATGGTTGCTGTACTCTCTTCTACATAATGTCCTTAGACAGGTTTGAGGCTCTGGGCTTTCTTGTCCCATAGGGCACTCATTTGGATAACGTTTATTCCTGATAAATTAAAAGTCAGATCGCATGTAACTGTTGAAGTTATGTAAGAATTTTGAACAGATGAATGGAGATTTGTGTCTGATGAAGATTCCTTTGGGGAAAAAAATGAAATTATCATTGCTTCAGCTCTTGGTTGACTTTACTGTTCCTGTTTTGAATCAGTAGTCTGTCTCTGATATAATTTAAAATGTAATTAAGATTAAAAACAGCTTAAAACCATACGCCGGGCAGAAACTCCCTGAACCCTAAGCGCACTCATTAGATTTCCACTTAATTCTAGGCATGCTCACTCCATATGCTCATTCAGGCCATTCAGTTTTAATAGGAAAAGAATATAAATGGTTCATTAGAGAAATTAATAACTAATTAAAGTGGCCACCGAGATACCTGTGTGCAGTGAACTGAACAACGTCCAAATGACCCCTGGCAGTGACGGGTGCTAGCTGCTGGGAAATGCACCCTTCGGAAACGAACCTGCCACTCTTTATGACCGTTCGAGAGGACTGTTTTGTAATTGGAGGTTCCAAAATCTTTATTTTTTTTAATCCAGTCCATGTGGGGAGTACAGCTATTTGAGCCTCAAGCATTTCGTCTACGAGAGATGGATTATTCTCTCTAGACTGAAGAAGATGCCAGTTACCCAGAATTGGGTGACCGCGGAAGGGTACAGAACATCTTCAGTTCTTGGGTTAAGATTATGGTTTGACGTTGGTTAAGAGCCAGGCTTTGCTAAAGACCATAAAGGGGAGTGGGAGTGGGGGCAAGAAATCCACGGTCAAAGACTCTAATTCCTCTCTTTTGAGTAAATCCTGTTTGAAAGACTAGTCCTCATACCATTTATACGGTTTTATTTATGAGCGAAGACAACTGGAAAATGGCGTCTAAAGACGATGCCTAAATATATCGCTTTAGGTTGGTTAAAATTGCCCATTTCTTTCATTTGAAATGTCTACTGTCTTTGGGCCAGTGATAAGTGAATCCCACGGTGAGGTCGGCTTGGAGTGACTGGATGTCACCTTCTTTACTTTTAGAAAATGTTCCCATTTAGGATTTTTTTTTCTCTTCTCCTTTAGGACCTGGGAAGAGCCAACAGACAGAGGCCCAAGGTAAGTTCATCTTGTCAGCCTCCTGCTTCAGCTCTTCCAATATCTACTTGTCTCTGAGACTAGTACAGATCTTGGGGGTTAGCTTATGGCTTGTAGTTTTCTTTTCGGTTCTGACTTACACCACCTTGGTTGTGTGTGGTTTCTTTTTGGTTTTTGTTTTTGTTTTTAAATGTCCTGTAGCCTCCGGCACCTGAAGACCTTGCAGTCATTTGTTTCACCAGCGGGACGACAGGTAAGTTTTGAAATGCAGTCGCTTCTGAGCGGTGTCTGGAGTGTGTCCCCCCCAACCCCCCTTTCTTGGATGCCAGGTGACGTGGGACTTAGTTGAGCTACAGATGGACCAAAAGCAGAGGACATAGGGGTTCGAGCACTATTCCCCGTCACTGTGTCTGACCTCGGAATCTGAGCTGTGCGCTTCCTCAGATGTTTATGGGAGCGGACGGTAGATTCCCCTCTTTCCTGGGACAAACCAACATTTGATTTCCAGAAATAAAATTCCTACATTTTCTTACATGCCCTCTAAAAGTCACCCGTGTTAGTAAAGGTTGTTCATGATAAGAAGTTTCACGTAAAGGATGGCAGATTTTTCCAGAATGTAAGGTCATTCTGTATTTGGCTCTCCCGGGTGCACCTAAGGCTAGAGGCACATAACCCAATTACATAGGGTTCTGGGCGTCCTTAATTTCGTGCACTTTTGGGTGGACTTTCTTTAACTTTGTTTTGCTCCTGTGTGTTCTGCAGGCAACCCCAAAGGAGCATTGATCACTCATGGAAATATAGTGAGCGATTGTTCAGCTTTTGTGAAAGTCACAGAGGTAAACTTCGGGGGTATCATCATCTTCCTTCATGTTCCTTGGTTGGCAGGAGGCCTCAAGAATGAGAGCGGGAAAGGCAGCCCCACTGTGTCAGGCCCCTGCTGAATTGGAGGCAGAGTTAAGAGCTGAGCTTTAATATAGTCTAAGGTCACCGCCCTCAAATCATTTTCATTGTGGACCTCATCCCCCAAGTCCTGTGTGTGACCGTAAAGCTAAGTTGACAGACAGAAGTTATTACAACTTGTTTAGGGTACAAATTTATTTGGATACTGTCCTATAACTGTTTCCGGGACAGAACCAAGAAGAACTGACTCTCTTGTGCCCTTATCCACCTACTATTCCAGTGCGGGGAAATAATTTAAGTGGAGAAATGAAATCTTAATGGGACGCAGAAGGTTTTTGAATTATGGGTCCTTATTGCAGTTGACTTCACTTCCATTTTACGAGAAAGATTAAAGCCTTGACCTTTAGTGTTTCCTGTCATCTTAAAGTTTGCTCCGCTCCTCCCCCGCCCCAGTGTGTCCTCGTCCTCTGGGTGACCATAACAAAGTCCTGCAGGCTGAGGGCCTTGAACGACAGATATTGATTTTCTCGCAGTGCGGGAGGCTGGAAGTCCATGATCAAAGTATCAGCAAATTTGGCTGCTGGTGAGGGCTCTCTTCCTGGCCTGTAGGTAGCCACCTCCAGAATTGTGTCCTCACCTGCTCTTTCCTCTGTGTGCACATGGAGAATGAGGGAGAGGTTTCTGCTGTTTCTTCCTCTGCTTGCAAGGACACCTGCCTGTTGGATCAGGCCCCCCACCCCATGATCTCATTTTACCTGAATTACCTCCCCAAGGGCTCCATCCCCAAATCCAATCACATGGGGGATTAGGACTTTAACATGAATTTGGGCAGGGGGGTGATACAGTTCGGTCCAAGCACCAAGGATATATTTCAAACTTGAGTTTTAAAAGTCCTTCTCAAACAATATAATGCCTTTCCCTCATAACAGTGTCTGAGAGGGTTCTTCTGTGAGCCCTAATTTTCATGACCGGAGCCCCCATGCTTAATGGTTTTGGGGAATACAGTCTTTAGTGGCTACGGAAGGCCTAGCTCCCTCCTGCCTACACCCACACTTTCTTAGTCCCAAATACCTATTTTGGGGGCATATATTTCATAAACAATTCAACATTTAGCACCTGACCCAAGTAGAATTTTTATTTCCTAACTAGCCTTTGAAGAAAACTTAAAATACACTCCTGGCTCACTGAGGCAAATGATTACAAACTTGGTTTAAAATTCATGATACGATCAAGGGCATTCTCAACTTTGTAAAACTTCTAATCTTGCTAATGCACATTTTCTTTTGAGTACCAGATCAAAAATTGAAAAGTATAAAAATTATAGAATCTGACTTCTCATTATATAAACAGTTACCTCCTGAGATGAACTAGTTGGGATGCAGATCACACTGGAATAAAATTAATCGAAGATTGTGGCAGGATCAGGCTACTGGATTTGCTCCACACTGGTGGGGGTTGGGCATGGCCTGGGGGCAGTTGCATAGGCACCTGACTGGCATGGTGGCAGCTGCTGGAGGTCATCTCTTACTTTGGCCAGAATTCCTTACACATGAATAACATGAATATTCCCCGTAAAACCCTCACTATGCCTGGTCCTAAGTAAAGACCATTCTTAGCCTTAGCCTTGCAATGGAAACCAGATGTCCAGCTTAGCCTCGATGCAGAACTCTATCACAAATCAGCATTTTAGAGGAGTTGGGGCCAGAGGAGAGCTCTTGCACTAAACAAATCGATGTAGTTTTCATGGGGTATAAAGCAGGCCACTCAGGTAAAGATCTTGATCAAACTCAAATACTCAAAATGCATTTATACTATAAATGAAAAGAGCTTGGAAATCCTCCTATCCCTTTATAACATAAAATGCTATTTTATGTTGGAATAGATCATCTATTCCCACAACATAATATGCTGTGTTATGTTGGAATGGACCTTTTATTTCTTACTTATGGTGGAATTGAGTTCGCTGGGCAGTGGGGTACAGTAACTTTGGAATACTAAATGATTAAAGCACATGATCCCTTAATATGCCAATCTGGGCAAAATTTTCCCTGTTCGGGCTAAAATCCCGAGTGGGTTTCCTTTGTCATGAGGAATGACCTCCACTCATAAAAAGCCTTGCCTTTTCATTTCCATCCTTCTGTGAGAATTAATGGCCGATTGCAAGTGAAAGCCGCTTTCTCCTTAGCGTTAAGGTATCATGTGCTCTGAAATAAAAATGGGAAATTACTGGGAATCTTAACGCTTCTCTGCTTGCCGGTGTCTTTGCTTACAGAATACAGTCAATCCTTCCCCAGATGATACTTTGATATCTTTCTTGCCTCTCGCCCATATGTTTGAAAGAGTTGTAGAGGTAGGCCTTGTTTTGTTCTTCTGCGCGCGCGTGCTTGTTTGTTTGTGTTCTGCTAAGTTGTTGTGTTTTCCAGAAATCTCTTGACTTGAATGCCAGTGACATACACATTTCGTTTTTACCACTTGCACACATGTATGAGCAACTGATGCAGGTAAGTTTTCAGGGCAGAGTGTCACCCCCAGAGAGAATTGTTTGCACGGCCCCCTTTTAGAAATGGTGCTAATTACTTAAAAGAGTATAAATGTTGCGAGGAGGGGGAGCGGTCTGAATACGTGAACTTTAATCATTCATTTTAAAATTGGAAGCTCAGGCTTCTGCAGGAGATGCACCTGGGCATGATTCCAGAAAGATTAACTGTCAAGGTAGAATTTTTATGAATGCCATCCTGCAAAGCTTCATGAAGCCTCTGCCTCTATAAAAAGCTGCTGGTTTTCCTTGGGGTTGTTCATACTGTACAAGTCCGCTTACGATTCATTTTTTTCACCAGTATTCCAAGTGCCCTTGGAAAAGTAGGATGATCTTTAGCTGACCTTAGCCTCGCCTCCCTTTGTACGACTGTGTGACAACAACCATCTCTTTAACTTCTCCAACAATTTGGATCCTGTACTTTAGGAAAAAACCGTGGGCACCATCCATTCATTTAACAAATATTTATTGAGCTCCGGCTGTATGCCAGGCACTGTGCTGAGTGTCAGTGACTGAGACTAATCGAGAGGTGACTGAGAGCGAGTGGCCCTTTGATCGGCTGCTGGCCCGTAGGGTGCACTTACTCTAAAGGACCAAGGGTCATGAGATCCCATCTTGGGTCTGTTACCTCTCCTCCTGTGCACCTCAGGAGATCTTGTGAGTTTCCAAAGCGATCTCAGACGGGCTGATAATGGCCCATGCATGCCTAATTGCAGTTAGGGATGTGTGCCTGGGAGGCAGGCCATCGAGGACAAAAGCCCTCCTCGCCCAGCTTGAATTTTTAAACCATGAACCAGGCTGGGCGTACCTTTCTAGTGGTTTCTGCTTTCAAGCCTGAGACCATTTGTACTTCCATGGCATCATCTTTTGAATCTCTCTTTCTCTTTAAAATTTAAAACAGCCAGACTGTGGGTCAACTGCATACGGCTTGCCGGTGCGGTTTGCATCGGGTGGGAACAAACCCATGGAGTAGATCATAGCTGAATGTTAAGCCACTCTGCTCTTTGACACCCCAGTGTCCCAGCTGCAACATAGTCAGTGGCTTTTCAGACATTTTTTTGTGAAATTCAGATTTTTAAAAATGAGACTGGAACACACTTGGCAAGTAGCCAAGTTTGCAAGTTGCTCTGTTGTTGTTTGGAGAACAAATTAGGCCTAAATTTTCTAGGCAAGTGAAATACTGGGATTACTTAACACCCTGTCATTCACTCACCAGCTGTTTATCCTAGAGCTGAAATAGCAGAAACTCCATGATCATCACTAAAAACAACGTCATCTGGTCTCTTACCAGCTCCTTTATCTTCAGGGTGATCAAGAGAAAAACCACACTTTGATGTTGTATAATGACCAGGGAAGTCAAGAATGTTTTTTGAAAAGTGACCAACGTGTAGGAACTTCGTGGTTTCTGGACACTGCTCCAAAATGCTAAAACAGAAGCCTTGTGTGTCTGTGTGTATGTTGTGTGGTCCCTGCTTTGATGAAGACATGGGTGTTATTTTTTTTCCTACGCTAGTGTGTAATGCTGTGTCATGGAGCTAAAATAGGATTTTTCCAAGGAGATATCAGGCTGCTTATGGACGACCTCAAGACACTTCAACCCACAATCTTTCCTGTGGTCCCTAGACTGCTGAACCGGATGTTTGACCGAGTAAGTTCCAAGGAGCAGCAGAGTGGGGACAGAGCACTGGAGAGGGAGTCCGAGACTTTGGTTCGAATTGGGCCAGCCAGATACCTTCTGTACACGTGGTCTCGCAGAAGTGTGGTTTATCCATCAGTTAAACCAGAATGCGTTTATATCACAGAACCATTGGTGAGGATTAGAAGAGAAAACACATGAACGTACTTTGTAAACCGGAAGGCCCAATACAGGTGGAAGGTGGGAGATCATATTATTTGTACCATAAACACTTTAGAGCCTCCATTTTCTTATCTGCACGATGGACTGTTGCCTCCTCCCCCTGCTGTCTAGCTCATAAAGTTGCCAGTTGCATCACATGAGAACTGTAACTATGAAATGGTTCTAGAAATTGTAACGTTCATACACACTTAACATTACTTACTTAGCCACAGGAAAGAAGTGACAAGCCAAGCCAGGGATGGAGAGACGGCCAGCCCCTTGGGGCAGGGAGGTCTCTGTGGCACGGACCACCCATCCTGGGTGAGACCAGCGTGTGGCACGAGCAGTCTTCAAGGTCAATTTGGATGGGATAGTTTTCATGTTCTTTAGTGTAAGGCAAGGCTTCTGTGATCTATGAGAACCTCTGGTGTTTTTTCTTAATGGTTCTTTTAAAACAGCTTGACTGAGATATATAATTCACATTCCATATAATTCACCCATTTAAAGTATAAAATTCCAAGGTTTTGGGTATATCCACAGAGTTCTGCAACCATCACCACAGCCCATTTTTATCACCTCAGAAAGAAACCCTGCATCTGTCCTGGAGCTGATCTCTACCCCCTTCCACTCCCAGGCAAATGCATCTGATTGTTGAATCTCTAGATTTCTCTATTCCGGACTTTCATATGAATGGAATCATGTAACGTGTTCTTCCGTGATTGGTTTCTTTCACAGGTTCATCTATGTGGTGGCACGTGACCCTACTTCATCCCTTTTAATGGCCAAGTAATATCCCACCGTGTGGCAACAACACATTTTATTTCTCCTTTCACGCATCGGTGGGCATGTGGGTTGTTGTCACTTTTTGGCCATTATGCATAATGATGCAATGAACATTTTCATTTCTCTTGGGCACTTACCTAGGAGCAGAATTGCTGGGTCCCATGGTACTTCTGGGTTTAACCATTTAAGGAACTACTGGTCTATTCTCCAGAGCAACCATGCCATATTACACTCCCTGCCCCCCAGCAGAGGCTGAGGGCTCCAGTTTCTCCACATCTTCACCAACACTTGTTATTATCTGACTTTTCGATTCGAGCCATCCCCATCATTTTGTAACTCTCTTTTTCCTTGACCCGTCAGATTTTTGGGCAGGCAAACACCACGCTGAAACGGTGGCTGCTGGACTTCGCCTCCAAGAGGAAAGAAGCAGAGCTCCGCAGTGGCATCATTAGAAACAACAGCCTGTGGGACAGACTGATCTTTCACAAGATACAGGTGACACCTTCACAGCTCTTGTCTGCCGGGGGAAACTCACTTGGCCTTTGGAGTGTCTGTGAGGGCTCTTTCTTAAAGCGCGGTATGAAGCTGAGAGAGAGGAGCACGTTTTTAGTAAACCAGGCACATTTTTAAAAATTAAGGACAAAGCCGGTACTTAAACCTCAGTATCCCATGCAAACCTGAACAACATGGTAACATGGAGAGGCAGAAAAGGATTCAGGGTATTGGAGCCTTTCTAATTTTTTTATTTTTTATTTATCAACATATAGAGTACATCGTTAGTTTCAGGTGTAGTGTTCAGTGATTTATCAGTGTAATTTTTTAAAAAAAGATTTATTTATTTGAGAGAAAGAGAGAAGGCGTGCAGGGGCAGAGGGAGAGAGAGAATCTCAAGCAGACTCCCTGCTGAGCACAGAGCCCGACGTGGGGCTCCATCTCACAACCCCGAGCTCATGACCTGAGCCGAAATCAAGAGTCAGGAACTTAACTGGCTGAATCACCCAGATGCACTCAGCCTTTCTGATTTTTTATTTTGCTTTCCTTTTCTGCAACAAGTATGTTATGATTGACGTCATTTTATAGGCACGTGGGATTAAGAATATGGAATAATGATACCGTGTCCCCCAAAATGCCCCAGATGTGGTGGTTACCTCCAAGCCCACCACAGTCTTGTTCTAATTCCTTCAAAATACCTGCAGGTAGAGGTGTTGGCTTGTGTTGATAGAGAAGGGGGTAGCCTCAGGGGGCAACCATCTACGGCCAAGCCTTCCTCTTTCAAACACCCGAGAGTTCTCTGTGCGGCCTGCAGAGGAGCTGGTGGATCCGGGGACTAGGTTTCCAGAAGGGGTCTTTGAGGAACCCACCCGCGTGCAGCCATTGGCCCCTCACTGTTCCCCTCTCTTTACCTTGCAAGTCGAGCCTGGGAGGAAAAGTCAGGCTGATGATCACAGGAGCTGCGCCGGTGTCCGCCACTGTGCTGACGTTTCTGCGAGCAGCGCTCGGCTGTCAGGTGAGGTGGGCGTCCCTTCTGCTCCTTATCTCCGGCTTTTGCCAGCCCAGGTCTCTCTTCTCCACAAAGGCATTCTTATAAGCGGGTGTCTTACTTTGGTTCGGAAGAGCACGTTATTCCCAGGTTGCTTGGAGACAGGAGTGTGTCTGTCTTGTCCCCTGGGCAGGAGGTAATGTGTCTTTGGCCACCACAGACTGGGGGAAGTACCAGCCAGGAAACTAGCCTTTCATCAGGCCTGAGGGGATGGGGATGGGTTGCAAGTGAGGACCTAACCTGCAAACCCTGGGGAGAACCTGCCTTGAAGGGCACCGGGAGGCAGCAGGGACCGGGTGACTAACGGGATAGGTGTGGGGCACAGCCATGAGCAGACAGAGCGAGTGCCTTCCTGGGCAGGTCATGTGCAGTGTGACCTGTCAGGCCATGTCAGTGTCCCCCTCACCTCTCTGCAGGAGGGCAAGTAGAAGATGACCGTGGACAGCGGCCAGGGTTTCGGATTTGGGGGGAGATCTTTGGGTGCTGTTGTAGTAGTTCTGAACAGATTTTTAAAAGAGACATGTTGCCACAGTTAGCCATCACTCAGGAGTGAGAAGAACGTCCTGATTTGTGCCTTTGCAGAACAGTGTGACTGTTCTCTTTACTAACATTTTGTCTCTTGCTGGTCCAGTTTTATGAAGGCTACGGACAGACCGAGTGCACCGCCGGCTGCTGCCTGACTGTGCCTGGGGACTGGACAGCAGGTACGAGCCGTGGGACACTCCTTATGGGAATCTCGCTATTCCGATGGGAATTCTTGGAATTGGGTTTGTCCTTGGTCCTTTGACCAACGGAAGTTCTGTGTCTCGGGTGATCGAGCCTTGGGGCAAATGGCCTTGTAAATCAGGGATCCTCATGGAGAGCTGCTGGGACAGAGCGCATGTGCTTGGAGGACCAGCCGGAAGGCGGGTGGTGGTAGAGATTCACCTAGAATCTGAAGCCAACAGCTGAGGGATGAAAGCCCTTTGCACCAGGTTCAGAACATTTGGCCTCACAGAGCTTTCCAGGAATGGATTTGGGTCAAATTATTTGCTGGTAAATTTGACTCAAGTTTACACTGGGTGCTGGGCTGGGAGTTGAGCCCACAGAGAGAAAGAAAGATGTCATTTCTCCCGAAAGGCATAAGGAGAGGCAGATACAGAAATTACCCAGTGGAGCAGTTGTCCTTGAGCTTGTCGGTGGTTTCATCCCAGGAACGTCCTTGGGGCCCTCTGACAGGAAGTGATTGTTGGTGGAAAAGCACATAAACCGTGTATAGGAACTTACCCAGCCAGAATCCCACCCCAAGGCTGACCAGTGGTACATTCTACGCTCTGGTAGGCCAATGCCGCTGATGTGTTTGCTGTGGCATAAATGTGAGCACCGTCTGGGAACTTGGACTCTCGTGTCCAGACTGTAGGAGCACAATTCTGCTGGGACTCGTACTGACGGTCTCTGAACCTTCTTCGTGGTTTAATTCTTAACCACTGGTTCCTTACCAGACTAGAGAATCTGGAACAGCGATCTCTTTACACAGACATTATTAAAACATAGAAGGAATTATTTGTGTTGCTCTTAAAGCCCGTCTCATTTCTATTGTTTGTTTGGAAAAAGTCAGCCCAGTCCTAGCAACTTCTGGCAGGAGAGTTGAGTTAACTGTGAGAATGAGATTTTTATTTTTTAAGGTTTTACTTATTTATTTGAGAGAGAGAAAGAGATGGAGAGAGCATGAGCGAGGAAGAGAGGGAGGAGCAGGGAGCCGGATGCGGGGCTCCATCCCAGGACCCCAGGATCATGGCCTGAGCCCAGGGCAGATGCCCAACCGACTGAGCCCCCCAGCCCCCCCCCACCATCCTGTCTTAATAAACTTAAATCTAAAACGTGTTCCCCTGTACTTAAGGAAGTGAAGACCATCTTGGTCAGAACCAGGTGACGTCGAGAGAGTAATCCAGTCGCCAAAGCTGTGTGTTTTCTCCTCTCAGAGGAAGTAGGGAGTAGAGAAGTCTGAGTGAGGGAGACGGGGCAAACAGTGAGCACAGGCCGTCAGATCATAGGAACCTGGTAAAGGTTTCGGAACGCTTGCTTCCAGGAATTTGTAGAAACCCTCACAGTCCACAGCCCGAGTACTTCTACTCTGAAAAAATAACTTGGGGCCTCAAACTGGGGAAAAGTCCTAAGAGACTTATGAATGTTTGTCTCTATTCTGGAAATACACTGTCTGTGCTCATTTACCGGGGAGACGGATTGTCGTCGCTGCAGACAGACATTTACACCAGCTGTTCTCCTCCTGAGCGGGCCTGTTGGCCAGAAAAATCATTTGGCTTAAAGATAGTAGGAGTCCTCCTGGGAATGATCATTCTTTTATTTACCATGCAGGCCATGTTGGCGCCCCAATGCCTTGCAACCTTATAAAACTCGTGGATGTGGAAGAGATGAACTACTTGGCTTCCAAGGGCGAGGGCGAGGTGAGTGGCCCCCCCTGCCCACCCCTCGCAAGTCGTTCACCCACACTGCCATTCCTCCGATAGTTGGGCCGCTTGCCGGCAGTGTCACGTAAGGCCACCGAGCTTGATGTTCTTGGTGATCCTGGATCAAACAGGCTTCTCTTTGAAGGTACCCTTATGTGGGAGGGTACCATGCATGTCTCTTCCGCCAGACACCGCAGGGACTTGGGCTCGAGACCGTGCAAAGGCTCCTGTGCCCGAAGGCCTGGAGCATAGTTTCTGACAACTCATGGCCCTGGAGGCCTATTAGTGAGCCACTGGCTAGTGGAAGGAAAGCCTGATGACTTCAGAGTGATTTCCTCCTCTTGGGAGCTTTGAGCCGGAACCTCAGGCAGTCATCAGCCCTATAGTTTGACTGTGACTGATGTCGTTAGGGTAAGGGGACCAGAGGCATTGGATGAACCTCCAGGGCCCCAGTGTGGTTCCCTGCTAGCTCCCTCTGGATCATGGAATTCGGGGCTTCTCACTAAAGGTTGAGATACGTAACACACACACACACACACACACACACACACATTTTCTCCATAGAATACCCCCGCCCCCGTAAATGCTCTTAACAGATCACCTTTGTCCCCCACAGTTCTCTCAAGATGTCACTGATATACACGCTGTATGCGTTGAGAGTAAACGTCATAATGATTTACGTCCATTAGTGGTGGAGTGATTACTCCCCACAATAAGTCTCCTTCATAGTCCATCATCTCACAGAGATACAAGGAAAATCGTTTTTTTTTCCCCTTGTGTTGAGAACTCTGAAGATCTCATCTCTTAGCTGTTAAATACAGTCACAAGTCTGTGTGGGCGGAGGTCACTGGGCTGTACATTCAGTCTCTGATGCCTACCTGAGTCCTAACTGGAACTTTCGGCCCCCGCCCTCCACTTCCGCCCAACCACCCTTGCTCCCTATCTTTCTCTCTTCAGGTGTGTGTGAAAGGGCCAAATGTATTTAAAGGCTACCTGAAGGACCCAGCAAAAACAGCAGAAGTTCTGGACAAAGACGGCTGGTTACACACGGGGGACATTGGAAAGTGGCTTCCGGTAAGCTCTCCCCTCCCCCATGCGCAGATACTTTTCTTCTGCCCATTGCTGTTGTGCGACCTCACTTTCCCCTTCCCTTGGTAGCAGGGAGGCTCTTCCATCTCCTGCAGGGAACAGCTTTATACTCATAGTGTGCCTGGGTGGGTTTTCACTTGAAATGTAGCGAGTATGTTTGGTTTTGATGCGTGACATCAATTCTGATGGCTGCTTCCCATTCGAAATCCAGAGAGAACGGTGTATTGCTTTTTCTGTATCAGTGCTGGGCCTCCACGTGAAGGCCTTAGTTCCAGAAGGTACAGGGTACATTGTGGTCAATGGCCAGGAAGGAGGTGTGGTGGGCAAGAAGTTGCGAGTGTGTGTGTTTCTTAGGCTTGCCCTCCCCTTAAAAAGAGGGTAAGTGTCCCACAGGTTAGGCCAACGTCTTTGAATGTAGTCTCAGAATTATTACTGTAGACAAATGCCGGGGTCCATCAGAGGAAGGAAAAGAGCTTTAAGAAACCACAACCGTGAGTTTGACCAGTTCGGAATTGCTTCTTCTAAGTTGTCCCCATGTTGAACTGCTATTACAGAAGTGACGTAGGCCAGTTTTATCATTGCATGATTTTATCATTGCATCGTCCCATTCTTGTAGATTTAAGGTGCATGAGACTCCCGGAAATTTTTACGGATTTGAAAAATGCTCCCCCTCCCCACCCAGCTAATTCAGACTTCAGAATACCAAGGTGCTCTGAAATACATTAAGTCCCTTCTTTCAAGTTCAAGAGGGATTAAGTGTCAGTCCAGTTCTGGCTTGGGCTCTTGGGAACACATTTCATCATCACCTTGACCTCAGTCTGCTTCTTGGGGACGTGGTGCGGGACCAATGTGCCAGAACCAGAGAAACTTCCCTGCAGCTGACTTTTGGAACCACAGGAAGGCCCCTGGGGGTGGGTTTTGACTACCAGAGGGGACACGGTGGCATTTGGCACGTCCGATGCAGGGGTTGTATCCTTCCCACAGTCCCAGCGTGGGCCTGATGGACCTGCCCCAGGGCCCAGGAGTGAGCCCCCCCGCCCCTCCCACCCTCCCCCTGACAGCACCCCCCCTCCCCACCCTCTCGTATACAGAACGGTACCTTGAAGATCATCGACAGGAAAAAGCACATATTCAAACTGGCACAGGGAGAATACATAGCACCTGAGAAGATTGAGAACATCTACGTGCGGAGTGAGCCTGTCGCTCAGGTGTTTGTCCACGGAGAAAGCTTGCAGGTACGCGCGTTCGGAGCTGTGAGCCGAGTCGCACGGGCGTGGCCGGGGCCTCAAACTCCTGGCATTTGCAGGGCAGTGGAAGGTCTGTAGTGAGGACTGAATTGCCTTTCTCGTGTGACGTGCTGGAACATTATCGGGGTTTGCTCCTTGGCATTTCTCATCCAAAAAAATTTTTCTCTTTAAATCCCATATTTTTATTTCACCTAGAGTGTTCTGGCATACCAAGGGCAGCTGGATAAGGATACTAGGGGGTGCGTAAAATATGCTTCTACATTTAAACTATGAAAGGAAATATTGATGGGTTGATTATAAGAAAGTTTAGAATTTTCAACATATTAAACCCATCGTATTTGTGCTGTGTCTCCAAAATCGTGTGTGTGAGCAGTGGGGGTTGTGAGCCAGTAAATACGTATAGTTGAAAACCAAGGTCAATATCGTAACGGAAGGTCTCATTGCCAAAAACGTCAAGTAGATGGTGTCAGGGAAAAGAAAAGGGCCTGGTCCCCTGAAAGCTAATCTTTTTATGAATCTTGAGACTTTTAAATAGTTGTTGAAGAATATTATCTTGTAAGGAATGCACCTGTTTTTCTTTGAGAATATACCTGTTTTTCTTTGCCCTAGAATCTTTTTTTTGTTTTAAGATTTTATTCATTTGACAGAGAGAGAGTGCAAGAAGGGGGAGCAGCAGGCAGAGGGAGAGAGAGAAGCAGATTCCCCACTGAGCAGGGAGCCCGATGCGGGACTCGATCCCAGGACCCTGGGACCATGACCTGAGCTGAAGGCAGAGGCTTAACCCACTGAACCACCCAGGCATCTCCCTTTGACCTATAATCTTAACATACTGTCGACTTTTATTTGCTTTTATTGTTACTAAATTGTAAAAAATGCGGTGTTGGAGATCTAAAAAAATGAATCTATATAAATTTTTTTCTCTCTTTTTTAAGTTACTTGATGTCTATGGTCTCACTGCTTATTTGACCCTGTTTTATTAAACTGTATATATACATGCACACACACACACGCACACGCGCTTGCGCACAAAAGTAAAAAATTAGGGTTTCGTTAGATTTTGATTCCCAGGGGTCCTTTTTAAGATATTTAATTGAAAAATTTCTGATGCCATCTGTATTTTAGAGCTGGGAGCTCTTAACCTCGGCGCAGTAGACTGGGGCTGATAATGTGTTCTGAAGGGAGGGTCTGTAACTTCTGTCAGATCGTCCCAGGTTTCATGCAGAATGACAAAGAATTATTATTTCAGAATATCTGGATCAAGCCACCTAATAACTCACTTGTCTGTGTTAAAGGCATTTCTCATAGCAATTGTGGTACCAGATGTTGAGACATTACGTCCCTGGGCCCAAAAGAAAGGATTCGCAGGTTCCTTTGAAGAACTGTGCAGGAACAAGGTAAGGCTCGGGAGTTGTGTGGTCGGCTTCCTCGGACCTTGGCTTGGCACAGGGCGTGCCTTCAGAGATGCCAACACAGCAAGCTTGTCGTTTTCTCACCTTCCTAGGATGTCAAAAAAGCCATCCTGGAGGACATGGTGAGGCTTGGGAAGGATTCTGGCCTGAAGCCATTTGAACAGGTAAGATTGGCGTCATGGAGCCTGCACCCCTACAAAACCCATCTCTGACCTGAGGATTTTGTATGAATAAGTATGGAGCACAAGAGGACCTCAAGAAACCCACGAGGAATGACAAAGGGCAAGCTTTGGCCCGGGGAGGGATTTCTATAACCAAGGGCAGGCATGCTCTTTCCCCGGAGGTCAGGATCCAAGCCTGGGGCCTGTCCTGGGAGCAGCTCCTGCCCCGCGTTGAGCGAGCCGCTGGCCTGAGGCCCAGGAGGAACTGGACGGCCACAGGGTGTCCATCCTTTCCGACCAACGTGCTTTAAGGCCTGGGTTCCGTCGGCCCTAGGTTTGCTTTAATGGCCTCATTTATTTGCAGGTCAAAGGCATTAGTCTTCACCCTGAACTGTTTTCCATCGACAACGGCCTCCTGACCCCAACAATGAAGGCAAAACGGCCCGAACTTCGGAATTATTTTAGGTCACAGATAGATGAACTTTATTCCACCATCAAAGTTTAATGAGAGGACGAAGCCGCCCACCTCCGCCGTCTCCTGGAGCTGCTGGCCTTCACGGCGGTCATCTTGACTAGAGCGCGCATAGGAAAGGGAGCGCCCATGTTTGACTTGTGCATTCGGGGTTCTCGTCATAGGAACATTAGAGGAAACGGAACACTGCCTTACAGTCACCTCCTGTTGCAGACCGTGTTTATGGTGATACACAATTTCCTAAATGAGCCTTAAAATTGTCAAGGGGAAACTATCCATGGGCTAAGTTATTTGAGACTTCCTCGGTATTAAAAAAAAAAAAAAAAAAGACGGGTGAAAACTTTTGTCTCCCTGTTTTTCTAACTAAGGGGTTAGGACTTTGCTATTTCCGAGATGTCTGCTACTTGCTGCAAATCCTGCAGGTGTTCTGCTGCTCTGCAAAGTACAGTGCACTGGAGGGAAGCTGTCCCTTAAAAGCAAGGACTGTCCCAGCTGGAGGACGTCACAAGTGGACCAGAGATTCTTTCTTAACCCCTGCCTCCTCCCCTTCCCCGCCTCACACGCGCCCCGACTCGGTCTCAGAGCGGCCGCGCTTCTCCACGGTCCCTCTGATCCCGGAGGAGCAGAAGGTTCCCGGCGAAGGAGAGAACAGATCCCGCTCAGACCAGCACAGGCGCCGGGTCTCCGATGAACGGCTGCTCACCTGAGCGAACGGCTTCCGGTGCCCACAAGCGCAGAATGTTCTCAGACCCTCTTCTCCAGACCCGATTCCCTCCCCGCTCACCGATCGCTTCCCAGGGGTTATTAAAAAATCTGCCTCAGACTCTGCAGTGAAGACAAGCATTTCAAGAAGGAAATAATTACCTGGATCGACCATGCTCAACTGTGACGCCTAGTGAACTGTCCCCCTTGATCTCCGCCGAAACAGTCATTCTTTGTGATGGCCGACGGATTTTTAATGTGGTTTTCATATCAAAAGATTGTGTTGTGATTAAGTGGTTTTCCCCACCCCCGGATCAATTCTCAGGCAGGGCATGTCTTTAAGCCTATTAAGGGAGTAGGTACACTTGGGCACTTACCGAAATGGACAGTGAGAATGAAGGCTCTTACAGTGCTACCTGATTTTTATGAAATGTGTTTGACAAGCCAAAATTCTAGCGTGTAGAAATCTGGAAAACTCATTTTCTGGGATTCACTTCTCAAGGGATTTTTTTTTGTTTTGTTCTTTTAAAAGTTAATTTGGAAGTTAGCTGCATTTCACTTTGCTGCAAGTCTTTGCCACGTGTGACCGAATGAGGTTTGTCCTGTACACACTGAAAGCAGCTGGTTTGGGGTTTGTGAGAGTCTGTGTCTTACCTGAGCACGACAGGGTTGGCACTGAAGGGTTGTCACCGTAGTAACACTATTGGGTAGCCTAACTTCATCCGTGTGTTCTTCATTGCACAAAAAGTCAATAATTTGTCACCTTGGGGTTTTGAATGTTTGCTTTTAAGTGTTGGCTATTTCTATGTTTTATAAACCAAAACAGAATTTCCAAAAAACAATGAAGGAAACCAAAATAAATATTTCTGCATTTCAAGGGAGTGAAGGCTTCTCTTTTCCTGTCAGGGCGCGGGCTTGGGTGCGCGCAGCCACAGACCCGTCCTCCCGCGGCTTCCCTGACACCCCCATAGGGTGACCCGGAACCTCAGGGTTCTCTGGCAACTGCCCTGCTACGTTGCACGGAAGAAAACCATGGTGTGCATAATACGAATATTCTTGGAAATGCAAATTCTTTGCCGGGAAGCTCTGTTTCCGGAGACATTGGCTGTAGTTGGTGGTTCTGTGGGGGATTTAATTCTGTGTATTTTAGTAGTTCTCTTACTAAGCACTGTTCTAGAAGATGTCTCAATTGCAGCAGCCAACCTGTTCTCTCTCCTTTTCCTCTGGTCTCCACGCTACGCTATCATCGTCAAGATTTCCTCTCCTGTAGGTGTTGTTCGCCAGTCAGTCCCGGTTTCTTAGGTAGTCTGCGGTGTTGAAATCTGCCTCCCTCCCCTAAATCTCCTGTTTGGTGTGGAGATGTTCGGTTTTTTTCCTCTAAAACTTAAGGCCTGTTCACATATCTCTGGTGAGCCATTCTGCCTTTCATTTGAGTTCATAGTTGTCTCCCCTTCTCTCCCTCTTCCCCTGAGCTGAGGGAAGTGTGACGTCTTCCCACTGGGCACGACCTTTCTTTTCCCTCCCTTAGTGCCCAACACAGCCTGCAAACCAGTAGACGTTCATTTAATCTCCTGTGAACAAATGCTTGCAATTTTGAACAAAGCTTCTCCTGGGATGAGGTTGAGGTTCATGCTGGGTTTTATCCTTTTTTTTAAAAAAAAGTGGTAAAACACACATAACAGGTATCATCCTAATTACTTTTTTTTTTAGATTTTATTTGTTGATGTGAGAGAGAGAGCATGCGTGAGGGGCGGGGGGCAGACGGAGGGGAAGAAGCAGGCTCCCCGCTGAGCAGGGAGCCCCACGCGGGACCCGATCGCAGGACCCTGAGATCATGACCCAAGCCAAGGGCAGATGCTTAATTGACGGAGACACCCAGGCGCCCCTCATCTTAATTATTTTTTAAGAACCCAGTTTGGAGGCATTAAGTGCATGCATGTTGATGTCCAACCATCAGCCCCTTCTGTCCACAGAACACTTTATCCTGTGAATGGAAAACTCTGCTCATTAACCACTAACTTCCATTCCCTGCCCCCCCCCCCAGCCCCTGGCAACCACTGTTATCCTCACTGTGTCTGTGAATCCCCTTGCAGGTAAATCCTACAGTGTGTCTGTCTTTCGGACTGGTTATCTCCCTTACCGTGTCCATCCATGGCTTAGCACGGGTCAGAATTTTCCTTCCTTTTTATTTTGTTTCATTTTTGTTTATTTTTTATTATGATAGTAAATTTTATTTAGTGCCAGGGTAATTTATTGTGCCAAGAGCATATTTCCTTCATGATAAATTCAAAGTAGTAACCTCTGGCCTCTTTGAAGGACCATAGATAGATACTCTTTGTTACACTCCTACTAATTCCCTTTGGTCTTCTATTATGTTCAGTTAGCCACTATGCAGTACATCCTTAGTGTTTGAGGTAGTGTTCAACGATTCATTAGCTGCATGTAACACCCAGTGCTCATCACAATACCTGTCCTCTGTCATGACCGTCACCTGATTTCCTTCCTTTTTAAGGCTCAATAGTAGTCCATGGTAGGCACAGCCCGCATTTATCTGTTCTTATGGGGATGGGCACTCAAGTGGTTCATACCCTTTAGCTATTGAGAATAATACTATTGGGGTGCCTGGGTGGCTCAGTGGGTTAAAGCCTCTGCCTTCAGCTCAGGTGATGATCCCAGGGTCCTGGGATCGAGCCCCCCACATCGGGCGCTCTGCTCAGCAGGGAGTCTGCTTCCTCCTCTCTCTGCCTGCCTCTCTGTCTACTTGTAATCTCTGTCTGTCAAATAAATAAATAAAATCTTAAAAAAATAATAATGCTATTGAGATTAATACTATTAATACTGTTAATACTATTAGAAATCACTAATTACTGGGGTGCCTGGGTGGCTCAGTGGGTTAAGCCGCTGCCTTCGGCTCAGGTCATGATCTCAGGGTCCTGGGATCGAGTCCCGCATCGGGCTCTCTGCTCAGCAGGGAGCCTGCTTCCTCGTCTCTCTCTGCCTGCCTCTCTGCCTACTTGTGATCTATCTCTGTCAAATAAATAAATAAAATCTTTAAAAAAAAAAGAAATCACTAATTACTGATAATACTAATAAAGACTAATTACTAATACTAATAATACTAATTACTAATACTAATAAATACTAATTAATAGTAATTACTATTAGTACCATTAATGTGCTATTAATGTACTATTAATGGTACTAATAGTAATTACTATTAATACTATTGAGATTAATAATAGCTATTGAGAATAACTGAGCATGGGCGTACAGATGCCTGTTTTAGTCCCTGCTTTCAATTCTTTTGGGTGTGTACCTGGAAATGGAATTGCTGGGTCATATATATGGTAATTCCATGCTTCATTTGTTGAGGAGCCGCCATCCTGTTGGCCCCAGTGGCTGCACCATTGGACATCCTCACGAGCAGAGTACCAGGGTTCCTATTCCTCCACATCCTGTCTATAAACGTCCTCTCTGGTTGGTTTCTGTGTTTGTGGTAATACAAATCCTAATGGGCGTGAAGTGTTATCTCAGGGTGGTTTTGCTCGGCATTTCTGTAATGATTAGTAAGGGCGAACATCTTTTCCTGGCCTTACTGGTCATCTGTATATCTTCTTTAGAGAAGTGTCTCTTCAAGCCCTTTGCCTATTTTTACAAATCGGGTTGATTGTGCATTTTATGGAGCTCTAGGAGTTCTTTATATATTCTGGATACTAATCCCCAAACAATGTCTTTCAAGTCTTAACTTCCATGGTGCACTGTTTGGGGTCCGAGCCCTGTTCAACAGCAAGAGAGAACCAGTGGCACTCTTCCCACTAATCAGAGCCCAGTGGTCTGTGTCTCAAACCCAGCTGGAACAGAAGCCGATGGCTGCCTTGGAATGAGACAATCTTCTCTTCTGTCCAGAACTCCTGTGCGTTAAGCTTGTCTTAGGGACAGCGAGGGAGCAGGTGTCTCCCCACTGACAAGGGGCGAGGAGGCGTGAGCAGGGTAGCGCTAAAACCCCAGGGGTCTCTCTGCCCTCAGAGCACCTCCTGCCCCTCCCTGCAGCACTCCCCCCACCCCGGTGACACACCCCCATTCTAGATCTAAACTCAGAAAGGCTGTTTGTTGTCAAGTATATTTAGCATTTGGTAAATATTTTTGCCTCTCATTTCTTCGATTCCTTGGAAAAAGGAAAAACTAAAATGCATCCGATGTTGCCACACGCCAGACGCTATTCTTAGCATTTTACCCAGATGACCCACTTTACGTTACAACCCTTGGAGCCAAATGCTGCCACTGTCCCCGTTTTACAACGGGGAAATCTAGGCACACGGGGGACGTGATCAGTGTCACACACCAAGCAGAATGGAAGCTGGAGCTGAGCTTCCAACCTCACGCTGTGGATGTTTCTTCTTGTTCACCTTCGGCCATGAACTTCTGACCAAACAAACACATCTGTAGGTCATTCTCGGCCCTGCCCGTTCTGCGTCCAAGCGTCAGTACGAATGGCTTTGATTCCTATCCTGCTATTGCTCTTTGTCGTAGCAGGGCCTGATACCACTCCCAGGAGTTTTGTTCTGGTTTTATGGCTAATCCAAAATTAAATCTGGTTGCTCTTTTCGATGTTGGTAACCCCAGATCTGTCAAGGACTCAAAGTGTGATAGAGCCAGCCGCTCTGTTTTAGAGGAGAATGTGTGTGAGGCTGTGTCGCAGGCATATAGCTGGTTCATGAGATCCCTCAGAAGTTCTAGAAATCCTCACTGTTGGGGTCATAGCAGCTGCGGGTTATACTAGGAAGTACTGTGTGCTACACTCCTGTACGATGCTGTTTCGTTCCTAACATGTCTCCGTAGAGGACTCTAGGGACCTGTTAGGGGTGAGTCCACAATTAACCACCAGCTGCGCACCAGGCATGGTTCTGTGCAGTAGGATCACAGCAACGAGAGCAGCAGACTAGACCCTTGCCTGGAACAGGCTCACCTTGTAACACAGAGAGAGGGACAGACCCTCCACAAAAAAGCAATCAAATGAGTTCAGATTGTGATGGGCGCTCGGAGAAGAACTGAGAGTGTATTGGGGAGGGGACCACAGGGCCTGGTTTAAGTGTTGGGTCAAAGTAGGTCCCTTTGAGAAGGTGACACTTACGGTCATGACATGAAGAATGAGGAAGGGGAACTGCCCTTGCAGGGTTTGGGGAAAGAGTGCCCAAAGCAGACTCGTGAGTGCAAAAGTGAGAAAGCATGGGATGTATCCTAGGATCTGAAAGAAAGGGAGGCCAGAGCATCGTAAGTGAGGGCAAGTGTCGCATTGGAAACAGTTACAGAAGGCGGCTCAGGTTACCAGAAAGGAATCTGGAAGTGACTCTGCGTTCAGGAGGAGACCACTGAGGGGTTTCAAGGCAAGGAGTAACATTCCCCGAATTACCCTTTTCAAAGGCTGCTCCTGGCTACCACAGAGGGATCAGAGAAGCAGCAGAGAGACCACCCAAGGACGGCGTGGGGCACGATGGCGCTTGAGCCAGGTTGGTGGCCGCAGAGATAGGAAAGGGGTTGGATGTCGGGGTGTGAGCACAGTTGGGGAGACGCACATCTGCACTCACTGAACTGGGAAGACTCGATGGGCTTTGGGGGAGGGAATCCAGAGGTTGAATATGGACAGTTTCTATTGAGGGGCCTACAAGACAAGCCGGTGAAGACGGATGGGGGTCGTGGACTCACCCTCTGTTCCTCCATCGGGCTGGAGATAACATACTGGCAAGTCAGCAGCAAAAAGAAGGTGTCAGAGACTTCGCCAGGTAACCCTGGGGAACCAGAAAATCTGGATGGGAAATAGAGACTTCCCAAGCCAGAACCAGCCTTGCACATCGGAAAGGGCATTAAGGAGCCGGCCATTGGGACGGGGAATTACCTGCCACGGAGGAAGGTGGGAAGCCAAGCACGTGGTGTCCCGGAAGCGGAGAGAGAAACGTTCCGGGGAACGTTCCGGGGATCAGTGATGTCACATGCTGTTGAAAGGTACAGTATGGTGGGGACAGAGGACCATCCACTGGATTCTGCCACGGTGACAACCCTGGACGGAAGCGTTCCAGCAGAGCAGCGAGGACAGAGGCCTGCTGGGAGCGAGCGTGGGCGTGGGCTCCTGGAAAGTCAGGAACATGAGCGAACGAGTCCTGAATTTTGCCGCTGCACGACTTCTGGTGCCTGGGTCACCTTTTTTGTTGTCCCTTCGCCTCCACAGTGTGATGTCCATCACCGTGTCGGACAAGCTTCCTTCCTTAGCCAGTCCCCAGGCGCCCCCAGTCTCTCCACTGTAAATGCACCTGTTTGCAGCTATGTCACAAGGTGGAGGTGCGTAAATGCCGTGGACTCCGGAATTTTTAGCCCTATTTTTGGCACAAAAGGAAAGCCACATTTTACCTTTTTGACTTTTAATTCCTTTGCCCTGTTGACTTGCTCAAATGGTAGAAGTCTTGCTGGATGAATTCTACTTGTTTCCAAAGGCACAGAGATGGGCCGATCTTAGCCAGAAGCAGGGGTTTTCCACAAACACGTGCTGAACGTAAGTTCTTAGCCACTCACTTTTGCTGAGATTTTTAATGAGGGAACGGAGAATGGTTTTGACTGTCAAATTTCCCTTACAGAAATTGTCCTTGCTAACTACTGAGGCTACTGGATTCCCGCCCCCCGCCCCCAGCCCCACCAAGGAACTCTAGGCAGACTTCCTGCTTTGCATGTTAAAATGGGAGGGTGAGTCATGAGAGTGACAGCTGGCAGGGGTGCGGGGCAGTGGGGAAGGGGCGGGGGTTGGGGGGGCTGCCACAGAGGGCCTAAGCACCAGGCACTGAATGGGACACGTGTGAAGCATGCATGAAACCGGTTTGCTCACATTCTGCATTAAGCAACAGGGGCAGATGCAGAGGGACTCTCCCTTAAGAGCCCTGTGCTTTCCCACACCCACTGATACGGGCCCCACCCCGCTGAGCTCGGGCCAGCTCCCCCACCACACCCAGCCGGGCTGGCGGGCAGTGGGCCCTGCACCCGGCGGGAATTCCGCCCACCACGCAGTCTTTGGTTTTGTTCTTCCACAGCCTCTCAGCGGCGTCCAACCCCCCCTTTCTTCTGTCCCTCGTGCCTGGTCAGGGTGGCACCTGTCTCCTGCTGGAACAACTGGCACCAGCCTCTGAACTGGCCTCCCTATGTCTCTGTGGGTCTCTACTGACTCACCCTCTGTTCCTCCACTCCGCAGCCAGGATGACGTTTCTAAACCCCCAGCCCATCATGTGGTGCCCCTGTGTTCACCTTCAGAAAGCTCCACTTGCTCCCAAGTGGAGCACAGCTTCCTACGCTTAGAGGAGCACTTCTCAGTTGTGCATCAGGTCCCCTGGGGAGCTTAAAATGTCGATCTGGATTTGGATTCAATACATTTGGCATTGGACCTGAAATTGTACATTTTGAATAGGTTTCTCGGGGGATGCCCCTGCTGTTGGTCTGTGCACGACACCTTGAAGAGCAAAGAACTGGGGGACCCTGCTTGGATCTCTAGCTTCATCTTTTGCCACCTCCCCAACTCTGTGCCAGCCACACTGAATGTATTCTAACTCCCAGAATGCATCCCACTCTTGCTCACCACTGGGCCTTTGCACATGCCCTCTCCCTAGAGCACTCTCTTACCCTGGCCTCATAGACTCCTATACCTTTATTCCAATTAGAGTGTCAATGCCACTTCCTCTAGGAAGTCTTCTCCTATTCTCCAAGCCCAGGAAATAAAGAGTCAGGCATGTCTGTGTCCTGGCAGTGGTGTGACGTGGAGGAGTAGGGTAGCTGGTAATGATTTTCTTTATGCTAAGTGACAAGGTTAAATAAAGAGGTGAATAAATTGGCTTGTGAGACATAGGGCGGCAGCCAAAGGGAGTGTGCTGGGGGGGATCTGTTTACTCCTACAGAAGGTTCCAAAAAGGTTTTTGTGTCACCTAGGGGCTTGAGAGGGAAGCCTGTCGACCTGACCGGAGGTGGTCTGGCTGATGGCACCTTGATTCTTTTGCTATTTTGTTCTCAGCTGAGCAGAAAAGGATCCCTGAGGTAAGGGCACCAGCTGCCTCCTTGACCTCCGGGGACAAAGTCAGCCACACCACTCTGAGTGCTGTCAGGCTGCCCAAAAGTCATGGCAGAGTGAGCAAGGTCATTACAAGGATGAAAACTGTTTTTAGAAACTTTTTTTGGGACCACAGCTTGAGAGCGAATCATGGAGACAAATCTCTACTGTAGAAATTTTATGTCTCTTATTTTCTTACAAAAATCTCTTCCTGGGGGCGCCTGGGTGGCTCAGTGGGTTAAAGCCTCTGCCTTCGGCTCAGGTCATGATCCCGGGGTCCTGGGATCGAGCCCCGCATCGGGCTCTCTGCTCAGCGGGGAGCCTGCTTCCTCCCCTCTCTCCACCTGCCTCTCTGCCTACTTGTGATTTCTGTCTGTCAAATAAATAAATAAATAAAATCTTTAAAAAAAAAAATCTCTTCCTGGCGGGTGTGCTTTTTTTCCTCTTTCTCTGCTTAGGTGCTCATGGGTCCCTCTTACAAGTCTGAGTTATAAAATGAATTCTTCTGCAGGTTGGAATCAGTGATCGCTGGGCTGGAGAAACCCTGGATTTTGCCAGAATGCTCCTGCCCCAGACCCAAGCCTGCAGGGAGCCGGGAATGGAATCCGAAACATGTGACATGGCAGGTCCTGATGCAGGGGTCAGAACTACTAGCCATGTGATCTCAGCTGGGCTAGGAGTGGTGCCAGTTAGGTCTGGAAAAAGTAGGACGTTGGTGGCAGAGCAAGTAAGTTCAGCAGTGGGATCAGAGCCAGGGAAATGCCAGAGAGCTTGTGACACACGGAGTGATCTAACGTCATTGCAGTTTGCCACAACGGAAAATCTTTCTGCCTTCCAACTTTAAAATACACCGAATAAAACTTCCTCTCTGAGTTTTATTTCCTCTTTTTCTGAAAGGGAATATCTAAGCAGAGGTCTCCTGCTTCCTTGCCCCGGCCTTGCCCTCCTGGGACGTTTTCGGTTAGTTTCCAGCATCATAGTCACAGATGTGGAGCAGTTGGTCTGTTTAAAACAGATAACGACTGGAGTTTCTTCCTGAAGAGAACGGCCAAGTGTAGTGGGTTAATCTGTGCACCCAGTCATTCACAGGAAGTTAAAAAACACAGAAGGAAAATTTGAGAAAGAAATTATTTTCCGTGTTTTCCTGTTTTCCGTGTTTCCATAATAGAAAATCACACCCTTTGCCGTAAGGGAAACTTACGGGAGTGACAGTGGGGCGAGGAAAAAAGGAGTTGAGCAACAGGTAGTAAAGATGTGTAGTCTTGGGGCGCCTGGGTGGCTTAGCTGGTTGAGCATCTGCCATTGGTTCAGGTCATGATCCCAGGGTCCTGAGATCGAATCCTTCCCTTCTCCCAAACTCGTGCTTGCTCACTTTCTCTCTGTCTCAAAAAAAAAAAAAAAAAGAAGAAAAAAGAAAAAGAAAGAAAAAGAAAAAAAAATCTATGTAGTCCTCTCACTAATCTTGAACTGACTTATCTTTAATTTTAAAAATTTTTTTAAATTTAAATTCAATTTAGTTAAAATACAGTGTATTATTAGTTTCAGTGGTAGAATTTAGTGATTAATCAGTTGCATATAAGCACATGATGGAATGAGCATTGGGTATATAACACCAATTGGGTGTATATACCTAATGCTCAAACCATCACGTGCCCTCCTTAATGCTCATCCACCAGGTACCCCATCCCCCACCACCCCTCCAGCAACCCTCAGTTTGTTTTCTAAACTTAAGAGTCTCTTTCAGTGGGGCACCTGGGTGGCTCTGTTGTTAAGCATCTGCCTTTGGCTTGGGTCATGATCCTACATGATTCTGCATGATCCTGGGGTCCTGGGATCGAGCCCAGTATCAGGCTCCTTGCTCTGCCGGAAGCCTGCTTCTCCCTCTCCCACTCCCCCGGCTTGTGTTCCCTCTCTTGCTGTCTCTCTCTCTGTGTCAGATAAATAAATAAAATCTTAAAAAATAAAAAGAGAGAGAGAGAGAAGAGTCTCTTATAGTTTGTCCCTGTCTCTGTTTTTATCTTATTCTATTTTTCCTTCCATCCCCTGTGTTTACCTATTTTGTTTCTTACAACATCTGAATACGAGAGCTCCGGTCTCTAATCACATTTTCAAACCTCCCAGCCCAGTTTTTGTCTGCCCTCCGGTGGCCACATCTCTGTACGCGAAGTTCGACAGAAAAGCTAACTTGAAAAAAGAGCAGAGGCCCTATAAGAAAGGGTAGGTTGGAGGTTTTTTGTTTTTGTTTTTTTATTCCAGAAGTGGAATATCCATTTGTAATTTGTTTTGTAAGAGTCCAGATTTTTGCCAGAAGTTTTAGGAATTGCTCCAACATTGCTTTGGTTTTTGCTTTTTTAATTTAAATTCAGCTTAGGTACCATACCTGGAAGCATTCCTGGAAATCTACCTGGAACATTATTAGGTTCCTGGTAGATTTCGATGATTTGTCGGTTGCATAAAACACTCAGTGCTCATTCCATCAGGTGCCCTCCTCAGTGCCGATCACTCAGTTACTCCATCCCCCCTCCCCGACCCCCCTCCCCACCAGCAGCCCTCAGTTTGTTTCCTGAGATTAAGAGTATCTTATGGTTTGTCTCCCTCTCTGAATTTGTCTTGTTTTATTTTTTCTTCCCTTCCCCTATGGTCATCTGTTTTGTTGCTTAAATTCCACATGTGAGTGAAATCATATGGTATCTGTCTTTCTCTGACTTATTTCACTTAGTATAATACCCTCTAGTTCCACCCACATCATTGCAAATGGCAAGATTTCATTCCTTTAGATGGACAAGTAATATTCCATTGTTCTATATACCACATCATCTTTATCCATTCATCTGTTGATGGACATCCGGGCTCTCTTCTTATCATGGTTATTGCTGTTATGAACATTGGGGTGCACGGACCCCTTCAAATCAGTATATTTGTATCCTTTGGATAAATACCTAGTAATGCAATTGCTGTATATTAACTAACTTGAATTTAAATTAAAAAAACAAAAACAAAAAACCAAAGCTATGTTGGGGCAATTCCTTAAACTCCTGGTGAAAATTTGTATTCTTACAAAACCAATTACAAAATCCATTACAAATGGCTGTTTATATATATCTATATATGTGTGTATATATATACACATATATGTATATGTATGTATATATACAGACTTCATTTTTTACTGTATTCTTTAAATATTATCTTTATGACAAACCTGTAAGATAAATAATAATACTTCCATTTATATTCTTGTTTAGAAATCAAACTAATAATCCTAAAACATTAAACTAATACATCCTAAAACATAAAGCTAATATGTATCACCCAAATCCACAGGGAAGATATATGATTTCCACAGGGGGTGTTCATGCCCAGCCACTCCATTCATCCCGGGGTCCAAGATGTTTTCTATGTCTTCATGTTCTGCATGTATATTATAAAAGCAATACTTGCTGGGTTTTTTTTTTTTTTTCATTTTCCAAACATGCAAGTATGTTCTAGAACCAAGGGCCCCCGCCCACCTGTCCACCCACCCATGAGGATGTCCTCCAGCTTCTCCACCATCACTTTTCCTCCTCTGGTTGCTCACACTGCCCCAGGCTACCTGCACTCTCCACTCCTGCGTGTTCGGGCCCCCTTCCAACCCACCCTATCTTGGCCCCTGGCCCTAATCCTTCGCAACCTCCCTAGGTACATGGAGACAAAGTTGTTGATTTTAACAAACATGCACAAAAGGTTAACGGTGTTGGGGGAGAGCATCCATCAAGGACCATCTGAAAACAGAAAATATAGGCTGTAGCTTCCTTGAAAAATAATCTGCCATTGTCTGCACAGAGAGTTTCCCAGGAACCCGATCTGTCCTTGGCTGCAGCTTCTCTGATCTGCTGGGCTTCTCCTCTTCCCTTGACTGACCCTTCTCCCCTCCCCAGCTGCCAGCCTCCAGTCCCCGCCCCCATGTTTCACTTACTTTCTTATGAGCCTCCGTGTTTGCCTCCCCCTAGGCTGGGCTCCGCACTTGGCTTTCTATGTTCAGGCACTCGTGCAAGTTCTGATCTTTGCCCCAGCAGTACAAATAACCATGGAGGCTTTGAAATTGTCATCAGACACTAAAGTCTTAGGCACGGCTCCCACCCACCTTTTTTTTTTTTTTTTTTTAGATTTTATCTGTCAGATAGAGTATGCACACAAGGAGGGGGAGTGGCAGGCAGAGGGAGAAGCAGGCTCCCCACTGAGCAGGGATCTCGAAGAAGATTCGATTCCAGGACCCTGAGATCGTGACCTGAGGGCAAGGCAGACGCTTCGCTGACTGAGCCACCCTGGCGTCCCTCTCACTCACGCTTTGACCAGAACAACTGAGAGTCTTCTTCATGTTACGGTGTTATTGCTTTATCACGCTACACAAGCCTGGGAGATCCGGCAACTGCCCCCTTTCCTCTCACCTTCCCTCACACACTTTGAGAATCACTGCTCTAACCTAACAGTTAGTAACTGAGAAGGCAGCATGTGAATTTGGCTTCAGAACGACCAGGTTGGAATCCTGCCTTCCCTATGACTGGCTCTGCTGGCCTAGGCAGGTTTCTGCAGAGGATTTCAGTTGTCTGTGTCCACAGCATCTATTTTCCACATTCTCAATTTCCAACCCCTGTCAACCACCGCCGTTCTAGCAGGAATCCATGAGCTTCTTGGACGCTAATGAGTGTATTCCAGTTCTTTGGCTGCAGGAATTGGTTCAGGGGTCATGTGTTTGGCCAAACAGCAGTCTAGATGTTGCTGTGAAGGCATCTTTTAGATGTAATTAATCTTTAAATTAGAAGACTTTGAGTAGGGCAAATTGTTCGCCATTCTGCTTTGAGTAGAGCAGAGTGAGGTGGGCCTTGCCCAATCGGTTGAAGTCCTTAAACGCAAAGACTGGGATTTTGTCCATGATAACAAAATATTCTGCCTCAAGATTGTGGCCTAGAAATCCTGCCTGAGTTTCCGGCCTGTTGCCCTGCAGAATTCAGACTTAAGGCTGCAACCTCAACTCTTAACCTGAACTTCTAGGCCGCTGGCCTTCTCATTGCCAACTCGCCAGCCTCCACAATTGAATATGTGAGATAATTCCTTAAAATGAATCTCTCTGTTGTGTAGATGTATATAAATACACCATCCAGAGTGCTGAACTTCTTCCTGTCTTAACAGTTGGGTATTTTCTTTTCTATATGCATATACATGAAAGAGAGATTTATTTTATCTCTATAAATATACATATACACATTTATAGGAGATATGTGTGTGTTTGGGTACTTCCTATTGGTTCTGTTTCCCTGGAGAACTCTGACTCACCCAGGTAGGTATGTCACCAAAGCTGGATCAATTAGAGTAAAGCAGAGGCCTTTTTCTGGCAATGCTGGGTATAGCCACTCTCTTTCTTTGAATGGTGGACTTGGAACAGCTGCCATGTGCCGGCTCTGGACCCAAATCCCAAGACCTAATGCAGGGACCACCACTTCCCCCCTATGGGGCTGCTCCTTCATTTTCTTATATGTAAGGTGGGATTATAGTATTTACCATATAGGGTTATTGTGAGGTTCTAGTAAATACTAAACACTTAGAACAATGCTTGGATCATAGTAAATGCTCAATAAATCCAAGCGATGATGATGGTGATGATGATGATGATGATGGTAGAGGTGGTGATGATGGTGATGATGATATACCCAGCCCAAGGAAAAAGCTGATGTACCAGGAGAGTGAGAAAATGGATTCAGAGCCCTGATGGCTTGTCAGATCTCCAGGTCAAACTGAGCTCGACAGCCAGCCTACCTCTGGACACAAGCTCATAAATTCCTTTTATTTTTTAAACCTACTTGGGTTGAGTTTTTATTTCATCCAGAGCACTCAACAATTTCCTGTCCTGTTATAACTTTTTATTGTGATAAAATATACATAACATGAAACTCAGCATTTTAATCATTTTTAACTCCACACTGTAGCGCTAGTTAAGTACATTCAGGTTAGGCAACCAACGACCACTCTCCGTCTGCAGAATTTGTTCATCATCCCAACTGTGTTTCTGACACGTATGGGAGAAATCATTGCCCAATTCTATGTCATGAAGTTTTTGCTGTGCTTTCTTCTAAGAGGTGTATTGTTTTCAAGTTTAGGTCTTTGATCCATTTTAAGTTCATTTTTATTTACTGTGTGGTAAGGGCCCAACGTTCATTTGCAGGATAATACATTTTTTTTTAAAAAAGATTTTATTTATTTGACAGAGATCACAGGTACGCAGGCAGAGAGAGAGAGAGAGAGAGGAATCAGGCTCCCCGCCAAGCAGAGAGCCCGATGCGGGGCTCGATTCCCGGATCCTGAGACCATGACCCCAGCCGAAGGCAGAGGCTTTAACCCACTGAGCCACCCAGGCGCCCCAGGATAATACATTTTTAAACATTTTAAAGAAAAGAATAGAAGAGAATATTAGCTCCAGAAGGGGCCCTTCCCATTTGCACTGAGGAAACCGAAAAAAAAGTAAAATAATACGCGGAGCTCATACAACTGGTTGAGGGCAGCAGCGGGGTCACACCCTGCTTTTCAGGCCATGGCGCGCTCTAACTGCCCAGGAGCCTAAGCCCCAGGAGCTCCTTCCGGAAATTGGATCCAGCACCCAGGGCGCGCGCACCACCTCTTTTCCGCTCCGGCTCCTCCCCTTCCCCGCCCCAAGGGCGGGCCCACGAGGCTCAGGAACTGCGGAGCTTTGGAAAACTGGCGCGGCGCACGGGTGGGAGGAAAAGCCCGGCAAACTGGTGCCTTACCAGAGACCATCAGCAATGGGTTGTAAGACGCAGACTCCAGCTTTCCAAGAATTCCAGACCGGGTTTTCCCTCGAGCTCCAGGACGGGGAGGAGCCACGGGCCCCCGGCTTTTGGGGGTCCGGGGAGTGACGTGGGGGCGGGGCGAGCGTGCTCGGCTGCGATTGGCTGTTCGGAGCGGCGCGGGGTTTGGCGGGAGCCTTATGGGCCGCGTCTGCGGGGAGCTAGGTGGACTAGGATGGCCCCGTCGCGGCGGATGCGGTACCCGGGGCGGGGCGGGTGAGTTGTGCCGCCCGTGAAGACCCGGACCCAGGGACAGGCTTTATCTCTTTCCCCTGCGGCGGCGTTTGTGCCTCTCGGAGCTGTTCGTGCTGCTTCGCGAGGCTCCCTGGCTCTGCCGCCGCGGTGCTCGCCCAGGCCTCGGTTTCCACCCGTGAAATGGGAATGATAATCCCGACTCCGCGGGGTTGCCGCCAGACGGAGGAGTTAACCGCTGAGCACTCTGCCTGGAGGGTGCCCAAGGACGTTTGCTAATGTTCGCTTGGCGTGGGTGGGTGTGGTCTAAAGTAGACTCAAAATATTTTGAAACAAAATACCCAACAATAGCTTGCCGCCGAGTGCCACCTGCTTGCCAGACTTGACATTCTAGAAACGTTTGCGCTGTGGCTGGTCAGTAAGTCAGGATCTTATTTTCAAGACCCTGGGGGTTTTATAAGAGGCCTTAAAAGCTGAACCTCACCTTCGGCTGGGGGACCAAGCTGCTGCTTGTTATTTTAAAAAATAACCCATTTTTAAAAAATGGGTCAAGCAGTTGGTTTTTGTTTGTTTCTCAAAAAGGGCATGCATTTAAATACAGGCTGCCAAACCACTCTCCAAAATATTATTTTTTAGTGGGTTCATTGACAACTATCTGGCTGACTGTGTCTTGAGAGCATCCAAAGGCCCGGAGTGGCCCTGGCTAAAGGGGTCTCGGCTTGCTGCAGTGGGTACACAAGGTCCTACATAGGGGCAGGAGGTCCTGGGTGGTGGGAGGACTGCCTGGAGAAGGTGGCGTTTGTAGATGCACGTTGACTGTGGAAGGTGAGCAGAGCAGGACAGCAGGCATAAACTGGGATTAAACTCCTGCAGCTGGGGAAGAACCGAGGACTTTCCCAATAGAGGGGAGGATCGGGAAAGAATATGGGCCTTAACATCACCTGCGGAAAGTTAAACTCATTCTGATAGGCCAGGTAGTTTTTGTTTTTCTCCCCCCACTTCCCTTCCTCTCTCTCTGCGTGTGTACATAAAACATTCTTGCCTTTGAGACTCCTGAAATCCACCAGAAATCTCACATATGGTATCACAGACGTTTCCGTCTTTGGGAAACCTCACCTTGCTCCTACCGTAAGGTAAGGAGGAAACCTGACTTTTTTTCTGAAGCACGGAGGAAGCAGGAGCCAGTAGAGAGGAGGATAAGAAGTTAGGCGATCTGGGTTTTAATCCTATTTCTGTTACTTGGTTGTATGAGCATCGATAAGTCACTTTTCTGAATCCTAGAATCATAGATGCCGTAAAATGAATACCGGTTCTACCTTCTTCTTGGGAGCTGAAACTCCAATAAAGTAGAGGTTCTTAAAGTGTGGTTCCTTGGATTTGTTAGAAGTGCAAACTCTCAGATCCCATCCTGGGCTTGTGGAATCTGAAACTCGGGGGCTGGGGCCAAGCAGTCTGTTCGAAACCTTCCAGGTGATTCTGATGCTGGGAAGTTTGAGAACCACGGCTCTAAGGAGTTTAGCCCTTTCGTTTGTGATTCACAGTACTGATATTTTACATCACTGTACATAAATGTGCTCTCCATACATGCAGAACAACAAAGTTTATGAAAATCCAATCCCCAATGTAATCTTATATTTTATATTTTTTAATTTCCTTTTTGAAAACAGAAAAAATTTTGAAGGATATGATGAAGCAATGGCTGAAATTTGGATAGAGACTATATGATAGATTATATAATCCTATCAGTGTTTCTTTTCTTAATTTGGAAATTGTACGGTGAGGATGCAGTAGAACACTCTCTTTCTTAGAGACACACTGAATTATTTGGAGGTAAAAGTGCATGCTGTCTCTAGTTTACATATACACATACAGAAAGTGTAGGAGACAGAATGTAAACCATTGGTGAACCTGGGTGAAGGACAGGAATGTTCTTATACTTGTGATTTTTCTGTAAGTTCGAAATTATATCACATACAACCGTACTCAAATGTGGATTCAGGCACACTAAGCTGATTTTGTGACCCACAGACGGGTGTCTGCGTGGCATGTTGTAAAGTAAGAGACTGGGTATGGAATTTTCCAGAGCAGCCCTGGTGCCCTACTACAGTGCCTGGTGTGCAAAGGATACTTGATACCCATTCACTGGCGGCGGTATTTCCCATGACTCTTATTTTCAGTTCGTGTTTTAGTCCCTGTTTTTCCATCTTGTTTACTTTAAGCTTGAAGATCTACAGCTGTATCCTTTTATGCTAAAGCCCAGTGGAGGGGCCTGAGGCAGTGGGAAGAGGGAAGCTGGAAAGAGTGTTTTAATGCCGGCTTCTCCTCCTTGGCCCTGTGCTGCTTTGGGCGAAGCTACATCTGCAATGGGATTCACTTCTGCTTTATAGGACTGTTAGAGCCAAATGAGAAAATATATACCCAAGAGCCAGCCGCGGGGTGGAACAGATGTCAGGTGCTTCGCCGCTGGACCTCCCTTTTTAGTGCTCCAGAAACGGTCAGTCCCTGCTATTGACTTGTCCTCAGGGGCAAGGATAGCAGCAGGATGGAGAATGTCTGTGTGCCTGAGGCAGACAGGTGTGCGACTTTCTATACCAGTGATAGGATTTGACCTGTAAAAAATACCTGTGAGATACGGGTTCTGTTTTCTGGAAGGATTTGGCCATAACCTGACTTTCACTGGGTATGCACTATTTGTGCAACTAGCAAGAAATGTAATTTGGGGAGAAAAAAATGCTTAGAAAGGGTTGCAAGTTAGGGTGCTTCCCAGTTATTTTAAATATTTCCTGTATGTGTTTTTGCTGTTTAATAGTGTGAGATCTTCAAAGAACACTGCAGGAAGAACGCATTCTGCAAAAGATGTAAGTTATGTTCGTATTTTAATGTGATTCTCCTGTAACCGATGATATGAAATAACGTGTTTCGAGGGAAGCTTTGACTCTTCTAGATTTCACTGGGTAAACTCAGTTTTATTGTGATAAAAAGCATATTCCTTTTCCTTCCACTTTTACCAGTATATTGGAAGAAATAACCACTGTTAACCTTTTGAATCTTTTTTTCTGAGCCTTGTTTTTTTTTCCAATTTGGATAATTAATATCCTACAAAAATGTGCTCAACTGTCCGTATTTTGCTTTTTTCACTCAATCACTTCTCCATTTGTTTCCCACAGTTGTTTGTGATTTCATGCTGTTGATTTAGTCCATATTACAGTTTCTGTTTAGGGTCTTAAAATAAATGTATGTTAAAAGCGGGTACATTTTCTTCAGCATTCTGCAAAGCTCATTTCATATTATTTTCCAATGGCTTATCTACTTGGCAGTAGAAACCCACATCAACGACATTGAGAGTGGCTGCTTTCTGCATGCAGGGAGTTGGGGGCTTGTCTACTCTCTGCCCTAATCTCCTGTCTTTTTTTTTTTTTTTTTTTAAGATTTTATTTATTTGACACAGAGAGAGAGAGAGAGATCACAAGTAGGCAGAGAGGCAGGCAGAGAGAGAGGGGGAAGCAGGCTCCCTGCTAGGCAGAGAGCCCCACACAGGGCTTGATCCCAGGACCCTGAGATCATGACCTGAGCCGAAGGCAGCGGCTTAACCCACTGAGCCACCCAGGCGCCCCGGGGCCCCTGTCTTTTGAGCTCTCTCTCCACCTGCTGCCCTAGCCCCAGCCTTCGGGGGTGGCTCTTGTCTGACCTCTTTCTTCCCTCGAAGGCAGCTGTGTGCCGGAAGCCAGTTTGCTGGAAGGAGGATGGAGGGTCTGTAAGTGGGAACGTTGTGTTTGTTGTTGTTGTTGTTGTTTGGTTAGTTTATTCCATCTTCTTTCTGTCTTCCAGAATTTTCTTATGCTTTCTCATCTGTTAATGGCACCTTCCACATTTTCCAGAGTTGAGATGGAAGTTTTTCTCGTTTTCTGTATGTTTTGATCCATTCATGAGGATTTGGGATAGCAAACTTTGTGGGGCTTTTTAGTATATTGAACCATAAACCCTTGGTTGGCAATTTCCAGCCCTGTGGGTCCTTGTGAACTCTCAGGTATATGGGCATATTTCTGGAGCAGGGCCCAGAGCTCTGCCAAGATCCAGAGTCGGCAAACTGTGGCCCATGGGCCAAATCTTGCCTGCTCCCTGTGTTTTGGACAGCCCTGTGAGCAGAGAATGATCTTTATATTTTTAAATGGTTGAAATAAAATCAGAAGAACATCTCATGATAGGGGAAAATGACGCGGAATTCAGTTTTCCGTATTCATAAATAAAGTTACTGCAACACAGCCCTGTTTATTCTCTCTGCATTGTCGCCGTCTGCTTTCAGACCACAGCGGCAGAGCTGAGAAGTTGCAACAGGTGCAGAGCCTAATATATTTACCGTCTGGTCCCCTACAGAAAAGTTTGCCAGCCCCTGCCCCTGTTTATAAAAGGGGGTCTGTGTCTCTCCCCGCAACAGGTGTTAAGGATCACTTCATTCGGTAGCGCGATAGCAGAATTATCCTCGCTGGATAAATCGGCTCATAATGGTCCTGGTAGAGCTCATTCAATGACTTTGCTTTTGTCTACTTTTAGAAAGCTGTCCCAACGCAGAAGCCCACTGATGTGTTTGATTTCCCCGATAATTCTGTTATCTCCAGCATCGACAGGCTGGGTGAAAATGAGAAAGATGAAGAAACTTACGAAATCTTTGGTCAGTATTTTAAGTCTTTATCCTAAAGTTTTATAAAGTAGTGTATCCTCAAACCTTTAGGCCAGTTACTGGTAAAAATATGGGAATATCTTCAGATCTAAAAATCGGCTGTCTGCATAGGACTGTAGTGTTGGGGGGAGTACTTGATAATTTGAGTTAGTTTTCCTCACTTCTCGGTACGCTGGGACTACGAACTCTGTTAAACATTTATCAGGATGGAGCTCTCCTGGTAGCATCCGTCAAGCCAGTCCTATCGGGACACCCATCGTAGCATTCTGTAACGAGGAGAATGTGAACTGTTTCTTACTCCATACCACCAACGGAGTCATTCAGAAAGGGGCCTGAATTTAGGGAGGAGAAGAGGGGTAATTTTCCCTTTTCCTTGATACACCGAGGCAGAAGTTTCCTTCAGGAGAGCCAGGGGAGAGCTTCGCCTGTGTTCCTGGGAGTGTGAGGAGAACAGGGCTGTACTGGGTTGACCAGGGGCACGTGAGGTGTCTGGCTGGGACTGCTTCTGGCTGTGCCCTCTGTGGCCACTCCACAGGCCAAAACATGGCAGAAAGTGCCAGGTGCCCCCCACGGGGATCAGCAGTGATCAGACATTGTTGCTGGAAAAAATCTTAAGGGCATTTTGAAAACTTGTACTCTGAGTAATATATTTTTAATTTGGTCTCTAATATCTTCTAGTCTGTTCTTAATAAAAGAACAGTATATGTTTTATAAGCATTGTCAGAATACATCTTCTGTTATGGCTTGATTGAAGTGTTTTAATTAAGGAAATTGAAATGTAAAATATCCAAATCCAAAGGAAACCACATAAGTTTTTTATTTTTCATTTTTATTATTATTTGGAGAGGGGGACATGGGGAAAGGGCAGAGGGAGAAGGAGAGAGAATCATAAGCAGGCTCCAGCCCAGCACGGAGCTTGATTTCACCACCCTGAGATCTTGACCTGACTAAGCCCGCTGGGGCGCCCTCACAGAATTTTTTAAATTGAGATGTAATTCACTTACCCAGATTCCCCATTTTCAAGTACAATTCAGTGGGACTCTGGTGTAGTTACAGAATTGTACAACCCTCGCCCCTGTGCATTCCAGAACCTTTCCTCACCCCAGCAGGAAAGTGTACCCATTCGCAGTCCCTCCCCGCCCCCTTCCCCCGGCCCATAGCAGCCCTCCGCCTCCTTCCTGGCTCTGGGTGTGCCTCCTCCTGTAAACGGGGTCCTACCCTGTTCATTTGTGACCGGCTTCCTTCATTCTGCCTCGTATTTTCAGGGTCCCTATGTCCTGTAGCGAGAATCAATACTTTGTTCCTTTTAAAAACATTTTCGTTCAATAATCCATGGCTTGGATACTCCTCACTTCGTTCTCCGCCTGGCTGGTTTCCCCTGTGGGGCCACTGGGTTATCCTGCCGGGAGCGCGCATGCTACAGGCTGGTGCACGGACCTGTGCTTCCCTTTCTCCCGACTTTCCGATTCTGGCCGTGACTGTCCAGTGCTGTCTCACTGTGTTTTTGTGGTGACCTATACAGACCATAAAACTGACGGTTTCCACCATTTTTAAGAGTATGGTTCTGTGGCATCAGCGCTGTCCTCACCGTCCACCTCCAGAACCTTCCCACTTCCCCCTGAGAGTCCGTGCCCGCTGGACCAGCAGCTCCTGACTGTCCACGCCTCCCAGCCCAACTTGTCGCTTCTAGAAATTCGACTACTCTAGATATGAGAGGATTTCTACAGTATTTTTCCTTTCATTCCTTTTATTCCCCTCCATTTAACAGTATGTCTTCAAGGCCCACCTGTGTTGTAGCGAGTCTGAATTTCCTTTTTTTTTTAATATATTTTTAAAAGATTTTATTTATTTATTTGACAGAGATCACAAGTAGGCAGAGAGTCAGGCAGAGAGAGAGGAGGAAGCAGGCTCCCCGCTGAGCAGAGAGCCCGATGTGGGGCTCGATCCCAGGACCTTGGGATCATGACCTGGGCCGAAGGCAGCGGCTTAGCCCACTGAGCCACACAGGCGCCCCTTGAATTTCCTTTTGAAAACTGAATCCTGTTCCACTCTCTGTGTACCGCCATTTGGCTGTCTGTGGACACTCGGGTCGCTTTTATGTTGTGATGACTGTGAATCCAACCTCTGTTAGAGTCCCTGCTTTCACTCTGGAGTGTAGACGCCGAAGTAGGGTTGCCGGATCCTGTGGTCACTTAGTTGAGGCCTCGCGCTGCCGTCTTCACGGAGGCTGCAGCATCCCCGGTACACAAACGCCGCGGTCCGCCAGGGCCCCGGTTTCCCCGCGGCCTCACTTGGGTTTTGTTTTGACGGTGGGCGTGAAAGGGTCCCCTCGCGGTGGTTTTGAATTGTGTCTCCCCAGTGGCTAATGATCTTGAACATCCTTTTACGTGCTTGTTGGCCATTGGTGTGTCTCTTTTAAGAGTTGTCTCTTCAGATAATTTCTCCATTTTTATTTTTGTTTTTAAAGATTTTTTTTTTTAAGATTTTTAACGATTTTATTTATTTATTTGACAGAGAGATCACAAGTAGGTTGGGGGGAAGCAGCCTTCTCACTGAGCAGGGAGCCCGATGCGGGGCTCTATCCCAGGACCCCGGGGTCATGACCTGATCCGGAGGCAGAGGCTTAACCCACTGAGCCACCCAGGCGCCCCCATTTATCCATTTTTAAGCTGGATTATTTATCTTATTAAAATTGGGTTCTCTTTCTCTGTGTGAGAGTCCAGCATGGGTGACTGGCTGCGTACGGAGATTCAGGATTGGTTTATTTCTTTTTTATTCTTTGTTACTTGCAGCATCAGCAAATCCCTTTGTCTGAGGGCAGCGCAGAGCCTATCCCTACCTTTAAAATCATGCATGGATAGTGTTCCTCGCTTGAGCAGCTGTTTGGTGGAACACCTGTCCAGAGTCTACACCACGAGCTAAGATTTGAGCATGGAGCAGTGGTCACTTGGCTGCAGCTACCCCTGGCCGCCTCCCTCCCTCCTCCAAGCCCCCCCTGCCTGAGGAGGGAGGAGTGTCCTCCCTTACTCGGAGCCATTTGCTGGCCTTTCCCAGCGTGGGGTCCCACATAGAGCCCTGACGCTCCTCCCAGTGAGGACGGAGGACCCCAGGCTTCCCACGCACATTTCTTTCAGCTCATTGAGAAACTCCCACAGAGCGTGTCACTACAGTAACACAGGTGAACACTGATAAACGTCCACGTGTTTGCTAGTGAAACGGTTTAAAATGCTTAGCGTTGAGGTGCGAGCCCAAAGACCTTTGGGGAGTCCGTCGCCTGTGTGGTGGGAATGTTCACACTGAGGTTTGGAACATTGAGAAACGCTGCTCAAGCTGCCAGACTTTTAAAGTTCTGTTTTAAAAAAAAAAATCTCTTGTAGACCCTCCTCTACACAGCACCGCGATATATGCTGATGAAGACGAATTCTCCAAGCACTGCGGGTCCTCCGTGCCCTCGACTCCTCAAGGAAAAGAGGCAGAGAAAAGGTAGGATTCGGTTTCAAGTGCTCGTCGAGCCGTGGTCAGTGGGATCTCCCTGAGAAGCTCTCTGAGACAGGCGCTTAATGACTACAGCTTTTCGAAGATCTCTGGAGCCAACTTGGGTTTTTCCTCCAGAGAACCGGTGCACAAAAACTTGTTCTCAGAAATTAACGTGACTTGTAGTAACTAACTGTAGGCACGTATTTCCGGTCACAGGAAACAGGCCTGGGGATGTAGTTACAGCAGCAGGACTACAGCTAATACCTTGTACATTGGAAAGTTGCCGGGAGAGTAGATCTTAGCAGTTCTCCTCACAAGAAAAACAAATTTTGTAGCTCTCTGTGGTGACAGATGTTAACTAGAGTTACTGAGGAGAACATTTTGCTGTGTGTACAAGTAGCAAAGCATCGCGTTGAACACCTGAAGCTAATATGTCAATGATACCTCAATTTTAAAAGTCAAATTTATTTTATTTTTATTTTTTATGTTTTTATAAAGATTTTATTTATTTATTTGACAGAGGGAACGATCACAAGTAGGCAGAGAGGCAGGCAGAGAGAGAGGGAGGAAGCAGGCTCCCCGCTGAGCAGAGAGCTCAATACGGGGCTCGATCCCAGGACCCTGGGATCATGACCCATGCCAAAGGCAGAGACTTTAACCCACTGAGCCACCCAGGCGCCCCTAAAAGTCGGATTTAATGTAAAGAGCCCCACAGTCATTATAATGGACACCGGCCTATCCTACAGAACATGCTTATGAAGGGGGTTTTAGCTTTGAGGTAAAACAAGGAGGGAGGGGGAAGCCTTTTTTATTTTTTATTTTTTTAAGTTTTTATTTTAGTTCCAGTCACCAAGTTCTCCCCACAGGGGGGCACTGCTGATCCCATCACCCGTTTCACCCAGCCTGGCAGCCTGCTCCCCTCTGGTCACTGTCAGTTTGTTCTCTGTAGTTAACAGTCTGTTTCTTGGTTTGCCTCCTACTCTTTTTTTTTTTTTTTCCCTGTGCTCCTTTGTTTCTTAAATTCCACATGTGGGTGAAATCAGACGGTGTTTGTCTCTCTCTGACTGACTTCACTCAGCACGATACTCTCCAGCTCTATATCCACGTCCTTGAGAAAGGCAAGATTTTGGTTTTCTGATGGCTGAGTAACATACACTGGATGTGTTTCCCGCTTGATCCATTCACCAGTCGACGGCCCCTTGGGCTGTTTCCACAGTTTAGCTATTGTAAATAACGCTGCTATAAGCATCAGGATGCATGTATCCCTTTGAATCCGTGTTTTTGTATTTAGGGGGTCAATACCCAGTAGTGCGGTTTGCTGTTTAATTTTTTGGGGAACCTCCATACCGTTCTGCACAGTGGCTGCTTCTGCATTCCCACCAACAGGGCACGAGGCCCTTTCTCCACAGCCTGGCCAACACCTGTTGTTTCTTACAGCCTCGATTTTAGCTGTTCTGAACCTAGGTGTAAGGTGACAGCTCACTGAGTTTTGATTTGCATGTCCCTGATGGTGAGTGATTTTATCTATTTGACAGACAGAGATCACAAGCAGGCAGAGCAGCAGGCAGAGAAAGGGGGAAGCAAGTTCCCCACTGAGCAGAGAGCCCGATGTGGGGCTCGATCCCAGGACCCCGGGATCATGACCTGAGCCGAAGGCAGACGCTTAACCCACTGAGCCACCCAGGCGCCCCTTGCAAGTTCCTTACGTACTTAGGATACTAACCCTTTATCATTTGCAAATATCTTCTCCCATTCATTAGGTTGTCTTTTAGTTTGGTTGATTATTTCCCTTGCTGTGCATAAGCTTTTCTCGGCTTGGTGAAGTCCCAGTAGTTTATTTTTGCTTTTGTTTCCCTTGCCTCAGGAGAAGTAGCTAGTAAGAAGTTGCTACTGCCAATGTCAAAGAGGTTGCTACCTCTAGGCTTTCTACAGTTTCCGGTCTCACAGTTAGGTCTTTCATTCATTTATATGGACACGAAGGGGAGTCAGGGCATCAGGGACGCACCGGGGAGAGAGTGGCGGTTAGCAGGACTCGTGGAGGCATCAACCTCTAGGCCCCAGATCCTCACCAGGGACATTTGGGTCTTTGTTCCTTGATCTCTCCCTCGCCTCTTCGTGTGCACAGGTGAGGCTGCTCTCTGCTCTCTCCACCAGCCCACAGTGTTACTGTCCTGGTTTTAGCTACCCAGATGCCACTGCGCTCCTTGTCTGTCTGTCTTGCCCAGCCTTTCTCTGGGGCCTGCCATGTCCTGCAGATTGGCCATATGTTCCTAGATGCCCACGGGCACCTTGGATTCAACAAAGGCAAAGCCAAGCTCAGTCCTTTCCTCTCTCACCCAGTGTCAGCAAGCTCCTTTGACATTCTCTAGATTAATGGTCCTGCTGTCACCTGAGAGTCATCCCGGCAGCCTCTGTTCTCTGACCAGTCTTATTTGTCCTCTCCGTACCCCAGCCCTGGCCTAGGCACTTGGCTCCTCTCGCCAGCGTCACCTGCCTGCTGTCCCTTGTCTCCAGAACTGCTCTCTCCCCTCCAGCCCACCCGCCCCACAGCTTCCAGTGCCGTCTTTCTAAACGGCCAGTCTTCTCTCCCTGGTATGCCTGCTGGCTCCAGGGGGCCCGCCATGTTCTGTCTGCATGGCGTGGAAGTTGGCATTAAATGAGTGTTGAGTTGAGTGACAAAATGAACTCTCATCTCTCTTTGGAAATTTAGGGTTTTGTTTTGTTTTGTTTTCCTTTTTAAAGGGAAAAAGAGGGCGCCTGGGTGGCTCAGTGGGTTAAGCCGCTGCCTTCGGCTCAGGTCATGATCTCAGGGTCCTGGGATCGAGTCCCACATCGGGCTCTCTGCTCAGCAGGGAGCCTGCTTCCCTCTCTCTCTCTCTCTCTGCCTGCCTCTCCATCTGCTTGTGATCTCTCTCTGTCAAATAAATAAATAAAATCTTTAAAAAAAAAAAAAAAGGGAAAAAGAAGGTCTTCCCTTTTATATCCCCTATGACGGGCCTAGTGTCTGTGGACTTCGCTTTCAGTCCATCAGATGATGGCCCGTGTAGTTCCCCGGGAGTGGGAACACGGGGAAGGTGCAGTTCTGGGGCATGGCCACAAGGTGGTGCAGTTATGGCGCTTACTTGCGCACCAAGAATAAACTGACGGGGCCTGGGCGTGGGATGGTGTGGGGGAGATGACCCGTACATCCGGAAGGTGGCAGACCTGCCCAGGACAAGCGGAAATCTCCTCATGGAACTGAGCTTGTTTTAATATTGGACGAGCAACCTGTACAAGACATGTGAAAAGAAAAAAGTATAAGATACTACTGATGTTTTGTTCTCTGGTATAGGTCAGACACTTACAAAATCGAAGCAGGTGAAAACATGTCTACAGAGATGAGGGCCAAAAAGGTATGTAGGAGTGTATCTTGCGGCAGATTTCCCATTTCGATGGGATGCAGAGAAAATGTGCTATAACCACATTTTACATACAGAATGTTACATTGCAGAAAATACTTTTACTATAAAAAGGGAATATATTTTCATATATCTTAGATGCTTTTATTTATAGAGGCTCGAATGTCTCTGTCCCTAGTTGATTTTCATAGTGATCATGTCATGTGTTTAGATCTCGATCCACAAAGGCCGCGTGAATTGTGGGGAGCGTTTCTTGGGACTCTTGGGTCTGGGTTGTCCGCACCCTTCCCTGCCCCCGGCCACCTTCCTGTTATGTTCGAGCTGGAAGATGGCGAATGAGCAATGTGGACTTGACCAGGGCTGGCCACTATTTCCGGAAGGAGGATAAAGCGTTTGTATTTTCTAAGCCAGTAATGCTGCTTTCTCGCCATAGCCAGGAAGGAGAGTCAGGCCCATTAGCGATGACCCTGAAAGCACTGAAGAAGAGACTGTAAGAAGGAAAGTTCAACCAGCAGAGAAAATAAGGACACAGCCAGATACACCCCATACATCCTCGGAGCTTCCAGAGAAGCCGGCTGAGTCGGTCACTCCTAAACACATCAGACCCCGGAGCGCCGAGTCCGCTGTTGAAAAAGAGCCTGGGACAGAACCACGTCATTCGGTAAGAGCGGGTCCGCCATTGCCCTAGAGGGAGGAGGAGGGTTGACGGAAAAATGTTTAGGAGGAAAACAGCATTTCCTCTCTTTTCCTTTGTTTCTTTAAAAAAGATAAGTTTTGGGGCGCCTGGGTGGCTCAGTGGTTTGGGCTGCTGCCTTTGGCTTGGGTCATGATCTCAGGGTCCTGGGATCGAGCCCCGCATCGGGCTCCCTGCTCCGCAGGAGGCCTGCTTCCCTCTCTTTCTCTCTCTGCCTGCCTCTCTGCCTACTTGTGATCTCCGTCTTTCAAATAAATAAATAAAATCTTTAAAAAAAAAAAAAAAAAAAAAAAAGATAAGTTTTATGTTTTTGTTATAAAAAAATATTTGAGAACATTCAGTAGGTATGGAAAGGAAGATAAAATCACCCACAGTCCCGTCTCCTGAAAGGAGCCACCCTGCTCCTTGGCCCAGGCTCCTCAGCGCCTTTCCTGCACTTTCCTCAGCCCCGGGTCACCAGCCTTGGGCACCTAAAGGCTGTGGTCTTAGCGCTCGCCGTTTCGTTCACGAGTGTGCCGTAGTTAATCTCTTACTAATGAATGGTTGCAGTTAAAAAAAAAATTTAAGCGCTTTTATGAATTTCTTTCTAGCTAAATCTTGGTATATGTCCTCCATCATTTCCTTAGGAAAAAAGTGGCTAAGATAAGATGTCTGGGTCATAATCACTCTGTTTTAAATTCTTGACATTTAGTATCTTTTGGTCAAGTTCTCAATATGTCCTTTTATTCATTTGCCTTAATGTTTTGAATAATTCATCCTCCTGTTCAAAAAAAAAATATTTTTAAAAGATTTTATTTATTTGACAGAGATCACAAGTAGGCAGAGAGAGGGGAAGGGAAGTAGGCTCCCTGCAGAGCAGAGGACTCTGAGATCATGACCTGAGCTGAAGGCAGACACTTAACCAACTGAGCCACCCAGGTGGTTTTTAATACCCCAATTTTGTGGATTCGCTTTAGTTCTCTAGAGTTTTGCATCATGAATTTTGTAGCTTTGTTGTTTTCTTAATTTTAGACTTAGAAGTTACAGAAATAGTGCAGGAATTTCCCACGTGTTTTTTTTTTTTTTTAAAGATTTTATTTATTTAACAGAGAGAGATCACAAGCAGGCAGAGAGAGAGGAGGAAGCAGGCTCCCTGCTGAGCAGAGAGCCCGATGCGGGGCTCCATCCCAGGACCCTGAGATCATGACCTGAGCCGAAAGGCAGCGGCTTAACCCACTGAGCCACCCAGGCGCCCTTCCCACGTGTTTTTTACCCAAATTCATCTAACTCTTACTTAAAAAAAAATAATTTGTAAAACGATTTTATTTATTCATGTGGGAGACAGAGAATGAGCAGTGGGGAGGGGAAGAGGGAGAGAGAGAGAGAAGTAGATTCCCTGCTTGAACAGGGAGCCTGGTGCAGAGCCGGACCCCAGGACCCCAGGACCGTGACCTGAGCCAAAGGCTTAACGACTGAGCTACCCAGGCGCCCTGATTCCGACTTTTTACATGATCAAAGCACAGTGAGTAGAACCAGGACTTTAGGGCACCTGGGTGGCTCAGTCCGTTCATCGTGTTCTGTTTTCGCTTTCTTACGGTTTTGGCGGCTCTGGCATTCCTCAGCTCGTGCTCACATCACCACAGTGTCTGCCTTCGGTCTTCACGTCATCTTCTCCTTCGTGTCTCATCTCCCTCTGCCTCTCGAAGGGGCCTTGTGGTGACTCTCACGGGCACGGACGTGTCTTACGGGGCACCGGTCACTGCATACGGGCTTCGTGAAATGACCGACCCTCCCTTCTTCCTTCCGCTTTCCTTCCCTTTCCCCCTCCTTCCCTCTCCCATTATTTATGGGCGCTGGTGCAGAGAGAGAGAGAGAATCCCAAGCACGGTCCACGCCCAGCACGGAACCCTGCTACTGCGACCTGAGCCCAAGTCAAGACTTCACCAGTGGAGCCACCTGGCAATACCCCCCTTCTCTGCACATTTGAAATGGCAAATTGGTCAGTGACACTGAAAACAAAGCAATAAAAGTTTGTCCAATTTGCAAATCAGAGAGAAAAATTTTGGGGGGAAAATATCAGAGTCACAGAAAACTGTGACAATACCAAAGGATCTACAATATATATAATAAGAGTACCGAAAGAAGAGTCAGAACGGGCTAGCAAAATTAAAAACATGACTGGAATTTTCCAACTTACAGATCCAAGAAGCTCAGTAAACCCTTAAGCAAGATAAAGCCATACGTAAGCATATCAGAGTTAAAATGCCAAAAAAACAAAGAGAGGCAGAAAACCTTGACAGCAGCCGGAGAAAAGAGACAGAATAAATACAGGGGGAGCAAAGACAAGTCTCACAGCAGCTCAAGAAAACAACAAGAGCTGAGGGGAAAAAGTCACCCCAGAATTCTACGTCAGTGAATATATCCTTTAAAAAAGGGTGAATAAACATACTTTCAGATAAAGAAAATTTTAGAGAATTTGTTGCCAGCCGATCTTTGTTAAAAGGATGCTACAGGATGTTCTTTAGGCTAAGAAAAAAGGTATCAGAAGGAAATGCAGATTTATAGGAAGGAGAAAAAGACAACTGGAAAAGAAAAGTCAAAGGATTACAAAGTGGGGTGTTTGGAGGGGGTGCCTGCTGGCTCAGTCGGCAGAGCAGGAGACCTCAGGATCGTGAGTTCGAGCCCATGTTGGGCTTGGAGCCTACTTGAAGAGACTAAATTCTAAAAAAATGAGTGGGTAACAAACTATTTTTTTTCTTCTCGTAATTTCCTTAAGAAACAGTTGTTTCAAGCAAAAATGACAACACTGTAAGGTTGGGTTACAACGAATGTAGAAGTAAAACCTGTGACCAGAGCAGCACAGAGGGTGACAGATAAAGGGAAGAATGCGGTCATGTCATGAGATTCATGTGGTGGGAAGTAGTTGACTCTCAGGAAGCAGAATGTATGACGTGTTCACATACTGATTCTAAGTAGCCTTTGTTAACTCAAGGATGCACATTTTTTTTTTTTTTTTTAAAGATTTTATTTATTTATTTGACAGACAGAGATCACAAGTAGGCAGAGAGGCAGGCAGAGAGAGAGAGAGAGAGAGAGAGGGAAGCAGGCTTCCTGTGGAGCAGAGAGCCCGATGCGGGGCTCGATCCCAGGACCCTGAGATCATGACCTGAGCCGAAGGCAGCAGCCCAAACCACTGAGCCACCCAGGCGCCCCAAGGATGCACATTTTTAACCCAGAAGCAACCATTCTTTAAAATTCAGAGGCATAGCTGAGAAGCCAATTGAGCAAGGAAAATGGAAAACCAAAATATGTTCAGTTAATCCAAAATTAGCAACAGAAGGAAAAAAACAAAAGGCCGGTGGAAAACAGTAGAGGATGGTAGACTTGAACCTAATGATACTTAAAATTACATCAAAAGCAAATGGGCTTCTGGAGAGTGTGCAAGAGTGGGGTGAAATAGGTGAACGGAAGACAAAGATCAATATGGCCGACTTACACCCAATCACAGTAACAGTTGTACATCAAAAGGAAGTGCACTAAACATTCCAGCTACGGGGCAGAGACTGGCTAACTGTAGGCTGCTCTGCAAGAGACAGCTTTAAAGACAGAAGCAAGAGCGTCATGGCTTAGTGAGACGGCCTTAGTGTCGTTCCCTTGCCCACCACATCAGTGTCAGTGGGGCATCCAGCCACAGAGAACGGTGTCTGTGTGGGAGCTGTGGGATTCCACACAATACGCCCAGGGACCTAAGTCCCTGGAGGGAACCGTGTCTTGCCAACACCTGTATTTTGGCCCACTGAAGCTGATTTCAGACTTCTGCCCCCCAGAACTGTTGGAGAATTTCTGTTTCTGTTTTAAGCCACCGAGTTGTGGTAACTATAGCAGCCACGGGAAACTGAAACACGACCCAGTGACTCCTCAGTTCTGTGCTCTTTGGTTCTAGAATTTCCATTTAGTTTTGTTTTCTAAATATAGTTTCTCTGCTAAGGTATCCTGGGTTTCTGTAGTCATTTAGACCACCATTTCCTTTTACTTCTTTGGGACATATCTGTGACATCTGCTTCAATGTCTTTGCTCTGGGCTGACTTGGTGTTCATTTCTCTTGAGTATTTTTGTTTTGTTTTGACTGTGGGTCACATTTTTTGTATAACATTATTAATTTAGTACTTTCGGATTGTGTATTGGATACTGTTGACAGGTTGTTGAGACTCTGAATTCTGTCGTCGTCTTAGGAATGTTGACTTTTTATCTTTCTTTTGTTAGGGTCAATTTGTGGAAGGCCTAACATATTTTCTAAGCAGCTCAAACTCTCTGCGACTCAACCTCTGCTATAATTGTTGCATGATAAATTACCACAAACTTTGTGACTTAAAACGACACAGTTACGACTCACAATTTCTGTAGGTCACAGGTCCAGGCCACCTTAGCCAGATTCTCCACTCAGGGTCCTACGAGTCTGAAATCAAGGTGCTGGGTAGAACAGAAATCTTATGTGAGACTCCTGGTCCTCACGTCAGATCATTCAGATTGTTGGTAGAATTTAGTTGGTTGCCTTTGCAGACCTGAGGTCCTTGTGTTCTCTCTGGCTGAAGCTGGGGGTCACTGTTAGGTCTTGGTCTCATGACCCTAACATGGCAGCTACCATCTAAAAAAGCCAAAGAATCTCTCCAGTCAGCTACAGCGGAGTCTTCTATAAGGTGACCTAAGAGGAAGAATGAGCGCCCTATCTTATTCACAGCAGCCACCCACACGCAAGGGGAGGGAGTTCTACAGATCCCTGGGGGGGTCATCGTTGAATTCTGTTTACAACCTCCAGGCTCTTTCTAGTGAATCTGGTCTGAGATTGGTTTTAGGGTTTGTTAGGGTGGGTCTAGGGTAGGCCTTACTCAGGGTAGTGTTTCTCAATCCCGTTGAATTACAGTGCTACCTAAAAAGCCTTTTTAGTTTATTTCTTAAAAATTTTTATTTATTTAAGAGAAAGAGCGCAAGCCAGAGGATAGGGGAGAGGCAGAGGGAGAAGCAGACTCCTTGCTGAGCAGGAGCCTGAGGCAGGACTGGATCCCAGGATCATGACCTGAGCCCAAGGCAGACACCTAACCAACTGAGCTACCCAGGTGCCTGCAAGGCAACCATAGTTAAAAGCCAACTGGAAGTTTTATTTACTTTTTGAGACCATTTAATTTTTCAGTGTCTCTTTGTATTAGATTGTATACATAATAATTTAGAACTAAATGAGGAGGGTTGCTGGGGGGGGGAGCATGGGAGGGATGGGGTGGCGGGGTGATGGACATTGGGGAGGGTCTGTGCTATGGTGAGTGCTGTGAAGTGTGTAAACCTGGAGATTCACAGACCTGTACCGGGGCAGGTAATACATTATATGATAATAAAAAAATAATTTAGAACTAAATGAGAGTAACAGCCAGAATTAAGTGATTAAGTGTTTGATAATACTGTTCTCAGAATACTTAAGTTTTAAGAAAAGGAAAACTTTTCTTAAACATCTTTGCAATTTTTTTTTTTTTTGGTAGAAAACTCAGAAAAAGGGGTTTTGTGGCAGAAAGAAGAAATCAAGAAGTGAAGCCACAGACTCAGGTACAGAATAGTGTTTTATACCTTATCAAGCATTCAAGAATTTTGTTTTAAAAACTTTGTTAAAGTAGTAAATTGTAAGTATATAAAATTGCTACTTTAAAAAGCTAAAAAAATGTGTATTTATATAACTGATTTTTTTCCGACATCTGTCATGAAAATTTTCAACCTACAACAAAGTTGAAGGACTCTTACAATATGTATTTATAGTGTTAGATTTTACTGTTACACCTGCTTTATCACCTTAATTTTTCATCACAGTGTTGAAACCTTGCTGAACACATAACGTGGTTTTACCCTTCTGAATAAGGTTTTTTTTTTTTTCACTTGGCATAACTTCTTTGAGATTCATCTGCATTGTTCTGCATTTTTATTGATACAAGTCAAAATTTATTGAAAAATGGGAGGAAAATAAAGCATTTTCTCTCCTTCATTTCTTTTAAAAGATAAGTCATATATGTTTAGAAAATTTGGAAAGTGTAGAAAGGAAGAAAAAATCACCTACAATCCCATCATCCAAAAAGAGCCCCCTTGCTTTCTGGTGTATACTCTTCAATCCTTTTACCTCCACTGCCCACCCCAGATGGGATCTTATCCTTATCATTAAGTCTCATACAACCCAATTTTACTCAGTGCTGACCTTTTGCCCACATTACTAAAACCAGATCAGCGCACTGAGGAATCTCTGTGTGTTCCAGAAGTGATCTATGAGGTAGATTAAAATTACGGAACTGTGATTAACAAAGAAGAGCTCTGTGACCAGTGGTGTTGGGTGGCAGCGGACCAAGTAAAGGGAGAACAGGGAGCTCTGAGTCAGCAGTGCGTTAGGCTCTTTTGGCAGAAATGGGAGAACCAAGGAGAGGGCAGTTAGTGACCTCGGAGAGGCGATTTTTGAGCTTACACTGGCTTAGGGAGAAGTGAGTTGGCTCCTTCCATGTGCCTCTCCAACCGCGGCTCTTGTTGGCAATTTGGTGGGACAGTTTTTGTTGTAGGCTTTCAGAACCCTGGGCCTAGAGCCAAAATATGTTCAGTATGTTAAATGGACTTCTCATAATATTCCAGATCATTCCGACTGTGAACCTATTTGGTGTCTGAAAGGAAAGAAAGCCAGTGACATCTCAGAGTTAGATGTCATTTTGTCTGCCTTTGAGAAGACCATCCTGGAGTATGAGTAAGTCTTCCAATGTGATATACGTGCCCAGTGAACTTTCCTTGAAGAATCACTTTGCTCATCCCATGGCTTCTGATGTGTTTTCATCCCCTAGTTGATGAATTTTTACATTTCCATTATAATTTTTTCTTTAATCCTGAGAATTATTTAGTAGTATGTTTTGGTATGTCCAAATATGTGACTTCTTAATTTATATTTTTATATTAACCTTGTGTCTTAAAACATGTCATGATCAAATTTGAGAGACTGGTGATATTTTTTTGTAATTTTGAGGCTTGCTTTATGGCTTAGCACATAATCTATGGGGAATCTAATTATTGGATCTGTGTCGAATCAGTATTTTTCCTGATTCTTTTATCAGTTTATGCTATATGTATTTAGAGACTATTCTGTTAGGACATCACATTTAATTGCTCTGTCTTGTAGTCTGAACATTTTATCCTTCTGTAGTACCCTCTCCATTCCTAAAAGTGTTGGGGTCTTAAAATCTGTTTTATCTGATACCAGTATCGTGTCACTAGGTTTCTTTTGCTAAGATTTGCTAGAACTTATATTCTTTTTACTTCCTTTTATTTCAGCCTTTGACCTTAAAATAATTTTTTATAAGAAATAGTAAAGTTCAGGGGTACCTGGGTGGCTCAGTCAGTTAAGCGTCTGCTTTTGGCTCAGGTCCTGATCTCAGGGTCCTGGGGTCCAGCCCTGCATTGGGCTCCCTGCAGTGGGGAGCCACTTCTTCTCTCCCTCTGCCCCTTTCCCACTGCTCCTGCTCTCTTTCACACATGCACTTGCGTGTACTCTCTCTCAAATAAATAAAATCTTTAAAAAAAAACAGTAAAGTTGAAATCCAATGTGTCCATCTTTCTTGACTTCAGTCCATTTACATACAATTACCAATATATTTGGAAGAATGTGTTGATGTGTTGTTTTTACTTTAGTTTTTTTTTTTTTTTTTTTTAAAGATTTTATTTATTTATTTGACAGAGAGAAATCACAAGCAGATGGAGAGGCAGGCAGAGAGAGAGAGAGGGAAGCAGGCTCTCTGCTGAGCAGAGAGCCCGATGCGGGACTCGATCCCAGGACTCTGAGATCATGACCTGAGCCGAAGGCAGCGGCTTAACCCACTGAGCCACCCAGGCGCCCTTACTTTAGTTTTTTTGGTTCTCCTTTGATGTTTTTAGTTATAACTTTAAAAAAAAAATAGAATCTATAACTCTACACTAGTAAGATTAGAACTCTGGCAAGCTCTCTTAACTCTTGGTCACCTCTCCCATTCCCCTACCCCAGAGATTTTTAATTCTGGGGTAAGATACATTGTTTTCTCTTCTCTATTTTTACGACCGCAGCAAACTTATTAAGGCATTTATTTGCTCACCTTTATTTCATATATTTCTTATGACAACCTTTGGTAATGTCTCTTTTCTTATTTAAGTGTTTATCCCAACATTTTTTTTTTTTTTTTTTGAGGAACTAAAAAAGGAATTTGTTTATTGAGGGCAAGAGGATGCAAACAATATAAAAATCAAAAGCTTATCTGACTTTTCTTTCTCTGCTTCTCAAATGGGGGTTGGATTTTATTTGTAAATTTTCTGAGGGTCCCCAACTGCCAATGGAATCCTTTATACAGAGGGAAGCTGTGTGACAGATTCCTTAAGAGACCCTTCGGAAGAACTCTCATTGGGTAGGAGTGGTGCTCAATATCGCCTAGTTCTTTCCCTTCTGCTTCATGTGTACTACAAAATAGTCATTGCATGCAATGGTGAGCCCTGCGATTAGTGAGAAGAAGCTCTGGAAGCCCACTTTGCCATCTCGGCACTAGTCGAGGTCCTTCATTATTTTGTCCACGACCAGAGGGTCTTTCTGATTTTCCAAAAATCCAGGGAACTCCTTTTCCATGAGTACTCGCAGGTCCTCCTTTGTTAAGTAGCCTTTTTCACCAGCAAACTTGTGAAATGTGAACATCATGGTTTCCATGGCATGTTCCATTTGAGATGGCATTTTGGTGAGGTCTGTTGAAACCTTGGCCCGAGGCACAGCAGGGACGATTGGCTGGGTGGGACGCGCGGCCAGTGATATCCCAACATTTTTGAGTGTGGCTCTTTGTGCTGTAAAAATGTCTAAATCCTTTGGATTATTTTAGTCATGACATTGAATTTGAAGGACAGTTTAGCTCAATATAGTATTCTAGGTTCCAAATCATTTCCTTAAATACTTTCGAGTCACTGTTCCTTTGTCTTCTTTTGCATCTAGTGTTGATTTGGAAAATTTGGTGTCTGTCAGTCTTGTTTATATGTAATCTGCTATTTTTCTCTAAGCTTTTAGAATATTTTATGTGTGATATTCTTTAATTTCACTCTGTTGGGTCTCACTTTTCCAGTCGAAGGTGGTTCTTTTTTACTCCAAAATTAAAAATATTTTTGTTCTCTCTAATGCTATATCCTTGTCCTCTGCTTTTTCTAGATTTCCTCAGTCTAGAAACAAGAACTTTGCTAACTTGCTATTTCTCTGGTATTTCCAAAATGCCATTTATCGCATCTACCCAGTCGTGTAATGTAGCCTTAGGACTTTCTGTCTAACATTTCTATTTGGTTCCCTTTATGTCATGTTATATGTTGCTACTGTCCTCCGTAGAATATTTATTAGGCTAATTTCAAAATACTGTTACCTATTTTGAAATACCTCCTGCTCTTAGAATTTCTGATCTAATAATTTGTTTTCTCTTTAATAGAGTTGTGTTCCTCTGTTGTTCCTCTAGCCGGTGAGCTTAGGTACCTCAGTCTGTCAGCTTTTCTGTCACACAGACAGTGTATATAAGGGAAGACCAAGCCGTGATTCCTGTCCATTCCCAGGAGTGCCAGGGAGGGGGCTGGCTAAGGCCTAGGGAGGAAAGCCTCACTTACCCCACCTGGTAACCTGTCCGGTCCGGGCTTACGCTTGGCCCTCCAGCTCCAGTAGTGTTAGGAGCTGCTACAATCCTTAGATTATCATTCTCCAGCCCTGGGGGTTTGGCAGGGGAACGGGGAGGAGACAACCGGCCCCAGGTAGTCTCCACGTTGCTTTCCAGGCCCCGTAGTTGCTGCCCAGGTTTGACTCTCGAAGGCACAGGGATAGAGACAGACATTGGCTGCGGCTCTTCGGCGCAGCTTGTGAGAATCATGCTGGGGAAGAAGCAGAGGCCAACCTCGACATCTCCCTTCTGGTGCTGGGCCACAGCCCCTGTCCCTCTCACCGGTTCGCCCATTCTAAATACCTCCTCCTCTCACAGCGTTTTTCACAGCTTCCCCCATTTTGAAGGAGTTTTCCCTCTTTGGTTCTTCTGGGGTTGATCTTGGGGAAAGGAGCCAGCCTCTCATGCTAACTTAGCATCTTTGTGGGAATTGTCTGTTTTATTCTTCCGTAGTGTATGTTCTCTTTGGTACTGTACGCTCTAAAGCCAGTGTGTAGTTACAGTTGGTAAAGGTCTCTGACTATAGAACAGCTCTTGACTGTGTCACTCTTCCCACTCATAAATCTCTTCAAAGGAAGAAAAGACTTAAAGATTTCTGATATTTTAGCAAAATGGCAATATCTTACCTTTTAGCATAGTGTTCTTGATGTAAGAAATGATTTAGAAGAGTTGTAGTTTTTTTGTTAGCCCTTTTTATTTTTTTTAAATAGGCTCCATGCCCAGTGTGGGACTTGAACTCATGACCCTGAGATCAAGAGTCGCATACACTAGCGACTAAGCCAGCCAGGCACTTGATGGACTTTTTTTTTTACTTGAGTAACATATAATGTATAATTTGTTTCAGGGGTACAGGTCCGTGATTCGTCAGTCTTATACACATACCCTTGTGTTTTTGTCATACCGCATGATTCTGGTAGAATCACTGGTCTTGTTTTATTTTCTTAACCTAAAGTATTCTCAACCACATGAAAAGTTTTATTCATAATCAAGTTAAAGATTTGAGGGTGTACTGTTTTTAATACCCTATATCTGGAACTCACACCTGAATAATTCGCTAAGTTTACAGATTGTAAGCAATTTACCAAAGTATATATAATTAGGGAAATAGGCCATGAAGTGCAGACAGGACAAACATAGGCTATTTTATAACTGATTCAATTAGTTATTTGTAGGGAAGTGACCAGATTTTTAAGGTACTAGAATTTGAAAAAGTTGGGTCCGGCTATTGTATGTAGACCACCACCATTTCAGTTGGTATAGTCTACTAAATTTATTGTCATTGTAAGCCATATGCAGAAAGATCTCACCAGTTTTCCTAATTTTTTATATGTTTTTAACATCTTAAAGTCATGATTTCATATTTATATTAGAAATACCTTTTTTAAAGGGAGAGCTGATGAACTTTTTAATTGTGAATTTTTACTTTTAAAATTTTTATTTAAATGTGCATTTATGTACCATAAAATTTACCATCTTAACCGTTTTTAAATATACAATTCAGTGTATTGTATTCAGTACTACTATTAGTAGTAGTTCAGTAGTATTCAGTACTACTATTCAGTAGTGTTAAGTACTTGGTTTGCTTTCTCAAGATTGTTTTGACTATTTGGTGTCCTTTCAGATTCCATATGAAGTTTAGGATTTTTATTTTCTGTTTCTGCAAAAAAGCCATTGGAAATTTAGTAGTTACTGTATTGAATCTATGGATTGCTTTGGGTAGTATGAACATTTTAATAGTATTAGGGCTTCCAGTCCATGAACATGGGATGTTTTTCCTTTTATTTGTATCCCCAATTTCTTTCAACAATGTTTTTATAGTTTTCGGTGTATAAATATTTTACCTCCTTGGTTAAATTTATTTCTAAGTATTTTGTTCTTTTTTTTTTTTTTTTTTTTTTTTAAGATTTTATTTATTTATTTGACAGAGATCACAAGTAGGCAGAGAGGCAGGCAGAGAGAGAGAGGGGAGGAAGCAGGCTCCCTGCTGCGCAGAGAGCCCGATGCGGGACTCGATCCCAGGACCTTGAGATCATGACCTGAGCCGAAGGCAGCGGCTTAACCCACTGAGCCACCCAGGCGCCCAGTATTTTGTTCTTTTTGATGCTATTGTAAGTGGGATTGTTTTCCTAATTACCTTTTTGGACTGTTCATTGTTAGTATATAGAAATGCAACTGTTTTCTGTATGTTCATTTTTGTATCCTGCAATCTTGCTGAATTTGTTTATTCTAACAGTTTCTGTGTGTGTATGGGATCTTCAGGATTTTCTACATATAAAATCATGTCCTCTGTGACAGAGGTAATGTTACTTCTTTTCCAGTTGGATACCATTTGGTTCTTTTTCTTACTTAATTGCTTTGGCTAATATTCCCAGTACTGTGTTGAATAGTAATGGCAAGTGAGGCATCCCCACTTTGTTCCTGGTCTGAGAGCAATAGCTTTTAACTTTCACCACTGAGTATGATGTTAGCTGTAGCCTTTTCATGTATGGCCTTTATATTGATGTAATTTCCTTCTATTCATAGTTTGTTGAGAGTTTTTATTATGAAAGGGTGTTGGATTTTGTCGGGTGTTTTTTCTCTATCAGTTGAGATGCTCATATGGCTTTTGTCCTTCTGTTCTGTTATTGTATGTTGCATTGATTGTATTTCTTATGTTGAACTATCCTTGCATTCCAGAAATCCACTTCATGATGTACAATCATTTAAATGTGTTGTTGAATTCCCTTTACAAGTATTTTGTTGGGGAGTCTTGCATTAATAAGGATATCGGTCTTTCATTTTTTCTTTTAGTATCTTTGTCTGATTTTGGTGTCAGGGTAATGCCAGGCTCATAAAATAAGTTTGGAAGTGTTTCCTTCCCCCACTTAAATTTCTTGTAAGAGTTTGAGAAGGATTGTTAATTCTTTTTCAAATATGTGGTAGAATTCTCTAGTGAAGCCACCTGGTTTGGGGGTCTTAGATAGGAGGTTTTTGATTAGTGAGCCAGTCTCCTTTACCAGCCATGTTTGAACATATTTTTTATTTCTTCCTGATTCAATCTTAGCAGGTTTTATGTTCTTAGAATTTCTGCATTTCTTCAAGGTTACCCAGTTTGTGGGCTTTTTACTTCTGTGGCATCAGTTGTAATGCCTGCTCTTTCATTTTCTGAGTCTTTTTTTTCTTAGTTTAAGGATTGGTCCGTTCTGTTGATCTCTTCAAAAAACTATTAGGTAAATTCTTTTTCCTGTTTTTCATTATATTTATTTCTGCTCTAATTTTTACTGTTCTTCATTATGCTAGTGCTAACTTTGATCTTTTTCTAGTTTCTTGAGGTGTAAAGTTAGGTTGTTGATTTGAAGTATTTCTTCTTTTTAATGTACGTGTTTATTGGTATTAGCTTCTTAGTACTGCTTTTGCTGCATTCCATAAGTGTTGGTAATTGGTTTTGTTCTCATTTGTTCCAAGATATTTTCTGATTTCCTTTGTTATTATTTGAACAATTGGTAGTTCAAGAATGTATTGTTTAATTTCCACATATTTGTGAGTTTTCTGCGTTTCCTTTTGCTGTTGATTTCTAGTTTTGTTCCACTGTGGTCCCATAAGACACTCAGTATGATTTCAGTTGAATTAAATTGGTTAAGACGTATTTTGTCACCTAACATGTGATCTGTCTTGGAGAATGTTCTGTGTGCTTGTCAGAAGAATGTGGATTCTGTTATCAGATGGAATGTTCTATGTAGGGGTTTTAGATCCATTTGGTTTATAGTTTTGTTCAAATCTCCTTTTTCTTTATCTTCCTGTTTTATCTTCTGTCTGGTTGATGTATTGTTGAAAGTGAAGTATTGAAATAACATACTATTCCTGTGTTACTACCTGTTTCCCCCTTCAGTTCTGTTAATTCAGAATTGTTGAATTGCTCCAGTGTTGGGTGCACATGTAGCTTTTATATTTTCCTGGTGAACTGACCCTTTATTCATTACATAATTTTCTTCTTTTGTGACTATTTTTGACTTTGTCTGTTTTGTCCAATGTAAGTATGGTCACCACTGCTGTCTTTTGGTTACCATTTGATGGAGTATTTTTGCCTTTAGCCTATATATTTCCTTACCTAACTAAAAAGTGAGTCTCTTGTAGACAGCATGCAGTTGGATCTTTTTTTTTTTCTTTTTAAAATCTAGTCAGCCACTTGATTTCTCTTGATTGGGGAATTCCTGATAATGACAGACTTACTACTGAATTCTTTTGTTTTCTCTAAGTCTTATAGTTGTTTAGTTCTTTTCCTCTCTCCTCACCTTCCTTTGTGTTTCATTGATTTTCTTTCTTTTTTTTTTTTTTTTTTTGTAATGATATGTCTTGATTCACTGTTCTTTTGTGCTTCTGTAGATTTTGTGTGTAAATGTGTGTGCATACATTGGGGGTGACATAAATGATATAAATGATTTTAATAGCAGTCTGCTTCAAAATGATAACTTAACCTCAGTCACCTACAAAAGTTCTTTATGTCTCCCTCCTTCACTTTATGGGGATAAATAACACTTTGTTATTGATAGCACAGATTTCACCTTTTTGTTTTTTTACCATTAGACACAGTTTCATAGTTTTTTATGCTTTTATCTTTTAAATTCTATATCAGTATTAAAAGTGATCTGTGCATTACTATCACAGTTTTATGGGGTCTATATCCATCTGTATATTTACCTTTACCAGAGACCTTTATATTTTCATATACTTTTGTGTTATTGTCTGTTGTCCTTTTTTTTCAACTTGAAGAACTCCCTTTAGTAATTCTTAAAAGGCAGGTCTAGTGATGATGAACCCAGCCTTTGCTTATCTGGCAAAGTCTTTATTTCTCCTTGATTTCTGTAGGATAATTCTGCCAGGTATAGTATTCTTAGATGGCACTTTTTTCTTTCAGTGCTTTGTACACCTCATCCCATCCTCTGCTGAGAAATCCACTGACAATGTTATGGGAGTTCCTTTGTACATGACAATTTGCTTTTCTCTTGCTACCTTCAGGATTCTATTTTTGCCTTTGAATTTTGACAGTTTGAATATCATGTGTGTCAGTGTGGGCCTCTTTGGGTTCCTCTTAGCTGAGGTCTTTTGAGCTTTCTGAATTTGGGTGTCCATTTCCATCCTCAGATTTGGGAATTTTGGAGCATTTCTTCAAACATGTTCTCTGCTCCTTTCTGTTCCTCCTTTTCGGGGTTACTTGTAACACACATAATGGTGTATTGAATGGTTCCCGTAAATCTCAAAAGTTCTCCACTTCATTCTTCTTTTTGTTCTTCCACCTTGATAGTTTCAAATGACTTGGTAATTTTCAAATACCATTTCTTTCCTCTGCTTGATCAAATCTACTGTGAACCCATCTCGTGACTTTTTCAATTGTCATTGTATTATTCAGCTCCAGAATTTGATTCTTTTTATAAGTTTTCTTTGTTGACATTCTCATTTTGTTTATGCACTATTTTCCTGATGTATTTTATTCATGTGTTTTCTTATAGCACATTGAGCTTCATTAAGATTACTATTTTTGAGTTATGAATTTGCTTATGAATGTTATGTATTTGTTATGAATTTGCTAATTTCCATTTCTTTATTTAAAGTCTATTTCTTGGGATTTTCCCCCACTTGATTGGGTTATGTTTTTTTTTTTTTTAATTTTAAATTTTTAATTTTTTTTAAAGATTTTATTTATTTATTTGACAGAGAGAAATCACAAGTAGGCAGAGAGGCAGGCAGAGAGAGAGAGAGAGAGGAGGAAGCAGGCTCCCTGTTTTGTTTCTTCTAGTGCCTTGTTATTTTTTGCAGTGTTTTGTACATATAAAAAGCAGCCACCCCTCGCGGTCTTTACGTACTGGATTTGTACAGGGGAAGGCCTTTGCCAGTCAGCCTGGGTGGTCCCTTAATCCTTTCTGGGGGTGTATCTTCTTTGGGCTTGAGCATGCAATTTTCCAACTAGAGAGGTTTTGCTTCTTTTTTAGGGATTTGTAATCTCTGAAGACTAGAGCTCCCTCTGGTGTCTCTCGGTGGTACTGTAGGTTCTGTCATGCTGCAACAAGGTGCAGAGCTCCTTTGTGGTTTCTCCGACCAGAGGCATCCAAAATATTTCAGTTATCACCACTGCTCTACTTCGGTGACACAGAAACCATTCCAAATGTTGGATAACCTTCTTCTCTTCTCTTTCCCTGCCAAGGGAGAAGGTATGAGCTGGGCCACTTGTCCTGCTATCCTGTGAGTGGCATTGCTGCTTCTCTTACTACAGCAGCCGCTGAGCTCTCTTCTCCACGGCAGCCAGGCATTCCCAAGTATGCTGCTTCCGTTAGCCTCTGGGATTGGGAATGATGGAAGGGAGGCCCTTGGGCAGCCTCCGAAAAGCCAGAACCTTAGACCTACGTTCCATTCTTTTCTTTACCACGCACGGAGCTTCTCGATCGAACCAAGGTGTGCTGGCTTGGAAGGTGGGCTGTCCAAGTTGATATGAAGCCACCTTTCTTACCTGTTTCAGTAGGATTGTTCCTGACTTTGAACTTGCCTGCAACTTGATTGGTTTCTCATAAGGTCTTTTGGGCTATATAGAGTTGTTAAATTGGTATCCCTAATGCGGGGAATCTGGCCTGGGGCTTTCTATTCCACTATCTTGCTGATGTCACTAGAAACACACTTCTAACACTTTTTTAATGAGACCTTTTACAAAGATCTGTATTTGAAAGTACAGGCCTTCTCTTGTGTCACGCTTCGCTTAGCCCCCTTCTCCTGAGTATCTTTTCCTTCTCATGGATCTCCCCCAAGAGAGAAACCATTTTCTAATCACCTGTCATTTATACAGAATATTTGTTACTTTCGATTCAAAGGATCCTTTCTAGTACCCTACGGGGCTGAGGCAGAGTAGGGGGTTCACGGCTGTCCTGGAAGATGGCTGCCACTGCTGCACACCGGGGATGTGTCATGCAGCTGTGAGCACACCAGACTGGGAGCCTTGGGCCCTCCTCTGAGGACGGGGACCAGAACCAGTTTGTTAGGGTGAGCTCTGCACGGTTTTGAAGAACTGTACGTTCAGGTGTGTCAGTGCCGCTGACTTCTCCCTACTTACTTCTTGGGCAGTCCAGATGTGTCACACAATTATTCCTCCAATTGTTGGCAGGCAGGGAGGGGCTGAAGTCTCCCGCTCATTGGATCCAGTGCAGGAAAGGATGGGGACTGGCTGTACACCTTTCTGCGTCACTTGCCTTCACCTGTGGACATAGCCAGTATCAGGGAGTGAAGCTAACCACATACTCCAAGGCTTAGGGAAAAAGATTTCCTGTTCCTTCTCTTCTGTTGAGGCTGTTTGTAGTGTTTTGGTTTTTTTTAAGATTTTATTTATTTGAAAGAAACAGCATGAGCTGGGAAGGTGGGGGTGTAGAAGGGGCATTGGGAGTGGTATACTCTATGCTGAGCAGGGAACCCACCACTGGGCTCAATCCAAAGACCTCAGGATCATGACCTGAGCCTAAGGCAAACACTTAACCGACTTAGCCACCCAGGCACACCTTTAGGTTTTTTTTTTTTTTTTTAAGCCTGAGAAATGTCTCTAGCCATCCCGTTTTAGATCTTCAAAATGGAGTATGTCTAATTGTGGTTTGTTGATGTGCTAAGAAAATGAAACACACCTTTCAAAGTCCTTTATATAATATCTAGTCTGATCTTTTTTTTCCCCTGCTATAGACAAAAAGTAGAATCTAAAATTTTTAAGGAAGCCATCAGAAAATTTCATTCTAATATGAAAGAAGAACTCATCAAAACGGTAAGTTCGTTGACATCAATTTGTCGGTCTCCGTGTGTATGCCCATCCTGCGGCAGCGGACGGTTGTCCTAGAAAAGATCTCATGTGCTGGTGACATGGTAAAGAGCTCATTAGAACTGTTCCTGTTTCACAGGTTGTTTTTAAACCAAATGCAATAGATCTTAAGTTAATAAACATTTTAATTTTGGAAAATGCACACAAATATTTTTTCCTTTGTGCAGCTTAAAGAAGTCCAGATGTCAAAAACTCTGAAAAGGAAGAACACGAAGGTAAGTCACGTGCGTGTGATTAGCTGCAGACAGTCACGTGGGCCACTGAGCCATGCAGCGCTAAGTAACACCCTTGACTCTGGCTTTCAGGACCTTTGCTTTGTTGAAGTTTTTTTTTTTTTTTAAGTCAGGATTTTATCTGGTTGGTCTTGCGGTTGTGTACTATTAATACCAATGCACGCGAAGGGATGGGGATCCCAGCCAACCTAAGGCAGCCTTCAAGGCCTAAATAACGACTTCCATGGTATTGTTACTAATTATTAAGTAATACATATTTATTGCTTTTGTGGCTGTCAGAGAATAAAACCTTTTAGCATAAAGAACTGTTCCAGTCTCAAGTCAAGGGACAGCCTGGGAAGAATTCTGTGGTAAGGGTTCAGCGACCTCATTTCTTGTCCTGGTTCTTCTACTTCAGTGTTGTCCCACCTTCTTAGAAACTCTACCAGGAGGATATTGAGGAGAAACAAGTCAGGGAGCCCCGGGCCTTACTTGCCCATCGGTGTGTGTGTGTGACCAGATGACCTCTGAGCTCCACGCTTCCATGAATCCAGGATTGGAAGAGTGGCTCCCCCTTCACATTTATAATAGAAATGGAGTTGAAGCGCATATATTTTTGTTTCCACGATTTATAGACCTTTGCTGGGTTTTTCTCCTTCCGTTTCATTGTCCTGCTGGTCAGCTCTGCATTCCTTGCAAGGGAACAGTCCGAGTGTCCAGTGTCCCTAAAAGGGACGGCTGAAGTAATAATCTGTAATATATAAATAATCTCTTTAAAACACAGATTGGATTAGGGCAGTCTCCTGCATCAGCATTTTCCTGGTGTACCTACATAAAATCCCAGCTCCTTACTGGATGGCTCGTGGGGTCTGAAAGGTCTGGCCCCTGCTTCCCCTTTAGAGTTGTCTTGGAGTAAATGCCCCTGCGGTCTCTTTCCCCCTCCATCTCTAACACCTGGTACAGGGTCACTAGCAGTGCTGGAATATTTAGGGAGTCATTTTAACAAATTGTTGTCTTGCTTTAGATTATTTCAGATATTGAAAAGAAAAGGCAGCGTTTGCTTGAACTCCAGGATGAACTGCTTCGGTAAGATAATGTCTTATCTAAGCTCCTCTAAGAACTTACCTGAAGGGATGTGATTACAGTACAGTGGGGGTGGGGGGCCCCCACCACTGAGGTCTGTATTGTCCTGCGATCCCAGGTGTTCTTGGTGTCTGGAAGCTCAGTGAAGGCGGTCGTGCTGCGGAGCTGGAGCTTTTGGCAAAAGAGAGTTCGGCACGGATCTGTCTGTGGTCACATCTGACCCCGGCCCATGAGGCAGAGCATGTAGAGATTTAGTGTGCAGACTCTGGGACTGGATACCTGGGTTCAAACCCAGGTTCAGCTACTTACCGGCTGTGCCCCCTTGGGTCAGGCTGCTGACCTTCCCAGGGCTAGTTCCTCTTCAGTAAAGGAGCACGATACCCACCCCTCCCAGGGCGCTGGGAGGGCGAAATGACTAAACATGCAGAGTGCTTCGCGGTGACGCCAGTCAGCTGGTGCCGTGTGTGTTACCGGTTCTTGTTATTGTGATTGCTGGCGTGGTGCTTGTGTGATGTGAACAGGCCCCCGTGTGCGGGGTCTAGGACCCTGGGACCCCGCGGTGGGGTCGCCTGCACGCAGGGCTCAGGAGGCCTTCCGTGCGGCCAGGACAACTGGCTGAATGGGTCCTGGAGCAGCAGAAGGAGCAGCAGTCAGGTCCACTCTGTGCTCCGAAGAGTGTTGCAAAACAGGGCGAGAAAGTGGCATGATCAGAAAAGAACACCTGTAATTCCAGTGCCGAGTCTGAGACAGGAATGCCAGAGAGGTTTGGGAGAGGGTCCAGCGCGTTGGCTCCCATGTCACGCCTGGGCCGGTGCCGGACTGGGGAGAAGTTTCCAGGGGCTCAGGCCCAAAGGAAACCACATTTGAACAAGCTTCCTTGGTATGCTGGGCACTGGCCTGCAGGCTTCAGATATTTGCTTGTTAACCCATCTCCCAGGATTATGGGGATATGATGTCTGTTTAATAAGAAAAAGACATTTTAGTTAAAGACCAGCCTCTTGGTTCCTTTTTTAGATATACTTTTCAATGTCTAGAATTATATCTTGAAAAGGCCTAGAAAGAAAAACGCAGTGTCTGGTTATTCTGAATTGACAGGTGGAAAGGCTCAGTCCCGCCCGAGGAAGTGGGGGGCCAGGATCTCATGTCGCAGACTGAGTGCCAGCCCTGTGCCCCTGACCACAGCCCTTGTCTTTCCATAATGCTGCATTTGTCAACAGACACAACTGTTAAAAGGACTCTTCTAAAAATTGTATTAGAGGACAGCTGCTTTTTGTCTTTAAGAGAATAAAAAATTGGTAGCCTGTCCCTTTTTTGGTCCATAAAATTCAAGCCATCCCTTTTTATTTTACAGGTAAGAAACTAAGAGAGAAAGTAGTTGAAAGTAGTTTACCTGTGGATTTTTCATCCAGGCACTCGGATAATTTTTCCACGGGTTGTACTTGACCTTGGCAGATGGGCAGAGGGAAGGCCTTTGGTCTGCACTTTCGCTGTTGCCCTGTAGCATGAGAGCCCCTGGCCGAGGCCAGGAGTAAACCACAGCTCCCTCAAAGGGACCGGATGGGCTGTGGGATGTACAAGGCATCTTCTTCTGTGGGTTTCATTTCCAGTTCCTCACTGTGTATCGTATTTCAGGGTTTTGTCTATATTTTAAATTGAAACCTAGACCCTGTCACACACAATTTCAGAACTGAAGATTCTTTAAAGACCTAGTCCCCCGCCCCTGCATGGTCCTGCCTCAGTGGACCTGGCCCTCAGCCTCCTACCCCCTTGGCTGATCCATTTGGCCGCGGGTGCTCATTTGGGGGAAACGGTCTCGTTGCAGGTTAGAGCCACAGCGGAAACAACTACAAGTCAGACATGACGGACTTAAGGAGAGAAAATCTTCCCTGAGGAATGCGGCATGTTTCTTATCTAACCTAAGACAGCTTCATCAAGATTACTCAGATATTCGAGAAAAAGAACCTCATGTAAAAGAAACGGTAACTTCAATTTTTATTTTTCACTGTGATTCAGAAGATCAGGGCACCAGCACAGTGGAGTACTTCGGCAGGAGCTTGGGGGAGAGGGAAATGGGGGTGCATTACAGTCCCCCAAACAGCATCCCTGTGATCATCACCTCTTTGGCTACTTCAGGCTAGAGGAATAGAGAACAATCTAGAAATGCTGATTTCATCAAAGAGAAATGGCTGCACATAAGCCGTCATCCCCCATGCATGGTAGGTCTAATTTTAGAAGTCGGGAAACATGAGAGGGACCTAGAGTAGGGAAAGGCGTATGTTATTTTTATAAAACTTGTTGCTTCTGGATTTTTGCTGCAGATGTTGCTGCTGTTACAAGGACCAGCTCAGATCAATAGAAATTTAAATTACAGGGAAAAAAATCCAAATACAATTTTATATAAAATGTAAATACATATCTTATGATCATACTTGTGTTCTTCACTTCCAAGTTCAATTTTAAGTTTTTACACTGATTTAAAAGCCTTCAGTTTGTATATTAGATCTGAAAGTAAAATGCTTTTAATGTTTTCTGTGACAGTACCCACTAGTCTACAGTTTGCTTGAGTTGGGGATTTGGATACTCACTTGGAGATGATCATAGTGCTGCTTGAATTTGAACATAACTTTGGTGGAAACAGACGTGAGGACTTGACTTTGTTCAGAATACCCTAGTCTTTCTAACGTGTCCTTCGCATGCCCGTAGGCCTTCTGTGCTCATTTGTAGTGTCTCTTTTCCTTTGTGGAAAGAAGGTATTTGGGTATCTGTCTTCTTTCCTAAACTAGACCTCTAACCCCAAATGTCAGTCCTACCCCTCACACCTCCCTGAGAGCGCATGTCCCATGGCAGCTTGAATACATTAGACTCTCAAATATCTGTTTGAAATTCATGGTACTAGGGTAGGGTATAGTATAGAAGAATTAATTATGTGGATGGAAGTCACAGTTGCACAGCTTTTCCATGCAAAGCTGTTCTTTTCATGACTAAAGAAAACACCTTGAAAAAATGAAATTAAACAGTTAACCTAAGTATGAGCAAATTCTGTAGGGGGATGCAGTCCGTCATCCCCGGATCTAGTTTACGACATGAAGCTTGGCTTTGTTATTTCAAAATCATGAGTTGGGTTTTGATTTCTATTTTATGTTGGGTTTGTATTCTAATTTTGTCTTTAGTCTTCCCCATACATTTTTCCTCGTGAACTTAGATGGGCCTGGTTTTCGTCTTCCATTAGTTCTTCTGGTAAAAGTTAATCTGCCTTAGAGTTTTCTGGGTTTAAAAGAGGCATGAGGTCGGCAGACTTGCCCAAACCAAGTCTCGATCTGTATGAGGAATGATTTTGTTTTAAATAATTTAAATGCCACAGTTCTTGGAACCAACTGGTCGTCTGAGAGGAGATCAGCCTCAGCTTTCTAGAGCAGTTTCCTTGTAATCTATTTTTTTTCAAGATTTTATTTATTTATTTGACAGACCGAGATCTCAAGTGGGCAGAGAGGCAGGCAGAGAGAGAGGAGGAAGCAGGCTCCCTGCTGAGCAGAGAGCCCGATGCGGGACTCGATCCCAGGACCCTGAGATCATGACCTGAGCCGAAGGCAGCGGCCTAACCCACTGAGCCACCCACGCGCCCCTCCTTGTAACCTTTTTAATTGTGCCCTAAGGAAAAGGGTTAAACCAATTTTTAAAAATGATCCTAATTTAAAAAATGAAAGTTTATGAAAAGCTCCATTTAGCAGTGAGCTGTATAACAGATATGGTTAAAGAAGTTTTTTAGGCATGTTAATCAAAATACGATTTTCCTTCAACAGTATGATTCATCCAGCCTTCCAGCTCTGTTAGTCAAAGCGAGAACCCTTCTGGGAGCTGAAAACCACCTACAAAATATCAACCATCAATTAGAGAAGCTCCTTGACCAGAAAGGTGACCAGTCTACTGAAATGTGACTCGGTAAAGACTAGTCCCCTGCGCTTGCCTGTTCCCTTCTGATATTATACTTTTGTAAATAAAAATTCTTTGAGAAGTGAAATTTGTCTACTTGTTCAGGCTGGCGTTTCACCAGAATTTAGTATTACTTTGTTCATAGTTATTTGGTTTGAATGACCATGTTAGGTGGCAAGTTTGAGTGTATAAGTGGTTTTAGAGGCCAGATTCCAGACACCAGCCAATCAGACTCTGACCTAGAGGAGCTCTAACCGGAAGTGGCAGAGGGAGGAGTTCCCAGACGGGACAGAAGGACCCCGAACTCACCGCATCTCCAGACACCCATGGAGCAGTTCCTCCTGAAGAACACCGAGGCCTGACAAACCGCTGCTCACTGATGCCAGGAGCCCGACCCAGCCCCAAGGAGAGAGAGAGGTAAGAGGCAGACACGGGGTGACAATGGGAACCCCAGTCCTGAAGCGCTGGCCCATGAGTCGCCAGCCCTGGGGCACAGCAACTCCCCCGCCCCCGAAACAAAACATCAGTTTGAAGGACAGAGAGACTTGTAAGTGAAGGAAACCCATGCACTAACCTTAGAACATCCACCATGCTGTAGGGAACTGGTGGAACCCTCTGGGGCTCAAGAGGCTGAAGAGCACTGTTGTTCATTTACCCCTCCGCCAAGAGCCTGGCTGGAGCAGGGTCTGGGTCCCCTAACCACTCCTCTAGGCCTGGCCCCTTGAGCCCTGGGCCTCTAGGCCATGGCATCTGCAGGGCGAGAGAGGTCCAGCTGTCCTCCCAGCACTGACCCCCCCCCCCCAACCCGTGTGCACCCCAGCTCCAGCCATGCCACAGAGCGGTGTTAGTGCAGAGCACAACAGGACCCTCTGGCCTGGGCCCACTGCAGACGTCTGGCCCCGGCACCCCGTCTCCAGCAGAGAGGGCCCTGGGACTGCCGGGGCCCACGCTAGCCCCAGCTATCCCACCAAGGACTAGAAGGGATTATCATTTTAAGATAGACTGTTACATAGGTCAGTACATATGAACCTCGTGATAACCAAAACCCTAAAACAGACAAAGTGAAAGGAACCCAAACACTACAGAAAACCATCAAACCACAAGGGAAGAGACCAAGAGAAGAAAGGTACAGAGAACAACAAAAGCAAACAGAAAATGGTTAACAAAATGGCATTTTGATATGCTTCAATCATATGACACAGCGTAGCTAAATGGATTTAAAAACTGACGCATCTATATGCTGCCTACAACATAGACTTCAGACTAGACACAGTGAAGAAAGGGGAAAAGATACTCCATGCAAATGGGATGGAAAAAAAAGCTGGAGTAGCCATACTTAGACTAACAAAGGACAGAGAAGAGCATTACATTATGGTCAGGGGTCAATACAAGAAGAGGACAGAGCATTAGTAAATACCTATGTACCCAACACAGGAACACCTACACACAAAGCAGATATTAACAGACATAAGGGGAGAAACTAACAATACAATAATAACATGGAACTTTAATACCCCCACTAAATCAGTGTTATCCAGACAAAAAATCAGTAAGGGAAACTTGACCTTAAACAACACATTAAACCAGAGGGACTTAACATATACAGACCATTCCATCCCCAACTATAGAATACACATTCATTTCAAGGGCACATGGAGTATTCTCCAAGAAAGAGCACATGTCTGAAATTCAGGCAAACTGGAAAAAATACAAACGTACAAAAGCAGCAGCACGCTATTGAACAACCAATGGGTCAATGAAGAAACCAAAGATGAAACTGAAAAATACTGAGAGAAAATGGAAACAACTTTCCAGACTCTGGGGGACACCACAACAACAGTTCTCAGAGGGAAGTTCATAGTGATATAGGCTTACCTCAAGACGCAAGAAAATAAAAAATCTTTATGCTTAAAGGAGCTAGGAAAAGAAGACTGAACAAAGCCCGAAGTTAGCAGAAGGAAGGAATTAATAAACAGAGGGTAAATGAGTGGAGAATTAAAAAAAAAAAAAATAGAAAATACCCTGAAACTAAAAGCTGGTTCTTTGAAAAGACAAAATCGGTAAATCTCTAACCAGATTCATTAAGAAAAAGAGAAGGGCACCAATAAAGTCAGCAATGGCTGACACCACAGAAATTCCAACAACCATGAGATTACTGCGAACAATTATACATTAACAAAATGGTCAACCTAGAAGAAATTGATAAATACATTATACATAGATATGGATAATGGATAAATACAAATATATAGCCTAAGACTGAATCACTAATAGAAAATCTGAATAGACTAATTACTAGTAATGAAATGGAATCAGTCATTTAACAACTAAAAAACAAAAGTCCAAGAGCAGGTGGTCTCACAGGTAAATTGTACCCAACATTTAAAGAAGAGGTAGTATCTATTCTCAAATTATTCCAAAATACTGAAGAGGAAAGAATGCTTCCAAATTCATTTTACAAGGCCAGCATAACTGATAACCAACACCAGACAAAGACATCACAAAATTACAGGGCCGTGAGCATAAGCCCAATGTTGAGCTCCATGCTGGGCATGGAGCCTGCTTAAGATTCTCTCTCCCTCTCCCTCAGCCCTTACCCCTGTCCATATATATGCTTTTTTTTTTTTTTTTTTTTAAGAGGACCAATCTCTTTAGCAAGGGCAATAAAAGCTGAAGTAAACAAATGGGATTATATCAAACTTAAAATGCTTCAGCACAGTAAAGGAAACAATGAAATGAAAAGGCAACCTATGGAAAGGGAAAAGATATCTGTAAATCATACATCCAATAAGAGGTTAATATCAACAATATATAAAAACTTATACAATATAAAAAAAATTTTTTAAATGGGCAGAGAGAACTTGAATAGACATTTTTCCAAAGAAGATAAACACAGACAAAAGACGTATGAAAAGATGGCTCAGGACCACTAGTTACCAGAGAAACGCCAATCAAAACCATAATGAAGGGGCACCTGGCTGGCTCAATGGGTCACCTATCTGCCTTCAGCTCAGGTCATGATCCCAGAGTCCTGGGATCGAGCCCTGAGTCTGTTTCTCCCTCTCCCTCTGGCCCTCCACCCCACTCATGTGCATGCTCTCCTTTTCTCTCTCTCAAATAAATAAAATCTTTAAAAAGAAAAAAAGTATCACACCTCACACCCATCAGATTGCTATTATCAAAAAGATAAGAAATAACCAGTGTTGGTGAGGAGAGAGAGAGAAGGCAACCTCATGCACTGTAAGTTGGTGCAGCCACCATGGAAAACAGTATGGAGGTTCCTCAAAAACTCAGAAACACCGTACGATCCAGTAACTTCACTTCCTCTGAATTTATCTGAAGAAAATGAACACAGTAATTCAAAGGAATGTACCATACCTATGTTTATTGCAGCATTATTATTCCTTGAAGCAGCCAAGATATGGAAGCAACCTAAGTGTCCACTGATAATGAATAAAGAAAATGAGGGAGTATTATACAAACACACAGGAATATTTCTTAGCTGTAAAAAAAATTAAAACCTGGCGTCTGTAACCACATGGATGGAACTAGAGTGTATTATGCTGAGTGAAATAAGTCAAAGACAAATGCCGTATGATTATACTTAGATGTGGAATCTAGAAAACCAAACAGAGACAGACTCCAAAATATAAGAAATTATTGGTTACCAGAGGGAGAAGCAGTTCAGGGGGGTAAAATAGGTAAAGATGAGTAAGAGGTACAAAGTTCCAGTTATAAATAAAATAAATATATTAAGGATGTAATATACGGTATAGGGAATATGCAGTCAGTAATATGTAATAACTTTGTGTGAGGACAGATGGTAACTAGAGTTATGGGAATCATTTTGTAATGTATAAAGATGCCGAATCAGGATATACACCTGAATAGGATACTGTATGTCAATTACAATTCAGGTAAAAATTTTTAAATAAGATTAAGAGTTTTAACCCATCAACAGACCTGCAAAATGAAGCTGATATGAACATAGACCAACTCTGGTCAATTAGTAAGATTTCTAATTTTGAAGAAAACTGGCTTACTTCAGTAAAAAATAGGAACTGAGAAGCAAAGTGATAAAACTTGGTTTTCATTAACAGGTTTAATAAGGCTTAGGTCACTAAATCGTCGCCAGGCCCCATCACGGCCGGTTACCGAAGAGCCCACGGTTAATGAGCTACTCTCGTAATACCTGCACGATGAGCTCATCGGGAATGTCCTCCTCCCCACCGCAGTAACCGAGGAGCCCGCTCTCTGCGGCTTCGGCTAGTTCAGCATCTTCAGTAGCTTCCACAAAGTCAGTCTCGTCAAGGCCATCGTCCCAGTCGGCGTCGGAAACGGCACCTTCTGACGACAGGCCCGATGGTGGCTTCTGAGCACTTCCGGTGTCACTGTTCATTGTTTCGGCTGCTGTGAACTCTTCTTCCTTCAGTTTGAAAGGGGAAGGTAGTGGAGAGTGGGAGAGGGAGAGGACACAGGTCAGTCACGGAGACACTGCGATGCTCTCACTCTACGGCCAGTCTAGGTTAAGCTAAGGTATTAGGCAGAAGACCAGTTCTTGAACAGACTCTAAAATAAATATGCTGGATGACAGTGTCTCCAGGACAGTCGCCATGGGAATGAGTGAATTCAAATGTAGCTGCCACTGTAGCTCAGACACTCGAAACTCTAAATTTGGAACCGCCCCCCCCCCCCCTGGCCTGGTTCCTCTGGTACATTCTTTTCAGTATACACAGATGGGGCTAGAGAGATGGCAGACTGAATTTTTTAACAAGCAGACAGTCCAGCTGAAGGTGAACTGGAAAATCTATCTGCTATCTTAAAAGACTGATTTTCCTATTTATAAATATTTTAAGAATTAACATGAATTTAAAAAACTGTTAAAAACAGTTGAGACAAATGTCAAGACAGGAGTATGGATGTGTGTATTAGATAACAGTAGTGTACAACATTAAATTTTCTGAATTTAGGAATTTTACCGCACTCATTTAAGAATATCCTTAACCTAAATATCTCTAGTTACAAGCTTAAACATGAAGAGACAGACGTAGGGTTGATGGCTGCAAATTCCTCTCAAGAGATTTGGTATGGACCGAATGTGTTACCCTCAATTCCTAAGCTGAAATGCTAACTAACCCCCAACGTCATGGTATTAGGAGGGAGGCCTTTGGGAGGTGACTATGTCTTGAGGAGGTGGCCCTCCTGACTGGAATTAGTAACCGTATAAAAGGGACCCCAGAGTGCTCCTTCATCCCTGTGACAGGGAGGGCCTGGCAAGAAGACGGCTACGACCCGGAGAGCCGACCAGACGCCCAATCGGCCAGTGCCCTCAGCTCAGACTTCCAGCCTCCAGAACTGTGAGAAAGCACCTTCTTGGTTTACAAGCCGCCCCACCTGCAGTGCTGCGTTATAGCTGCCTGAATGGACCAAGACAAAAAGTCCTCCAAAATAACACCGTGCGCCCGAACAGCAGAGGGAGAACACAAATGTGGCCAAGTGTTAGTGACGGCAAATCAGGGTGAAGGGGGAGCTCCCTGTCGTTGGGCAACATTGCTACAGGGAAAAAAGAAATGTTTAAAAAACTGAGAGGATGAATGCAACAGAAAACCAGGTAACTAACACAGATCGGGAATTCATTTTAAAATACTAAAAGCAAAAAAGCCAGGGGAAGCAGAAAGGACAGAATATAAACCGTTAAAATGATGTGATAGGTACATGGGTATTCAGTAAGCTGTTCTTTTATTAATTGATTATTAATTTATTAATTTTTTATTTCAAATAATAATAAAAAAAATTCTGTCCAAGCAGTGGTAATACGATGTACCAAAGCTACTTTCAACTTGGCATTTTTGAGGTATTACTGGATAAGCAGAAAAGTAATTAAAAATCCACTGAAACCACAAACGTTCCTCAAAATAAGTCTCCGAACATAAGGATGACATACACCTCCTCCTCTTGGAGGCAAAGTTTATTTTTACAAATTAATTTTCTCTTGGTTATTTCAAGAACACTTTTTAACCTAACAGTTTACCAGGGAATCTGGCTATCAGCTATGTTGGTCCTGCTCCTACCATGTCTATGTTAGTTGTATGAATTTGTGCTGGAGACATTTTTTAGTCAAACTGAATAGGCAGCAGATCATTACTCAGAATGTCAACTGAGCTCACTTAATCTGCGTGTAGCAGGTAACTTTTATTCTAACCAGAACACCAGAAAGGAAAAGGGTGATAGAGGTGGGGAAAAGGAACACTAAAATGTTCAATCTGGAAAATAACATGATCAAAGAGTTAATAAAGAGTTCTCATTAGGGGCGCCTGGGTGGCTCAGTGGGTTAAGCCTCTGCCTTCGGCTCAGGTCATGATCTCAGGGTCCTGGGATCGAGCCCCACATTGGGCGCTCTGCTGAGCAGAGAGCCTTCTCCTCCCTCTCCCTCTGCCTGCCTTTCTGCCTACTTGTGATCTCTGTCAAATAAATAAAATCTATAAAAAAAATTTGTGAAGCCTTATGTCCTACCATTTTTATGGATACCAACTGGTAATATGTACTTATGAAAACAAATTAGGAAAAAAGGTCTATAAAGCAGGGTGCATACTGTGACTCTGAAAATATATATGTGCACGTACATCAACAGAAATTCTGGAAGATATCTGCCAAAGCACATCAGTTATCCCTGACTGGTCAAATTCTAGGCAAGGAGGAGTTTATCCCTGTTGGCTTTTCATGTGTCTTCTAATTTTTTCTCACAATGAGTGTGAATGATTTGGGGAAATAAAAGTTTTTAAAAGGACAAAGTCAATTTGGCCATCTGGTCATTTCTACCAAAATTTAAAATATACACACCCTGTCTAGCAATTCTACCTACAGACAAGAGTTGCTGAAATAAACACAAAGATTAGTATTTTGATCTTCCTAAAGCCAAGAGTGAGAGACTGTCCCTGGCTGGGCGCGGTCCAACGGGTGGGTGTGCACACCGAGCGCAGCAGAGGAAGCCCGCAGGCACGCACGAGTGGGTGCGTGCTGACGCCGGCCCAGTCACTGGGGCACACTCCTCTGTGACAACACGTCCTGAGGACATGGCGCACAGCTCAGTTATACTGTCGTACCGAGAACACATTAGGAATGAGAGAGAAACTCAAACCTGTGCTCACCTCTTTGAGAAGATACAGGAGACTCACTTCAGCAGGGAACGGAAAACCTGGACAAGAAAACAGTTTCACTCTTCCATGTAGCTGTCCACTTCCCACTTAGTACATATGTAAAAATTAGTAACTCACAGTCCGATCTGAAGTTTTCTGCTTTACAGACAGGGTCATGACATTTCTGATACCAAACTTCATTTTTCAGATCAACCAAAATCCTTTACGTTGGGGAAAAAGAAAGGGGAGAAAAAGTTATTACTTAACCCCCAGGCTGGATGGACAACAAAGTTCATCTACATGCTGCTTACCAAAGACGTGCCTACGCCTTCAAGATGGAGACCAGGTAAGAAGTAAAAGGATGGAAATAAATACAAACCAACCCAAAGAAAACTCTGGATGTTAAAAATAACACCCCAAGTGGACTTTAGGGCAAAATAACACACATCGACGAAAGTTCTTCCCAAGAAGACCTAGTTCCCGACCTGTTCCCGCCACGTACGACGGCTTCAAAATGAATGAGCAGAACTGACAGGACTCCAAGGATAAACTGTGTACCATAAATCAAGATTTTAAAAAACATTCTTTTAGTAATTGATACAAATAATCACAAAAAATTCAGTAAGGGTACAGAAAATGTGAATGACCTAAAAAGCATTTTTTAATAAAATTAAAAGCAATTAACACGTTTGCTATAATAGGCTTATAGGAACACTGCCTCAGATCATTAGAAGTTCTTTACAATCACATATAAAACAATTATAAAAACTGAGTGTGCTAGGGTACCAGGTCCATCTCATTAAATTTAAAAGTATTCACACAACACATCTCTGACCACAAAGCAAATTGTTTAGAAATAAGTAACAGTGGGGCACCTGGCTGGCTCAATCAGCTAAGTATCAGGCTCTTGGTATTGGCCTGGATCATGATCTCAGGGTCCTGGGATCAAGCCCTGCCTCGGGCTCCGTTCTGCACAGGTTGCTTGTCCCTCTCCTCTGCCACGTCCCCACCCTCTCGTGCACCCCCCTTTTGCACTCACCTTCTCTTTCTCTCAAATAAATAAAATCTTTTTTAAAAAGTAACAAAAATAGCTAAAAAATAGCTAAACCCATAACTTGGAAACTGAAGCATTTCTAAATAATCAATTACTCAAAAATCATGATCGAAATTAGAAAATGAATGGAATTGAAAATACATAGTAAAATATGGCAAACAGAGCTAAAATGAGATTTGGAGAGAAATTTAGAATCCTAAAAGCATGATTCACAAAAAAGAATGGCTAAAGACCAATATGTAACTAATTTGGGAAATAGATCTAATAAAATAAAGGGCGGGAAGTAATAAGCAAGATTTTAAATCAACAAGGCCAAAATGTGAAAACTAATACAATTCTTGCCAAGCTTGATCAAAATTAAATTAGCTAGACACAAATGTTTTCAGAAATTAAGTGCAGATGTAACTACAAATCATAAGATATTAAACATTTAAGAACATTAAGAACAATTTCTGCCAGTAACATTAAAAATTTTGGTAAAATAGACCAAGTACTAGATAAAAAGATACGAAACCAAGCACACCTAACAAGTTTCAGAAAACCTGGACCAGCCTCATCAAGACCCCGGGGCCACAGTCCCCCGGCTGTACACCAGACTGTCTCCAGGCCACGAAGAGTATGCGCGTCCTTCTAGGGAAACACGGCGATACTGGACGTCTTCAGGCACCCCACGTTCTGCTTGCCTAGCGTTCCCAGCTTCCATATTGTAGCAGCTTTCATGCCTTTCAGTGATGGCCTGTCTTTGCTGAGCTGAGGTTTTTGGTGGTGACTATGATAACAAGGACCATAATCGAGGCGCCTGGGTGGCTCAGTCTGTTAAGCATCTGCCTTTGCCTTGGGTCATGATCCCAGAGTCCTGGGATCGAGCTCCGCATCAGGCTCCCTGCTTGGCGAAGAGTCTGCTTCTCCCTCTGTCCCTCCCCCCTGCTTATTCTCTCCCTCTCTTGCTCTCAAATATATACAATCTTAAAAAAAAGAAAAAGCAAAAAAAATTCATAGGGCTTTAAGAAAACAAAAAACCAAGGGCCATAACCGTCAATGTGGAATAAGAGAGAACTGGGGTGGCAGCGTCCACTAACTCCAAGGTTTGAGAGATTATGCAATGCTCAAAAGGACACACACCCCACTAATAAGTATTTTTATGTAAGAATGAGTTCAAGGACGCAAACCTTACTTACAAACCTTCAGTGATGAGGAAGTCATGGGGATGTGATGGTGACACAGAGTTCATAGCATGGGACCGCCTCTGGATTCCTTGAATCTTACAACGTATTCGTCAGCCCGACCTCGGGTCAGACTGCTGTTTCCTGTGAGTGTGGTTTGATCATCCAATGTCATATTCATTAGAGATCCGGTAAATTCAGATGAAAACCACAGTGTCCTCTTATACAACCAGATCAGCCAAACAGAGATTTTTAAAATATACCTTGGTGAGATTATGGAACAGCAGAAAATATCTGAAAACACTGCTGGCGGGAGAATTAGCTGGCCATTTGGGAAAATTACGTACGTAGTCATGTGAAATCTGGGCATACTCTATCGCACATCAATTCTGCCTTCAGGCACGGACTTTGAGAAACTCTGGCACATGGGCCACAGGCAGGATGTACCTGAGCACCTGCAGCGGCGTCACTCAAGCCAGTGAGCCAGATGTCCAGAGGAGGGAAACAGACGTGCACGGTCGTATTTCCATAACGGCACACCGCACCACAGTGGAAAAATAAGCAGCGGCCGCATGTTGCTGTATGGACGAACGCCACGAACTCAGTGTTGACCAAAAAGCAATTCTGAGGACGCAGTTTACACAAGATTCAGAAACACGGAAAACAAAACAATCTATTGCTTGGAAATATAAGTATGTATGGGGGGAAAAAACATTTAAAGAAAGCAAGGGCAAGATGAACACAAAACCCAGGACAAGAGTTATTATTATCTCAGGTGGTCGGAGGAAAGGAGGAAACTGTGGTTGGTCCCACAGAGCACTTCTGAGGTTTGGTCAAGTTCCATTTCTCACGGTGGGTGGCAGACAGGACACGTGATCATTTCAGCGTGCCTTTGAGGCGTACCCACACCTGAGAACACATGCTTTTATATGTACGGGGATTTCACAGTTAAGAAAAAGAAGAGATTATGGATACATAATAGAAGCAGGTAATTTTCCAGAAAGAAATATGTAAAAACCTGAGAATCTCAAAAAGTTAAAGGATGATCATCTTGGGCACCTGGGTGGCTCAGTGGGTTAAAGCCTCTGCCTTCGGCTCAGGTCATGATCCCAGGACCCTGGGATCGAGCCCCACATCGGGCTCTCTGCTCTGCAGGGAGCCTGCTTCCTCCCCTCTCTCTCTTTCTCTCTCTCTCTGCCTGTCTCTCTGCCTACTTGTAATTTCTCTCTCTCTGTCAAATAAATAAAATCTTTAAAAAAAAAAAAAGAATGATCATCTTATGATAATGAATTCCTGGTAAAATACATAGAGTAAAAGACAAGAAAGATACACGAAAACCATAACCACGGTTACCACTGGTTCTGCGCCTACGGGGGAGCTTTTCCTTTGTGTCATTCTAAGTGATGGCTTTTGTGTATTGAACACATAGTGTTTTTTTTTTTTTACACTAAGCTAATCTGCATACAGACGTGTGGCACTGAAAGATGCCTCCCACAATGTTTCCAGCTTCTAGCAAAAGCTTTATGATCTTTCCTCACATCTGGCACACGTGCTGTATACACTTGATATACAGAAGTCTCAGCTTTGATATTAAATACAAAACAGCAAAGTTTCCCATATCATAACTGATACCTACTGGGTTTCTGTCTTATTCCTTTTCTCACCATATCCTTGAATTATCTAAAATTCCATTTCATCCTTCACTTCCTCTCCTTTTGCCAGGGGGATTTTAAAGAAAACTCCTAACATAGGGCCTGGTGTATACAGCAAGCATTCGATAAATATTGGTTCCCTTCAATATGATTCTCTGTTTTTCTTGTTCATAAGATTTATTCATTTATTTGGGAGAGGCACGGAGAGCACAGAGAGAGCAGCAGACTCCCCGCTGAGAGCCTGACTCAAGCAGCTCCATTCCAGGACCCTGGGATCATGACCTGAGCCGAAGGCAGACGCTTAACTGGGCCGTCCAGTACCATTCTTTGTCTTGACCAAGTTAATGTTAACTCCAACTCTTAACACTGAATAATTTCCTCTTCACCCAAATTTGTTCAATTTCAATTTACACACCATAAAATGTCAAGGACGAGAGAGAGACACTTCCTCGTCCCTTCGCTCACCTGTCTATTGCCTCTAATTTCTTCCTAGCCCTGCTCAGGCCTGTCTTTCTCTTCTCAAGATTATACTACCTAAGGAATTATACTACCAAATAAAGTACAAATAAAGATGACATGTGCTATGAAGCAAGGTGATAATTAACATAGCCAAATTCAATATTATAAAACAGAACCCAAATACAATATTTGATACAACTAAATTTGTTGTAGAAACCAAAGTCATTTTTATGTTCAACCGTACAAATTATAAACATTTAAAATAATATTGGTTAAATACATAGAATTCGTTAGTAAACAACATCACTTACATGATATTATTGCTCTTGTGGGCCCTCCCGATGTTTCTGCACCAGCGATATTTACAAATATCATAAACCAGTAATTCCTCTGGGAAAAAGTAGCTCCAGTGTCGAATTCCTAAAATACAAATAATGTTTCTAAAGGTATTAAAGCTCTGTCATATTACAGTGAATACAGAATAAGATTATCTTTACCTCCTTTAATGCCATTTTTATTCACCAAAGAAAGAACAAACTGGTCAATTTCAGGGTAGGGTGAACAATGAAAACCTTCAATGTTTCCTGCTGCAACAGAGAGAAAAATTAATTGTAGTTAGAGCGGCTAAGAGTCGAAGAGTTAAATGTTAAAAGTTGTTCTTTAGGACAATGATAGGTTATGGAGCCCCTGCAACTTTTTTGTTTCTATGATTTCAGGTAGTCATGGGTTCTTGCTCGCCCTACAAGCAAGCAGGGGAAAGTCAAACCTGGCAGTTAAGTCAAATGTTAACTACTCCTAAGAAGCACCTGTAATCATTTCAACTGCTTTCTTCATTTTGAGAAAGAGAAAAGCAACCCCTTGTACTCCTGAGCCAGCCTACTGCTATCAGCGCAGCCTTCATGTTGCGACACACTAGGCTGGTCCCCGACAGCTCAGCAACGGTGCTTTCCTGCTAATAAGGAATTATCTCACAGAATTTCAACATCAGATAAGGCCGCTCTGTGGCCAAGATGATTCATGAAAAAAATAAGACTACTCACTCCAAAACTGTGTCCGAACACAGACAAAACATGAACATTTTCCAAACCGGAGAAATGACCAACACCTCCCACCTTACCTGATATAAGTAATTGCTTCTTCTTAACCAATTATAGCTTTACACCCACTGTAACCTGCCTTCCTTCTAGATAAAATTTATGAAGATAGTCAGTCATCCAATCGTGTCTTTGAAACAAATCCATGCCTCCTTAGACACTTCTCAAAAGCACCTAACTCAAGCCTGCATCCTGTAATAAATCTTTTCTAATGCCCTTTTCCTGAGATGCCCCACAGGTCCTCAAGGTAGAGCTCTCCACACGGAAGCCAGGATCAAACTCCACTTGTTAGCAATAGGTGTGTTCTCCTATGATCCTCAGCTGTACGATCAGTTCTATTTTGTATCTAAGAATCTACTGGAATAATTTATGATAACTTATTTGAAATGTCATTTAACTTTTAAACACAGAAGTATCTACTTTTCTTAAAATAAAACCTGTATTTCACTTAGGTAATATACATAGTTGGAGAAACTATGGAAAATATACTGAAGTAGAAATGAGAGAAATAAAGTCCAAGGCAATGTCTAGAAATGACTGTTAAACAACCAGAAGAAAATAAACCTAAGAAAATGTTACCCACATTTTTTCCCAAATAATGCTGGAGTCTACTTTTTTCTCTTAATATCATAAATGGAAATTTTCCATTTTATATTAGCTTTACAAATTTAAATTAAATGGCTACAGAGGATGTTATAGTAGTGTCACCAACCCCATTTTGTACATTTAGATTGTTTCCAGTTTTTTGCTCTTGTAAATAATGATGGCCCAAAATATGTGTAAAAATGTTTACTAGAGAGTTAATGTATTGATAGAAAAAGCCCATTTTTCAGTATAAGAATGAAGAACATATGCATTTCATGAAAAAACTCTGTAGCCATTAAAAAAATGAGAGAAGGGACGCCTGGGTGGCTCAGTGGGTTGAGCAGCTGCCTTCGGCTCGGGTCATGATCCCGGCGGCCTGGGATCGAGTCCCACATCGGGCTCCTTGCTCCGCAGGGAGCCTGCTTCTCCCTCTGGCTCTGCCTTCTGCCTTCCACTCTGTCTGCCTGTGCTTGTGCTCGCTCTCACTCGCTCTCTCTCTGACAAATAAATAAATAAAATCTTTAAAAAAAAAAAAAAAAAAAAATGAGAGAATACAGGGAAAGCTCCTCTAGGCTCAGTGGAAACACACAGTGGCTGTCCATCGGTGATTGTGGACAGAGGGGAAGAGTACTGTTAGTTTTTCTTTCAATAGGGGTTTCTTTCTACAAACAAAACTACTTTATTTTCTTCTGGGCTCCCCCTCCCCAATCACCATAAAATGAAAATTAGTGAATAAACTTTAAGAAGTATCTTTTCTTGGGGTGCCTGGGTGGCTCAGTGGGTTAACCCTTTGCCTTTGGCTCAGGTCATGATCCCAGGGTCCTGGGATTGAGCCCCCAATCAGGCTCTCTGCTCAGCAGAGAACCTGCTTCCCCACCCCTCCTGCCTGCCTCTCTGCCTACTTGTGATCTCTGCCTGTCAAATAAATAAATAAAATCTTAAAAAAAAAAAAAGTATCTTTTTTTACGTTTTCCAATTTGAATACAAACTAAGTTGTTTTAAAGAATCAGTAGATAAGAATCTTGAAGATTTAAGACTTTTAAGGCAAAACAGACTTTGTATCCTTAAATTTTCATAGGAAATTGTGTTCTTAAAATTACCTTTAGTGCTGGTACTGTTAAAATATTCAACTCGCTTCTGTTCATTCTGAGATGTGTCACAGGTCAGAATGCGTAAAGTATCTGAGAATCTGAAGAAAATATTGAAAGAGATAATGTAAGGTGATCTCAGAATCAAAGAGAGATGGCTACAGAAAGAAAATTGAATTTCACATAGTTCCACGTTAAAATCCTTTATTCAACAGCTGATTCTTCTAGGACAATGAAGTCACACTTGCCTACAAAAACACCAATCCCAACACTAGTCTGGTGATCATTTAAAATACTTTTTTCAACTATAGTGTGAATCAGAGGACTCTAGGACTGCTGAAGCCACAGAATGAAGTATATAATTCTACTCTTTGAAAGTAGGGCGCCTTTAAAATTTTTGTTACAAGGATTTGAAAAAGTGTGAATAATGTGGGGAGGAGAAGGGAAGAAGGAAGGAGGGGAGAGAGCAAAGGAAAAAAAAATTAACCTAAAGACGCATTTATAACCCTAAAGAATTTAGCTTTCATTTTAGGAAGAAATGTACCCAGTATTTACTTGGAACCACAAAAGAAAATTAAGGAAACCCTTATTCAGTAGAAATCCACTTCTGTGGAATTAATGCTGAAACTACAAAGGAAATGGGGTTTAGTAACAGGGAGATGACTTCAGGCAATCTTACAGGCCTCGGTGCTTTTCCCACACAAGACAAAGTAAGAAGCCACTCTTGGGCCAGCAGCAGTGAGCAGCAGCTGTCATACAATTTTTCCAGTGTCTCTACAGTGCGTCCAGAATCGCGGAACTGCCATTGCTAACAACTCACATTTACTGAGAGACTACCATGTGCCGGGCATGGCTGTCCTTTTGTGTCCAGTTTTAACTCCCTCCATCTTCGCAACTCCCTAAGAGAGGGGGTCACATCATGTCCATTTTAAAGGTAAGGAAACTAAGACTTTGACGTTCCATCTGAAAAATGTTATGAAAGAACCCAAAGTCCAGAAATAATATGAAGAGAAACCGCCCGTCTTCCCACCCTCCCAAGTAACTGCTGGCGAGTGGCTATGCGGACACAACTTCCCCTCCAGCGAAGTATTTTAAGTATTTTATGAACATCCATTTTATGGGATTTCTCCTGAGAACTACACCTAGAGAAGGTAAAGGAAAAAGAAGTAGAGCAAGTCAACTGAGGAAGGCAATTTAGTTTGATTGTTAAGTGTGGTTTGGACTAACAAAAATTTGCCAACCCAGGTATAGAAATGGAGGCAAACATTTCTGTTGAAAGAGGTCTTTCACACACTTTTTAAAAATGACCAAAAGGTGGTACCTTCAGTGTTCGACAACAAAACTGACAATAAATTAGAGTTCATTAGTATAATGGAAAATTATATAAGCAATAAAAGTTTTAGTTATAACTAACTGTTGCAAGTCATTAACTTGGCAGATAGTCATGATATAACGTTCAGTGGATTAAACAATTGACATAACCACATAAATAATGATCTCAAGAAAATACTCTTTGAATGAAGGAGGTATGTAAATTTTTTACATATGAATGTATATCCATGGAAAGTAGATATTAACAGTAACTCTTTCCAAATGGAATTCAAGTAGTTTTCGTTTTCTTTCTTATAAAAAGAAAGCTAACCTAGAATTTAAGAATTCTTAAGTTAGAATGAATTTACACAATTCACATTTTGGTACTACACAATGTCATTCGCTGTTTAATAAACATTCATGAATGCACAACGGTGTGTTTTGGTACTATATACCTGACATTGCTGACCAAAGAAGACAGGAAATACTGATTTTCTTCAGAAATATTCTTGGACTGTTCAGGAAAAAATCTGTTGTCTTCAGCAATCTCCAAAGCCACTTGCTTCCCTATCTTCGATGACTTATACAGCCGGAAGTTTCTATTTCTTGTATAAACTCCTATTATTAAAAATTAATAAAACAATTATGAATGCATGTTTTCCATGATTTGTTTTTATGGTCAGCAAATATTAATTTTGAATAGCATTATTAGAGAAACAACCGGTTCTGGTTCAAGGTGGTGATATATGAAGAGCTTGAACTCTCCTCCACACGGGAACACACCAAAGCTACACTGGTATTTGGAACGATTTCCTCTGGAAAAAACCTACAACCCGGTAGATTGACTCCTTCACCCAGTGAGACAGAAACCACATGGAAACAGGTTGGAAAGGCCGAGACACAATCTCGCCATAAGCCCCACCCCCAGGGCAACACCCACAACTGGCAGGGAATTCAAAACCTAGAGCTTCTCCCTGAAAGTAAAGGATCATAACTCACATTAGGTACCCCGACTTTTAAGGCCTGCCCCTAAGAGATGAGCTCCAGAAACATCTGGCTTTGAAGACTGGGCTGTGGCTAACTGACGAAGGGCTCTCAAGGGCTCGCCTGCACACTCACTCACCCCAAGGCCTAGTGCGCAAGCAGCCCTTCCGAAAGTGCCCAGACTTTATGTGAAAGGGACTCATTTCCAAACTTGACAGCGCTGGACTGAGGGATACTCTCCAGGGATGGAGGTGGTGGGCACCATCAGCCTCTCCGCCTCTCTAAGCCGGTGGCTGCCATCTTTCTTCTTTTCCTTTTTTCTCCCTCTTTTCCTTCCCCCTCCCTTTTCTCAGTGGGGGCCATCTTTGCCTGCCCCCTCAGCCTCACTCCAGCCAGAGGAGCGAGGCTGGCTTTGGCTCCCCCTCTGCTGTGTTCCAGAGCACCAGAAGCTCCTGGAGGAAAGTGTCTATTCCCATCTGGTGCCCGGGTTTTTACACGTGGGAACCCATTTTTCAGACGATCCCTTGATCGCCTGGCTCTGAAGTTCAAGGAGGCTTGGTTCCTGGGTCCCCAGGACTGTACAGCTGGAAGGACAGTGCTCGGGAGACCACCACTCCCAGGGCACCGCACAGAGACACGCGGAAACACACCCAGCTTCTGAGCAAGAGGCCTATTTGCTTGATCCACAGCCCCAGCCCAAAGGGCAAGCTTCGGGTCTGGCATACTTATAGGAGCATCCAGAAGGGCCGTCAGGGCATGGAGCTCAGTGGACAAAATTTTCGCACCATTCAGCTCACTGGGATCTTCCAGAACAGGGCTTAGGCCCTTTGTCTGGTGCCCTGATTTTTGCAGTTGCTGCCAGGGGACTCCTCTCCATCACCTGGCTTTGGTGGCCTGTTGGACTGACGCTCACAGGTCCTGCAGAACTAAGACCGACAGAGAAGGAGTTCTTCAACAGCCACCATCCCTAGGGCTCAGCAAGAGGCAACAGGCCCAGGGGCGCATTCTCTCTAAGAAGCCTATTAGCTATCACAATTGGCGCGGCGGATGGGGCTGGTTTCTAATGACATTAACACCCCGGTAGGGTCTGCCGGGAAACCTTTCCTGAGACCTTGGAGGGCAGGCAGTATTTCTGTCCTCTCTCCTGCTGTGCTTCACAGCACCAGCATCTCTGGGAACTTGAGGGGAACTTGTATAAAGCATCTCGTCCCTCAGTTTTGACATCGGGTACCCTGCATTTTGGAGCTACCTCCTAGGGGATAGCCCTCAGTCACCTGACTCTGGGGGCTAGGGGGCTTCGGGTCCAGGGGCTCACGAGACTGCATCAGTCAGAGAGAGAGTTCTTAGATGGCTGCCACCCCCTGCGCACTGCACACAGAGAAGACTGGAACATTCTGGGAAAGAGGCCTAACTGCTTGTCCTAAAGCTTTGGCCTGGGGGGCAATCTTCAAGTCTGGCACACATCTAGAAGCTCCAGAGCTGCTCCCAGGGAGCACAGGCCAGGTGATGCTATCTTTGTGTTGTCCCACCTCACCACAGCTCACCAGGACCTCTCAGAAACGAGCTTGTTGCTCAGCAAGTCCTGAGTTTTGCAACTACCACCCACAGGATGCCTCCATGTTCCCCAGCTGGGCGGGTCAGCGGGACTCACATCTGCAGACCCATTTGACTGTACGTATTTCCATTCTCTTAAAGCTGCTACCTGAGGGTCTAGCTTCCAATCAGCCTGAACCCAGGTGCTGAATGAGATCCTGCCCTTTGGGACATTAACTGGGCCAGGCATATTCTGAAGTCCTGGGAACCATAAAAGCTAAAACAGGCTGCTTGGATAATTACAAAAGTTTGGGAAACAACCAAGAGCTAGGACAGGGTTGAAGGAGAAGTTTCATCTCCTACACAAGGCCAACCCTTCAAGACTGGGAGGAAATGCTCTTTCATCAGGCAAAGAGACTCAAGCAAAATGAAGAACAGAGGACTGCATTCCAAACAAATTAGATGAAACTCTTAAAGGACCTCAACGGAATGGAGAGAAGTAATTTATCTGAAAAAGAGTTCAAAGTAATGGTTCATAAAGATGCTCACCAAACTTGGGAGAGGGACGGATGAACACAGGGAGAACTTCAACAAGGAGACGGAAAACAGAAGGAAGGAGCAAACAGAAATCTCAGAGCTGAAAAAACAACAACTGATCTTGATACACTGTAAGGGTTCAACGGCAAACTAGATGAAGCCGGACCAATGAACCCAAAGACAGAACAGAGGAACTCCCCCAACAGAGCAGCGGAAAGAAAAAAGAAGGAAACAAAGTGAAGATAGCTTAAGGGCCTTCTGAGACAACGCTGGTAAGACTAACATTTACATTATATGAGTCCCAGAAGGAGAAAGGGCCAGAAAACTTATTTGAACAAATAACTGAAAACTTTAATAACCTGGGGAAGGAAAGACGCCCAGATCCAGAAGGACAGTGAATTCCAAATGAAATAATGCAGCAGACGGGCCCATGCCAAGACACATTATAATTAAAATGCCATCAGTTTAAAAAAAAGAGAGAGAGAGAGATCTTAAAGGCAGCAAGAAAAAAAACCAAAAAACAACTTGTTACATACAAGGAGACCCCATTGGACTATGAGCACACGTTTTCAGCAGAAATGCTGCAGGCCACAGAGAGTGGCAAGTATTCCAAGTACTGAAAGAAAAAGACTTCCAACCAAGAATACGCTATTTGGCAAAGTTATCATTCACAACTGAAGGGCAGATAAAGAGCTTTCCAGACAAGCAAGAGATAAAAAAGTTCATTACCACTCAACCAGTCTTACAAGAAATGTTAAACGGACATCTTTAAGCTGGAAAAAAAAACCAAAAGGGGGTGATTGCTAATTAGTAACAAGAAAACGTATAAAAGCGTAAATCTCATTGGTAAAGGAAACTATATATTAAAGGAGTATGTGAATCAAGTGTGAAGCTAGTGTAAAGATCTCAAAAAAGGAGTAAAGTAACTGCAACTATAGTAATGAGCTAAGGGACGCACAAGACAAAAAGATATAAAATGTAACCAGCAAAATGTAAAACGGGGAGGGGGGGAATGGAGTGTAAAAATGTACAGCTTCGAGTGCATTCACACTTAAGTTGTTATAAACCTAAAATAGACTACTATGAAAGTAAGTCGTTATACTTAAGCCTCATGGTAACCACAAAGCAAAAAGCCATAGTAGCTACAAGAGCGATAATGAGAAAGGAAGCATGCCACTAAAGAATTCATCAACCACAAAGGAAGAGAGCAAGAGAAGTAGATAGAAAAAAAAAGAATGAAAAACCAGCCAGAAAATAATGAACAAAAGGGCTACAAGTACATACTGATCAATAATTACTATAAATGGATTAAATTCACCAACCAAAAGACACAGAGAAGCTGAAAGGGTAAAAACAAAAGAAGACCCATCTATATGCTCCCAATAAGGTACCCATTTCAGACATAAGAACACACACAGACTGAAAGAGAAGGGACGGAAAAAAAAGTTCCACACAAATCAAAACCAAAAGAAAGCTGGGGTAGCTCTACTTTCATCAGACAAAATATTTCAACAAGACTGCAGTAAGGGACAAAGAAGGCATTACATAATGACAAAAGGGCCAGTCCAAAAAGAGGATATAGCACTTACAATATTTAGGCACCAACATAGGAGCTCCTAAATATATAAACCAAATATTAAAGGACCTAACAGGAAATAGAAATACGACAGTAGAGGACATCAGTACCCCCACTTACACCAATGGATCGATCATCCAGACAGAAGATTGATAATGAGGAAACATCAACCTTAAACCACACATTGAGCCAGAGGGAAATAACAGACATATACAGAACGTGTGTGTATGTATATGTGTGTGTGTGTGTGTGTGTGTATAAATTCAACATCCACGCATGATCAAAACTCTCAACAAAGTGAGCGCAGAGGAAACACAGCTCAAAATAAAGCTATGTGACACACACATAGCTAACATCATACTCGGTGGTGAAAGCTGAAAGCTTTTCCTCTAAGGTCAGGAACAAGACAAGAACACTGCTCTCATCACTTTTACCAACATGGTACTGGATGTCCTAGCCAAAGCAAGTAGGGAAGAAAAGAAACAAAAGGCATCCAAAATGGAAAGAAGAAGTGAAACTGTCACTATTTGCCGATGTTTATGTACAGAAATTTCTATGTAGAAAACCCCAAAGAGTCCATCAAAAAACTGTCAGAATAAATGAATTCAGTGAAGTTTGCAGGATACAAAATCAACAACACAGAAATCTGTTGCATTTTTCTACAGTAACAAGCCATTAGAAAAAGAAATTAAGAAACAACCCCATTTTTAAAAAGTCCCATTTACAAAGCACTGGAAAGAATAACATACTTATGAATAAACTTAACCAAGGAGGTAAAAGACCTATATATTCAGGAAACTACACAAAACACTGAGGAAAGCAACTGAAGATGACACAAACAAATGGAAAGACAGGCCAACCTCATGGGCTGGAAAAATATTGTTAAAACGTCCATAATACCCAGGGCAAGCTACGATGCAGTGCAATCCCCATCAAAACTCCAGTGGCATTTTTTTACAGAGCTGAACAAAGAATTCTAAAATTTATACGAACTACAAAAGATCCAGAATGGCTGAAGCTATCCCAACAAAGATGGACAAAGCTGGAGGCATCACGGGTCCTGATTTCAAACTACACCACAGTGCGACGGTAATCGAAACAGTACGGGACTGGCAATGAAAACAGACTCAGATCAACAGAACAGAACAGATGGCAAAGGAATAATTCAAGTCTATATGTTCAATTACTCCGCAACAAAGGAGCCAAGAATATACAATAGGGAAAGAACAGTCTCTTCCGGAGAGTGAGTCAGGAAAACTGGAAAGCCACATGCCAAAGAATAAAACTGCACCACTTTCTCACACCATATACAAAAATTAACTCAAAATGATTCAAAGACCCGAAACCATAAAACTCTTAGAAAACAGGCAATAAGCTCCTTGACCTGGATCTTGGAGATGGGTGTTTTAAATACACCAACAGCAGATGCAACGAAAGCAAAATAGACAAGCAGGACATCATCGAAGTCATTTTCTGCAGAGAAAAGAAACCATCAACAAAATGGAAAGGCTGCACGTTGACTGGGAGAAAACATTTGCAAATCATATATCTGATAAGATGTTAATAGCCAAGATATATAAAGAATTCATACAACTCAACAGGAAAAAAAATCAGATTTAAAAATTTGGCAGAGGATCTGAATAGACATTTCTCTGTAGAAGACATGCAGATGGCCAAGAGATGTTCGATATTCCTAATCATCAGGGAAATACAGATCAAAATCACAATGACATCTCACCTCACACCTGTCAGAGTGGATATATCAAAAAGACAAGAAATAACATCGCTGATGAGGATGTGGAGAAAAGGGAACCCTTGTGCACTGTTGGCAGGAAGGCAAATTGGTGCAGCCACTGGGGTAAACAGTATGGAGGTTCCTCAAAAAATTAGAAATAGAACTGCTGCATGACCTAGCAATTCTATTTCTGGGTATTTATCTGAATAAAATAAAAATACTAACTCAAAAAGACAGATGCATCACCATATTCACTGCGGCATTACTTACAATAGCCAAGATATGGAAACATATGGTCTTGTGGACAGATGAATGAATAAAGAAAATCAAACAAGAAAAAGTATTTATGTATCTCCACAAAATAGAATATCATTTAACCATTAAAAAAAAGAGCGAGAGAAATCCCGCCATTTGTGACAACATAGGTGGACCTTAAGGGCATTATGCTAAGTGAAATAAGACAGGGAAAGACAAATACCATATCACCTATACAAAGAATCTAAAAATTAAAGAAAAAAACAACCCACGCCAATAAATACAGGGAATAGACTGGTGGTTGCTTGAGGGGGGGAGGTGGGGGTGGGCCAATGGGTAAAGGGAGTCAAAAAACACAAACTTCAGTCATAACATAGATAAGTCATGGGGATGTAATGTACAGCATATTACATATAGTTAACAACACTGTATTGCATATTTGAAAGTTGCTAAAAGAGTATTATCTTAGAAATTGTCATCAGAAGAAAAATACTCTGTAACTAAGTACAGAGTTACTGTGCTGATCATTTTGCAATATATACAAATTCAGATCATTATGTTGACCACCTGAAATTAATGTAATGTGGCATGTCAATTATACCTCAATAAAAAAATGGTGGGAAAAAAACTCATGTTCACATAAACAAAAATAAAAATGAAAAAAATAATTATTTTCTATTAGCTGTAAACAAAAGAAAAGCAATACGTAACTTAAGATAAAGTTGAGTTGGTATGGAAGACGCCACACGCAGAAACAGAAAATGAGACAAGATTATGTGGGGGCACCCCTCCTGTTGTAAATAGGAAAGTTTGGCAAATCATTTAGGAAAAAAAGGTTGAGACTATTAAAGAGCTTCCAAAACAGTGAGTATTTTCGTGTCAAAAATCCCAAAAGGGAGGCATCAAAAAATCAAATATTGTTCTCTCCCCACTATGTGAGCATACAATGAGAAGACCGTGATCTGTAAACCAGGACAGGGATTTCACCAAAACCCACCCATGCTGGCACCCTAACCTTGCAATTCTATCCTCCACAGCTGTGAGAAAAAACAAAAACCAAAACCAAAAAAAAAAAAAAACCCTCAAAAACAAAGCTAACAAAAGATGTTTAAGTTCTCTGTTTAGAAAATTATAAAACATTGAGAGAAATTAGAGAACATCTATGTTAATGGAATGACAAAGCATGTTCACAAACTAGAACATTAAATATCATAAAAATGTCAATTCTTCCCAAGTTGATCTCTAGATTCAATGCAAACTAAATCAAAATTCTAGCTATGTGTGTGTGTGTGTAACCTGACAAGTTGATTCTAAAATTTAAATGGAAGTACAAGCGGTCAAGAACAGCCAAGAAATTTCAAAGATCAAAGTATCAAGACTTAAAAAAAACCTGTATTAAGACAGTAACGGTAATGGCACAAAAACAGATCAATACAACAATGGAATAAAACATAATCCAGAAAAAGATAAAACATATATAGACAACTGACTTATGACAAAGATGTCCTTATAGGAAAAGGACTGTTATTTCAATAGTGTTGAGACAAATGGATATATATATATATATATATGGGAAAAAAATGAATCTTAACTCCTCTTCAAAGAACAGGCAAAAATCCACTCCAAGTGGACTGTAGATCTAAATAGAAAAGGTAAAAATATAAGTCTGATAGATAGGAAAATATCTTCATAATTTGGGAATAATGAAAGATTTAATAAGATACAAGAAACACTAAGAAGGGGCGCCTGGGTGGCTCAGTGGTTAAGCCGCTGCCTTCGGCTCAGGTCATGATCTCAGGGTCCTGGGATCGAGTCCCGCATCGGGCTCTCTGCTCAGCAGGGAGCCTGCTTCTTCCTCTCTCTCTGCCTGCCTCTCTGCCTACTTGTCATTTCTCTCTGTCAAATAAATAAATAAAATCTTAAAAAAAAAAAAAACACTAAGAGGAAAATGGACAATCAGACTACTACTATTTAAAGTTACTTTCATTCACCAAAGACACCATTAAGAGAGTAAAAAGGCAAGCTACAAATACATAGGATTCCAAAGATAAAGTTCAGAAATAGGCAGACAGTGTTAGAGAATGGATTAGCGGTCACCTGTGGGGAGGAGGAAGAGGACTCACTAGAAGGCACAGGGAGGAGGTTCTGGGATCCTGGTAATTTCTATTTCTCATCTAGGGTGGCGTGGTGACAAGGGTATGTTCATTTTGTGATAATTCATTGACCTGCACACTCACATATTAGCCACGTTTCTGTTTGAATGTTGTACTTCAATAAAAAGTTTCCTCAAAAAATTTTCGGGGTGGCTGACTGGCTCAGTCAGTAGAACATGCGACTTTTGATCTCAGGGTTGTGAGTTTGTGCCTCATGCTGGGGATCGAGATAACTTTAAAAAAATAAAGTCTTAAAAAAAAAAGTCAGCATGTACTATTAAATCCCTGTCCTTTTCAAAAGACACCTTAAGGAATGTCCTTTTTGGTGTATAAATAATTCTGGGTATACTCTTGAAATCTTTCTTTCAAGCATATCATGGAAATTTCCTTGCTGGTGTGGTAAACTTTTTTTTTTTTAAGATTTTATTTATTTATTCGACAGAGGGAGAGAGATCACAGGAGGCAGAGCAGCAGGCAGAGAGAGGAGGGGAAGCAAGCTCCCCGCCGAGCAGAGAGCCTGATGCAGGGCTTGATCCCAGAAGCCTGAGATCATGACCTGAGCCAAAGGCAGAGGCTTAATCCACTGAGCCACCCAGGTGCCCCAGTAAACTAACTTTTAAGGCTAACCATCATGAATTTCGGGTCTTCAATACTGGGGTCGAATCAGAGCACAGAGATCAGCTATTTTGCTCCCCCTGAATCACTTCCCATCAGGCCTTCTGCCTAGTTTACTGCATACTCACACAACCTCGAGAGGCTATTCCCCTTAGAGAAAGAACAAAACTGGTCATTTGGAAGAATGCTCCTCTATTCGTAACCCATGCTGGTATACACCCAGACCACTGCACTCCGCGGATCTGACTGTATTTCCAAATTCTGGCACCTGGTTGTCAGGGCAGCTAGCTAGGAAGGTAGAGCGCAGCAGGAACGCTTCCCTACCCTTGGCCTGGCTGGCTGGAGTACCCTACCTGTAGGTTAAACCTAGCTTTCTCCAGCCTCTAGACTCTGACACCCTCTCAGCTGCTCCAACCCTCAGTGGCAAAATGTGCTCTTAACGGCTTTCAAACCACCAGCTAGAGCCACAGTATAAAAATGAAGTTTAGGGGCGCCTGCATGGCTCTGTCAGTTGGGCGTCCGACTCTTGACTGCAGCTTAGGTCTTGATCTCAAGACTCGTGAGTTCAAGCCCTGCACTGGGCCCAGCACTGGGCGTGAAGCCTACTTAAAAATTCTTAAAGAATGAGGTTTAGTTGACCAGAACGGAGCCAGTTGAATGAGGGGCCCCGAGTGGCCTATGTGTTACCCAACCAGGCTATATTCTGCTAGTGATTCCATGGTCGCTATATGGAGCAGTGGTGGCAGCAAGCATCCTCAGCAAAGTGACGGATGGGCACTGATGGGTCGCTCGCTCGGGGAGGTACACAAGGACAGTCCAGCAGAGAGCTGGCAATCTCACTTACCGAGGTCTACGAAAAGATGCTTTTCTCCTATGTTATTCTTCACAACTAAAAATGATAGGTCAGGACCTCTCAGCTTAGCTGAGCCCGGGCTCTCCCGTTCCTTTGACTTCCAGGCCCAGCTCTCTCCTCTGTCTGTATCTGAGGACATTTTGCTACAGGAAATTCCTTGTTTAATTGGCGTTTCAGGAAAACGGGAAAATTCATGGCCCGTGGTCTCTGAAGTACTATCGTCATCTTCCCTGCCAATTAAATGAAAAGCAGGCTGCAAAATTTTTCTCACAAAATTACCTAGAAAAAAAAATACTATGATTAACCTAATTCTTTTCTACAAACTGTAACTCAAAATCTAGGCACAAATCTACACATGACAATTTTATACAGCAAGGCTTCTTTTTTTGATTTCTGGTTTTAAAACTGAGTTGTTATTACAAACTGTAACATACTTCCGCTGTTACTTCCTTCCTCTTGGGTAATCTTTTACTTTTTCAATTCCCATTGACAGGGTCACTTGGTGTCACTTATAATAAATATCATAAAAGACGTGCCACCAGGGGCCCCTAGGTGGCTCACTCAGTTAAGTGTCCCAACTCCTAATCTCCGCTCAGGTCTTGGTCTCAGAGTTGAGAGTTCAAGCCCCACACTGGGCTCCACACTGGGCATGGAGCCTACTTAAAAAAAAAAAAGATTCCACCAAAACACTGCTAGAACTAAGACATGAATTCAGCAAAGTCATAGGATATAAAATCAATGTACAAAAATCTGTTGTATTTCTATACACCAATGAATAAGCAGCAGAAACAGAAATTAAGGAATCCACCCATTTACAATTCCATCAAAGACAGTAAGATACCTAGGAATAAACCTAACTAAAGAGGTAAAAATCTGCATTTTGAAATCTAGGGAATACTTATGAAGGAAATTAAAGAGGACACAAAGAAGTTGAAAAACATTCCATGTTCCTGGATTGGAAGGACAAACATCATTAAAATGTCTGTACTACCCAAAGCAATCTGCACATTTGATGCAATCCCTATCAAAATAACACTAGCATCTTTCACAGAGCTAGAACAAATAATCCTAAAATTTGCATGGAACCATATAAGACCCCGAATAGCCAAAGTGATCCTGAAAAAGAAAACTAAAGGTGGGGGCTTCATGATTCCAGACTTCCAGCTCTATTACAATGCTGAAATCATCAAGACAGTATGGTCCTGGCACAAAACAGACACGCAGATTAATGGAACAGAACGGAAAACTCAGAAATGGGCCCACAGCTATATGGTCCACTCATCTTTGACAAAGCAGGAAAGATTATCCAATGGAAAAAAGATGGTCTCCTCTACAAATCGTGCTGGGAAAACTGGACAACAACATGCAAAGGAATGAAACCGGACCACTTCCATATGCCATACACAAAAGTTAAGTTCATAAATGAAGGAAGGACCTAATTGTGAGGAAGGAAACCATCCTCGAGGAGAACACAGGCAGCGACCTCTGCCACCTCAGCTGCAGCACATTCTTACTAGACATGCTGCAGGAGGCAAGGAGACAAAAACGAAAATGTTTCTGCACAGTGAAGGAAGCAATCAGCAAAACTAAAGGCAACCTATGGAATGGGAGAAGATATCTGCAAAAGACCTATCTGATAAAGGGTTAGTATCCAAAGTCTATAAAGAATTTATCAAACTCAAATACCCATAAAACAAATAATCCAGGGGCACCTGGATGGCTCAGTTGGTGGAGTATCTAGTTCTTGGTTTTTTTTTTTTTAAAGATTTTTATTTATTTATTTGACAGAGAGGTTACAAGTAGGCAGAGAGGCAGGCAGAGAGAGAGTGGAGGAAGCAGGCTCCCTGCTGAGCAGAGAGCCCGATGCGGGACTCGATCCCAGGATCCTGAGATCATGACCTGAGCCGAAGGCAGCGGCTTAACCCACTGAGCCACCCAGGCGCCCATAGTTCTTGGTTTTGACTCAGGTCATGATCTCAGAGTTCTGCGACTGAGTCCCATGTTGGGCTCTGGGCTCATTGGGGAGTCTGCTTGAGGATTCTCTCCCTCTGCTCCTCCCCCTGATCTCTCTCTCTCATTCTCTCTCAAAACAATAAATAAGTCTTTAAAAAACAAAAAGAAGGGCGCCTGGGTGGCTCAGTGGGTTAAGCCGCTGCCTTCGGCTCAGGTCATGATCTCAGGGTCCTGGGATCGAGTCCCGCATCGGGCTCTCTGCTCAGCAGGGAGCCTGCTTCCCTCTCTCTCTCTCTCTGCCTGCCTCTCCATCTACTTGTGATTTCTGTCAAATAAATAAATAAAATCTTTAAAAAAACAAAAAACAAAAAACAAAAAGAAATAATCCACTTAAAACATGGGTAGCAGGGACACCTGGGTGGCTCAGTGGGTTAAAGCCTCTGCCTTCAGCTCAGGTCATGATCCCAGGGTTCTAGGATCCAGCCCCACATCGGGCTCTCTGCTCAGTAGGGAGACTGCTTCCTCCTCTCTCTGCCTGCCTCTCTGCCTACTTGTGATCTCTGTCTGTGAAATAAATAAATAAAATCTTTAAAAAAAAAAATGGGTAGCAGACATGAATAGACATTTTGGCAAAGAAGATATCCAGAGGGCTAAAAGATCTATGAAAAGATGCTCCACATGAGTCAGCATGAGGGAAATACAAGTCAAAACTACAGGGAGATACCACCTCACACCATTCGGAATGGCTAAAACTAATAAGGAAAGGAAAGATGCTGGTGAGGATGTGGAGAGAAGGGAACCCTCTTACACTGATGGTGGGAATGCAAACTGGTGTGGTCACTGGGGAAAATAGTATGGAGGTTTCTCAAGTTAAAAATAGAACTATCCTATTGACCCAGCAACTGTACTAGGAAGTTGGGTACAAAAATACAGATTCAAAGGGGCATGTGTACCCCAGTGTTTATAGCAGCATTATCAACAATAGGCAAACTATGGAAAGAGCCCACAACTATGGAAAGAGACAGTGTCCAATGTCTGATGAATGGATAAAGATGTGGCATGTACACACGCGCGCGTACACACACACACACACACACACACACACGTGCGCACGCAGGAATACTACTCAGCCAGTATAAAGAATGAAATCTTGCCATTTGCAATGACTTGGATAGAGCTAGAGTATATTGTGCTAGGTGAAATAAGTCAATCAGAGAAAGACAAATACCATATGATTTGACTCATATGTGGAATTTACGAAACAAAACAGATGAACATATGGGAAGGGATTAAAAAAGAGAGAGAGAGAGGGAGACTAGAAGGAAACCAAACCACAAGAGACTCTTAAAGATAGAGAGCAAACTATGAGTTGACGGAGGGAGGTGGGTGGGGGCTGGGCTAAACGGGTGGTGGGTGTTAAAGAGAAGGAGGGGACTAGATGTGACGACACTGGGTATTCTATATGAGTGATGAATCACTAATCTACCCCCTGAAACCAGTGGTACACTATATGGTAACCAACTAGAATTTAAATAAAAATTTAAAAACTGCCCAGTGACCTGACCTGCAAGATTCTCTAATTACTATTATTTTAAAATAAATGTTTTTATTCCAGTGTAGAAGTTATAAATAAGTAAATAGATCATCTTACAAAGGAAGGTTGGTTTGAGGAGACATGTCACTGTTACTACCATGAACCTGGGCCAAACATACTGTCACCAAGAGAGCATCACTTTGATTTTATTTTTATTTTTAAAGATTTTATTTATTTATTGGAGAGAGAGAGAGAACAGAGCAAGAGAGAGAAAGCACAAGCGGGGGTGGGGTCAAGGGAGAGGGAGAAGCAGACTCCTCCCTGAGCAGGGAGCCCAGCGCCTCAGGGCTTTATCCCAGCACCCTGGGATCATGATCTGAGTTGAAGGCAGACGCTTAACAACTGAGCCACCCCCCAGGGTGCCCCAAGAGCACCACTTTTATTAATACAAATTGAGTAGACGTGTCTTGACAATTAATGGGTTAAAGAATGAAAGGTGTATATGCATCAACAGTGCTGCCAAGATAACGCACATAAACACCACCATCATCTCCTTGAGTCAGGCTGTCAGATTTCTCAGAGCTGCCTCTCTCTCCTTTTCCTGCCAGAATATGTCCTGGGAACCCCGACATTCCCAGCCATCACTTCCACAACTACTGTTCCTCCTCCTTTTCCTTCTTATTGGCCATGAGATGGGCTGTGGCCCCATAAATGAAGCCCAGACTGAAAGCAATTAAATATGTGTACGGCATTTCAGCACTTACTCGAAGAGCTCTAACGACTAGCGGGCCTACCTTTACCAAGAAAAGATGGTACGACAATCCAGAACTTGTGGAACTCTCATGTACTATTTATACCACAAATTCAAGTGAGAATTTGGTTAAGTTGCTTCATATATGACAATACTGGAGAAATGCGGTGTGGTAAGAGAAACTTAATTTTAATTTCTAAAACTGCTATTGTCAGGGTTTGTCACTTTATTTACCAGTTTACACTTTTGTTTTTTTAAGATTTTATTTATTTATTTGACAGAGAGTGAGAGAGCACAAGCAGGGGGAGTAGCAGACGGAGAGGGAGAAGCAGGCTCCCCACTGAGCAGGGAGCCCCACATGGGACTCGAACGCAGGACCCTGAGATCATGACCTGAGCTGAAGGCAGACGCTTAACCAACTGAGCTATCCAGATGCCCACAGCTTAAACTTTTAAATCACAGGATATACATGCTTTAAATTCAAAATTATCTTTCTCTAAATTATTCTCTGCTCAATGAAACAAACCGAGTAGTTCATAAAACACTATACATCAAAATGAAAGCAGAAGCATTTGATCCTTGCAATGACATGCAGGCATGATTGTCTCTGGAATGAGGGAACTGAGGGTAAATTCTGAGTAAAAATAAATCATGATGTAGCACAGGACAATAAAGCAATACGAACATAAATGGGTAACATTAATGTTCCTGGAAATTACATGTATCTGACGGGAGCAGTGGGAGAAATGAATGCACAGGAAGGGGGCCCTCGCCAGGCAAGCCCTGGCCCTCTGATCTCTGGCAGGGAGCGAAGGTGGCCAGGACACAACAGTGACAGTATCAGCAGCATGAAGGCAGTCCCGCACAGGCTTCCAGGTCTTCCCCAGTCTTATGGCCCTTGCCCTCGCCCTCCTCATCAAGGCAGGGACAGGTGTTTTACTGCTGGGGATAACTCAAAAGAACGTATTCATCCCAGGAATTCCAGATCCTACGGCAGGCTGGCAAAAGTGTATTTCAGGCAGAGCAAACTTACAGACTTGGCCAACATTCTCTGATTGCTTATGCTTACTCTAATTCTACTTTCTGGCAGGCTGACACGGGGAGCTACAAATGTCACCAAGACATACGTGGGGGGACGGGAACTGAAGGGGAAATCTTAGCCTAATTTTATCATCGCTGCATCTCCCGTCTCGGCAGTCCGTAATTCTGGAGGAAAGAAATTTCGGCCCCCCTCTGCCTCCCCACCCCAGGTGAGCCTGAAACTTGTATCTCCATACTTCTGTGTAAGCTGTTCTGCCAGTAAAGCCTTTCTTACTTTGTTTCTCTAAAGAAACCGGATTTAAAGCCAGCTTGAATGTCTTCTGCTTTCAGAAGACATCTGCAGCAGAGACTGCTAATTACCTGACAAATCTCTATTCCCTGCCCTTCCTAGCAACCAGTCTCGATGTTCAGCCTTCCGCTGGGAGCTGCAGAGCAGACTCAAGGAGTGAACAGGATGAAAGACGTGTCTTGCTTAAGACTGTGGCATGGGGATCTCGGAGCTAGAGCCTTCTTGGCAGTCTTCCACTCCCCACATCCTTACCAAATGCCTGCTTGTGTTTCATTGCTGTGGCACTATTATTGATAAAGACATTATTACGCGCTAAGCTCTGGAAATAAAAAGTGAATAAGAAACTGTCCCTGCCCTAAAGAAACATTAAGTGGAACTTAAGTAAAGAATACAAAACAACAACGACAACAGAAAAACTACCTCGGAAGTGCTGAATGCTTGGATGCCAGAAGTCCTGGGCTAGCTACAACCCAGATGAACCACCACCCTGAGTCTTAGGGACGTGACAGAAATGGCTGTTCATCTGATGATACCCATACTGAGTCTTCACAGACCAGGTAACTGGGGTATGTCTTTTCAGAGAGCAGCACCCAAAAGTCCAAAGGCCCACGGACAATAGAAAATATGGCCCTGGTGAAAGAAGACCTATTTTGTACCAGGACTGGCCCTTGTGGCTCTCATTTATGACTACAAGAGGCCCTTCAGTAACAATCATCAGGAAATTCTGAAAAACTAAAGGTTTATTACTTATAACACCTGCAAATTACACCGCCTACCTGGGGCCACACAGCACGCTCTCAGGGAGGGAGCGCAAGCACAGGTGGGGGCCTGGGCTCACGTCTTACTGGTGAATTTAAAACATAAGAGCAGGAATTTAAACCAAGGAAGAGAAAACAAGATATGCCCAAAACGTGAGTTACTGAACTCAATCAAGATTTCTGAATCCGGGGTGCCTGGGTGGCTCAGTGGGTTAAAGCCTGTGCCTTCAACTCAGGTCATGGTCTCGGGGTCCTGGGATCAAGCCCCGCATCAGCTGAGCCTCTGCTCAGCGGGGATCCTGCTTCCTCCTCTGTCTCTGCCTGCCTCTCTGACTACTTGGGATCTGTGTCTATCAAATAAATACTAAAATCTTTAAAAATATAAATTAAAAAAAAAAAATTTCTGAATCTGAAGAGCCTCAGTGGGTGGGGTGTGGCAGCCCACGTTTACTGAGACAGCAGTCTTGGAATAGATGCCTCAGCAATCGAAGCTTAAGTCAGGCAGTCGCATTACAACCAAACAAAACACTGGCAGGGTTTACACTACGAGGGTCAGGTGGTGTGAGAGGAGGCTAGCGCACGGCGGGCCTCTGCGCACACTAAGACATCTGGACATTTTCCCGAAGGTGATGAGCAGTCCCGGAAGGCTGTGAGGCACATCGGCGGCACAATCAGATCTGTCCAGCCAGCTGACTGAATAAGGAGGCTGAGAGAAAACAGAGCTCAGAGAGGACACCAGCTTTTCCACTCGGGCAATTGGGCAGATGATGGATACTACTCACTGATTTACATATCACAGGAGAAAGGGCAAGGTTAGGGAGAAAATGAGGCATGTGGTCTAGGAATGCTGCGTTTGAAGTGTCTGTGTGGGAATGTTTAATAGGCAGTTGGCTGTATGGGTCCAGCACCACAGACAATCTGGGCTGAAGGTGAAGATTTATGGCTCTGATGACCATCTATGTGTTGACTTGAGAGCGGATGATAATCAAGGTTATGGGTAGAGGGAACAGAGGGACAAGAAGAGATTCTACAATTATCAATATCTAAGGGATGAAAGACGATAGGAATGTCCAATGATGCAACACAAAATAGGGAGAGAATAGGAGCCCCTCATACATAGCGAACTAGGTCACTGTGACCTAGCATTAATTTAATTTAGCAATTAGGTCCCTGACTTCTATGCTAGTCCTTTAGTGACTATGTTCATGCCTTTTCCCCTAGGTACCCGCGAAACTATCACACAACTGTAGTTCTGAAATGCATTACCTATCACCTGCACTTTGGTTAATCATCTGCCATTCAGAGCTAGAAATACTCGCTCTACTGCTGCTCCGATCAATAATCGGGATTGGGGCTTCTATTGAGACCTTGATTTTCAGTGTTTCCCATTCTGCCTACTTGTTCCCCCTCAGACGGACTCCATTTCCACACCGGGGCCTGCATCTCTCCATGTCCAGTACCAGACAAAGACTCTCGGACTTATATATGTGGACATTTTCCCGATCCTGAGGTTCAGTCTGGTGTAATAAACAATAAAAAAGCCTCTCCAGGTGTGGTTTGGAGCCCAAGCCCCAGTCCTCACAGCCTAAAAGCTAAGGCTAAGACAAGGCTGAAGCGAAGGACAGAAACACGGCTCTGATGCACCACAGATAAGATCTGAACTGGGCCTCTCGTGCATTACCCAGAAAACCTCTGCAATGTGTCCTGTTGGAGCAGAAACCCGTACCATGCAATGCGTGACCATCTCACAATCTCTAGCTGGAGGCAATAATGCCAAGGGCGTCCTGAGGAGGTTAACAAGTCTAAAATGTGTCTAGAAGAGGAAGGTAGGTCTAGAACTAAAGGCAAATCCTGACGATGTGCAAAATCACATTTCATTACTTAGGATAGGGCAACAAACACAAAACCTGACAAATACTTACAAAACCTTAAGAGGAAAAGGAAAATATGAGGATTTTAACAGAATTCCATGACTTTTTAAAAAACAGTACACTTACCAACATGAATGTTATCTTTAAATGCCACATCACGAAGCTGAAATATTAGATGACGGCTAAATTTTTCATCAGTGCTGGAATCCAAGTTGAAAACATCTTCGGGTGAACAATTAACTCTGTATAGCTCTTGAAGTGCTTTACAAACATGCTAAAAACACAGGTAAAATGTAAGTAATTAGTATTTCAAATGGTTTTAAAATTTTTCCATGAGGAAATTCAAATATCTTGGTACAACTCTAACTCATTATTTATTTATTTATTTATTTATTTATTTATTTTAAAGATTTATTTATTTATTTGACGGACAGAGATCACAAGTAGGCAGAGAGGAAGGCAGAGAGAGAGAGGGAAGCAGACTTCTTGCTGAGCAGAGAGCCCAATGTGGGGCTCAAACCCACGACACCGAGATCATGACCTGAGCCGAAGGCAGAGGCTTCAACCCACTGAGCCACCCAGGTGCCCCTCATTTTTTAATTTTATTATTTGAATATTTACAATGTAGCAATTTCACCAAATTACTGATACACAGAAATATACATCACATTTAAATTATCCCACATGTTCTGAGAGTCATAGACTCTCAGGAGTAAAGACGTCCTAAAATTCAAACAATTTATCTTATATATTAATCTCTTCCAAAATCACAATAAATATATTCCTTTTTAAGCATAGTAAATATATTTATTTTTAAGCATCATCTCTTCAAATATCATCTACGAGTTAAAAAGTCACTAATTCCATTTTTCATAGTTTTAGTTTTTGGAAGTTTCCTCAGACATACTGAGCCAAAATCTACCTCCAAAAATTCAGCCCTCTGGGGCGAGGTGCTACTGACACTGAAGGCAGTTATGCAGTATAAGAAGGCAGCAAGCCCAGGGGTAAGAGCATAGATTTGGTATCAGAAAGATCTAGGTTTGATTACTGGCCTTGCCACTTACCAGCTCTGTGTGACTTTGGTCAAGTCCAAACCTTACATTCCTTGACCGCAAAATGGGATTATAATCTGACCTAACTTCTGGGATTTGTTTTAAGGAGTAAAAGACTAGATGAGTGTAAAAAGTTAGCACATTGCTTGGTATACGTCTCTGCTTAAAAGCATTAGCTGTGCAGCCACAAAACAAGTCACTTCTGAAACCTGTTTTCCCACTTGCATAATGAAGTTACTAAGAACTACCGTACATGGTTATCTTGATATGAGCAAAAGGCTTATAAACTGCCAAGCACTTATACCGAACTTATACTCATTCATGTTATCTTTGTATCATCATTATCTTTGTATCATCATAAAAACCCCTCCCACGCTCTCTGTAGTCGTCAATAAATTCTCACTTTCTCAGAAGCCTCCTCAATTTCCCTCTCTACATCCATTCCCCCTTCACACTCTGTCCCGATTATAGTTCTTATAGGGCTACAGTTTTATGTGAATTTGTGTGATTATTTTGACTTGGGTGTTCACTCCATTACAAAGGCCACCCCTCACCATCCATTCTTTACTGCTTCTGTGGAGACAGAATGCCGTCTACCTGGACACAAGGCCACCCAGCATAAAGACTGCACTTCCCAGACTCCCTGGCAGTAAGGTGTGGCCACACGACCAAGTTCAGGCCAATGGGATATGAACAGAAGGAAAGCAGGTGATTTCCAAGTTAAACTCTTACGGGGGAGAGGCATACCCGGTGACATGGGGGAAGTCACCATCTTCCACTGACAGGAAAGCAGACATTGTGGTCATGAGCCACTTGGACAGAGTACATAAAGGCAACATCTCAGGAAACAGCAAAGCAACAAGCCTGGTCTCTGGTGTAACGGAGCCATATCCAGATACTACATGAGGGAGAAATTAAGCTCTATCTTGTTTAAGTCCTGTTTTGTTTTTTTTTTTTAAAAGATTTTATTTATTTATTTGACAGAGATAACAAGTAGGCAGAGAGACAGGCAGAGAGAGAGGAGGAAGGAGGCTCCCTGCTGAGCAGAGAGCATGATGTGGAACTTGATCCCAGAACCCTGGGATCATGACCTGAGCTGAAGGCAGAGGCTTTAACCCACTGAACCACCCAGGCGCCCCATAAGCCCCCTTTTTAAATTATGGTAACTAAAGTTATCCTAATTTGTTATTCCCATGAGACTATGAATTCTATGAAGGCAGAAGCTAGGTCTCTGTGGACTAACCCGTGGTCTTCCAAGTGCCTAAACACACTGACACTAGAGGCTGAAACATTTGTGATCGAGGAATAAAGTCTGGTTTTATATTCTGGAGCTATACAGAATAAATGTACTGACTGCCTAGGTTAAACAAACAAACAAAAAGTAATCCTAATCATCTAAGTCAACTTTCCCAAGTTAAACTTTAAATAAAAATGTAGGACTGAGCCTGGGTGGCTCAGTGGGTTAAGCCTCTGCCTTTGGCTCAGGTCATGATCTCAGGGTCCTGGGATCGAGCCCCGCATTAGGTTCTCTGCTCAGCAGGGAGCCCGCTTCCTCCCTCCCTCTCTCTCTGCCTGCCTCTCTGCCTACTTGTGATCTCTCTCTGTCAAAAAGATAAATAAAATCTTAAAAAAAAAAGTTAGACATTTAAATATTAAAACTATATGATCCACAAGTTAGAAATATGATTATTTGAGCAATGTTACCTGTCAGTATAGTTCTATAAATGCACTAGCATCAGAGTCCATTCCATTTGGCAGAGGGGCTTATTAAATTTCATCAGTTGTCATTGCCTCAAAGGATGATATGTTACCACTAGCTATTATATATTATCACTAGCTATTATTAGTCAGTTACTTCTTAACCATCTGTTAAGAGTTAATCTAATTTATGCCTCTTCACAGGGGGACTCAAAAGGAAAAGTACTTACTGGATTATACACTTGTTATACAAAGTAACCAATAAATGAAATTAATCTCCATGTAAATATATATGAAGATTATATTACCTAAAATAATCTTGGGGCAGCTGGGTGATACAGTTAATTAAGTGTCCCACTCTTGGTTCAGCTCAGCTCATGATTTCAGGGTCATGGGAAAGAGCACTCAGCTTTGCCTAAGATTCCCTCTCCTTCTGCTCCTCCCCCTGCTCATAGGGGCACACACACTGCTATACCCAGCAGGTAAGCCTAGTTGTGTAGACATTGCTACAAAAGACCACAACTAGATAAAGCAATCTCAAGAAAAAAGAACAGAGCTGGAGGTATCACACTTCCAGATTTCAAACTATACTACAAAGCTACAGTAATCAAAACAGTAAGTACTGACTCAAAAGTACACATATAAATCAAGGAAATAGAATAGAGAGCCCAGAAATAAACCCACAGTTAAATGGTCAGTTATTCTATGACCAAGAAGGAAAGAATATACAATGGATAAAAGACAAGGTCTTGAATAAATAGTGCTGGGAAAACTGAACCGCTACATGAAAAACAATTCACTTTCTTACATCACGTACAAAAATAAACTCAAAATGGATTAAAGACCTAAACTGAAGACCTGAAACCATAAAACTCCTTGAAGACAATAAAGACAATAATCTCTTGCACATTTGTCTCAGCATTATTTTTTGGATCTGTCTCCTCAGTAAAGTGTAACAAAAGCAAAAATAAACAACTGGGACTGTATCAAACTAAAAGCTTTTGCACAGTGAAGAAAACCATCAACAAAACAAAAAGACAATCTACTGAGTGGGAGAAGATATTTACAAAAGATTTATCTGATAAGGGATTGGGATTAATATCCAAAATATATAAAGAACTCCTAAAATTCAACAACAACAACAAAAAAATCTGATTTTTAAAATATGCAGAAAACTTGAATAGACCTTTTCCCAAAGAAGACATACAGATGGCCAACAGACACATGAAGAAATGCTTAACATCACTGGTCATCACGGAAATGCAAGTGAAAACCACGATGAGGTATTACCTCACACAAGCCAGAATGGTGAATATCAAAACGACAAGAAGTAACAAATGTTGGCAAGGATGTAGAGAAAGGGGAATCCTTGTGCGCTGTTGGTGGGAATGCGAATTGTGTAGCCTCTATGGAAAACAGTCTGGAGATTTCTCAAAAAGTGAAAAACAGAAGTACCAAATGGTCCAACAATTCTATTTCCGGGGATTTACCCAAAGAATAAAACAGCAGTAATTCAAACAGACACATGCATTCCTAGGTTTATTGCAGCATTATTTCCAATAGCCACCTGTGTCCACTGACAAATGAATGGAAAAAGAAGATGTGGTATATATACACACACTAAAATTACTCAGCCATGAAAAAGAGTAACATTTTGTCACTTGCCAGCACCGGTATTATGCTAAGTGAAATAAGTCAAACAGGGAAACTCAAATGCCACATGGTTTTACTTACCTGCATAATCTAAACAACAAAATAAACCAAAACAGACTCAAAAATCCAGAGAACAAAATGCAAATGCCAGAGGGGAAGAAGTAGGAGTATGGGCAAAATAGGTGAAGCAGATTAAGAGATACAAACTTGTGGTTATAAAATACATAAGTTACAAGGATGTATGCAAAACAATGTAAGCATTATAGTCATTAATATTATAATAAGCTTATATGGTGGCAAAAGGAAACTAGACTTAACATGATGAATCTTACATAATGTATATTAAGTGTTAAATTACTATGTTATAGCCCTGAAACTAATAAAATATTAAATGTCAACTATACTTCATAGTAAATAAATAAACCTAAGTAAAGGAGGGGGGAAGCCAAGAAAAAGCTAATATTACATGACTTTTTTTATGTATTTGCATACATTTTTCAAAAAATTTAAAATTTAAAAAAGAGTGATTCAACATAATCAGCAGATACTCTTTATCAAAAACATTTTAAGATATATTTTTAAAGTTATAAAATGTGTCATCTATAGTTAACATCTAAGAGAAAAAAATTAAGGAGTGCCTCAGTGGCTCAGTCATTTGGGCGTCCGACTCTTGATTTTGGCTCAGGTCATGATCCGAGGGATTCTCTCTCTCCCTCTCCCTCTGTCCCTCCCCCAACTCACATGTGCATACACTCTCTCTCTAAAAAGAAAAAGAAAAACAAAAATTAAGGGGTGCCTGGGAGGCTCAGTCAGTTAGACATCCAACTTTTGATTTCCGCCCAGGTCATGATGTCAGAGTCATGGGATCGAGGCCCACATCTGGCTCTGTGCTCCGCGTGGAGTTAACTTGGGATTCTCTCTCTCCCTCTGCCCCTCCCCTGGCTCGCTCATTTTCTCTCTCAAAATAAAAAATAAAATAAAATAAAAACTTTAATAAGTTTTTAAAAAAGAAAGAAAATAAACTAATCAATAAATGTTAATACTACTTTGAGCCCAAATAATAGCCAATATAAGTTTAATAACACTTAATATAATAAAATCTTAAAAAAGATCTTATAAGAAAACATTAATAGACTTCTGTTGAACTAGCCCATATTACTCCTTTTGTTAGTAACTTCCCAGTTGACACCGCTAAACCAAAAATACATACTGGAATGACAGCATTTTCTCTTTGTTAAAAACAACAATAAGTGTACTTCTAGATCATGTTTTACCAATATTATAGGACCTAGGAGTTTTAAGTTTTTCTAGACCTTAGACTTCTCCTTTATGATGGTGTAAGACAGAATAATTTCCAAAATTCCTCCCAGCACAAAAATTAGGGCATAATTTTTAATTCTTGAAAATTCAGCTCAGTAACCAATTTTTACAGTAAAAATTACTTTCCCTAACTTTTATCAGTCAGCTACTTGCAATAGAGATAATATATAATTTAAAAACAAAGTTTCTGAACTGCCATCTTTCTCAAGTGTTTTTTTTTCCTTAAAGATTTTTTAAAAAAATATTTTAATTATTTATTTGACAGAGAGAGACACAGTGAGAGAGGAAACACAAGCAGAGGAGTGGGAGAGGGAGAACAGGTTTCCTCTGAGCAGGGAGCCTGATGCGGGGCTGGATCTCAGGACCCTGGGATCATGACCCAAGCTGAAGGCAGATGCTTAACTGACTGAGCCACCCAGGTGCCCCTCTTTGCTAGGACTTTCTTTTTCTTTTCTTTTGTTTTTGTTTTTTTTTAAAGATTTTATTTATTTATTTGACAGAGAGAGATCATAAGAAGGCAGAGAGGCAGGCAGAGAGAGAGGAGGAAGCAGGCTCCCTGCTGAGCAGAGAGCCCAACTCGGGGTTCGATCCCAGGACTCTGGGATCACGACCTGCGTTGAAGGCAGAGGCTTAACCCACTGAGCCACCCAGATACCCCTTTCTTAAAGATTTTATTTGAGAGAGAGATTGAGAAAGAGAGAGCATGTGAGGGGAGAGGTCAGAGGGAGAAGCAGACGCCCCACAGAACAGGGAGCCTGATGTGGGACTCGATGCCGGGACTCCAGGATCATGACCTGAGCTGAAGGCAGTTGCTTAACCAACTATGCCACCCAGGTGCCCCTCTCAAGTCTATTTTTTATAGATATACTAATATTACAATATATATGGACCTAAATTGAATCTCTGACCATTTTAGAAATTTACTCAGAGAAGTCATATTAAGAAATGAAAATTCAAGAGGAAAAGGAAAAGGAGGTGAAACACAGAACCCAAATATTAAACAGGCTGCATCCACTTAATTAATGAATACGTGAATGAAAAGATATACAGATATAAGGAGAAAAACCTGAGTTTGTAATTTACCTCAATGAGTAATGCAACCATCTTTTTTCCATCAGCTTCTGGATTAGCAAGTTTGTTAAATTCCAAATCAAAATAAAGCTTGCACACAGCATTTTCAGGAATGACTTCATAGCAGTGTAAGAGATTTTTCCTGAATTAAATAGTTCAAGATTGTTAGGTTTCTGTCTTATACCTTTTGAATCATGGTAGTTGATCCTGTATCTCAAGATACTGGACTAACTGTGATTTAATGACAACTATGGCATAATGAAGACATGACTAAATGAACAATTGCTCCCCTGTGGGTTTAAGGATCATTGTAATATTAAGAGCTTCCGTCAAACAATCATATTTGGTCACATTATTTGCCTTGAAAATATGGTCAACCTCATGCTGTTATTTATTCACAGATAATTTTGACATTGTATGATCCTTCTTTACTCTTGTGTCATGACAGAACGAATCTGGTCTGAGAAAAAGAACTCTCTTTCTCGAACTGGAATCCCAGGATCACATGTATTCTTGGGATTGGATAAGCTTTTTATGAGAATTCTTAAGTTTTGTATTTTCTTTAGGAAAACAGTATTTGAAAAACTGGCTAGAAACATATTCTGAATCACCTGACTTCAAAAGCTTTCAGTTCTCACATGTGGGTCAAGAGATAGGACTTTAACACAGGTTAATAAAAATAGATACTGCCTTGGTAAATGAATGATGACTTGGGCTAAGTGAAATCCAGATGGCATCCTATGGAAGAAAAATTTTGTAATTTGAACAAAAAGTGATGGGGGAATTGTGTCATCACATGCACAAGAACTCACAACACACACACGATTGCCCCTGACTTTTCTCCCAGCACCTGGTAAGATCATTTAGTGCTGCTAGGACACGGAAGCTCCAGGGTTCAATTTTACGGATAAAGGAGTAATCAAATGTGGGATGGAGATTCACAACAGTTAATTAAGCCAGCATTAATTTCACCAACATTACTAGATGAAGGAAATGTAACTTTAATATGTTGTCCTTGACAGACTTACCGGGATTTATAATAAAACCAAAGTTGAGCATAGGTTGTCACCAGGTAAATACGCTGTCCATCGCCCACTTTGTATTCCAAAGCAAATACGTGAACATCCTTTATGAGAGCAAAAATAATAGTAGAAAAATTTATAAAAGCAGAAATCGAAAAACAACTGTAGCTAGTCAATATTCATGAATTTTATCAAATTTTGGAAAACTGGAATTTGAGCATCTTTATTTCTAAAAAAAGAAAAATAATTATTGTGACTATGCCAATCAAAATCTAATTATATTTATTTTTATTCACTTAAGTAATACATGTTCAAGGCAGAAACCATTCAAACACCAGACCAAAAAGAGAAAAAAAAAAAAAGAGAAAAATCACTTTTCAATCACTCTAGCTTGACTTCCTATTATAGCTTCACTTTCTAGTTTATGAAATTAAACTTATTTCTTTTAAAGACTTATTTATTGGGGCACCAGGGTGGCTCTGCCTTCAGATGAGCCTCTGCCTTTGGCTCAGGTTAAGATCTCAGAGTCCTGGGTTCGAGTCCCGCATCAGGCTCTCTGCTCAGCAGGGAGCCTGCTTCTCCCTCTCTCTCTGCCTGCCTCTCTACCTACTTGTGATCTCTGTCAAATAAATAAATAAAATCTTAAAAAAAAAAAAGACTTATTTATTCATTTTAAAGAGAGAGACAGCACACATGCATTAGGGGGAGAGGCACAGGTAGAGAGAATCTCAGACAGACTCTGTGCTAAGTGAGGTGCCTGACATGGGGCTTGATCTCACAACACCAAGACCTGAGTGAAAACCAAGAGTCTGAGGCTCAGTTGACTGGGCCACACATTTAAAACTTATTTTTTGAAACAACCTAAATGTTAACTATAAATGACTAAGGCTAGGGGTACCTGGGTGGCTCAGTTGGTTAAGTAACTGCCTTCAGCTCAGGTCATGATCTTGGAGTCTTGGGATCGAGGCCCACCATCGGGGTCCCTCCTCAGTGGGAAGTCTGCTTCTCCCTCTGACCTCTTCCCTCTCATGTTCCTTCTCTCTTATTCTCTCTCTCTCTCAAATAAATAAATAAAATCTTAAAAAAAAATGACTTAGACTAAAATTAATAAGTTCTCTAGTACATATAAAAACATGTGGACAACAAATTTTTTAAATTTTTAAAATGTTTTAAATACTTGCAAGTAAATATTAAAAGCTTAAGATTTAAAATGTTTACCTTTAACAAGTATAAGACTATAAATAGTCTTTTCTGAGACACTTTTTTTAAGGTTAATGGCTGTGGCACTTGATATAACCATTTGCATTTGTTGCCCCAAAGAGTTTCTTCTATTAAAGGGATACACAAGTTCTTTTCTTTCCACTTAGTTAATGGCAGCTGTTAAGCCTATCAAGGAAATAAAACTTCCATTTTCAGAAATGAGATTTCAATTAGAGACTAAATTACTGACATTAAAACAATCCTCCTGAGATAAATTTTATAGTTGGTAATTGTTAACTTTAGTAATCATACTAGTTCAAATTAACCTGTCAGGATTTTAATTTCCAATACTTGAATTGGGTTTACACAAAATGAATACAAAGGCTGTTATTTCTTAAACTATTTTTTTAAAGATTTTATTTATTTATCTGAGAGAGGGAAAGAGAGAGAGAAAGAGCGTGTTTGTGCATAGGAGCAGGGGGAGGGGCAGAGGGAGTAGACTCCCTGCTGAGCAGGAAGCCTGCCATGGGGTTCAATTCCAGGAACTTGGGATCCAATCCCAGGACCCTGCGATCATGACCTGAGCTAAAGGCAGACACTTAACCGACAGAACCACCCAGGTGTCCCTATTTCCTAAACTCTTCTGATGAGATCTGAGTTAGCTTCCCTTTACAAGGGAACAAACGGTCTTCATCCTAAAAAATTTTAAGCACACTGAGTTTTTATATAGTATCAGTGATCAGAATCACAATACATTTATGCTTGACTTCACATATGCACCTTTTCATACTTTATATTCCCCTCAGTGCCAAATAAATGATGTGCAGTACACATTTGTTTATTTCTGAGCATCAGACCATTTGCAAGGGTAGCAACCAGCAACCACTCCTTAATCCCACTTACCTGATAAGTAGGAAATTACTATTATAAATCCACTCTATTATTCCAAAGCACAAAAGGAGAGCATAGAAAGTTAAATACATGGTTGCTTTGGTGGTATGATTTAAGACCCAGGGTTTATGAACTCTACACTATATTATTTGAGACATTTTATTTTCTTATTACTTCAGTTCCATTTTTCTTCCTCATTTCATCCTTCAAATTTTCATACTCCACTCATTCATTTCCTCACATTTTTGTGGGTATTGTTTTAGTTCTCCACTAAAATCTAGTCATTCTATTATTTTTCAGTCCATGGATGTGGACTCTAAGCATGACTTCTTTTATTCATTCTTTTGTTTTGTTTTTAAATTTATTTATTTGATATATAGAGAGAGAGTACAAGCAAGGGGAACAGCAGGCAGAGGGAGAGGGAGAAGCAGACTCCCCACTGAGCAGGAAGCCCACCCTGGGCTGGATTCCAGAACCCTGGGATCATGACCTGAGCTAAAGGCAGATGTGTAACCGACTGAGCCACCCAGGCCCCTCAGCATATCTTCTTTTAAATATCATTATGTGGGCGTAGGACAAAAAGGCTCAATAGGAGGATGCTGAGTTCACCTCCCATGGACACACTGAAGTAATTGCCACAAGTAAGGCAACTTGCTCTGAAAGCAGTCAAAGACCAGCAGAATAGATCCTCCACAGCTTAAGACAAAAGACATGAAAACAAGGCCACATCAAGAAGGGTAAGAGGGAAAAAAAAAAAAAAAAAAAGAAGGGTAAGAGGAGCTAAAGCAAAAATAGGAATCAAACCTTGGTATGGAAAACCACAAGCAGGACAGTTAGCACAGGCACAGAAGTCCTCCCTGAAGAGAAAAAGGATCAAGCCCCACATCAGGCTCCTGCATGGGTGCCTAAAGCAGGAGAACCGAGAACAAGTGCCCATTCCCTATTATGTCTGGTTAAGAAAATCACCAGATCAAATACACTAGTATAAACCAGAGCAGATTAGAGGATGCAGATTGTGGAAAGGACCCAAACTGAACACTGAACAGAAAAGGAAATGAATAAAATAACCATAGTTTAAGGAACCTCTGGGACACATCAAGGGCACAAACATTCACATTATAGAAGCCCCAGAAGGAGAAAAGAGAAAGAGGGAGAAAACTTAATTGAAGCAATGATAGCCTAAAACTTCCCTAACCTGGGGAAGGAAAAAAGAAAAACAGCTCTAAGAAGCAAAGAGAGCCCAAACAAGATGAATCCAAGGAAGTGCACACTCAGAAACATGATAACTAAATGTCAAAATTTAAAGACAGACTATTCAAAGCAGTAAGAGAAAAGCAACCAGGTACATATAAGGGAACACCCACAGATTATAGGTGCATTTTTTCAGCAAAAACTAGGCAGGTCAGAAGAGGATGACATGATTTATTTTAAGTACAGAAAGAAACAAACCTATGTCCAAGAATACTCTACCCAATAAGATTACCATTCAGAAATGAAGGAGAGATAGAGTTTCCAGACAAAATTTAAAAGAGTTCATCACCACTAAACTGGCTTTCCAACAACTGTTAAAAGGAATTCTTTATGTGGAAGAGAAAAGAACATAACTAGAAGAAAATTATGACAGGAAAAAAAATTTCACTTATCAAAGAAAACACACAGTAAAAGTAGATCAATCACTATAAAGCCAGCATGACGGTTAAAGGACAAAAGTAGTTAAGTATTGACATAAATTAGTTAAGGGATATGTAAAATAAATAGATGTAAATATAGCATCATACACTTAAACAGGGAGGTAGAAAGTAAAAATGTAGCACTTTTATAATGTGTTGGAACATCAGCAACCACCAACTTTATAGACTGCTATATACCTAAGATGCTATACATGAACCTCATGGTAACTATACACCAAAAACCTGTAACAGATACACAAAAAATAAAGAGAGAGGAACCCAGGTGTAACACTAAAGAAAGTCATCAATCTCTCCCTGATATGAGGAAGTTGATATGAGGAAGGAAAGAATAAATGAAACAAGATGGGATCGGGAGGGAGACAAACCATAAGACTCTTAATCTCACAAAACAAACTGAGGGTTGTTGCTGGGGGGAGAGGGGTTGGGAGAAGGGGGGTGGGGTTATGGACATTGGGGAGGGTATGTGCTATGGTGAGTGCTATGAAGTGTGTAAACCTGGCGATTCACAGACCTGTACCCCTGGGGTTAATAATACATTATATGTTAATAATAAATAAATAAATAAATAAATAAATAAATAAAAGAAAGTCATCAATCACAAGGAAAGACAGCAAGAAGGAAAAAAACGAGGACTACAAAAACAACCAGAAAACAATAAACAAAATGTCAATAGGTACATATATATCAATAATCACTTTAAATGTAAATGGACTAAACGATCCAATCAAATGACAAAGTGTGACTGAATGGATAAAAAAGCCAACCCCATTTATATGCTGCCCACAAAAGACTTTGGATTGAGACATATAAACTGAAAAAGAAGGGATAGAAAAAGATATTCCATGCAAATGCAAAGAAACAACAAAAAAAGGTGGAGTAGCAGTACTTATATCAGATGAAATATATTTAAAATCTGTAAAAAGAGACAAAGAAAGGCATGACATAAGGGCTCCTGGGTGGCTCAATCAGTTGAGCATCAAACACTTGATTTCAGCTCAGGTCATGATCTCAGGGATCATGGGATCAAGCCCCTTGTTGGACTCTGTACTCAGCAGGAAGTCTGCTTCAGATTCGCTCCCTCTGCCCCTCTCCCACTTTGCATGTTCTCTACTAAATAAATAAATATTTTTTTAAAAAGAAAGAAATAGCATGACATAGTGATGAAGGGATCAATCTAACAAGAGGATAAAACAATTGTAAATGTCTATGCAGCCAACAGAGCAGCACCTAAATATATAAAGCAAGTATTAATAGACAGAAGGAGAAAGTGACAGTAATACAATAATAGTAGGGTAATTTAACACCCCACGTACATAAATGGATAGATCCTTCCGACAGAAAATCAATAAAGTGTATTGGCTTTGAAAGACACATTAGACCACATGCATTTAATAGATTATAAAGAACATCTCATCCCCAAACAGAAGAAAATATTCTTTTTCAAGTGCACATGGAAAATTCTCCAAGATAGATCACATGTTAAGCTACCAAACAAGGCTCAATAAATTTAAAAGGACTAAAATCCTATCAAGCATCTGTTCTAACAATATGAAATAAGAAATCAATTACAAGAAAAAAACTGGAAATAACAAACACATGGAGAACAAACAACATGTTACTAACAGTGGGTCAGAGGGGTCAATGGTGTCAATGAGGAAATCAAAGAGGAAGTAAAATATACCTGGACACAAGAGAAAATGGACACGCAATAGCTGGGACACAGCAAAAGCAGTTCTAAGAGGGAAGTTTATAGCAATATAGTCCTACTTCAAGAAATAAGAAAAATCTCCAAAAAAGCCATTTAAACTTATACATAAAGGAACTAGCAAAATAAGAACAAACAAAGCCCCAAATTAGAAGGAAGAAAATAGTAAAGATCAGAGTGAAAATAAATGAAATAAAGACTAAAAAGATAATTGAAAAGATCAATGGAATTAGAAGCTGCTTCTTTGAAAAGATAAACAAAATTAATATAGCCAGACTCATCAAGAATAAAAAAGAAAGGGGCACCTGGGTGGCTCAGTGGGTTAAGCCTCTGCCTTCGTCTCAGGTAATGGTCCCAGAGTCCTGGGATCGAGCCCTGCATTGGGCTCTCTGCTTGGCAGGGAGCCTGCTTCCCCCTCTTTCTCTGCCTGCCTCTCTGCCTACTTATGATCTTTGTCTGTCAAATAAGTAAATAAAATCTTGGGGGGGGGGAGAATAAAAAAAGGAAGACACAGAAATAAAATCAGAGGGGCACCTGGGTAGCTGAGTGGGTTAAAGCCTCTGCTTTCAGCTCAGGTCATGATCCCAGGGTCCTGGGATCTAGTCCCGCCTCAGGCTCTCTGCTCAGCGGGAAGCCTGCTTCCTCCTCTCTCTCTGCCTGCCTCTGTGCCTACTTGTGATCTCTGTCTGTCAAATAAATAAATAAAACCCTTAAAAAAGATCAGAAATAAAAGAGAATTTACAACTGACATCCACAAAAATACAAAGATTTATAAGAGACTACTATAAGAAAATATATGCCAACAACTTAGACAACCTAGAAGAAATGGATAAAGACTGAATCAGGAAGAAATAGAATGTCTGTACAGATAGATTACTAGTAATGAAAGTGAATCAGTAAACAAAAACTTCCCAAAAAACAAAAGTCCAGGACCAGATGGCTAGACAGATGAATTCTATCAAATATTTAATAAAGAGTTCTCAAACTATTCCAAAATAAGAAGAAGGAACCTTTCCCCCCTAGGAATGCTTCTGAATTTGTTTTACAAGGCCACCAGCATGACCCTCAAACCAAAATGGACAAAGACACTACCATTACCCCTGATGAGCACTGATGCAAAAAATCTTCAACAAAATATAGGCAAACCTAACACAATACATTAAAAGGATCATTCACCATGATCAAACGGGGTTTATTCCAGGGGCGCAAGAATGGTTCTATATCCACAAATCAGCATCTACAGCACTTTAATAAAATGAAGGATAAAGATCAGATGATCATCTCAATAGATGCAGAAAAAGCATTTGACTCAATTTAACATTCGATAAAACTATCAACAAAGGGAATACAGAGGAAACACGCCTCAACATAGTAAAGACCATGAATGACAAACCCACAGTCAACATCAGACCCAAAAATGGAAAGATGCCCATTCTTCCCACTTTTACTCAATATAGTAGTAGAAATCCTAATCACAGCAATCAGACAAGTAAAAGAAAGAAGAAAAAAAGCCATCCAAATTGGTAAGGAAGAAGTAAAACATACAGATGGCCAACAGACCAACAGACACATCAAGAAATGCTCAACCTTACTAATCATCAGGGAAATGCAAATCAAATCAAATCAAATGATTTTGATGGCTAGTATCACACCAGTCAGAATGGCTAGTATCAAAAAAATAAGACATGGGGCACCTGGGTAACTCAGCTGGTTAAGCGTCTGACTCTTGTCAGCTCAGATCATGATCTTGGGGTCCTGAGATGGAGCCTTGTGTCAGACTCAGTGTTCAGTGGGGAGTTGGTTTGAGGATTCTCTCTCTCCCTCTCTCCCTATTCCTCCTCCAGCCCGCTCTCTCTAAAATAAATAAATAAATAAATAAATCTTAAAAAAAAAAAAGAAAAAAATAAGACAGGAAATAACACTGTTGGTAAGGATTTGGAGAAAAGGAAACACTTATGTACCACTGGTGGGAATGTAAGTTGGTGTAGCCTTTATGGCAACCAGAATGGAGTTTCCTCAGAAAAAATTAAAAATAGAAACACCTGGGCGCCTGGGTGGCTCAGTGGTTTAAAGCCTCTGCCTTCGGCTCAGGTCATGATCCCAGGGTCCTGGGATTGAGCCCCGAGTCAGGCTCTCTGCTCAGCAGGGAGCCTTCTTCCTCCTCTCTCTCTGCCTGCCTCTCTGCCTGCCTCTCTGCCTGCTTGTGATCTCTGTCTGTCAAATAAATAAATAAAATCTTAAAAAAAAAAAATCCTAAGTTATAGTAGCTTCAAAAAAAAAAAAAAAGAGGTAAAGATAAGAAAATTACCTCTTTACAGCTTTTAACAAAATTAAAAGCCTGAGTTTGCCGATGGAATAGTTTCCAAATGGAGGGTGGTTCTTCTAGCTTGGACAATCTTGGTCTGTATACCGAGGGCAACGGTTTCTTCTCATAACGAGATGCTCGTTCTTCAATTTGCTTCAGTTTTGCTTCCCATTTTCTCTCCATTGGTTTAGAAGTTACAGGGAAATTAAATCCTAACCCATGTAAGATTTCTGTCAATTAGCACTAAAACAAAGATATAATTTCTTTCTTTAGAATATATTTTTTTGGTAAAACGTCAAAAACCATTTCCTTACACATACACATATACATACACACACACACACATACATATAGTTATATAGCTATATATAATACACAATTTATATTACATATATTCTATATTATATAGAATATATAATACACAATATAATATATATACTATGTATATAAATGTACTATGTACATATATAGTTTTGCATGAAGTTTTAATGTGAAATAGGAATGGGGCTAGTTACCAGATAGCTTTAGATCTTGGCTCTTCTATCTAATAGTGCTATGATTTTAGAAGTACCCTAAGCCTTAACTGCAAAATGGGGATCAATGTCATCCTGAACACTTTATGTAATTATCATGAGGATAAATGTGACAGGATGTAAGAAAACGTTTTGTAAATTACAAAGCCTCGTGTAAACATAAACGGTTTGTGTATCATTATGGTTTTTATTATAACCAGTTTATTGCATCAAGCATTATCTATCTTGCCCAAGTGGAGCTACTATATTGGCCATCACCTTTGTGCTATTTCTTAGTACAGAGTTCGTTTCCAGACACTACTGTGCAGTTCCCTTTTCTTCTGTTTCTATCCATTGTTCTTCTTTTCTCCCAAAACAGTGGTTAGTTGGGAGAACAATTCAGTGTATAAATGGAACTGCAATATTGGTTAGTCTTGGTTTAGAATGTCCATGTTAATCATAAGCAGGTTTAGAGATAGGAATACACATATTTTTTTTAAATTTTTTTTTAAATTTTTTTTTTTAGATTATTTATTTATTTATTTGACAGAGAGAAATCACAAATAGGCAGAGAGGCAGGCAGAGAGAGAGAGAGGAGGAAGCAGGCTCCCTGCTGAGCAGAGAGCCCGATGCGGGACTCGATCCCAGGACCCTGAGATCATGACCTGAGCCGAAGGCAGCGGCTTAACCACTGAGCCACCCAGGCGCCCTGGAATACACATATTTTTAACCTATGTCTGTTAATTTCATGACTGTATTAAAGTAGCAGTCTTTTAATCCCTGTTTATTAATGACATGTGTTTTTTATTTA